>NC_065533.1:36311059-37511059 GCF_020184175.1 Aphis gossypii
AATAATAATAAACACCGCTCCCGAATAGGCATAATCATTAATCCTCGGCTGGCCGCCGACTACTAGTAGTGGGCGTGGTTAAAACGTCGCGTGCTTGCGGATCGCGAAAACACCTAACAGCGCGTTCTCTCGAACGTTGTATGCGTTTCACTTTTAGTGTGACGGCCTCTTAACAATAACACATTCCCACGCATAAAACAATTTTTAGATAAACTTAAATCATATGTTGAAAATCTTCGTTATAAAAAAAGTAGAAGTCAGCCTGAAGGTGAACTTTTACTTAAATGTCATAGGAAAATTGGGTTTTTAGGATTGATTAAATGCATCACTAATTCGATAAATTTGTTTGAGGTGGTCAAGCATTATGAGATAAGTTACTTACTTGGATATAAACTAAGTCAAGACCATTTGGAAGTATTTTTTAGTGCAATGTGGTCGCAGAGGATACAATTATAATCCAAATTCAGTTCGGTTTAGAACAGCATACAAACGTCTTCTAGTAAGACATGAAATAAACTCATCAAAATATGGAAATTTTTTAATAGCAATGAGGTGAAATATTAAATAACGTCAACAATTTGAATTATTATTTTTTTTTTTTATCACTAAGAACTTAAAACAAATGTAAATTCTACATTTATATTATTAAATATTTTGCAATTCTTGTGTTAAAATAATGTATTTTAGTCTACATGTCAATGAACTGGAGGTGACATTTTGCTTGTTGGTGAATGAAGGTGTTAACAAACTAAGCATAGGCAGTTTCTTGCATAATAATTATTTTAATAACTAATTTAATAATTATATTTAGTTTATATTTCTATCATTATTATTCATAAATATTTGTATAGTGCCAAATTAGATATGATCAGATTTATTATTATTAAGAATAATTACAAATAATATATAATATTATTATACTCGTAACATTTTTAAATATTTTTTATGTTATTTACTTTTTTAAATGACAACATATATTTTTCATTTCATATTCTGAATTAGAATATTTTTTGAAATATAAAAATAAAAAATTTGAAAGAGTAGGTTTTAAGTTTTAAGTATTTATAGTTTAGGTGAGTTAAGAGGAGTGGTACGAGGTTACCAGCAAAATATTGATCTATTTGATGGAATATTTTCTTGTCATATTATTAATACCATGTAAACATATAATTTAGTTAGAAGAAAATACTATAGCAAAAAGATCAATTTAAAAACACTCAACATCTGTGGTCAATTTGTTTCAAAGAAATATTCATGTTTTGTCCAATGTATTATTATAAAAATCTATGCACTAAAGAACTGTTGAGAACTTGGTTATGTCTCTAAAAACAACAATAATTAAAGGATAAACTTTTTTTTATATTCATAAAAAAAAGATCCATATTACAAAGTAAAAATGATAGTAAATATAAAGAACAAAATATATAACTATAAAATTTACATGTTGAAAATATTTTTTTCATAACTTATTTCTAATTAATTTCTGTATAACATGTTAAAGAATTAACTAAAACGGTAGTGGGCGTATGCTCTGTTTGCTTCACATTGTTTATGCAAATCCAGTTTCTTTTTTACAACTTTTCCCTGAAAATAAATACATCATAAGAAGTGTATTAAGGTGATAATTTCATTGAAATTCTTAATTCAATATTTTAATGTAAATTTGAATATTAATTAATGTCAAAGGTCACTGAATTATTATTTCTTGGTCACATAGTTCAAAATTCAAATTGAAAATATATTCTTACAACTTACATCATTATTGGATGCGTTGATTAATTCGGTAGCCATAAAGTCAGCAAAACTAATGGATTTGTCTTTTTCACGTCCGCATTGTACAAACCATCTCATCGCAAAAAATGTAGATTCTTTATCTGTTATTGGAACTGGAACCTTAAATAAAAACAATTGGTAACATTAAAAATGATTATAGTTTTGAAATCCAATATATCAACATTAATATAGTTTCTGGAAGTTATTTTTTATTAATAAAATTGGGTCATATTTGCACAAAAGTTCACTGTACATGTTTTTTGGCAGTTTTCACCTAGTAAATATGTCACTTTTTTAAAAATAACATTAAAAATTGTTTCTATATGGTCATTTTTTTAAATAGCATATAAATATAAATTTTAAAAAACGTGTTTAATCACACTAAATAATAATAAAATAATATTCATCAATGCATAGGGAATTAAAAACCATTTTTTCTCATTACACCAATTAGTGTCAGTGCATATTCAACGTGTTAAACGATTCAATAAAATAGAAATGTCACATTTAATACAGATAACAAAAAATAGGGGTGAACAAGTTGAATAGTATTATTCACTTTCTGGATTTATATATTATCGACTAAAATAAAATTAGATATTATATAAGACTTGGGTAACAGGAATAAATAATAACATAATTATAGTAAAAATAGATCATACCTGGTAAAAAGATCCTCCTCGTTTTACTGCAGTTAATTTCAAAAGTGGTTTACAGTTAACAATTGCTTTTTTCAGTATAACTATAGGATCTATAATTATTGAAGCTTTTTTTTCAGGATCAGTTTCTCGGTTATACTTTTCTAACTGTATCTTCTTTATTTTTTCAAAGGTCTTTAAGAAAAAAATGAACAAATATATTTTGAATTTATTAAACAAAATTAATAGTCATAATACCTACAGAAAAAAGTACAATAAGCAATTTTGATTATTTACATGCAAAGCAATGAAAATGATAGAATTGGAAAATAATTTAGTAATGATATTAATATAATTTGGTAATTTATAAATAAAGTAGTTATTATTTTATTAAAAAAAAATCTTTCCACAGTCAATTATAAAGATAAGGTAAAAATTGAACCAAATAATTAACAATATGTATGGAAAAACCCAATTAATCTATTAAGCGAAAACCACTTAAAATGAATATCAAGAGAACAATTTATCTTTAGATAATATTTTTAATAAGTTAAATTGAATAAATATGCATTAAACCCAACAAAATGACTTAAATAACGCTAAAAAATGCTCCTAAAATAAAAAATTCTCAAAATATGTAAAACAAAAGTTTCAGATTTGAAAAACATGTTATATGAAACAAATTATGAACAATGTACATGGAAAGGATTGTCTAAGATCAAGTAATAAAAGATGCACTTTGCATTATAACTCTAATTATCATCTTCAATAATATATAAATTTAGAGCTTATGATGAGTATTCTAGTAGCATCCTACACTTACAAAATACTATAAAAATTAGACTAGAAAAAGATTCTTCATTTTTAGTGTTTTTAATCTTTACTAATACAAAAAGTATTTTTTCTAACATAATTTTTAAATATTTAATACATTTGATTGGTTCTACATAAATGTCTATTCTCAATTTTATAAAATAAAAAATTTAATTGAAATGTGTATCATATATTATTAAATACCAAATATAGTTTTATTAATATAATTCATAAATAATAAACTTTTATAACATACTTTTTCCAAGACTCCTCTGGCTAATTTTTTTTGTCCTTTTAATAGCATATAGTTTATAAATTTTCTGAAAAAAATTTAAGGTTTCATTAAAAATATTGATAAATAAACATTATTGGTTTAAATATATATAACAGTTATAATAGCCTAAGTAATTGGAGAGGTAAAATAAAGTCGCTCAAAACAATATTATTTATTGATTATGAGTGTAAAATAATAATAATAATTCATGCTTACTAATGATGTAAAATTTTTAAATTAAAAAAAATATAAAATTTTTTTTATGATTTTATGGAAACAAAAAAAAATATTTTGTTGTGTAGTTATTCATTAATGATTCTACAAAAAAATTACTTTAGTTAAAATATTATGTTATTTGGCAGTGCTCAAGCACTTAAAGTATTGAAAAAAAAATACAACAGGTAATTAGATTTAAATTTTTACTACAACTTTTACTAATTTATAAAAACTGTTTCTCATTTTTTAAATATTACAAATACAATCAATTAATACTTACGCAACTATAGGATCATGGAATATAGAACAAGTTTCATTACTTCTAGCTGCTTTAAATGGTATTAGTTTGTAATTCTCAATCTCACCAGATTCATAAATTTTATCTAATTCTTGTTTTTTGTACACTGGTTCAGAAAAATGTGGTGGATATACACTATATTTAACTGCTGATAATTGTGGAAATGCTTGAAATCTTTGAAAAAAAAAAAAAATAAACAAAACTTTCATTAAAACTTACCAATAGTTTTAATTTAAATTCAAATAAAAAATTTGAATTGATTTATTAATGCTTAACCACTATACATAATACAAATTATAACAAGATTTGGTCCAGATAACATATTCAATTTTTATCCGAGTAGATTAAGTATTATATTCCTAGTGCAAGATGTCAATATATAATATCAAATGTCAGAAAAAAAAAAATATATTAAATAATACTAAACAAAAAATGTCAAATACTCAAAGTTGATAAAATATTTATGATTTGTTTATGAATGTATACATTTGTTTTATACGTCTTATAAATAATAATCAAATAATGATGTATTAGCAGTGAATCTACTAAATACACACACTATACCTAAGAATATTCTTAGGTTATATCTGTGAAAAGTCATCATATTCATTATGTAACAGAATTTTCTCCCGTTGTTCACACTAAGATGTTGAGATTCAAAGGAGAAGGTAATTAGGTGGATTTAGTTATATGATGGTATATGTCACGACAAGATTGTCAGAATGTTGCGATTGGAAAAAGAAGATTCTAGACGCATTGTCTAGTGTCAACTGCCAGTTCAGAACACGGTTGACATCTAAAAGCTGTAGGCAAACTGTACCTAACAGAGCAAATTCAATGTACCTATTGTAATACAGCTCGTGTTGACCGCAATGAACGTACCTAGCGCATAACGAGTAGATACATTTTACTCAAAGTGTCGGTGAACAAGACACGATACCCAATAATGTTATTATAATAAATTAAACCGTATCAAGGCTGGTGGATTATTTCGTACAATATAATCGAATCAGAAACAAAATACTTACCCGTGCTTAACAGTACTGCCGATCCTCAAATACCTAGCGAATAACGCCATGGTTAATATGTCACACGCCTGGAACTTTAGAGTTTTGGAGAAATTGCGAGGTATTATACACTCTGTCAGAGCCGAATGCGAAATCGCCGCTACTGATAGTGATATCGACCATCGACGTTATCACGACGATAACGCGAATAGCACATGCCGTGTGGATGTTCGGTCCGCCAGATCGAGCTGTCCTTATCCTTAAAAGTTAAAATGTTCGATGATCTACCGTCGTGGAGTCTTTCGATATGAATATTTTCTATACGGAAACGACGTAGAGATGGTAACATCTTATTTACCACTAGATGAGGCTGTAAAATTTACAATACCTATAAAGGAAAAACAACGATTGGTCTAACAACCATGCAAAAACATTTAACTATACCGTCTATACCCACCAAAAAACCAATTCACAAACTATTAGTTGTAATCACACGCAAAAAAAAAAATAAATTGATAGATAGTTGTGAAAGTCAACGTTAAAAACGTGAATATCCAGTTAACGTTAATAATGTATTGAACTATTTAAGTTCAAAGTTAATATATAGAAAAATATTGACTTGACTTATAGTTAAAAATAATAAGCCGGTCGTTCGGTTATTTCTTTATAATTACCGTATTCTATGGCCCATAGCCTGTACCTATATAAAAACCTTATATATAATAATCAATTATAAATTGGTTGGGTCACATTCATACACAGTGATCGTGCAACTTTTTAATTATTTTAAATACCAATAATTAAATATCTTGTTAAAAATAGTTTCTCTTGTTATTTGCACACTAGTTGCAGTGGCTATAAACATAGTTGTGCGCAGGACTTAGTGGTAGGTGTTGTTGAATATTATTTATTTATACATGTTTAAGAAAAGAGCATTTGCATATAGGTATTACAATAACAGCACATTTTCTCCAGTCTTGAAAATTTATTTGATTGATAAAAAAATGTAATTGATTTTATACAATACGTTAATACATAGGTATTGTGTTATGATATTAAAAAAATATATATCTACTCGAAATAAAATTTTCTAAAAGCTATAACAAAAGAAATAATAATACATTTAATGATATTAAAAATAACTGTATGATAGCAATTTATGGTAAAAAAATGTAGTCATAGGTCTTATTATACGTTTATGTCAACTTAATTAATAAATACCTACAATATATTAAGAAATTTGTATTGACTAGTTAATCAAATACAAATTAAATGCACACTGTTAAATGTTAACTGCATAGTCTTAACATAGACATTTTTGGGTTGTTTTGACAAAATATAGATCTAAAATGATGTAGTTATTATTATTGGATAATAACTATTTTATTTTCTGTAACCAATGATAGGCCTTTAATCTTTATACACAAACAAAAAATATTGCAGCCGAGTATAAAATGTAAACTTTCACACAACCTACACATCTCTGGATAGAACACTATTAGGCTATATTAATATGTTTTTAATTTCAGAACTATGAGTACGATAGACCAGGTTGTGGATCGCTTAAATACACATTTACAAACAATAATTTTTATTTAAATATTATATTTATTATTTACATTTAAAATTATTTAATACAGTGTAATTAAACAATAACAATAATTGATTAATTTATAATTTATAAATATACCTATTATATAATTGTGACGTTTCAAGTAAACCGGAAAAAGCAAGATAAGTTACTACAATGGATATTTGAATTAGGTCATTTAATAACATATACATAGTTGACTTTCAATTAACAAACTAACGTATCTAATATTGATTTATTTGTAATTAGTTAATAAAAAAAAGGTTGTACCTAGCCCATAAGCGCAAAATATGGCCCAAACGCAACCCAAAAGCGCTAAGATAAATGCCCCATATGAGCAAAAAAATTCCCTTTTTAATAACCCATAAAAGAGAATCAATTTTATTAAAATAGTTCCTAATTATTATATTAATATTTAAATAAGGATTTACAGTGATATTAAAATTTGCAATGTTGAAATTAGTTTAAAAATTAAAAATTAAAATTAAAATATTGAGTAATTTTAAATTTACTAGTTTCACGGGTGTAATTATAATATAATAGGTACCATAAAATTAAATTTAAAAATTGAAGTCCACAGTTTTAATGGATTCCAATTTGGAATTTTTTGTTTTCTATCTAAAACTTCTATGTTTATAATGAACATGACTTTAAAATTTAAAATTTGCTTCGATCGTCATCGTAGTTTGTTATAATATAATACAGACAAACGTAATAAATAACTGTCATTGAAATTTGTCGTGAAACGGGTAAAATTACTGTAGGTATATTAGGTTTTTTTTTTTTTTTTGTTCTTTTATCCCACTACCATGTTTAAAAGCGCAAATAAATGTTGTGCTTTTGGGTTATTGAAAAAAAGGTATCACTGAAAAAAAAAATGGTGTTAAAGTGCTAAGTATTCGAATAATAGTTAAGTCACAACACAACGTTAAATTCAGTATGTAGGTATAATATACTTAATCACTCCTATCGGCTAAGTTTTTGTTTATTAATTTAAAATTTTTAAGTATACCTACCTGCTAACTAGAAGGTAATAAATCAGTGGATTTTCATTTGCTTCTTTTATATTATAATAATTAGATAATCGAGAAATATTATAAAGTTATATTAAATATGAAATATTTTACTTAAATTATTTGAACAATTATATTTAATAATAGACACCTAGTCAGTTTGAGTATATTTTTCCATTAGTCCTATTTCAACTAAATGTTCCGTGCATCTCGTGTTGTTCCAAGCAAGTACTTGGGTTTCATTATGTCTCCTTTCAATCTCAAACGGTGTATTAGTGGTCTTCAATATTTCCAAATAAAATTGTTGTAATAAATGATTTGATATTCCAATATGTTCTGATAAAATAATAATACACACACATATAATTAATATAAATAAAACATAATATAGGTATTTGTTTTTTTTTTATGTATAAAGTAAAATTTTTTGAAAATAATACAATGTTAAATTTGTACAAACGAATCTTATTATTTATACGTACCTATTAGGTATTATATTATTATAGCAGTATGTAATATACATACTATGTACACACACACACACACACACATATATATTTATATTTAATTCATATGTCAAAAAATAGAAAAAATTATTAATATTTTGTTCGATTGATAGAAAAATATGTTTGAATAACATTTTTTCAATAATAAATATAAGTACAGATATGTACTTTTCTATAATACCTGAGTTGGTATATGTTATTAATTGTTAGATTATAATATAATGCAAGTTTTTAATTGAAATAACATAATTTGGCCTATAATCTTTTTGCGTTTGTTTAGAAACATAAATTAAAATTAAAAGTCTGAAATTTAGTTCCATTATATAGTACTTTTTTCTTATTATTATAGTCATTTATTACCTAACTGTTGATTATTTGTTTCATTTGTTTGTGTTGCTTTGTCTATTTTTGTGCATATTTTAGGTTTTCCAATCCCAAATATTAACTGGTTAGAATCGTCATAAATCATTTTTTCTTCTTCAAATTGCATTGAGTTCAGTTCATTATTAATCAATAAATCATTTAGGTCAGGTACCCATCGATCAGTAGGTTCGAATGATCCAAAAAAATTCTGTTTAACGAAAATATAAAATCTTTTTGTACTTAGATAGTTAAAAATAATGAACCAATGGGTTATAAAAATATTCAGTTTACCCTTTTTAAGACTTTATTAATACTTTGAAAATTACCATAAGGTTTGGCTAAAGGTTAGTTTCGGGTTTTTATAGTTAAAATTGTTAAAATTCTAAGTTTATCAAATTGTTATCGTAAAATCTCTATGAAAAAGTGCTTTTATACTCTTTAGATTTTTGAGTTTCAATAAGAACTACACTTGATGAATATTGTATTAATATAGTTATTAGGCCTTACCAATAAAAACTTATCATTTTATACATAATATGAACTTACAAATTTTTTTTTGTAATTTTGACGGATTTTAGAAAATATAATAGAGCATAACATATATTTTTTGTTGAAACGTATGCTATTAGAATTTAAATTGCTTATATTTGACTGTTGTATGACTGCATAATATAAATAGACTGATTTTAATTGCAGGGGCGTGGGATTTTTGGGATAATACATTATGTATAACATTAATGTCCTTTTAATAATATATATATATATTATATATGATAAATATATATCAATACTTATTACCTACTGTTTAATGTATATATATTTTTTTTAAATTTAGAATGATAATTGTTTACTTTTTTTCTTGCGAATTTGACAATTGTGTAAATAGCCGTGAACATCATTATCATTAACGTTAACATTGCTGCTATCCATGCTATTATGTACATCGTTAGTGGATAACTTACATTCTGAAAACTCGGCGAAATCCAAGAGAAACTACATGCAAGCATAATGTTCTTTGCAACATATTAAATCAAAAACAAAAATAAAACGTTTGAAATTGTTTCAACTTGTATGTATCTCCTAGTTATAATAATATCAAAATGTTATATAATGCATAATGTATGCAACACAATAATAATTATTAATAGACGTTAAATGGAAAAAAAATGTAGGCGTTGATATTAAAATCGTAATATTATTTTACAATAGTCTTTACTCTTGTCTTACGATCGTAAACACCGGACCACCGATGAACAGTAACTTCAGTAGGATAGAAGGTGGCTTATTCGACATGAACGCCAGATCGACGCAAAATTCGCTTACACCATAAATGCCAAATATCAATATAACTTCAAAAGTTGTGATCATGAGTATTCCCATGGCAGATCCTATATCATCCAATATTGATATAATCATTTCACCTCCCTACAATAAATGTATATGCAAAAAATAAATAAATGGAAATACAATAAATAAGTGAACTCAACAACAACGACAATAACAATAATAATCGCTCAGTGTAGGCCAATAATGCACAATAAAAGTACAAGAATAGTAGATTGATAATATACGTTATAATAATTTTATGTTTATTAATTATTGATATATTTTATGATATTATAAATATTGAATACATAAAAACGTATCGTTATTGTAAACAATCAATACAAATTATTGAAAAATATCGTGCAGTATAAATTTAAGCTATATAGATTGATTCGCACTAAGTATAATTACCTACCTACCTCTTATTATTTATTAATAATTAATTTAATTTAATTCTAATTTTTGGAATTTCAAATAACCTTAAATAGGTACTATATTTTAAAACGACTGAGATTTTTTTTTAACTACTTAAGGAGCGTCCTGTAGCGATACAAACTTCTATTTTTAAAACTATGATTATACTTTATTCTTATACATTGTTAAATACATTATTTTATTTGAACATTTTTATGTATTCAAATCAAAGTCAGAATAACTAGTAAAAATACTAGTTTAAAATGTATTTAACTTTGTGAATTATGAATGATAATATAATATAGGTTTGAAAGATTTAGGGGATATGATGATTTTTTTGTAATTAATACTTACATTTTTTATTTTGTTAAACTAACTAAATTTATTCGTATAATAAATGTTGAATTAAATATTATATCAATTTTATAGTTTCGTAAAACTATTTTTAAGCAGTGTCGGCGCTAGGGGCCCGTATTCATTTATTTGTTTTTCATAATTGTAAGCATATTTACAAATAAATAATTTGATTTTTGGCACGTACTTTAAGTATATTTTTTTTACAAATCAGTAATGCAGGTAAAAAAAAAAATAGTTTGTTAATTATTTGTATAAATGTACCTAATATATTCTACCATATTGAAAACATACAGGGAAAAATGAAATTGATATTGTGTTTGAAATACTATTGTGCTTATAATACATTACAAAATATACTTATATAAATACAATGCGTCGACTCCAGTCAATAATAGCAACTGGTAACGATACATTCGGTATTATGATGACATTATAAACGCCTAAGTACTGAAGCAAACTCTAGAAAAATCAAGAAATTATCCTGCTGACAAGTACACATTTTATACATAATATGATTAAAAACAAAATATCTGTTATATAATAATTTAATTTAGACACACTGACACATGACATGTATATATAAAGTTTATAATAATTTACCATCTAGTTTCAAAATCATCAAGGACCCTACCAAAAACATGCTCAGGCCCCCAAAATACGTAGCACCGTCACTGATTTTAAGAATTTTTATTTTACATAGGTTACATAGCTAACTGCTCGATCGTAATGTTCGTAGGTATTAACATTTCCAAAATAATCATAACAGTTAAAATTTATGGTTCTCTATAGAAAAGTTTGTACAGGAGTACAGGATATACTTTAAAATATAGTGTAAGTACCTAACAAAAACATATATAATTCACTAATATGTTAGTTATTATTTAGTATTAAAATATGCGTTTTTTTATTTAAGCTTTGTATTACAATTAGTTTCGATGATTATTAATAAAATAATAACAATATAAGAGTTGCTTATAAGAAGAAAGATGTAAGATTAAATTAAAAAGCATGTTAGGTTAAAGAAAGATTTTTTTTTGTATAATTATATGGTCTTTTATAACTACATATTATTATTCAATTCCAAGCAAAGTGTAAGCTACCTTTTTATCTACTAGGTTATAAACGATGTATTCTTTATATATTAAGTAATCCTTTTATGCATATATTTATTATAAATGCATTATGGAGTAATAGTATTTTTCTGGGGAACCTGGTGATATTTGAATTGTCCTCATAATATTTTTATATGATATATTAAACTGTATAATAAGTAATAAAACACTTACATTAGTCACTGTTACTAACGATAGTATGAACATCGCGCCACACAATATACAAGCGCGTCTGTGAGGTTGTTCATGGCTGTGGTTTGGGAAATAAACGTTCCATAAATAAATCACAGGATTCAAGAAGGATAGCTAAGAGAAAACATGAAAACAGTCAGTTAGGTTAAAATTACATACGTAATTTTAAATAGGCAGGCAGGTGTACGTTGTTGAGTATTTTAAAAAGATTAAATTCGTTTGTTGAATGTAAAACTAACAAATATTAGGCAACATTGTTAAACTTTATCCAATTTATTTATTGATTAGGTAATTATAGTTAATGCTATAAGATTGACCATAGTTACATTAATATAGCTTTTATACATGAGCAGTGAGCACTATTTTTTTTCATAGTTAAATTTTACAAATATTTCAAATTCAATAGATTTTATAATTTTTCAATTTACACTATAGAATACACTAAGAATTAATTTTTATTGTACTAACAATAATACATTTAGTTGAAAGTGTGATATATTTAGTATTTTTAATTAATGAAAGCCTCAAATATATACTGTATATATTTTAAATTGTAATTTAGCATTATATATTATATGTATACTAATAATTCATACTTCTAGGAAATATCAAATAATGTCTGTATAATATTTCTATAAATTATGAATGATTATTATTATCTTTTATCATCTATTATTATTATTATTATTATTATTATTTAATATGGAGTTGTGGAGAATGATTTTATAAAGGTGTTATCTTAAAGTTTAACAATCATGAAATCATAATGGTACAAGTTATATATTTTGGGTAATTATTATAGGTAACTATAATACTTAAGTATTATAATAATAGTAATAATAGTTTTGCAAATGTTACAATGTTTGCTATGTATACTGTATAGTATACTAAATTTAAGATGTAACATAAATTAATTACAAAAGCTTAAAAAAACAATAAATTTTTTGTTGAATGTATTTGTAATTTATTAAAACAAGTTTTATAGTACATGAAACAAAAATATAAAAATTTAATGACGTGAGATTTTAAAAGTCTATAAAAGTTAACAAAGAATATCAGGGTCCAGGTTTGTTAAAAGCGTAATATTGTGCAGATATAGTTATTATTATCAGGTTAAATTTAGGTAAAAGATTATATTTTTATTTATATATGTTTGTGTAGGTACTTCTTTTTAAGTACCTATACGATATATTTTAATAATTATAGTCGATATGTTTTGTATACATCATTGACGTTAATAAATATTCTGTTGAATTGTGTATTATTATAGCGTTGTAATGAGTTTGATAGTATGCTGCACCAACTAACCTGTGTAAGTATGCAGATGACAAACAAAGTAAAAAACGATATGAAACTCATCAATCTCGGTAAGGGTAGATCGGCGAGGACACGTGAGATACAGACAAAAAACATACCAGGACCTGTAGAATATAATAATAATCACGTAGTTAATATGCATTTTATAACATTGTATGCCAGTGGCTAAAAAACGAAAAATTGTAAGTCACAATCACAACATTTTACAGGAAAATAGCTGTTTTTAATTCTTAACGATTTTTGTTTTCGTTATAGTTCAGTTGATTTGATTATAAATCATAGATTTTTATGGACATAGGTATTAAAAATTATTGTAACCTGTTGTTTAATATTTTATTATTATTAATTTGAGAATACTTTATACTGATAATATCTTATAAATGTAAAATTATAATTATTAACAAAAATGTATGTAGAGTATTTTATTTTGTTTTTAGCCTAATAGATATACTATTCAATGTATACATTTAAAATGTTATTGTAAAATATATATTATATCAATAATCTAAAACCTTTAATGGTTTTTACTCATTATTATTTTTTCTTTAATATTGTAAAACAAATACATGCACTAGAAAAGGGGTGGCAAATTATTTAATTATTTGAACGCAACGTGCCAAATTCCTTTTTTTTTGCTCGCGATGAAACGTCCTTTGCCACTATATAATAGGTATATATATATATATATAATAAAAATGATTTAATTTGTTGTGTACCCTCAAAATATTTTCGCGTGCCACACCTCGGACACGCATGACATGGATTTGCCATCCCCCTGCTCTAGAATATGTACTAAACTCTTTATCACCAATGCTTATAAATAACAATTATTATTGTAATGTCAATAAAAATCATTTAGATTTAAGTAAATTGACAGGTCAGAATTACATTAAATAATAGTAATTACAAACTGAGATTATATTTGTGGACTAAAGTATCTACGTGTCTTTGTTATCTATATTTAAACACAGACAAAGATCCAATTTTTTCGCTCTTAATTGGCGTAATACTATTTTACATAATATATCTGTCCATAATAATTATGAAATCGTAAAATAATTTTAAAAATAACAATAAACGACAATTGTTGGTTTCTTAGCCATCGGTAAGTATATTTATATATAGGTGGTTATAACTTAGGTATTGATGTATAACTACCGAGCGGGCTCACCGGATTTAAACACCATACTGAACTGGATGTGATATTTACAAGCTACGATATTTGCCGTACCGAATACGACTATAGTAGCGGTCACGGCACAAATAGTGTCCAGCAAAGTTACCAAAAGCACTCCACCTAATATGTTGTTGTGAAAACTGCGGTTCGCTCCGTAAATGATCAAGTGGCCTGTGCCGACATCCAAAGAGTACAGCACTTGTTCCGCGGCCCTCCGCCACGACTGAAATATAAACGCCTAAAGTGTGAATACAGCATGGAACTTAAATACGATGATGTGCATACTGTGAGACAGATTGCGCACAATAATTTGGGTTAAGTACCTGAAGGTCTAGAAAGTCGATTGTACTCGTGTCAAACAGTAGATTAAAACCACCCCATGCATCGTTGTCGGTCATTATGGCGGACGACACGAACGCTAGCAAAGCAAACGGCGCGATCGAACCGAAAATCTTCACCTATAAAACGAAATGTGTATTTCGAGTGGTGTTATTTTTCAATAACTATGAATTTTACAATATATATATATTATGTATAATTATTAACGTTCAAGTTTATGGTGACCACGCATATAATGAAATTGTAAATGCTTATCATATAGGTTAGGGTAAAACAATAGAAAATTACAGGAGCAAATAAATATTTGTGTACAGAAAAGATGTATTTTACTTTTTGTAATTTTCGAGAAATTTCTTCGTTCAATTACGAATCAGTAAAAAAACATGAAATCGGCAGCCGATAATACGGACATAGGAATATTCTAGTTTTATTTTATCATTATTATTATTATAAATATGATAAACACTTAAATGCTAGGTTTGATTAAAATATGTGTTAGATATTTTAATATTTGGAGAAGAATGGGACATAATTGTAGTCCAAAATTATGTTTGGAGGAAAATTGAATCTAAACTATTACTGTGGAAGACAACAAAATTATTTTTAGAGGAAAGTAAATTCACTAATAGAATTTATAGTAATCTTAAATAGTTTTCTGCTTACAATTTTAAAATATTAAAATCTATACTGAAACTTTATTGTATTCGCAATTTTATGTTAGGAATACTTTTAAAATGTATGATGCTATGATAGGTATTAAAATATGAAAGTAAAAAATATCTCAAAGGTAAAGTCTTATGTGATATTGATTTTATATAGGTAATTTCAACATGATGAAACCACGATAAATTTTGAACTATTAAATTATAATTATACGTAGGTTTGCATACGTATTGCATCGATTTATTGGATGCAGTAAGTAATAGGTAGTTGATGGCCCATGAAATTGCAAGACAAGTCAATAATGGTTCGTTGAATTTACCGACTCCACCGTAGAGAAAGCCTCCGTCCATCTCTACAATTTTATACCTAATAAAAATAATGCAGTGTAGTACAAAGATATTTTTACTATATTACGTATAAGATGAATTTTTATAAAGATAAAAAAAACTCAATAAAAAAACTGATGTCTTTTTAATACAAGCCGATGAAAATTGAAATCGACTCAACATCGGGAATCGGGATATACTTAATTATTTCACATTAATTATTTATTTTGTAATCCTGAACAAATATTAATAATTAAATATAAAACAATAATGGAAAAAATTAAAACTGTTAGGTATTAACTATTGGATTTTTAATTATTAAAATTTAAATATATTATGTTTGAATAATTTAAAATTACCTACTTATCATTTAGCAAATTTCATTTATATAGTTTTAGTTGTGGATAAATAATTACTTGAAAATAATTGGTCAAAATAAATAATTATTGCTATTTTAAAAGAAGAATTACAAATTAAAGTTATATAACACTATATTATAACGTACGAGTATTTGTATATATAGGGGCTTAAAAATTTGAAAGTTACTTAAGTTACACAAGTTACATAGTATTCGACTCACTGATAGAAATTCTCGGCGGGCACTTGCAAATCGAGACCAACCGACTTGTGCCCGCATTTTTCCAGGTACCTGTCATTGGTTATGCACAATGAGTCGTTCATGGACGAACACTGCTCCCATGGCAGATAATCGAATCTCAGCAACGACCAAAACATGTAATAGAGACATCTAGATTGTATGGGGCTATAACAGATAACGTTTAAAAAACAGATGTAACCCATGGCCACCGCTACGCCTGGATAAAACGGACAGAAACGTGAACACGATGAGGTGGAAACAGCATATTGTTGCGAAGAAATAGAGATAAAACATAAAAAAAAACAAAAACAAAAACAATCGAGAAGAAAGAAAAATTGGAAAAAGTCCGACTGCCGGACTTTCCGCACCTTTTCCGATGGGCACCATGTCGCCAATCACCGTCGGACCTCTGCCCGAATACTGACCAACGGCGATTTCCATGAAACACCACGGAACACCGATCAGCAAGACCAGTATCAAGAATTTGATCAAAAATGAGCCTGAGGAAATTCCAATACAATGTTAAGTATACTAAAAATAATAATATTTGCTAACCGGTGAAGCGCAGAAACTCAGATTATACGTTTATATTATGTAACAGTGCAAATGTATTCAAGGTGTCCACCTTATTTTTCATTTATTTCATAATTTTATTCAAATACTGAATTTTATTTTTGAAATTATTCAATAATATGCTTAAAGACCATATTTTTTTAATATTATATAAAATAAGTGTCCGGTGGCTATATAAACCCCTAGTGGATATATTTTTTGAACATTTTGATGTACTTAATTCAAAGTTTGAACGAATTATTTTTCAGTTATTAAAATGTTTTAAATACTAAGGATAATAGTCTTAAAAGTGGTTTTTAAAAATATAAAATATAGTCGTAATATTAAATTTAGTGTTTATATGAAAAAAATATATGTGAAAAAAATAACGAATACAGATAATAATTCTAAATTATTTTATTTAGGGCTAGGATTTATACGCAATATAAATTGTAAAATATATATTTGGTTTATTAAAAATATGCAAAAATGTTCAATTAATATTATATACATAAAATATATGAAATAAACACTAAAAAAAATTAACGTTTTATTAATAATAAACTAATTTACTTAAGTATTGAACTAAATAATTACATGATATTTTAAATTTAATAACTGAATGATCTTAATTCGTTCTTATATTTATAGTCGAAATATGCAACAATATACATTTTATCCAAAATATGTGAAAATGTGAAAAATAAAAACACTAATATTTATATCATCATGAAGTGATTCGTGGAAATAACTGACAAAAGTAATAATCATAAGTTGAAAAAAACACGCTACTGAATTTCAAACCATATCAATAATCATATTATAATATATTGTTTATACAATTTTTTTCGGTTAACAAAGACACTCTATTAATTAATATGAAATAAAATTCTACTCGTATGACTAGGTATATGAATAATTATTTTTTTTTTTTAAATATTTGCGAGAGCTATGTGATTATTTCTTGTGGAATATTCCTAGTGGCATATCTATCACTAATCATTGACCTATGATAATACACGAAGTTAAGAAACTTAAAATTACGCACTCGAGTTTTAATTTTGATACTTCAACATTTTTAAAAAAATTACCACTAAATAATTTACAGTAGAAAAGGGAGGGTTTTACATTTCAAAAACATAAATTTGTATCTCCACAAGACATTATTTGAGAAGCATGAAAAATTCTTATTTTTAGTCTCAAATAATATTCAATCCAATTTAGCTAACAAATGCAATTATATCGAACAATCCTCTAAAAACAATATTGTTATTAGGTATTTGAATTTAATTTTGTATTATCAAATCAATATTATATTGTTTTATTATAATACACATTACACATGTGTAAAAGTGACAAATAAGGGGTTTTTGAAAATTGTATGTTCGGTATTGACAAATAATGTAAATTTTAAAAGCTTGAAAAAAAATTTAAAAATTTCAATTTTATATAATTTTATATAATTTAAGTATTTATCAATTTTTAATTAAGTAGTTTTAATTAAAGATATTATAGGCATTTAGCCTGATCCTTCATCCCTTACACGTATAAACTGAACTCGTAAAATGATGAATATCTTACATCCATTGTATGAATATGCTAAGTATGGGAATCTTGTTAAGTTGGCTAGACTTCCAGTCAAACTGAAGCAGTAAAGTAAATAGTCCATATAGCCGTCAAAACTGCTACGTTGTTTCTCTTCTGGTAGCTGAGGAAGTAAATCGAATTTAATCTATGTCATGGAAAATATTTGCATGGTTTTATTATACATATTACGTACTATTACATCATATTTTTAAAAACAAAATATTCTATAAACATTGTCATTTTTTAATATTTAAATAAATTCTTCGAAAATAATTATACGAGTACATGTATTAAGCGAATTAGGTATTGTTGGTTATGGTCCAACTATATGTAAAAATATCATTAAGAAATACAATTTTCCTTCTTATACTTTTTTTATAATAAATTTCTATTGATGTTATATTTCCTTAAGTAATAAGTAATAACCATTTGGCGTGTATAATATAGTAGGCCTTAGTTATTATTGAATGTATAGTGTTATCGTTGATTGAAATTGTTTGAGACTAGACACTAAACATAGAAAAAAAAAATCACAATCCAGTAGATGGATAGAAACTGATATAAGCAAACACATTATTTTATCAAAATTGTTTCAAAAGATTAAAGTTGTATCTAAGCTAATTAATTTTCAATGTTATTGGTGAATGGTGATTATATAGTGTTTGGATAAAAAGCGCACGTCGAACATATTGGTTTGGTACATGGGGTTAATAAAAAGTTACTCTGATCAACATGGAAATATGGGAATAATAATTAAGTTACAAAAAACTTTATTAACTTTATCTTATGGTGTATATCAAAGGTGATCTTTACGAGTATATACTTTCAACTAAAGAATAGTTATAGTTTATTTTGGTTTGAATTAATTAATATAATATAACTTATACTCACCGGTCGTGATTTTGAATTTTCATAGAGCTTAAACTTTACAAATCCTCCGGTATCGTAATCAATAACGTAATTTTGTAATTGTAGTATTTTAAATCTAGGATGTTTATTTTGTAGTACACCGCTTTCATAATTAGTATTCATTATTATATTCTAAATAGTAGAAATTCAAAATGATTTAGAGAATAAAACGACAAATCGTTCGAAAAATAGTTATTAAAGTATACTAATGTTTACGTGCGTTCGTTGTCAAAATATAAGAATACCATTCATTTAAAGGAGTTGTTTCCAAGGAAAACAGCTAAACCATATGTTAGAGAAAAGTATTTTAATAATAATAAAAAAACTTTAATGATTATTCAATAATAAAAATGCCATTGTTAAAATAAACAAATAGATACATGCATATGCAATATTTTTAAAGTTATAAATTACAAACTATTTATTATTATGAAAATACATAGTTTTTTAAATTAAAAGTTATTTTCATATTTAAAAAATAGAAAAACAAATTTTGTTCAATATAAACACCGCTATTTTGAAGTATAAACATTAATAATAGAACTAGGTATTAAATATTAATACTTGGAGAGTAGAGGATAAATTTTAAAAATGATAACAACTAAACAAAGTAAAATTAAAAATATTTACACGCTTTTAAAGGTAAATTATACAAATGATAGACTTAATTTGAAAATCATACTCATAGAATGTTCAAATAAATAACCTCAATTTTAAGTTTTTTTTGGAAAAATGTCGTGTGATAAAAAATGTATAATACATTTTATAAAATGTATTTTCAATTATATAAATTTAGCCACTAAAAAAATAACTACCGATAACTATCTATGAGAAATTAAATGTTCAAATAACTTATTACACTTTATATTGCAAAGATTATACTTTGCTATAATATAATATAGTATTGTTTATTTCAACTGTTATTTTGTACGATAGTCGTATGAAATAATTTGAGTATTATTTCTGTTTTAGAGTTCATTCATTAAGTCCATGCGTAAGTGTATTAACTGTAAAGCAATGACTAATAATAGATACAAGACGCATAATAGTTATGTAAAACCAATGGATTCATCGTTCACGGACTAATATACAACACGTCTCATTTTGTAACTTAAATATTTATTAAACCAAAAAATGCCATAAAACATATATTGAAACACTACAATTTTGGACACAAGAGAAAAAGTTTATAACATTAAGACACGATCAAATAAAACAGTAGTATATATAGTTTATGAACCAATAGAATTAAACTCTAAAAGTTTACAAATAAATGCTTAAATTCAAGTTTTTAATGCTATAGTAAAACAATAATAGGTACCTATAGTAATATTAATAATTTTAATAATTATAATATTTTAATACAATAATATATTAAATCTTTTTTAACAATATTAAACACGAATATAATAAAAAAATCTTATTGTTATTAAAATTGAGCAGCACTAAAAATCGTATAAATACGTAAATAATTATTATCGGACGTATTAAGTTACATTAATCATATAACTATAGAAAAATAAGTTTACCCAATGATGTCTATTAAACACAAAATAGCGAAATATGGTTAAGGAAAGAACAAAAAACATATAATATGGCAATAATAATATATTCTTTAAAAATGTTAAGAATTAATATAAAATATTAAAATTTTAATTTATAAAGACTATTAGTATAATGTAGGTAAGTGCTTCGAAAAAATATAATTATTTTTAAATTCGAATCAATGTGGTTTATAGTATTATAGTAAGAAAAATAATACGGATAGAAGATTCAATGATTAGTTAGAAAAAAGAGGAAGACTATATTACACTTTCCTATGTTAATAAGTTAAATCATTTTATGAAAAAAAAAGTGTTTTAGATACAGTATCTATCTAACCGTTACTCTAGGTCGTTTACCAAGACGAGTTAATAATAATTAAATTAATACGAGTATAAGATCCCCGGAATTATCAATACATTACGCAATTTAGCCGTTAGTGATCGCTGGATGTAGTATTACGGCGATACCCGATGGAGCACTGTCGTTTTTCAGTGACCTTATAGACAATCCAATTGGAGCACAAACAATAATTTTTCTTATATGGATGTTAACATATTGATTCTTTGTAAATCAATTGATTTACAAGGAAGGTTAATCTTATGAATTTTCAAAAAAACATTCACTAATTCAAGCTTCCCTAAGCTTCTATAGAAATTATAATACAATTTTTTAACTATTTATGTAGGTACGTGGTAATGATTACGGTTTTATGAGAAACTCTGTAAAGACGATGATAAAAATATCTTAAGGTAAATTGTATTTTTAAACAAATCAGTTTTATTAAAAAAAAGAAAATTATACTAATTTATTACTAATTAATGCAGTTAATAGTACACCGAATACATGTGATGGGACCTAAATATTATTTATTGTTGGCACTTTAACAGCATAATATGTAATTTTGGATAGTAAATTTAATATTATCAAATTTAAAATATATTTTTTTAAATCATCAACCTTATTAAATTTCTATTAGTTAAGATTTTGACTTTTTAAATCATTTTTTTTCTTTTAATATCATTTTTAAATTGCAAATATTTTTTCATTTTAAATTTAAGATAAACTTAATTGTTTTAATAATATTAAATAACAAATTGGATAGAATTTTGTAAAAATTATTTATTCATAGTCCTTCATTGTTAATGTTAGCGTTTCCAATCGTGTTGTATTTTGATATTTTTTGGAATACCTTAAGTGTTTGATGGTACCTATTGGTACCTCTGTGCTCCATCGGGCCAAAAAAGAGTTAAGTTTTCCTCAATAGGGTTGTGAATGTGCCACCAGTGTTAATTTGATGTGATCAGTATCATTGTTTTCATTTAAAGCGTCTCGTCGTTAAAAATTAAACAATTGATTATCGGTTAATTTATAATAAATTGCCGGGGTGTCAATAGAAACAGTATAACTGAAATAAAAATGGCTAAAAATTAGCCGACGGACAAAGCCAAAGTTGGAATATCAAAATAAATGTCAAGTATCATAAAATGTCATATGTACGACAAGAATATTCCGTTTATTATTCATTTGGTTTTGTACTAAAGTCTTGAAAATATAATTTGGTGATAAGACAGAGAACAATATTGTAAGTGTCTGCATGAGAAAAATGTTAACGATATCGTGACTAAAATATTGTAAGTATAATATTATAGTAGTTATGAATGACATTCAATAGACATCATGATTGAGTATTTAAAATTTTGTATTCGGCTGAAATAAGTTGAAATAGTATACAATACCAATGATCTAATAAGACGGTTTATTTTCTGTCTGTGGATTTTTATGAACTCATAGTGACATTTAATTCCAGAACGGGTTTCTCTAACAATATTCGTCTGCACATAAAATGGTACTGAAAGAGATGAATTATGTTTTTTTTTTTTTTTTTTTAATAAATAAACGAAACTTTAACGTGTTGTCCAAATTTAAAGAAAAATAAGTATTTATAAATATTTAGCAAGTTATATGATATTACGTCGTATCATATATTTTAATAGGTATATCGTAACAAACATGCTAATAATATTATAATATGATAATCCGTAAACGAAAAAAACTACGCACGAAGTAGTTGAATTAAGGCCATATGGATAGTCGATTAATTTTTTGAAGGATAAAATCGAATTATTGATCACTGTAAGTTGCTCGAGGGTATGTACTATGTATATTATATACACGTGCGGCGCTATAATATCAGAATAAAAACTAAAACCTATTTATTTGAACTTTGCTGTTGTTGCCGTTGTATGAAATGTAATATTAATATTTTCACAAAAGACGAACATCACATGTCGCTTTGAAGAGTAATGATTTTTTATTATTATAATAATCGTTTTAATTATTTTAAAACAAAAGCCAAATCTGTACGCGCACCACATGGTCCCGAACCTATGACAACCGTCATTAGTTTACGGACAACTCCGTTGCTATATCTATCCAAAAATTTGTTGGACCTCACATATAATAATATTGTAAAAATTCTATATAACGTGTACCGTTCCTGTACGCCTATTCGCTACGGTATTTTTGAGCCTGTATTTTCGTATACATAATAATGATTGACAACATTATGGACAAATGTATGTACATTTGTCTAATACATAATATAATATAATAACAATATTAATCATCTATGCCCCCGGTAAAACGTCTATATTTTTATCCACCGCGAGTTCGTCTAATGTTCATAAAATATCAATGTGAGTGTGTTAATGTGTGTATGTGTGTGTACAAAAATAACTACATACTAATATCAGAATATTACAATATTATACGAAATGTCAAACAATTAAAATAAAATCGGGTTGATAATAATAATAATAGACAATATAATAATAATAATAAATAAACGATAAAATAAGTACATCGAATGAGGCGGTGTACGAAAACAGAATATTATGTGCATATTACAATATAATATTATATATAGGTAGGTACCGACCAATTCAATTGCGGTATATACCTAGGTACACGGATTATGGGTAGTGGATCACACTCGTTCCATAAGACGAATGACCGCGGACGTCTTTAACATACTTATATTAATGTACAATATTTTAAATAACTTTTAAGTTCCTACCTATATCTTCTATAACATTGAATATATAGGTACGTGTTTTAAACATTTAAACACACCGACGAGTCCCATCACGATGCCTTCAATAATAATACCGTCCGGAAGAAAACTATACGTACGGCAGAGCTAAACAATATTTAAATGCTGTAAATAAGAAACTTATGTGACTACATATATTAAAGCCTAAGAATCTACGCGGTTAATTATATTTTACAATAATATAATATATAATAATATATAAACAGCGGTGCAACGTTGTCGGACATCAATGGTGGTTGAGTGTCGAGTATTGCGCCACTTTTGTCGGTGGATATTTCATATTGTGATTGCCGTTAGCTTCCCTCTTACGAGATCCAAAAGTTCGTTCGTTGATCTGAAACGTGTCATTAGAACGACAGGCAATTAAACACAGTTGAAAGTGACATAATATCGTCGGGTAGGTAAAGCACGGAAAGCGCTCTACATAAAGTAATACCGGTAGGTAATTATATTTAATGGATCACGATGTCCCGGTGGACTCTAAAGTACCTAATTTTACGCTTAATAATAATAATAATAATAATAATAATAAAAATGCTAATATTAAAAAGCCAACGATAATCGTGTTTTTTAATGTTTTTTAATTCGAAGAAAATATTAAATCAGTTTAATAAAATCATAATTATTTCATTTGCACTCTAAATTCACTATGAACATAATAATATTTAGCTATATACAATAAGTAATAATATGTTGTAGGTTTATCAAGAGAGGTATTACATAATTTGACTTACTGTGGCAGGAGGAGACGTACTGTAAATAAACAATTTAAGCGCTTAGTTTCATTGAATCACTAGGAATTAAATATTATTTACTTTATAATATATCTTTAGCATAAGTATACCATTTTTAATATTAAAACAATTTATTTAACGGTATATAATACTCGTCACTTAACTATTTTAACACATAAGATATTTTAATAGACAAACAATAAATAACACCTACCCGTTCTTGGACTGTCTCATAAATTGTTGAATTTTTCGAGCTGCTTGATTTTGGCGTTTTTGATTTTGATTTTTTCTAAAATTATAGTAATTAATAGTGAATAAATAAATAATAACGTTAAAGACGTCTGTAATATTATGGTATTTTGAATACAAATATATAGTTTGTTTAAGAAAACAAATTATTTATTTTTTTTTT
Organism: Aphis gossypii; assembly: GCF_020184175.1. NCBI lineage: Eukaryota > Metazoa > Arthropoda > Insecta > Hemiptera > Aphididae > Aphis > Aphis gossypii. The sequence goes on from NC_065533.1 coordinate 36,336,224, forward strand.
TTTTATGATAGATTCAATAATAATAATTAAAATAAATATAGGTTAGATCAATATATTAATTAAAAATTAAATTAACAGATTTAATAAATTAATAAAATACTTTGCACAAACACACAGCGACGAATAAATTAAATTATTGGTTAAAAATTGTAATATAATATAATTGAACCTATCGAAGTGAATACAATTTTCTCGTACTTACTTAATGACAGTGAAAGTGTTATTAATATAATGAGCAGCTTCTTTTTTAAACCGCTTATGTCTTCTATATACACGATACTTGTTTTGAATGAGAATCGCAGCTTTTGTCATCTGCTTATAATATGCATACTGGTGAAAAATAAGTACAATTTCAATATTAAATAATCAAAAAATATATTAGTATTATGTATTATATAATGAATTAACTAATAAAACATATTGGAATTTTCAGAGTGACATTATTTCGTTTAGTCTAACCTGTTTGTAACGGCGATAATAGTTTTGAATGATCGAAGCAGCTGAAATTTCTTTGTCTTCTTCTTTTTTTTTGTACGTCCTGTAGGCTTTCTGAATAGTTTTGGCTGCCTCGTATAACTCGCGTTGTTCGTAATCTATGCATTTGATAATGTTTTAGTCAAAATACATCGTATTATTGAATTTATAATCAAAACGCTCACCAGATAGTGTAAGGTTCGAAAAATTCTTTTCAAAGTATTGGTTGTTTGATGAAGCATGAAGGAATTCACATAGATCTGCTGCAGTTGGCGGTGGTGAAGCAGGAGAACATTGTGATGCACTCGACACTGGACTTAAAGTTAAACTGGTACTGGACGTGGGTGTTTCTATTTCTCGATCTTTTTGCCTGGATATAAATAAATTGATTTATGGTTTTAATTATCAAAACATTTTTACTGTTTAGTTTATCAGATTGAGACCAGTTCCTAGTTTCAGTTTACGGTACCTATTTTATGTTCTAGTATTTATATTAAGTATATTAGAAAGTTATTTGCAACAGTGCATTTTATGTGGATAGAAATTATTTAATGGATAGATGTTTTTATAATTATGCGAATGCGATCTTTATTGATCTTTATCGATTCTATGTTGGAAAGATTATTGCTAAAGTATTGTTAGTTAATCCTTTGCATACCAAAGTTACAACATGACAACAATTTGAATGTTTTTTTTACCCTTATTTAAATTATTATTATTTTTAAATAATTAAAAAAAATTGAATCTGTATTTTAGGAGTTTGAAGATTTTAACAAATAACTCTTTAAGAATTCGACTTGAAATTAGAACTTTGTCCTATTAGTTTACCTACGACAATTACCCATTTTTTTTTATTTTAAATGTAAACCATTTTTTTCTTAAATTTAAACCTCAATTAGTCGATTATTCAAAATATTTCAGTAGGTAGTTTACAATTAAATTGGTAAAATCTGTTTATTCAGGTTGGAACTGTTACGTAGGTATAATAATCAAAATAAAATTGTATACTACACAGATTGATAACTTATACATAATTTAATTTTGTTAAAATAATAATATTAAAAAAATATGGAAAAAATATGAATACCTGGTACCTCTATAATCAATGCTCAATACCTAAGTTGGTTGTTATGTCATGGAGGATGTAAGCATTTTATTATGTAAGGAGAAGATATTTTATATGTACAATAATGTACAATATACATTACCGATAATGATAAACGTGTTCGTTAAATTCTGTGTTAATTTCGGAGTTCGTATCAAAACAACACGACGACACAGATGAGGGAGGATCGTCAAGCACTTCCATTGTAATAACTGATGATTCTACAATTTTACCATGTGATCCGTTTTCATTCTAAGCACAAAACCAAAAATTAATATATTGGATGTAATATCATTGATAATGTGCATTCGGCTTTGAACCGTTAAATTCAATCAACGGTTGTATTATGCCAAATAAAGTGTAAATATTACATTAGGTATATACAATATTGTAATATTGTTTATCTGTAATGACTTGTATAATATTTTATAATTGTAACATATTATAAGATAATTTTAATAATTTAAATTCCTAAAATTATTGTTAGTGGTATTTTAAGAATGTTTAAAAAATAACATTGTCTATTTACAAAATAAAATAATAGTATATGTAAGCAATGTAAAATATTAATAATTCTAGAGATATTTTATGATTTCTTGTAAGAACAAATGTTTCAAATATTATTTAGAAATGTTTGCATTATTAAAACTAAGATAAATTAAGAAATAACGGGGTAGTAAATATTGTGTAAAGTTAATGTACCTTAATATGATCAGGCATAGCTGCTATGAATTGTTCAGCTAACGTTAAAACACGAACATCGTGTTCCCCTGTAAAAAAATAATGAAATAAACAATTTATTTCGATTAAAATAATAAAAACAAAACAAAACACTTCGATTGAAATATTTTTATACTTTCAAAGTAGGTAATGATATAATACTTATAAATTTATATATAGTATTATAGTTGATATGCTTACCTGGCCACTGCGACATTGTTATACTTACATGTATACATCGTAGACAAATAATTAATGGTAATGAATATTTGTATTACTATACTAACGGCAATTATACTCTACACGCATACAGCATGATAAATCATGATACTATATTAATATAATATATCAATGAGAAACAAAATCATATCAATATTACCTATTTTATGGTGCATTTCAATAAAACATTGTTACGAAAAAATTTAAATAAAAAATGCCTAGTGCCAATAAACAAGAACGGTGTAGAAATACTGCAGTGGACGTTTGTTTTAAACACACATATTATGTTATAATATTATTATATTCATCATGACGTTTTACACATTCACATAATATGATATATTTTATATGTTACGGGTAGATAACAGGTTGGATAGGTTAAGTTCATTGATTGTATTTAGATAAATTAAATGTTTTTCAATTTTTTTCATCAATTTCGTTTTACGTTTTAAATTAAATGAACATTAATTTATTTTAAATGCTTTAAAATATTAATTAGTCGTTGCACTTTACAGGGAAAATATAGCATTATAATAGTATTTCACAAAACTGGAATAGAATATTCTATACATCACAGCAATGCAATTAAATTATGGGACTGAAACCAGTAGTTAAATTTTTTTTTTGATTTTCAGAACATAATACGTATATACATATAATATTTAATTCAATGAAATATGAACAATATATACTATATTTTAGAGGCATTTTAGATTCAACCCGTCCAAATTGTGGTCGTAAAAGGCGCAAACGAATCAAATACAACAAGGTACAAAATATTATGGAATACTTATGAATAATTATTATAAAAGGAACCTTTTACGATTTTATAATATATTCAACTATGGTATATCTGAGCTTAAGCCACACACTCAATACTTATATTAAAAGAAAAGTTCCTAGTTAATTTAATGTCCAGTTTTCAGATGATCTTTAATGATTTCATTTACCGTTGTCAAATAGCAAACATTTGTTCGATATGCAAAGAACATAATACATGGTGGGTGATTAAAATAACCACGGCATTACTTATCAACGAAGAAGATTTGTTGTACTAATGACAGAATTTAATTCATATTATTATTATTATTATTATTATTCATTTGAAATCATTTAAACCATCCCCGATTCCAATCGATATTTTATGACAATGTGAATTATAAGATTTTTTAAAAACTTTTTTTAATATTTCATGAATAAATAAATCAAAATTTATTTTTCATTGATACTCCAATTTAGATAATGATACTTAGTAAGGGGTTTCTTAACCCATAGTCTATAAACCAAGAGAGTCCGAAAGTGCTTTTAATCAGAGATCCACGGAGTGTTTTAAGATAATAATATAATGTATTATTGATTTAATATCTAAAGACCTTACATACCTACCATACATTTTATCAATAATTTAATCTATTATGGTATATGCTGACATCCAAAATTCAGACGGAATCTGGGAATCTGAGCATACATATTGTAATTTTTGATGTTAGTTGCCACTGTACGAAATATATTTTCAAGTATAGAATTTTTACACTATCAAACTATTGAGTTTCTTTTTTTTTGGAGGAAGGATTGTAATGTGTCTTAGTATCTTAAAGGGGTATTTGTACCACTCAATATTAAAACCATTTTATCTATTTGAAATGATTTCGAGATTTTTACTCTCGTCACATGCGCTCTTTACGACCCGCCCGTAACACATATATGTACACATATTACATAATAATATGTATACAATCATCTATTTTTAAAATCGTAATAACACAGTGTAAAAATATACTTTAGTGTATAGTATTCATACCGTGTTCAGCGGGATCTTTGGGTGTTTGAACAGCGTCTTCGATTCGTTCATCGTTCTGATGTTCATCGGATCGCGTGTTACCATTGCCATCGTTCTCACTACCCACGGCTCCGTCCGCCGGTCCATCGGCCAGCGCGGTTACCATGCCTAACGGTCAGCCAATCAAATTCTACCGTAACAAGCTAATAAAAATAAAAGCTATCGAACGCATAAAAATAATGTAGAAAGAAAATAAAAAAAAAAAAAAAAAAACGGGAGAAAAAAAAAAGAAGAAAAAACCATCTGGCGCCATTACAGTGGTTCGGAGCCGATAAACTCCCGTCGCCAGCTTGGACTGTTTTAATATTATTTATAGGTACGATAACGTGATAGTGTACCCGGCGACGTGGGTATGTATAATAGGTAGGTAACTAATTCCTAGCGATAAAAATAAAATAATAATAATAATAATAATAATAAACAAAACAAACATAATATTTTTGTAAGTATGCCCTGCAATACGATCTCTGAGCATAATATCTGAATAGTAAATATTGCAAATTCTCGATTTAATAATAATGTAACTAATGTCATGTTATGATGGTCTACATATTATTATTATGGCGCGTATAGTATAAAATAATAGTATAATTAATTACTCTACGATTAATATACAGCTATTTGTATATAAAGATATTGTCAGCGTGTGACGATTAAATACGGTAAAAAAAAAATAATAATAAATACGCCCAAAACATATTTACGTCACCTACGTTTAGTTAATAACAATATTACAAATTAATATATTTTCTAAATGTAGATTATACCACAATAATAATGATAATAATAGTAATAATAATCATATTATTCAAGTAATAATTAAACTGTATATAGGTATAGTATTATAATATAATATTACTGTTTAAAGCGAAATTTTGAAGTCTAATTTTTAATATAATAATATATTAATAATTATAATAAATTAAAAAAAAAAACAAATATAATAAATAAGCAAACGATATACTTACAAATTATAAAATCAGACTTTGATAATACTGGTGATTTTTCCGACGAATTTCCACTATCTGATGTAGGAGATTGTAGTGGAAGAAACAAACTTTTTTGGAATCTATTGATTATTAATTGATGTAAATGTTTATCTTAAATTCAGTTTTTATTTGACATATGATTTATAAAACTAAAATTGAGATAATATTTACTTTTGAATAGATGGGAAGTAGAGTGATGGTTTGCAGAATTGATCATAGTAGTCATCAGTCTGGAAAAAACTATTAGGTAATGGTCTTTTAGAACCTTGAGTTTCTTGTGGTTTTATTTCATTTTTATCTGATTTGGTGGTTTCTCCTTTTGAACCTTTTGTGAGTAGACATACAATTTAAATTAATTATTTCAAATATATTTAATATATATGTTACAGTAAATTATGTCAAACTGAAATTAACATAATTCGCCGATTATTAACGTTATTTACCAAACACATAGGTAATTATCGCTATAAATGGGACAATCAGGTAATGACCAAACACACGGTAATTATTTTTCAAGACTTAGTTATGCATATGAAACTAAAATTGATATAATTTGAAAAATAGAAACAATGCATTATTGTTATTTATTTATTATTACAAATTTTACTTCCATGAAATTAAATGTTTACACAACTTTTCAGCCACAGCGTTTACATATTGTTAAAGCCAGACTTTCAGTGACAGCGCTGATACTCTTGAGGGCCCACAACAGAACTACTACTAATTACTTTTTAAACACATTTTTTATTTTCTAACTTGCTAGATCAATATAAGATCACTATAATCATTATTAGACAAAAAACAGTTATTAGCATCCCGTTTGTTCATAAGAATATTTAAAAAAAATTTATTTAAAGTTGTATGTTTTGTTTATCAATTTCAAATCGGAATCAGTACATACAATAAAAGTTGTACATATTCTAAGGTATAATAAATTAACTAATTTTTCATTAGGTATGATATTTTCAAATGTAAACTCAACTAGTATCGGTTCACTATCGTAATATAATACATAGGTACACCTTATTTGCAATCTGCGCTTGATAAAGCTTTATTAGTTTACCCAGTTAGTACCACTTGCTCGTTTGAAATTTATTTTATAAATTATAATCATCATCTCCATTTTATACGGTTATTAATGTTGTTCACTAAAAAATAATGATAATTCCCACATTCGTAGGTAATAACAATAACCGGAAAATAACGTTACTCTCCAATATAACATTGCCAATGTAACATATTTATAAGAAAAATATAATGTGAACAAAGTAATTACATAAAATGGTAACAGATTTATTAGCCGGCGTAATTAGATTATTTGATTGGTTGGTTGTTTGATCGATTTCTTTCTTAACGTCACTAAAAAACATAATGTTGAAAATGAATAAATAATATAATTGTCTAAAAATGTTTGCCTCATACCTATTAATTCCATCAGGCCTTAAAAATACATCGTTACTTAAATTTTCACTGCTGCAATACTGATTTTGATTGAAATCATTAAAATCTGTAATGACAGTGATAATCATATTAAATTGATAATATATAGGAAACTAAAATTAAAATATTTCGATTTCATACATTGATGAACGGATTCTAATATATCGGGTTGAGAGTAATCTTGATTAAAATTGTTATTTGAATTTTGAACAGTTTGATACCATTGACACAGTAACACTGCTGTATCTTTGTGTCCTTTTTTACAAGCCCACATCTAGAAAATTAGAATTTTAAAATAACCATTAAAAATAATTACAATTCAGTAGTTATTTATTAATTTATCAATGATAAATAACTCACTAGAGGCGTATAACCTTCACGATCTTGCTTTGAAACATTGACTTCCATTTCCAAAAACAGTGATACATTTTCTAATTTCCATTGAAGAAGTATACACACAAGTCTAAAACCGAAGTAAGGAAGTTAGAAAAATTAATTGAAAAAGTTTTAGCCATTGCTAATTATATTGCTTTAAATTTACTTAGAATATCCTAAAAATGCTGCCATATGTAAAATAGTAGTTTCGGTTTCTAATTGTTTAAGATTATATTCAGATTCAGATTTCCACGAGAATTGTTTCATTTTTTCACAGTAATTTACAAGTTGATCTTCAAAGTTGGGCTTGCTAAACATAACGATACTATCTTTCTAAAAGAACAAAAAAAACACATTAAATTTTCAATCAAAATGTATAAACGGCCAATATTACACATACTAATGGTTGGTCTGTTTGTTGATTGTTTGACTGTAAGTAATCTTCGATGGAGTCAAGTTTTTGTAGCAAATGAAACTTTAGTAAAGAAGACGTATGTGACATCGATAATGAGGATATGGTTAGCGGGAATTCGTGCTGACGGTATTCAAATATGGCGGTAGTTGATACTGGCCTGCCATCAATGACTACTTGCAATGTGACGGTGCCTATATCATGAGCTGCAAAAAAAGACATATTCGTTTTTAATCTAATTTTGATTAATCGAATCTTACATAATAAATTAAGAGTTCCAGAAGTTAAAGTATTTAAAGTAAATAATATTTACTTACATTTAAGTAATAATATTTATGTCATTTTTTAAAACGTAATTAACTTGATTATTGTTTGATTTTTTTTGGTAATAGTTAATTTTATTTAATATATTAAAATAATATTCACCACATATTATTATATAAATTTGGTATTATTTAATTGATGAAATTATAATTAATATTAAGAACTATAATGTTAAATTACTAATTATAAATTAATGATTTTTTATTTTTACATCCTTCTAAATATTAAAAATAAATTTCAATCATATTAGACACTGTTAGTTACTAATTCTGCAGTCTTAAATTTAAAAAAATAGTATAAAACACATTTAAAATAATAATAATAACCGAGTCTAGAATATTTTATTAAGTAGTGTTAACCATTTAATTGATTTTTGTTGTACTTTCTAAAATACGTTCCAATATTTTTCAAATCAGAAAAGATTTTTTAAGTAGAAGCTTTTATCACAGATTTACCCTATCACATTATATTATCATAAGTAAAATAAAGTATATTTTAAATAATTTTCGTAGATTATAAAACATAGGTGTATGTATTTTGTGCTAAAAATGCTAAAAATGTAATTTTCATCTTTTTTTAAGGTTGTAATTTGTGCGACATTAAACAAAATAAAATGACATTATTTATTTAAAATAAATGAGTAATATTCTAGTTAATAGTAAAACAGGCAACATTTTGGAATATTATAATTTATTGATCGATCATCGATATTTTAAAAGTCAATCAGTCAAATAGCAATAATTAATGTTAGTTATCCATGTATCTGATTTGAAATAGTACTTAAACGTATTAGGTAAATTCCAATAAAATTTAAATCGTAGTGCAAATTAAATTTTATACTATTTATTTTTCTGTTTTAGTACAGGTTATCAAAAATATTTAGATGTACAGTAAATTAAATGTTTTGTTTTTTTTTTTTTTTTGATACAGATTACATACGGACTTAAATGTATTTATTCTAACATAAATTACATGTACTAAAATTGTCTATATTTACTTTTTCATGATAATATATTTCTAGGGAATTGAATGAATAAAATATTTTTAGGGAAATATATTACATCTTGTAGATTGTGTGTAAGATGAAGCTTTTTTCCGTCTTTCATGTCAAAGCGCTTTGATTTAAATTTAAAAACCCAACTGTAGTAATTTTCTAGTTAGGTGTGCTTAAATATAACCTTATTACTGGCACTACACGGATAAACGGAAAAGATAAACATATATATCTTGTAATACATATAATATTTAATTTATTTTCATTATACTATTCTGTTGGTATGATATTCAAAAGATGCATGTTGTGTGGCTATGATCCAACGAATATTACATTTATTAAAAGACAATAATTGTAATCCATTTTAATGACGTATTCAATAAATAATTACTAAAGAAAAAAGGAATATGGAATAAAATTGGATCTTATTTGACGAACTGGAACTAACGTCACAGAAGAAAATAATTCGTGGCAGTCTGTGCATATTAATCCTAACAATATTTTATATAGATAAAAGATATTCAATTTAAACAAGAGCTTCACTGTAGAATCAAAAATCAATGAATGAATAAGATAAGTTAGTATAATAAAATACACTGTAGAGTGTAGACTAGTATGAATTGTATATTTAATAAGTATCTTCTGCCAAAAAGTTATCTAAAAATATTGTGACATCGAAATTTAGAACCGCATATTAACTACATAAAAATACTCTAAATAAGTGTATAAAGTTATGAAAACTTTGCTGGATATACTTTTAAAAATTCGAAACGGTTTCGATAATGCAATAATATTACTGCGAACATTTTATATTAGTAAATTAAAATCATATAAACATACAATACATTTGTGCAAACGTTTTCTAATTAAAAAGTAATCTGTAGCAATAAATATTAATTTACAATAATTTGCGTAATTCAATAATCATTTTTATAAAATAATTAACAAAATAAATCAATCATAATTTGATTTAATTATTAATTAATATGCATTTTTTATAAATGATATTTAAAATGAATACTAGGAGAGGGATTAATGGACACTAACTGATAGAATGCAATGAGTTTTTTTTAAATTATTAAACTTGATGGTTATTGATTCTATATAATAAAATAATTGTAGGCCTTTATAATATTTTCTTTTAATGTAATGTATTCTATACATTAGAATGCTGTGTTTGATTGCTTAAAGATATTTATAATATTTATAAATATTACATATATATTTAATTTAAAATTTATAATTGGTTTATGAAAATTTGTAGTTATGAGAACCTGAATGTAACGCTTATATAGTACAAAATAAAATAATTTAGGTTGATCAGTATCGAATTTTTTTCACATATTAGGTCCAAATTGTTCAAAATTGAGTAAATTATATGCAATTAACTGCTGAGAAACATTCTTTATTTGAGGGATCTTAAGTTAATTTCTTTTCTGTCATATAACCGAAATAGAATGTAGGAGAGTCTTAGTATAGCAATAATGATTCAGTAGGTATTTAGAATAATGGGAGCGTGTATACGATTTTTGAGAATTTTATTGATAACTATGTTAATATAATATTCTGATTCCAGGGAGTTTAAAATTTTGTAAATTATATTTGTTTTATTAAAAATAATATAATATCACTTAACAAAGCATATTTTGTAGGTTACTACATTTAACTAGAGAAATAAATGAATTGCTAAACAATTTATAAATGTTCAAGGTAAAGCAAAAATTTAATTATTTTTTTTTATTGGATAAATTGTTCTCATATTCTCATTATAAACTTAATATTTTCTTCTTATTCTTCTTATTACCTTCTGGTATTTAGTTTTTCTATTTATGTTAGTATGTTAATTTATTTATTAATTTTAATAAAAGTTATAATTTACCTGGACAGTAGCATCGTAAAACACCTCCTTGAATTAAAGTGCTCGGAACTGTGATCGTATCAAACATAACAGTGTACGATGAGGAAGAAAACCAAGGACCTGTAATTAATACCTTAACACCTCCCTAAAAATGAATGTGGTTAAATTAAATAGTTATTAACATATATTTTAACCTTCACAAACCTCCGGAAATGCCCATTCGGGACAGTAATCAGTTATTTGTAGTACGTCCATATTATCTAATTGCGTTTGCGCGTGTGGCTGCATATCCGCGGCGTTTGTTCCTATTTCCGTAACTAGATCTGTGAAAAAATATTAAAATTTTTATTACAAAACTGACACAAAATAGTTATCTCTCAGTAGACAATGCCGATCATCATCGGATGCATACTTGAAGCATTTTGCGTAGCATGTTCTAGAATATCAAGTTCTTGGAAGTCAGTAAGCATATCAAACGCATCGAGACTTACAAATACATCGTCTCCGGTGCCGTCCAGGTTTTTATTGTTATGGTCGTCATCCAACCTGTAAAAAATAAAATTATATAATAATATAATGCATTATTATAATGGTGTTTTGTGTGTTGTAACACCTATCTCCTGTCAACCGTATTTATACAAAAAATATATTTACTGATACATTTACAATATATTATTTTTCTGATATTTACAAAATATACTGGTATATTATGGTTCTATTTCATGTTTGATAATATTATTGGTGTAGATCCTCAATAGCCATTTCAATATTAAATAAAAACAACCATAAAAATATTCTGGCTACGAACCTACATTATAATATTTAATTAATAAAATATATTGCCTATAATGTTTGGAATTTTTAATATTTAAAGTTTAAACGGATAGATAATAGGTAACATGTGTCGTGGTATTGACATATTTTGTGATATAACAACATTAAATATCTGTTAAGTCGTCTTGGTAGATTTTCGTCCGAGTAATACTATGATTTTACCGTAACAGTTGATCAGCATTGGCACACGATAAGGGCATGTTGGCTGAAAGCGTCTGTTGTATGTCATCGTGGGACAAATCTAATGTGACATCATAGAATTCCGATTTCACTTGGTCTGACTGTTGTTTTAGGTGATCTTGTCCGTGAAACAGATGTACAGCGTGCTCGTCTTGATTTTGTGAAGTGTGGTACGTTTGTTTTTCGGTATACACGTGAATCACTTCGTCTGAACCTTGTGGTTTATATGAAATCATTGTTGTGGGTATGTGATTATTGTCCGTTACGTTGATTGATGCTTGTCTGTTGTTTAATATTTGATTGTTATCTCTCTATAAATAAAAAATAATACACTTCATTTTATTTAATTTTTTTGCGCAGATACTCAAATAACAAAACTGAAGTTCCCAGTCGAGAATAGTTAAGAAACAATTGATATCATAGAACTTTATATTTTAATTAACTTTGTGATGATCGTTTAAATACGAAGAAAAAATATTATTAACAGGGTAAAAGTAACCGATGAAAAATAAAAATATACTATAAACTATATATTTCTAATTATTTGTTTAAACTTTTAAAAATTAATTTTCAATTATACCGCGATGTGAACACATTTAATCAATATAGGTAATTGTTTTTGTTAAAATACTGGCCTATATTATAGTGATTTTTATTTTTAAAATATAAAAAATATTTTTGCACGAATAGAAAGTAAGTATTTTTAAATACTTTAAAAGTGGCTTTAATCAATGTTTCCATATTACGAGTATATATATATATTATATATATCTATTATGTAATTTACAATTTTGAGTGGATTGCAATCAATTATTTTTTTTTTAAAGATTTTAATTCACATTTTTCTTCATTTTATTTTTGCTTTTCACGAAAATAAAATGTATAAATTAAATAGGTACGATTTTTTTAGTTATGAAAATATTTACAACACTCGTTTCACTGCAATGAGCTTATTTATACATTTTCTTATCACCATTTTGAGATCTGAGTATAAATAATGGATCCGAATAAGGTACTTACGCAATCGTGCTTGAGAATTATTTGTTGTTGTTGCGGTTGCTGTTGTTGTGGTTGATTGCGAAAATCCCTTGTGGAATTCGACAACAAGTTATTGTTCATTGAGGTGTTCAAGGAGGTTGGCCCACTTTGTACCTGCTATTTAAATTTGTATTTTTTAATGTACGCATTAGATAATACTATAATTTCTTTAATATTTAAGTTCATAAAATATAAAAGGAGCTCAGTTCAATAAACATGCGCTAAGTGAATTTTTCTAAATTTTGCCGATGACTATAGAATGAATCTTAAGTTAACGAGATTTTTGGGATGATCTATTTTAATATTAATAAATGTTAATTGGAAAAAAGGGGGGAAGTAAGTAACCACTTTGCTGTACAGTAAGTGTCGAGTGTACCATGTTATTGATGAGAAAGTCAAAGTAATGTATATGTATTACATTTGAATTCAATGACAAATTATTGCAAACGAAAAACGATTCTAATCGAAAACGATCTGTCAGCTAGTCTATTAAGAATCTATATATAATGATATAGGTATTTATATATTGCTGTTAGAGTACTCATTTATTTTCCTATTAGTTATACGGTAGGTCGAATTAATATTTGTCAAAAATATTGCGTTTTAAAATGTTGTTGTGTATATTTCTACGACAAGTAATGTTCGTAGATACAAAATAAAGATCCACAGCATAGCGTTGTAAAATTAATATACATTCATCGCTCCGATCAGAATCTACAAAAATTTCGATTAGTGTCTTTTAATGTTAACGATAAATTTTAACGATTTGTGTACCCGTGGAATTGTGTGATCTGTGTAAACAAAATCGTGGTTTCACTTTTCACGATCATACAATTGGAATGGTCTATAACAATTAATCGTCTTGCATACCTTATGATTAGCGTGATTAGCGATCATTAATGTGTTCATCGTATTCCTGGACGAGTTGACGTGGTGGTTTGTGAGTAACATTGTACCGGTACGCGATCGATTCCCAGTCGTTGATGACACCTGCAGAGTATTGTCATCATGTTGTAAGCAATCCAAATCAACAGGGACATCATAGAATTATATTATTATTATTTAAATAACTAGGGATCAGGACTTAAAGCATTTTCTTTGTATTTTTTTTTTTTTTGAAATAAATGTACAGCCATCCACTATGTAATATACGGCAGTAACGCGTTACTTCTATTATTACAATAGTTTATTAGTTTATTTTATACGTCCGATGCGGTTTAGGCGATAATCTCACCGAGAATCATGAAATGGTTTTTATAGTTTTGGAAAAATATACTCAGCACTGAACACAGGCGCAATTACTTAGTAGATATTTTCATTATCATTATAAGATGAAAAACTTTGTGTGTGTGATGGGGGGGGGGATATTTTATTTTACTTTCAAGTTTAATAGGTAGGTTAACATTTTTGAGATATCTTTTGTTTTGTATTTTTATGTTTTTTTAAATGCTTTGAATTCCGAACCGTGATGATAAATATTATTATTATTGCTACTATGTACAATTTTTACTATCGAACCACCGGTATCAACATGATTTATTAAAGGACGCACCTGATTGCTATCCGACGGCGAAATCCGTCTGATCGGGCGCGAGCACGATTGTCCGTCTGCACACGTGGAGTCCGGACATCCGCATTCAAGAGTTCGGCTGAGTAGCGTCGCCCTAGCATTCTTCTGCCACTCCATTAGCTGGGTGACCATGGCAGCTACGCACTCGGCAGTCTACCGGGAAACGTAGTATAATAACGAATCAGTTCGTTGCATTTGTTTGAGTGAAATGCACATAAATAACATTATGATATTATGCATCCTAAACAATATTATATAGTGTGGCTCGTAGCGTTTCCCCGTTTTCATATTTAACCTTTAATACAGGAAATCAATAAATCCTCCGTGATCCATCCCATATAATATTATTGAGGTCATGTTTTCAAAGGATAACAGTGTAATTACAGTTGGTACTATTTTACTTTACACATCAAGCTTTATAGTAAACCAGATTTGAATCATTACGAGATTGCAAATACTGGGTTCGTACAGAAATCACGGTAATAATCTGACTGAATAGCTATTTAGAATAAACTAGCCGATCTCAATTGAATAGTTTGAAGTTTCATCGATATTGGATGTTTAAAACTTTTCAGATGTACCTATTTCACTCGTAAAATTGTTATACTTAACAAAAAGATTATTCATTATAGACCATTAATAAATGAGTGTGTATACTACTGATATGAACTATTATCATTAAATTGTTTTCCTTTTACCATCAAAATAATTATTTGGAATAAGCTAAGGCAACTACCTGAGTACCTGTACTCAAATACTCAAATAACAGTGGTTAATTATTTGTATGTATGTAAATGCGTGTAGATTATTTTTAAAACTAACCGAATAACATGTTTGTATAATATTGGTTTTTTTACGTATTCGTCTTTTCAAAATTGTCTGTTATTTATTAAACTTATGTTAACCCGAAGTTTGAAATGAAAAGCTTGAATAACTGTATACAATTTCTGTACTTGGTTGAATGCAAATATGATGAAGAAGTAAAA
This sequence comes from Aphis gossypii, assembly GCF_020184175.1. NCBI lineage: Eukaryota > Metazoa > Arthropoda > Insecta > Hemiptera > Aphididae > Aphis > Aphis gossypii. The sequence goes on from NC_065533.1 coordinate 36,351,582, forward strand.
AGTATCGTATTGTATTATATAGGTACTAATTATAGTATACGAGTAAGAACCAACATTATTTATCTATAAGTATAGTTTTTAAATTTATAACTACATTTTTTTTCTTTTAAATCATAAAATAATGACGTTTTTAATGATATTAAACAAACTAAATTATTATATATTTTATTTAAATCATGATTTTTTTGCGGGATTTAAAATCTACGAAAATTTATCGTAAATTGAACCATGATAACGCTGGCTTAAAAATGTATGGTAATAACATAGATCATGAAAAAAATGTATGATAACTTTGAAAAGCAATATTAAAAGTTGAAAATATGCATGCAGTAGAACAGCCATATTTTATGTTTGAAAAAATTGATGTGACAACTTTGTGTGATTTGCATGTTAAGTATTGTATACAAGTATAAAACATAGATAATTTGTTTGTCTACCAGTATAATGAAGTTGATTGCATTTTGTCGTAAACATCTGTTTATCAGTTTCACAGACTACTTGTTTCTTTATTTTATTTAATAATGTGATAAATTTCAATTCATCATTCGTTTACTAAATCTAATAAGTTTCACAGTTTCATAAACTTACATTTTATATTTCATCTATAATTGTTTAAAATTTAAAATAGTTTGTCTAAATTATCAAAGATATCCAAAACTTGATTCAAATACCCAATATCATTATTAAAATTTAAAATGCACATATTTTTTTCTACTGATTTTTACCATGTTTAATAATGAAAATACGGTGTTATCATCTAAATTCCACAACAGGGGTCACCAATTAATATTTTCCGTAGGCCACATTAAGAATTCGGAAAATTCTTGCGGGCCATAAAAATTTGAAGTACATAATATTTATTATAATATGCTGATTAGGTTAGGTTACGTATTAAATTATCGGTATTTTCTCTCCTTGTTTGCGGGCCGGTTAAAATTCATCCACGGGCCAAATGCGGCCCACGGGCCGTCATTTGGTGTCCCCTGTTCTACAACATAATATACCTAATAATTCGTTATTTGAACTCCTAATATCATGTTTTACGATTAAATTTTATTTCTCCAAAAACTTTTTTTAGCTTATCAAATGTTAAATAGGATATTATATTTACAATTAGACATTTGGTATATTTAAAAGATTTTCTTATTATATGCACTAGCACCATTAACCGTTTTCTCTATTTTAATAAAAATAAAAGATTTTATTTATGTTGTCAACTGAATATCTATACGTATTACACTAGTGGGTACATTATGTTTTTTTGATTTAAAAGTTTATACTATTTTGTCTTTTCTACATATATTCATGTATTTTATGTAATTATTTCTATAAAATATTTCATGGATGAAGTAATATTTATTACCTAATTAATTGTAATTAATAGTTAACTAACAATAATTACTAATAATTTTATAATAAATTGTACAAAAAAATTATTTATTTCTATTGATTATAAGATAATTCTAAAAAAAAAATTGAGAAATAAGTAGAAAAAAAAATTTGAAATTTAATTAAACAAGTTAATTGAGATGTTAAGGGTGTGAAAGAACATTTATAATAGTATCATTATAACTTAATAAAAATTTAGCTGTAGAATGTTGTGAAATTAAAATAATAAATTATCGTTGTAGTTAAATAAATTCGTGAAAATAATAGAAGTCTGATAAGCATTATTCATTTCAGAAGGTTATTTTAATTTATTTTTGTATTTTCTGTTTTGACATTTATAATTAATTAGGTATAGAATATTTAATTTTAATTTTTTGTTATGGATTGAGTATTAAAATAAAATATTCTGTTTATCTGTCAACTATTTTAAAATTGCGTATTACAATTATAATTCTTTACTAAAAGTTAGAAAACAAATATACGATCGCCAAGTTAACTTTTCCAAACTGTCTGTTAATAGGTAATAGTTTTTCAAATGCAATACTAATCGTTTTTTTTTTAGTTTAATGTAACCGTACTATTAGCGTCGCTGTCCATAATTGAGATTCGTTAATAATAAACCATGCGTTTACAGAAAACCTTTTTTTTTTATTATTAATAATTGAACAGGATGGTTGTTATTTATTGTTTAAAAATTATTCAATTTAAAATTAAAACAATTAAACAGGAAATGGATAATTTCATACAGTTTTACGAATGACATTATATTTTAAATATAAATAAATATTTTGAAATTAAATACATATTCAAATAAACAGGTCATAAACATACAACATTTTTCTGTTTAAAAATGTTACTATTTTATTTTGATCGGTTTAAGCAATTTACATAAATTTAGGTTAAGTAGATAGAACACATAAATTAAATAAATTATCATTAATATTATTTTTAGTGTAGTTTTTCTGCAGAATTTTAATTTAAAAAATAATAACCAGATAACCGCGGAATAGTTGTTTCGTTTATGTCGATAAAAAACCAAAATTATGCGATTTTTACAATTTTGTATGATTTATTTGTGATGCATGATATCAATAATTTACTGTACGTATTTATACATATATATTGTATATACTTTTAAATGTTCATGAAAATTTAACTATGGAAATTTGTATACATTTCAATATAATTATAATAATTAAAATGTATTCTTTATGTACTATTTTAGAAATAAAATATATATACGAGTACATTCAAATATTTCATAAGTTCAGTTACAATGTATCGTGACGAGAGGTGTTTATTATATTTTAAACGGGCTCGTTGACCCAATTTAATTTTGTTTGAAGCACTACAAGTACTTACCGATACTTCCATTTCGTTGCTAAGGTCAGGGTCTTCCTCGTAAACTGAAAAAAAAAACAAACAAAAGATATTTTTTTACACTAAGGAGAAATAATTCTATAAGTTAGTCAATATGTGAAAAAATTTCAATTCTTAGGGCCACTTACACATAGGTTTCAACTGAGATAGTAATTCGTCTTTCGTCCACTCTTTACGATCAGCCCACAGCGCGAGGCTCGGCGAAATCACCGACAATTTGTTGTCATCCGGATACGGTACATTTAAATAGTGCACCAACACCATATCAGGATTCTGTCGAAAATCGGAAGTAGATACATATTATTATTATAATTCGATATAGTTGTATACATTATAAAAAAATGCATCATCATTGACGCGCGCGTTTGAGTTTTCATTTTTAATTTCTATGGTTTCAGAACTATAAAAAAAATATTTTATATGATTTATAAGAACTTATATTTTTAACACGCTTTGTCATAGCTAATCGATAAGTATATACAATTTATTATTGAAATAAAATATGTCTAGAGTACTTCCTATTTATTTCGCACATTTTAATAGCCGTATAAATGTAGAATTATCGTATTCCATAATATTTTAAAAACTCAATGAAATTCAAAGCGCAGGGGTTTTTGTATCACATAATATGTATTCTAAAATCAATTATGATCTATTGATTTTGATACTACTTTACCGAAAAAAAAAATAGAAATTTTCCAATTTTGCAGTATTTTCTTAGGAGTACAGTAAACTGTACATAAAATGTTCATTAAGATGTATCTATGGGCATTTATATGTGAATTTTGAAAAATATAAATATTATGTATAACATAAACAGGTTCTCTTAAAATTAAAGTAATGTCTGCAGTTATATTTTTATTAAGGAAATCGACGTGTTTCTTGTAATTACTCTATGAACTTGGACTTGTTTTAAAACATTTTATTAAAGAATAATTGTATAGTTGTCATTTATTTTGTTCATATTATATGAACGGTGAGTACTCACTTGCAATAACCAATAACATCTTCTGTGAAATGTTGGAAGTATAGCTGAATGTACATAGCACCCGTAAATGCACTGAAAAAAAAATATGTATTTATATTATATAATTTCGATTGGTAAGGATGGGATGGGGATAGTTATCCAAGAAACATTTTTTTACCCGTAAACAAAAAAGAATAAGACGAGTAAAATAAACAAAGTGAAAAAAATAAATCTCGGCTTCTTTCATTGACATGGCTCTACGTTATTGTTCATGTATTATTGTTCCAACGTGTAGTTCGATTTGGCATGCAGGTCACAAATGAACAATTGCATCATTGTATTATTATAATATGATAGAAATAAATAAATAATATACCATAAACTAAAGCCATATTGTTCCAATAGTTTTTTGTGTGTAAATAAAAAAAAGTAAAAAAAAAAAATAGTTTAAGTCGTCTTATTGCAAACGATTATTGTCGATTGCTCGCGTCAAAAGTAAGTATTATGTCATCAAATTTATAGAGTAAGATGGGCGAGTTAAGTACGTGAATAATAATAACAATCAAAAAACTCACTGTCATAATGTGTATGAAATGATAAGCTTGCATACCAATCGTATTGATTTAGCGTTGATCGCTGTGTCTTTAATGGAAGGGGAAGCAAGGCCCTAACTTAGCACGGTTTTTTAATTTAGACTTAGGGTCTCAAGTACGTAAAGAAGACGAATTGTTTTCAAACATTATATATTATTATATAACATTTAAAAGTATTTCATGGATAGATAACGGAGGGATTTTTTATTAATAAAAGGCGATAAAGGTACCTACGCTTAATATAATAAACACCTTATAGTAAATATGAATGTCATGGTTAAATATATGATGATGGGGTTACAATGATAGGACATTAAAACTGAACGTGGTTTAATATAATACCTTTAGAAATCTCCAAGGCTTTTTTTTATGCCATGGACTACTTCTATCAATAATTTTCTTCGTAGAAATACGGTGTTATCTCTATATTAGACGATATTAATTTTTTGTGTAATAATGTCATAATTAAAAAACTAAACTATTTTTTGCTTTTACGGAAGAATATTATAAGATTTAATTTTTTTGATATTTGTTAGTATAATTCAATTGAATAAAGTAAAAATTTGATAATATTTTAAAGACTACTTTAAATAGACATTTGTATTATACTTCGCAATCATTTTGCATTAAGCTACACAAATTCAAGGACTACGTTGTCGTAGGTTACATATATGTTTAGTTCCTTAGATAATAATAAATCAAGGTTTTATTTTAGTCTTTAAATTTAAACATTTATACTGGAGCCTAAGCTGTAGAAATATATATTACATAATTTATACTGTGAGGGTCTAAACAAGAATATTGAACATAGCACTGTACGTGTGTCTAATGTCTATATACTATTATTTTTTTAATGTTTTTGTGGAAAAAAAATTATATTTTGTATTCTAATAAACTTAATCATAAATAAGATAATTTTAAATAATTTAATAAGATTAAATAAGTATTAAAATAGTGGTTGTATAATGTATATTTGGTTCGGCTTGATATTAAAAAAAAGTGTTTTTTTAACGAGTAGAATAAACGAATTTGTCTAAAGGTAAAAAGTTTAATAATAATAAAAAAAAAAAGCTATCATATTTTATAACAACTTAGTCTGAACAGGAAATTACAAAATGCACTGCCTAGTCGTAAACAACTTTTACGGGCAATTAAATTTCGGTGAACGCGCGACGTGTAAGGGTACTTATATTATTATCTTGCTAGGTGTTCCGGCGACCGTCGGTTCCGGTTGGTCGCGTTCGCGAAAGTCCATCGCAAGAAAATCGTAATTGGCGTCTTCGAAATCATTGTACGTAAAATTGGAGTAATTTTAATTAGATACGGGTCACGAGACGGACAGGAATTGACATGAAGCGCATCCGAAACATGCTTGAGATGTGAATGGGTTACACTCGCTCACCATGACATCGCATATAGTGGCATGTTTGGGTGAAGCGTTAAATCCCTGTAGACCCCACAAAGTACGACATTTAATCTTAAAGTTTAAACTCTGAGTTTAGAGTTGTCCAAGAAACCTGAGCAGTGTCTTGGCGTAATTATAGGAATTCGTTCTGGCGAAGAACATCATTTTTTCTTCGTTTAGAGTCCTCGTGCACGGGCGCAGGCACACAAGCCACAGGATATTCGGATTCAAGGTAAATACTTTACTACAGAGTGATTCACCAACCATGTTTATTATGTGTCTTACATTAATTATTAATTTATTTATATAAATTAAAATTTTTAGAATTTTTAAATATAACTTAAGACATTAGAAATTTTTGAAATTTTTTGTTACTATTAAAATAATGTCGTGTATATAAACTTTTGTTTTAACAAATGACAACCTCCTTTTTTACTTTAATTTATTTAGTGAATATTTGTCAAAAACGTTATGGTGTACCTTGGTTATAAAATTCAAACATATTTTTTCAGTTATTAAAATATTTATAGTAAAATGATAGTTGTTAAAAATAGTTTTTACAAAAATATAAAATAGATGTATTAACATGAATTAATAAAATGTTCAACTCACTAAAGCTCACATATATTTCACTCCCATTATAATGAATCTATTATTCTTAACATACTCAAAGTTAAATAATTAAAAAACTAGTCGTTAAAAAAATTTTGATTTTGATAAATCAACATTTTCAGAAAAATGTTTCGCCAAATAAATTATAATAGAAAGGGAGAGTTCTCAGATAGTTTCCTAAGGAGAAGTATAACTCACCACAGGATACTTTAAAAAAATTGAAAACATGATCTTTTAATCTATTTAAAAATTACAAAAATTATATTTTGAATAATCATGTTATTGAAGAAAAAAGGGTCTGAGCATGCTTGTAAGATCTTCCTGTATATTTATATTATCTAATCCAAATCCAGTAAAAGTTGGGTTTTAGCTTTCAAAACAAAATTATAATCTTCAAGCTTAGCTTCCGGTTTGTAATGTATAACGTGTTAACTTTTGTTACCTAGTTATACTATAGTTTATTAGCATGTTAAAAACATACGTATTATATAAGAGTACCTATGCAATTTGTATCATAATAAAAAAGCTGAAGTGCTATCTATTAACCACAAGTTGAATCGGACACTCTAGCAAACAGTTGATAAAATGAAAAATTTAAATTATTTTGGTTATGACTTAATAGTAGGCACCTGCTCAAACAGATAGTATGTTTTTATAGTATTTTTTTATCTATATAAAAATATTATGATAACAAATCAATTTCAAAAAAAAAAAAAAAAAAAACACTTACATAATATCATTCAGTTATTCAATATAGTTTAATGGACAATAGAATTGTTTCATTATAATATTGCCCTGTGTCTCTGGTTTAAACTGACAATCGTATTCTAGGGTCCATAATAAGGAAAAATATTAAAATAATTAATAATTTTGAATAATTTTAGGATAAGATATTTGACGATAATAAACAAAAACAGTGTTTTAGTTAAATATTAGATCATATACAATGGATGGAGCCACAGTCACCGCTCAATATTTTAATGTACACGTTAGCGACAAATTACTTGGCGAGTAGCCTTTACTGCGCATATACCAGCGACTATTCGCACATTTATTTCAATGTCTTAATTTGATCTTAGATATTGATTTAGATACATTGTTATTAAAATCTAAGGTCTAATTAATACATTTTTCATAAGATTTAAATAAAATATGTTTAACTGCTGAATATAATATATTGAAAATTAATACGAGCATTATATTATCGTATAAAAATATCAAGAAAAAAATTACACATAAAATCATTAAATTAACTGAGTACAGACTCGTCAATATACAACATACAAACTGATAGATCACAATCTAGCTCAAGATATTTTTGACAACCAGACTACCAAAGGTTAATTGATGGTTCATTAATTAAACTTATAATCAAATACATCGAATATTATATAGAGTTAAGAATGCGCTATTATGTAAAATTATACACTGAACAAATTATAAATTATATTATATGAAATACATAAAATAAATATATGAAAAAACATAAACAGCAATAATTATACGATACCTACTAATATTATTTAAAACTCAATAGTTATACCCATTTATTTTAACTAATTATTTTAAAAACATTGACAATTTATTTTAAATACTTATTACTTATTAGTAGGTATATTAATTAATAAAATGTGAATTTATTAAATGGCTAATAAGATGAAATCTATAATTATAAGGTATAATAGATTATAGAAAAGAATAAAAAATATGTTGAAAAATATGTGACTAGTCGATAGGGCAATGGGCATGTGCCCTTATAAATAACGATGATACTAAAGCTGTATTATTACAAGTATAGTATTTGTTTGGAAATTCATCATCATTTTATCGCTTTACCATAGTTACAGTATTAAAATATTATTATAAAAATAATATAATAAGCGGACATTATTCGTTGTAATGTGAAAAAATAAATTAAAATTGTCTGTCATCTATCTCTATATTGCTGTTGCAAAGGGTTGGAGAACAATGGAGTTATGTGGGATGACTTCAATTATGTTCGACGATGTAATATAATTTGTTGTCACATTATAAATAATCGTGATAAATAAAATGTTATTAGTTTGGTTGTAGGCAGTTATCGCCTTCCAAGTCGACGTCAAATGGAAAATCGTGACTACATATGTAAAATAATAGTAACAATAATAATGATTCTATCATCATCATATTTATCATAATTCATAATATATTATTATTTATTGGGATGTATATATATATATATATATATTATACCTACGTACGCTTTGTACGAAACATAAACAATAATTGAAAAATGTCGCACGTCCGGTCGTCTGGCCGACTGTCTGCACGTACGGTATACAGAGATTGAGATAAACCGTAGGGTATATATAGGCTGTCTCGGTGGGTGTACGCAAGGGGGATTGGACGGTGTGGTGTGGTGCAGAAGTGGTTGTAAGGGGTGCACGTCACGTAAAAAACGAAAGAAAGAAAAACGTCAACGAGACATTTACATTTTCCGACAAGACGTTCGGTACGGACAATGAGAGTTATTTTTGCGTACAGTGAAATTATTGTTGACTGCGAATGTGTATTATAATAATAATATATATTGTCGACATAATAATGATAGTAGGTATGGGATAGTTATCGAAGTTAAAATAAAGTATGCTGGTATAAAATAAGTATAAATAAATATAATATATAATTTAAATAAAAACGACCGTGATTAAATTAAACTGTGGCATGACCGTTTGAAAGATATGTGAAAACAGTGAGATATTGTTTCTATAGGACGAAGAAAGACGTCAAAACGTTCAATTTCCGCGCAACTAAATTGTTAATATTAATTATGACCAAAACAATATTTTCCGACCAATATTATGTCGTTTACAGTCACGCATACTGCATTAGCCTATTAAGACTGACGATGGTAGCAATCTGCATACGATTTTAACAGAGATTAAAGTTAATACATACACAAACACCATTAACAAGTGTTCAAAATGAAGTTATCTTGTCCAATATTGATGGTGATGTAAAATGCGAAACCTCCGTCACTGTGTAATAGTAGATTGGAAAAATATTTTTCGAATGTATTTGCTGTATGCAACAAAAATATCTTAGCCAGCTTTATTTTATTATACAAAAACCGTCTTGCGTTTGTACAATAATTATAAAAATAATTACAATACCGTTGTTTCGTTCTCACGACGTTCAGCTATATTTTACTGGGTGATTCACCGAGCAATATTATTGCCCCCTCTTTTTTATTTTTTTAATAACGCATATTTCAGTTCTCATTTGAAAAAATAGAAGATTGTATCGTCACAGAATAAATTAAATTATTATATTATGAATTATTGAATGAAAAAATGGGGATGAATATCCTAGGTGAATCACCTATATGTATAGTGTATAACAGGGCTTAAAACCGATTGAAAAAATTTCGGTTTCGATTTTGTACACCGGTTTTTTAATTTTTTCAATTTTGATTTCAATTTTTAAATATCGGTTTTAGTAAAATATGGTTTTTTGTTTTAATTTTAGATACCGGGTTTTAATATTTTTGATTTTAATTTTAATTTTTAAATATCGGTTTTAGGAAATTATAATCAATTATCAATTTGGAAAAAAATAAATTTACTAACCAATAAATAGTATTTTCGCTACATGTAATATGTATTTTTTACATGTTCAATAAATGAATAACCTAATGAAATAAAAAAAACACAAAATTGACCCATCTCATGCCATTCTTATACACTTTACTTATGCAATATAACTGTATTGGGATGTTAAAATTAATAACCTTAATAAAATAAAATGTTGTAACAAAAAAATACTGTATTGAGTACCAAGTAAGATAATTTATATTTAAATATTGTTCATGTTATGTCTTAAGTGGAATAAAAGTTATAATGATAATATAACTTGAAATCAGTTTATATTATACACACATTAATAAATCATTTCCAATTATCAATAATATCTGTTGTTTAAAACTTTAAAATATATTTTAATAAATATTTAAATGAATATTTCTATATTATATTAGTATAACAGTGCACATATAGTTGCACAATAATATATAAGAGTTCGTACGAATCGCGTTCGACATCGTATCATCGAATGTTTCACATCGATAGGTAATTAATCTATTATATGCTTTCGATTCACAATGACGGATATATTATAATATACGTTGACGGTTCAGAAATGTATGAATTATTACGACTGCGGTTTAGTATGGACTGCTGAGGTTGCAGTACGGTTCCAATCACATTACTATATATTATATCGGTGGGCAAAAGTACGACTGTTTTGTACTCGCAGTATCACAGCGTACACTATTATACAATTCAAATTTGGGGTGTGAGTTTTGAGTTATTCCCCGTGGGTACATTAACCCGCCGAGAAAACATGTTTTCAAAATGTATGCACATGTTAAGTAAGCCAAATATTATATTCATTAGGAAATAGAAACGATAATATTTAAAAAGTTTAATATTAACATAGTTTTCAATATGTTAATATCTAAATTTTAGCACATAATATTTTGTATATTAATATAATGTGATAAATATTCCAAGTTTCTAGTACATATACCTATGTATATTTATACGATATTATTTTTTAAAGATTTATCAGATTTTCAAAGTTGTACAAAATATGTGTTGAACCGCCTTTGTCATGAATGGTAATTTCAATTTTTCAATCTTCTCAAACAACACCAATGATTTTCAATCGTATTTAAAATCAATAAATTGTTCTAGATCCAAAAGAGCTGCGGGTTTTCCAAAGTACAAAAATTTATTGTTAAATAAACTATAATAATATGTTATAGCTTTCTCCCTGCTGCATTTTGAATTAAAAAATAACATCGCGGTGTACCTAAAAATACCATATTATTTTATTGAAATGTAGATTGCGGAATACTATATTCGTTTGATAGGTCTTTAATCTAACATTACAATTAACAGACATTTTTCTAGATCAGAAATAAATAACATTATTTTCTGTCGCTTTCAATTCTCCGTCTAGTAATCCCAGACGGTCGAACGCAATATTGTCGTAGCTTCGTAATTTACGATGACATTTTTGTGCTCGATATGTCCTCTTTGCACCCCAAGAAAAAATGATTTGACCACACAATTATGTCAAAACTTTCAGAGAATACAGTTAAAAACGAAAGCATAACCACTCCACTTGGATAATGGTGTTCGTATAGTGTAGTCTAATAACGTTTGCAAAAATAAATCCAAATTTTTGTTCTAAAGTGTCAGTATCATATATTATTTCCGGACAATTCTAATACAATTTAGTATGAAGTTAACGCTTAGCTTTGAGTAAAACCAAAAACGACATTTGATTTTAAGCAGGGACAATAATCGATCGAATGCAATTTTTCTGTAAAATTAGGTGACTGATATTCATAGATACATATATTATATACAATGAATTATTATTAATTTCCAACTTGATTTGAACAATTCTACAATTCTTTGTCTATAATATAAATTGGCAATTCGGCTCTTGTTGGCTGTGTCTATCATTTACACACACACACACCACATAGATCGATAACGTAATAATTATCATTAATTGCTGTTAGTCAGAATAAAATAGGAATATTGTACTATACCTTTTTAACAAGTCGTTTATTTATATTAAAATTCGTTCAACGTCAAAATGTCGTTTCTAATAATATACCAACTCAATCTATGACTGGATTCATTATGAAAACTCTAAAGCGACCTACACACTCATGTACCGAAATTGCCTATACGCTTGCCGTCCAACGTATATAACCAATAATGTTTTAGTCTACACTCTACAACATAATATTATAGATAATAAATAACAATATTTTATTTATTTTCTTCTTTAAACCATAGTCGATTTTATGTGCTCGTTTAAGACTCAGAGAATTTTAATTCCTTGAAAAATCTTGTAAAACTGTACAAATGACTTACAATGAAACTAGGTATACAAAAAATCTGAAGCAACAGTTATCACGTTAAGATCTTGAAAATTTATAAAAAATATAATGATTTAATCTAAATATAACCGTGAAATTGTCATACATAATTTTAATATATATATTTAATCTTTAATATAGATTTAATAGATTCTATACATTATTTATTGTTATATAAGTACATTTCGATTGTTAATATTATTTTATTACAGTATATGATTTAGTAAGTTCGAATTTGTTTATAATTATATATGTATAGGTAATATATGGTTGAAGTTCCTTACTGACTATTTCTCGCAATATGATCCATACTGTATTTTTTTCATATTTGAGCTGAAAATTAGTCATTAGGTATAGTTAGGTAGGTACCTACATATATTTTTTTACATTATCCATTATTTGTGAAAATGAGGGAAATAATCAGAAGAAAAATGCTTATAACTTGGTAATAATGCAAGTGGAAAGGAGTGCGGGTATAATATTTTAAAGTTCACTATGGCTGCAATTCATAAACTTGCTACGAGCTCAGCCCTACTGAATTAGGATTTAGAAGCTTTGAAGTTTGTGCCTATATTCTATAACTTCTGTAGACGGTTCTTCAGTCAATACAAAAAAAAGTTTCACAACCCAATCAGCGTCCTTTGCCTTTGATAACATCAAAAAGTACATGGTAGCCATTTTTTGATGACAACGAGAATCCAATATAAATTAAAATTGTTTTTATTTTTCAAATATTGTATTTTTAATTTTTTATTTGAATAAAAGCAAATAAATATAATATATGTGCATAATTTTTAATTTTTAATAAAACTGATTTCACATCCTATAGAGATATACGATTAACGAAAAAAAGTAGTTAACTGTTTACTTAGATTTTTACAATAATGTATAATAGACTTTAGAACATTTGTATATTTTTTGACTTATAAGTATAATTTATTAGCTGTTCCGACCCGATGTTTCCCGAGTATTAGTTTGGCTTTTGGCCTTTTCGTAGACCGTATGTAAGTATTTAATAAATAAATAAATAAATACCCGACAGATATGGTTCTATTCCCTTATTAACCTATTTCGTGTGAGTGTATTTATAAAGATAAGTAAAAGTCAATACAATATATTTTGTAATATTCACTTTTAATAACAATAACAAAATGTTAAACTGCGAAATATATTGTGGACGCAAATTCCCATCCAGTTTCCAAAAAAGATTAGTTTTATATTTTTTACTAAAAAAATATCCAATTACCTATTGAATATATTATTAGGTTAATTGTTGATTAATTTTTCATTTATTGTTTTTTATTATCTTTATTAATTTATACAAGTACTTATACTCTATGCTCAAATATTTTTTTTTTTTTGAAGAATACGATTGAAAATATTCAAAATATAATTACACCTACCAAATAAGTTTATATTTTCAATTTACAAAATATAATAGTTAAATATAAAAATATTTAATTGTATTAATTAAAGTATTAATTGTGTTTGGAGTATAACAAATCAATGGAATCGTATCTCATAAATACATATATTAACGTGCAAGCCAATTCATATTGGTTAGTGTGATTGTGTGGAAGAGACGAATCGCCCTCGTGATTCCATAATCAGTCTTTGATAAAAACTTCAACCGAAATAAAAATACACTGCGTGTATTTCAGTAATTAAGTACTATTCATAAATCTACCGAAGGTTTTACAGAAATTAAAATATATATGAAACATGCCATCGGCTTTGTAAATATTTTCATCAAACTTGTGGGGAAACAATTCTATGGTAAAATATATACAACATTGACTTTTGGACAAGAATAATGAGTTGGACAATATACAAAATTACGTTTACAAAAGTATACAATCGTTTTAATTAAGTATTTATATGCAGAAAATTATAAGTGTGTTAAATATTATGTTTGCTATTTAATGCTATACCAACATTTATATGCAATTAATACATATACCTTTTATACAACTTATTCGTTAAAATAATAATGTTTATCAAGTTCGTTATTCGAATGAATACATATTGTATTATAACTTTTAAAACTTGTTTTTCCAACGCAAGTAAAATAAAAAGAAGAGCTTTTATCATTACTTAATATTATAATAGTAACAGATTAATAAATGTTCCATTAGTTCCCGCATAAAATAGTTTCTTTGAGTTCGTTTAAAAGATATAGTTGAGATTTAAAAGTCTTAAAAACTTTTTCTTTTACTTTAAGTTCCGGGTAAAATTATATTTTAAGATTAAGAAAACAAGACAACATTATTATTTTGTTCTTTCTTACTACTATAGACATGCTGTTGTACACGTCATGCGGTCATATAATATTTAAACGTTCAACAACGGTTAATATAATGTTTGAAAGGATTTCTATTTTATTTTATTTTTTTTTTTTTTGGCAAAAGTAAGTTCAAAACGTCAAGTGCTGATAAATTATGTTTGACTCATGACATCATGCCTTCTGGGATATGTCGCCTCTTACATTGTGATCAAAATCGTATTATTTATTGCTCGACTATTCGTAAAACGTGTGTGTATTCAAACGGCGCACACTTGTCATTCTAAAAATTATTTATTAGACGCGTAGAAATATGATTGTGCATTTAAAATGACGAAAAATGTGCGGTGTAGGTATATACGTTTGGGAAGGTCACCAGGGACTAGACGCGCCACTTGCACGATACCTATATTCACAACATGGGAAAAAAAGATGAAAATTGTCCACTATAATATAATTTATATACTATACGGGTATTGGATATTTCAGAGCGCAAGTTTACGAATTCACAAAATGTAGGATGTATTATATAATATATATGTATGTATATTATTATACATCATAACGATGAATAACAATGGAATTCCGTACAAAAACGAATAATAATAAATAACAAGCAGAGAGTTCGTTCATCTGCTGTATAGTAGGTTTTGAATGTGTACATCATCGTCATTGATCAGATCATTCTTATAGATGTATTACATTTAAAGCAGTCAATAAAACGATTTCGAGCGGATCTCAGTGTGATAGAAATATCATGACTATAATATATTAATGTTTGTTATGTATTCGATATGTTAAATTAAATCACAAGAGAAAAAGTAAGAATAAACATAATGTGATTTAGAGTTTAAAAATCTAACAATTTAAAATTTCTATAAGTATTCTAACATTTCAGAAAACATTTAAACAGAGAACATTTAATCATCAGCGTCGTATAATATTAAATCTTTTAATTACAATATTAATTATGAATCATTTGATGAAATCGTGATTGTACTATTTACAATAGTGTTTTCTTTATAGTATTTATTGAAAATATCAAAAAATTGTAAAACGATTGTATTACGTTTTTTTGAGATTAAAAAATTGTTTAAAAATAAATCAAACAAACAATACGTTTTATAACAACTACCTCCTTTGCTTTGGTTAGAATCTATAGAACATTGACTAAATAATAATACCTAACAAACTATTTTTGTGCATTTGTTTCTTGTAAAGTTGACCTTTAAATAACTAAAATTATAAAGTGTAACTAATATTATTATACCTAGTATATTATTACTAGTGTATACTATTAGTAAGTTATTATTACTTTTATTTAACATTGTATGACATAAGCCGTATATCATGTGCTCATTTAGATTTTTAATAAATCTCTTGAAAAATTGGTAGTCCGTACAGCCATATATTTATTATATAATATAGACAATCAAAAGTTTATTGTTTACACAAAGGTGAATAATACTCAACTTTATGACGGAAATTAAAATTTATTGTGGCTAAAAAAAATATTGAATTATATATCACCGTTATGACAACTTAAACATAAAATAATGAATGACTAATCGAGTAAATTTTAAGTCATGCACTTTATTATTTTATTTATACACATAAAATCATGGGTTATTTTTTTAATTTAGGTACCCAATAAAATATACATCGGAATAAGTAAAATAAATAGCATAATATAAATGTCTTTAAAATTCGTTAAGAAGAAGAAAAAGAGAATAAATCCATTATATTTTAGTGGTATTTACATTAAAATGCGATATGCATTATTCAATAATTGATGATTTGTGATAAATTTCACTCCATGACGTTTATTAATTTGATGGAAGTTTATATCTGTCATATTCATTCTAATATCAAAATGGCATAAAATATTACACTAACCTCAGTTCCTTGGACTTTCAACTTCATGTGATCTTCGCGAGTAGTCTTGCCGTCTTTTCTTTTTTTCCAACAATATCCATCGCGTCTGTACCGCACTTTCTTCCTGCTGTATAATAACATTGAACCACTCTTGGGCCTAAAAATATAAGTTTAGTTCTAAAGTGTTGATACTCAATAAAAACTTAATTTTCAGCAATTAAGTTGATTTAAAAACAAATTACACAGAGATATTTATTATATATAAGCAATAAGTATGTTTTATATCAATAGCACGTTTTTTATTCAATAGTATATATAATTTTGGGTTAATATGATTTATTTATTTAATACATTACACATCAAAATAAATAAAGTGTCTCATGAGTTTGGTTCATTATATTTAAAATAAATAATACTTGTATATATTAAAAATTCAGATAAAGTTTAGGAAAAGAAAAACAATGATTAATTTGAATTTAAATTGTCACATTTTCTATTTGCTGATACTTATCTTTGGATAAAGCGTTTCTAATAGCGTTTAATACATTTATATTGTATCAATTTTTTTTTTTACATAATTATGCAAAACAATCAAGTAAGCAGATTTCAAAATAATAAACATTTTTAATGAAAAATCATCAATATATAGCCTAGAATAAATTTATTCAAATGGTTATTATCCAATGTTAAAAATAAAAGTTTAATTTAATGTAGGATTGGACGGATTGGTAGATAAAATAAAATATTAACTGTATATTAAAGATAGAAATATTAAAAACTTTATACATTAATTGTTTTAATCATTAAGAAAAAATAATTATTAAAAAATTACTAAAAATAATAATTATTAAAATAATAATAATAATTATTATTATTATTTAATAATATAAATTACTTAAAATAAAAAATTATTATTAAAAAGTTATATTTATAAGGGATTAAAGACTTTATCAATGATCAACAATTCAATATTTTCTTATACATAGGAATCAAAATGTTATGATAATTATTGTAATGGCTATTCATTCCTTACTTTCGTGAAATAGTGTTTATAAAAGAATAAATGAGGATTCAGTAATTATTTTGTAGCATCAATAACATAACGTACGATCTAGATTTATTTTATTCTAAACCGCATTAGGAAGGACAGTAAGTAATTTTATTGTTACATTGCAAAATATTAATTGATTGTTTTTACATTAATCATAATCATTTAAAATAATATGACGTGTGCAAACGTTTTGCTCCGCTCACCTGAGCACAGAATAATGTTGAAATAATGTGTTTAATAATTCATGATCCAATCGTTCATTTATTTAATTAATTCAAAAATCAGTTTTTCAAATGCAAGGTAGAATTAATGTAGTCATTTATAAGTCATTTTTCAATTTTATCTATATTATTTAAAAAAAAACAAATTGTCATACAGTCTACTATAATAACAATAATTTATTATGACAAACCTACTGTAATAAAATTAGGTGTTCGTAACAATTAAATTTATTGATTGATGCACGTACTTTTACCTTCATAAAAATACTCATATTTTCTTCTTTATTTCTATTATATTTTACGTTTGACAAAAAAAAAAACTGGTATCAACAAAAGCCTAATAAATAAATAATTATTATTGAGTTTATACTGAATTGTTTATATATATTTAAAAATATGCACTAATATTTATAGTTGATGAATCATACATAATTAAATAATATTCAGAAACTTTTTAATTTTTTTTTTTTTAAGAGTCACATCTTAGGTATGCAGATTAAAAAAATTGACTTGAATTCGTACAACTTTTTCAAAGAGACGCTGATTTCCTTTCTTGCATCCTCAAAATTACTGGCACTTAAAATGTTTCTGGTGTTCTATAAGAGTATAAAAAACCAAGTCACCAGAGGTTTTCGTAAATGATCTTTGCTTCGGAATCGCCGTTATAGTGCTCTCTTGAGTAGTTTCTTGACGGGTGACAATTTAATTATTTATTCCTCGTTTATTCGAAAACTTTTCAATCGTAGGCGAAAGGCTACGAAAACATCAACTTCATTTGTAAACTTTAAAACGAAAGTTTTTTTCGCGCTGTTTTGCAAAACAAGTCAACAACACTCTGTTGTTAGTTATTCACAGAGAGTAGAACTAAAAAAACGAACACGTAGCCTTTAAAGTCATTAAAGAAAACCTCTGGGTCGAGATCATCTTGATTCTTTTTTTTTTATTTTCTTCTTTACCTAGTTACCGATGAACGCAAATAATATGACATGTTTGATATTTTTTCATAGTTTATCAAAAGTGGAACCGTCCAGTACACTCGATTGTTGAAATATTCTATTCTGAGCATTGAGTGTACGCTTTATAAATATAATAAAAATTCTATTTAATTTACGGATCAATGGTCAAAACAATTGATATTAATTACGAAAGCGTTTTTAGAGAATTACCATAATAATATTATCACCCTCATAATATACCAAATTAAACAGATTTATTTTCAATTTTGATTAAAGATAATATAATTATGATTAAAAATGTGAAATATTTATAGGGGGATTAAAAAAGACTCAAAAATCATTAACATGTTATAAGGAATTGTTGACAATAATAATAATATTTTATCATAACGATTAATAAATTAGTATAGGTAGGCACAGAGTAATTATTTTAAAAATTAACACTTTTTATAAATTTTGGAATTTTTAAAAATCACCTTTACATAGTTGTTAGTAGAATAAAAATTTAGTGTTCTTGACATAGATTTAATTGAAGTATAATACAAAATAAATGAGTGGGTAAAATACGGTTAATTAATTTTTTTGATCAACGTAATTTAAATAACTATTATTTAAAAAATGTTATGGTTGTAATATAATTTAAAATAATTTTTATTATGAATTTTGAGAGCTATTTTATGAATCAAAAGTTATTTTTTAAAAACAGTCATTTTATGGTTTTAAAATTACTTTGGCTAAATACCCTTTATTCTCCTTCTTTTCTAATAACTAATTATCTGAAATAAAGTTAACAAACATTAACAGTATAAATTATAAAAAGTATTGAATTTATTTAAAATGGACATTGTTAATTATTATTATATAGGCTCGAAAATTCAATTAATTCTAAGTTTATATTATTAATCACATTAACCATTTTAAGTAAAAAATTTTTAAATTTAAATTTTCTAAAAACTCCCGTGTAACTTTTATTACATAGTAAAAATAACGTATTAACTTTAATTTATAATGTAATTACTAGGCAACGGACTTTTATGTAAATGCATATTTTTATTAGAAAAAGATATTAAAATTTGATGAGAAGTATTCACGATTTAAATCATAGGTACTTACTAATATGATACTAATTTTATTTTACATAATATGTTTACATATTATGGTATAGTTACATATTTAACATATTTCACTAATTTGTACATATTTTAAACATATTTTATCATTTCATCATTTATACGTCTTCAAGCCATGTTGCAGTGAACGAATGTATACACTTATCAGTAATCAGTATATTGTCATGATTTATATTCAAGAAATTATCTCAAAATTAGATCCAAAAAGTTATTGGAAAAGTTCAAAATATAATGCTAAATGATACATTGAATAACAATTAATTTTCAGTTTTAATTTTAAGTTTTGTCGTACTTGTAATTCAAAAATTAGAAACAAAAAATATGTCTTTCGATGATAGTATGAAAATTAACGAATTAGTGATAAAAAAATTAAAACTTGTAAGCAGAAAAATAGAGATGTTATAAATTAATAAAATACATTTTATAATTCGTTACAGCGAAAAATTCAGTCTATATTGGTTTTAAAGCAATCAATGAAATAATGATTGGCAGACATCTAAATATTATAAAATAATATATGTTAGAATATTATGGCATTATGTTCTCAAAATATGCTCCAACATTAGTTAATGTGGAACGATTGTTTGGCAATTTAAAAAAAATTGTAATTATTTAATGCAACATAATTTATTATCATTTTAATATTTTAGATTGTGAACGACGTGACGAATGTATTGATTTTACAATGATGTATTTTTTTTTTGTGTCTGTGTACTCCATAACTTGTCAAAATAATGCTTCAATTTAAAACTTTAGGGGTGGTTACCGATAATAAAGTGAATATTCTTGATACATCAATATAAAAGTTAAAAGAAGTTTTTAAAAAAATCGGGGAAAACTACAAAAAAGTGACGAAAAAACACGAAATTTTATTCAAAACCAGTTTTCAACAAAATCGATTTTTTTTATATAGTTGTATATAGTTGTAGAATGAATCACTGTAAATACTTGAAATTTTCACTAAATATTTACATTAGTGTTTTATATACATGGTTATATTTCTGGCTTTTTTTTAGCTATTTATAGACAACTGAAATTTTCAATATTTCCAAGTACTTTTTTTATGTTATTAGTGTCTAAATTTATAATATTTACGAAATCTTGTAATGATAACGATTTATCCTCAAATGATTTTAAATATTTGTTATTATTCACAGAATATAAACAGATGTTTGAACATTTTCCAAGTCAATTAGATTGTCATTTTCTTTACAGAATTTCATTTTCAAAATATTTAGCTTATTTTAAGGCATTTGAAATATGCATTCGTTTTTGTTTGGTATGTTTAGTCAAAACACTTAAAAATTTAATACAAAGTTCATCATAAGTTAGTCTTTATAGGAATCAAAAACTATAAGAATACAATATAGGCACCAGTGACGCAACCAGGGGGGTGGACCTCGGGTCCGGACCCTCCCTTGGATCATGCCATAGTATTTATTTTAATTTTACATTTTTAAAGTTACCCAAACGTTTTCATCAAAATGTATTGATTATAATTATTATTAGAGTTGGTATAATAATATAATTGTATTTATCAAGCAATGAAATGTATTTATAATGTATATAGTATATACTCGGGAAGAGAACAGAAAAATAATATATAATAAATAAAAAATTTTCCTGGACCCCCCTCCCCCTTGAATAAATCCTAGTTGTGCCACTGATAGGCACATTTGTTTTTATTAGCTTTTGAAGTTCAAATATTAACAACAATTTATTGGTCGAAATCATGAATATTTGCAAATTATTTTGTATTAAAAAATTGATAAAAATGTATAAGTAGCTAAGAATTAAAAATGTAATACAAGATTTTCCATAATTTTATCTTATAAAAATTATAAAAGAACTTATGCGTTGGCCAATTAAAAAAATTATCTTAAATTTAAATTTTTACAAAATCCAAAATTCACTTGTAAATAACGATTTACTATCAAATTGTTTTAGATTTTCGTATAGTTAAAAATTACTAGTCTCTAAAACACGTAATATACACCAGTTGTTTAAATTGGCATTTCCTGTACACAATTTAATTTTGGGGTATTAAAACATAAACCACCTTTTTCACCATCCAGTGGGAAATATTTAGGCTGACAAATCATCTCCGTTCAGAATCATTTTTCGTGTACAATAATACCTGTCATTGCATTCAAATTTAACACGCCCATTATAGTGACCTACTCCATGTCCGAGGTCTAATTGATACATACTGTACAGCAGAGCGTTACCCACTTGACTATCTTCTTTTTAAAAAGTTAAAAATATGTTTTTATTTTTAAATATTTAAAATAATGTTTAAATTTTATTCCACACAAGAACTCAATATTATCTATGTACAAATAATATGATTAACAGCAAACGTGAAAGTGTATTACAAATGTTTTGCAGCTAAACAAAAATTGTTATAATTTTAACATATAAATGTTATATACCTATAGCCATATAATAACTATACTTAATGTATTTGTGCCATAAAAGCTTTGAGTTGTGCAGAAAAAAATGTTTGCCACATATTTTGATGTTTTTTACACATATTTTATAAATTATACTTTTATAATATTTATTTACATATTTTTTTATTGTTATTACATATAAATCCGTTCCCTAGTAATTACATAAGTATTTTATGTAAAATTAAATATAAATCAATGTTTGGAGTAGATTAAACTTTTTAGTTTAAAACTGTTTAGTAGCTTACTTGTGAATCCTATTTCATTTCAGTTTCAATTCGCTCATTTCTACTGTATTCATTTATTTTTAAATTAGTCAAGAAAAATCACACGCAGAAATATTTGGTTTATTATTTCTTGAGCATTTGGATTTCTGTTTACAAATCTTGTCCAACGTATAATTATAACAATAGTTAAAAAAAAAAATAACCAGCCCATAATGCTAATTATTAAAAAAAGCAATTTCATAAAATCTTCAATCATCGTTGTATTAATTTTGTTTTAAATAAATAATTTTTTAAATTTTAAAAGATTTATTGAATTTAATAGGAGTATTTATTTTATATTGTGTATCAATATATTATCATATTATACTTGTTTATTTTGTTAATAAAACAGCCAGTCAAAAAACGAAAAAATATTAATTTGCAAATATAATAATAAAACATATTATAATAATTACTAATTTTTCCTAACACTCACAAATTTTATGATGAGTTTAGAACCATAATAAATGATTAATAGAATAATAACAAATTCAAATTTTTTTAACATAATATGATATGCCAATAATTGAGATAAAATATGTTTATCGTATTAAAGTAATTAACCAATAAGCGAAGTAGGTTATGTTTTATTAAATAAATATTTAATAAATTTACTATTTTTTTTTTATCGATATTGTTCATAATTTTAATTCTAAATTACAAATGTTTATCTATCATTATATTATTAATATTGATCTATGATCCGAATACTATTTAATACGTTCGCGGAGAATGATGCCTACAATTTTGTAGTTAAACACTGTTCACAAAATATGCACGATGAAAAATAAAAGAGTTTTATATCTTGCAGTTATTTATTACACTTTAACTTGGTTAACGTTTAACGATTAAACTATTTGTATCTTTTCTGTAATATTTTATTGGTACGTACAACTTAAACAAAATGTATTTTTTATTTTGAAAATTTAATTCAAATTTTCTATATGATATCAATTAAAAAACATCTAAAATCAACCAACAATCAGATAGGTTATAATAATATTAATAATGAGTATAATTTAAAATGTGATTACAGACTACAGTTATTAATTCTGTTCAAAGACAGACAAATATAGTTTATTTCACACTGAAAAATTAACTGTGTAATAAATTAAAATTAATATTTATCTTATTCGTTTATATTATAAATTATGAGTAAATTTATTTTATTTACCAGTATTACAAGTATAGCAACCAAATTTTTGATTGGTTATAAACAAACAGCAAAATTAAATAAAATAAATTATATTCGACGAATATTATGACATAGATTATAATATATTTATTATTACAAAATTAATCTCAAAATTGTATTCTTACAAATAAGTACACATAAAGTAAGTTATACACATCATTATAATATATTCAATATAAAATCTAAAATATCGAAATATTTATAAATATTTATTTTAAATTTAATATCTAAAATATTCAACTAGAACTGTATTTATATAGATGTGCTCTCAAGACAATACACAAGAGTTACAAGAATTAAAAAATATTATATCCGGTCAAAAGCAAAAAATATGTAAGTTAAATAGAAAACTAGAAGATTTTGAAGCATTAATTTCTGAGAGAAATGAATTAAAAAAAATTTGTCAACAATTTGAACAAAATAAAGAAGATAGTTACAATGCCCATAAGAAATCGTTTAATGAACTGTCAGAAACATGTAACGTTCAATCAGAAAAGATTAAGAAAATTATGGATACAGTATACCAATGGGAATTGAAGTATGAAAAACTTGAAAACACCAACAACTGTTTAAACAATCAATTGAAAATTTTAAAATGCAATGTAAAAAATCTAGAATCACAGTTAGCAGAAACCGAAATAGTTTTGAAAAGTGTCCAGAATGAATTATGTTTAACTAAAGTAACTACCTATCTATTTTCTTTTTTATTCTTTCTTTTTTAGAACTTCACAAACATAATTATTAAAAAAAAACAAAGAGTGGTCAAGTGAGTAATACTCTGCTGTATAGTAGGTCACTATCATTGATGTATTAAATTTGAATCTAAAGGTATCATTGTATACACAAAACGATTCTGAACGGAGATGATTTGTCAGCCTAAGATATAATTTCTAGTGGTTGATAAAAAAGGTTTATGTTTCATACACCAAAATTGAAGTTCTTTTATAATTATTGTTAGCCAAACTTATGGAAAATCTTGAATTTAATTTTAAACTCTTAGCTATTTATACAAAATGTTTTATTAATTATTCCTACAAAATAATTTGCAAATATTCATGATTTCGACGAATTATTGTCAATAGTTGAACTTCAAACGCTAATAAAAAAAATTGTACCAATGCTTATAATTTTTGAATCACTATAGCACTAACTTATAAGAAACTTTGTATTAAACTTTCAAGTATTTTGATTCCGCCAAATTTTTTTTATCGATATTTATAAAAAAAAAAAATAAACAAAAACGAATATTTCAAATGCCAATAAATACTTAGTATTAAAATAATCAAAATATTTAAAAAATTGAATTATGCAAATAAAATAAAATCTAAATAACTGGTGAAATTTTCAAGTATCTACAACATTTACTTTTTAAATAATAACAAATATTTAAAATCGTTTGTGAGTACATTGTTATCGTTACACAATTTCGTAAAAATTCAAAATACAAACACATTTAAAATTTTTCCTATAATGATGCTTCGAGTTTTCTCTATAGCTACTTGAAGAAAATCTCATGAAAAACTTAGTGTTTAATTTTTTATCCTTAGATATAAACACAAATTATTTTATGTTTTTTTCAACTACAAAATTTGCAAATTTGCGGGATATTGACATATTTTGTAAAAATTTGTATTATAAATGCTTATAAAAATAATTGTGTATTACGATTGGAAAATGTTTATTTTTAACCTCTATAATGTACCAAGGATATTCACTTTGTCATCAGAAACCACCCCTGAAGTTTGAAATTGAAACATTATTTCAACTAATTATGCTGTACACTGACACAAAAAAAATACTTTTTATAAAATCATTACATTCATCACTTCGTTCAAAATCTAAAATGCTATTAATAAATTATTTTAAAATAATAATTTTAGTTTGTTTAATCATTTTAATATACCTATACATAAATTTAAACTTACAAAAAATAATATATTATATTAACTACAAATTCTTACATACATATCAAAAAACATTACTTATTTCTGTAGGAGTAGTTAATTTTATTCTACTGATTAAAGTATAATACAAGTTTATATTTTTCAATATGTTTACGTATTATTTTTTTTTTTAAAGTTATGTTATAATTTATTTTTCTCTTTTGTTTAAAGTTTAAAAATTTTATTTTATTGACCTAATATTATAAAATTTGGTAAAGCAGTGGCTTTTTGGGACGTTTGATCTGTAAAATCATCTTCGTTGTGTGGTCAAATAATAATAATTTTATGTTGGTTTTTGTTTCGCTTATATTTAATTTTACTAGTCTTATTATTTGACAATTATTAATATCAAAACATCAGATTTGACCTAAGTTACATTTATTGCTTACGTCAGATTAACCTATTGTATAGTCATAAAATTATAATATTTAATATTACACAGTATGAGGTATGAACCTATAATTTTATACATTTCTCTTGAATTTACATTCCACATATCGATATATTTTCATACTATGTTATTGATAAGATATTCACATAATTATATTTTTAATTTATTAGTCAGAATTGGAAGAAAAAGACCGCATAGTTTGTAAATTGAAGACAAATTTAAAATGTAATGAACAGGAACTCTGTAAAGTTCGCAAAGATCTCGAGGAGTGCAAAACAGCTTATAATAAATTAAATGAGACTAACGGGATATTGAATATGGAATTAAAATCTACAAATAAAAGTCTATGTGATACGAAATTATGTGCTACACGGATGGAGGGGATGTTCACACAAGAGCGAGAACATTTATCAAACGAGATAAAAATAAGCTGCAAAAAAATAAATGACTTAGAGATACGATACGATGAAGCAATGTGTAAATTAAACGACGAGAGATGTAAATCAAAAAAATTTGCTTCAAAATTAATAGAAGTGAATAAAGTGACTGCAAAAAATCATTTAGAAATGAAAAACCGGGTACAGAAATTACAAGAAGAAATTTGTGCAAAGAACAAGGATTTAGGTTGCTGGAAGAAAAAAGTCATAGAGTTGCAGCAAGAAAATGAATGTAAATGTACGGAAATAAGTGCACTAAAAAATAAACTTAATGAAAGAGAATGTCAACTTAAGAAAATGGGTGAATTATCAGAAAAAATTGAGGAAATCAAGACTAATGTTGAAGTTTGTTGTTGTCCTAAGACATGCGAGACTGATTCAAAAGAAAAATGTGAAACCAATCCGTGTCCTCCAAAAAATAAATGTCAAATTACTCTTTGTTGTCCAAAAAAAAAATCTGAAGCTGACTCTTGTTGTCCAAAAGAAAAATCTGAAAGTGATTCGTGTTGTCCAAAAAAGAAATGCAAAATTACCATTTGTTGTCCAAAAAAAAAATCTGAAACTGATTCTTGTTGTCCAA
This sequence comes from Aphis gossypii, assembly GCF_020184175.1. NCBI lineage: Eukaryota > Metazoa > Arthropoda > Insecta > Hemiptera > Aphididae > Aphis > Aphis gossypii. The sequence continues at coordinate 36,378,642 of NC_065533.1, forward strand.
AAAAGAAATGCACGACAGACATGAAATCTACATGTAATTTATCCAAAAACACAAAAGCTATTAGCCAAAAGCATAACACAAAGTCGAGTGGATCTGATGACGATATGTATTCGACAGAACTACACCAATTGAAATGTGATTTAGAAGAATTACAGCAGAGTATTGGCTATATTTTGTGAGAAAACAAATTACTTTAAACTATCCAAGTCATGAAAATTGATTCTATATATTTATTATAGAATAGAAACTATCTATAAATAATACAAAATTTATTTTAACTGTATTAACTGTGTATTTTTTTACCAAGGTTAGAGTGCATCAGATTATTTTTTTTAGATATGCCTTTATTTTTCATATCGATAATAAATAATAAAAATAATAAATATATTTAGCCACCTTCAATAGCATCATTTTTAAGTTGTTAATAATTTAGATTACCAGTTTCAGTTTAGTTCTCAAACATAGATCGAAGTGCATTACTGTTATACTCGTAATCCTCAACAACCATAAATTAATCACTTTCAGATTAGATTAAAATTGATAGTAAAATAAAGTTATACCAGGGTACGTAAAATAAAGATCGACTAGGTATCTAATATTTTTTTATAGTTGGAGCCCAAATAACATACAACGTAGTTCTTTTATTTTTTATTTTATTATTATTATTTTTTTTTTGACGCCAGTCGGCATTTACATTTTGGTAATATAACAATTAGTGAAGAAGCAATGATAGTATAATTAGATTAAATTTAGTATGAACCACTCATTATTTCAAAATCTATACTAACATTTTTAAAAATATTTATTTTATATAATTTACAAATTACAGTCAAATATTATCATAAAAAATTTATCATTATTATATTAAAAGATTTTTACTTTTTTGAGTCACATCAATTATTTTTAATTTCGTAATCTAAAGCAGAATATTTTTTGAAATATTTTCTTGTAAATCGGACGAGTAATTTGTGAGTTATAAGTATTTATAGTGATATTTACGAGTAAAGTGTAGTGTGATGCGTCAATACCCCCAAAATGTTGACCTATTACTCCGTTCACAAATAGTTTAAATACTTATAACTCAGAATAATCGTCCTAGTTTCAATTTTTATTTTTTATACAACAAAATATTCTGCCTAGAATATGAATTGAAAATATATAGATATTGTGATTTAAAAAGGTAAAATTAGATAGATAATGATTTAATGTTATTATGTCAGTAGTTAGCTCTTAGGTAAAACATTTAATCATGTTGTAAATGATAAATAAGACAATTAAAGTAAAAAATATTATATTAATTTAACCAATAATGAATAATATATGATTTATAGATAGAAAATGATAGAAAATCAATATGCGGCAGGATGACACAAAAAAGAGATACCCATCTTGCACTTAGTTGTTCAATACATTTTAACTTAATTAGCATTTAAAGTTTAACACAGGCGTACGTGGAATTCGTTTTTAGGAGGGTAGGGACCATTTATATACATATATAATACATATATATATATATATATTTATAAAATGTTATTAATGTAATATTGCATAAAAGAAATCATTATACATGTTATACTTGGGAGGGGGGTTAAACCACTACCCCACTTCCCCAGTCGGTACTCCACTGACTTTTATCTACTTTGTCTGTATATTTTAGATTCTGAACGGAGTGATGAATATATTGATTCTACAATGATGTTTGTTTTTATTTTTGTTTTTGGTTTTTGTGTCTGTGTACACCAAAAATTACGCCTTGTAGAAATAAAACTACAAATTAAAACTTAAGAGGTGATTTCCAGTGGAAATTTGAATATCCTGATGCAAAAAGTCAGAAATAAAAAGTTTCCAATAGTTTTCAAAAAAATCGGGAAAACGGGAATTTTTACGCAAAACCTATTTTCGACAAAATCAATTTTTTTATATTACTCATAAATTACTGTAAACACTTGAAATTTTCACCAAATGTTTATATTAGAGTTATCTATACATGGTTTAATTTTTGAAAATGTTATGCCTTTTTTTAAGCTGTTTATAAATAAATTAAATTTTCAATTTTTCTAAGTATTTTTTTTGAAATGACAAAAAACTTAAAATTAATACGAAATTTCTTATACTTACGTGATTTTTGTTGTTGTTAAAAAAAAAAAAAAAATCAAAAATCGTTAGTTACAATTTTGTTTTATGAGCGTTTAAAGTTAGAATATTGGCAAAAACTCGTCAAAAATCATAAATATTTGTAAATTATTTTGTAGTTAAAAATTGATAAAAAAATTGTATAAGTAGCTAAAAATTGAAAATTTAATGAAAGATTTTCCATAAGTTTGGCTTGCAATAATGATATAAGAAGTTGAGCGTTAGCTTTTTATCAATTTTATCGAAACATTTTATCTTAAGTTTAAATTTTTACGAAATCAAAAATTAATCTGTAAATAAAATTAACGATTTATAAATCGTTGATAGTATAATATTATCAAATAATTTTAGATTTTTTTATGGTTGAAAATTACTAGTCGTAGAAAATTTAAACATACACCAGTTGTTTAAATTGACATTTTCTGTACAAAATTTAATTTTGGGGTATTCTGCAGTTCATTAAAACATAAACCACCTTTTTCACCATCCAGTGGGAAATATTTAGGCTGACAAATCATCTCCGTTCAGAATCATTTTTCGTGTACAATAATACCTGTCATTGCATTCAAATTTAACACATCCATTATAGTGACCTACTCTATATCCGAGGTCCACTCGATCCCTACTGTACAGCAGAGCGTTACCCACTTGACCACCTTTTTTAAAAAATTTAAAAATATGTTTTTTATTTTTAAATATTTAAAATAATGTTTTAATTTTATTCCACACAAGAATTCAATATTATCTATGTATAAATATTATGATCATTAGCAAACGTGAAAGTGTATTAATAAATGTATGTGTATTGCAGCTAAACGACAATTTTTATAATTATAACATATTAGAGAGTTTATTTTATTGATAAAAATTGTTTTATTATTAAAAAAAAGACAAATATAATTTTAAAATTAAAAAAAAATTTTTTTTTGTAATTTCAATATCGATTATAAGGTTATCATTAGGATTTTTTTTTTATATTGAATATAACATTGGACTTGCATTATATTAAGTTATAAATTTCATTTTTTTTTTTTAAGAACATAATCATTATTTTTTTAACAGAATAGAGTCCTATAATTGTTTCGTATAAGTAGTTTAGAATTTGGCATTTTTTCCTGAGCTTTGTGTAGATTGAACAAAAGATGAGTAAGTGTTTTATCATGGAGTTTATGTTACGTTTTTGCGTCATGAATGCCATATCGGAGGTTTTGTTTTCCCCATTAAATATCCATGTGTGACTCTCAAGTGGCCTATTCTAAATCTGTTTACTATTACTTTTTTTTTTGACTTAAATTGTTGAGTTTTTGCTAAAGTTCAACTGAGCATTCGATTTATCTAAATATTTTCCGTAATTTGGTATCATTTTAAGTTCTTTAGTTTTTTACAATATTTATATTAAAATTTCTGTGTATATTAATTAGTGTCAAAAAGGAAAGTAACTTGCTGTTTGGATTATTGAAAATTTAATTATATAGTTGTATTATGTTAAATTTGTATAAAAACAAATATCTAAAAAATTTAATAAATCATTATAAAATAATCTTATTTACGATTACACCATGTTTAATAATTTAACATTATGATAACACTACGTAGATAATACAATCATAATATGAGGCAAATAATATTTTACTCGGCTGAACAATATTTTCGTCAAAATACTCAAACACTGACATTAAAAATGTATACTGAACAACCTTGAACAGTGAATACATCAATGTTTTTTTTATAGAATTGAGATGATTAACATTGACGACTGACGTACTTTGAAGTTTGAATTCGTTAAAAGTTTGATGTGTTTTGTTAATACTTTTTTTATTTTAGCATTTACTAACCTAATTATTGCGAAATTAAATCTTTTAGTTTTTTGATACTACTATCGAAACAAAATATTGTAAAATATGTTAAATACTTGTTTGTAAAGGTATATTTTACGTCACGTCTTTTTTTTGAGAAATAAAATAATATTAATAAATAATTGAAATAATGCAAAACTTTGTTAATTTTATTAATATGGCCTTCATTTTTTTTAGCAATAGTTGATCCATTATACATTATAACAATGTAGGTGCATGAGTATTTACTATTTTAGCCTTAACTCGTTAATTGCAAACATTAATGTGGAAAATTAGTGAATTAATTATAAAAATAATAAGCGTATAGAAATAATTTAAAAAGTCATAGAATAACAATCTAATAGAGCATCATTATGTATTATTACTCATTAGAATATTTGGTACCTATTTATGTTAATGTTATACAGCAAAAGAACAATCTTGGGTCACGCTCATAATACAATCCTAGAATGTTAGTTTTATTTTACGACATGGTAAGTTAATATTAATAAAGAAAAAAAAGTTTAAATAATACATTAAAGCATACCAAATTACAAAATAATTTAATTAGGATCGTACCTACCCTTTCTTATCTGTACCTTTCGTGACGTTTTTAATTTATTTTCAAAAAATAAAAAATAAATAAATATAAAATAAAAACTGTATATTTTACTCTAATTAGAAATTAAAACCTTCTATGTTTTGTTAGCATAATACTTTTGGATAATTATTGAAATCCACATCTTCTTAAGTTTCAATATTAATGGGTTATAGAACTAGATATTAGTTTATTATAGAGTAAAATTATAATAGAGTATAATATTGCAATACCATAAAAACAAGTATGATCATATTAGATTTATTTTATATAAAACAAACTTATCTAATTTTTTGTTATCCTATAAAGTCAGTGCTCTAGAAAAACAAAATAACCAAGAAGTCAACTCATTTATAGGTAAATTAAAGGTTCCATACATCAGATGTAGATATATTATATTTGTTTATAAATGTGTACTTAAACATTATGTTCTATTTACTATCATTTATATACTTAAAAATGTTTAAAATATGGTATCTTGTACAACTAACTGATAAGATATTATTAAAACACATTACTGTTAGTTAAATATTAAACGTGTATTGTAACTAATCTCCAAACACACCATGTCTTACATGAATAATTTCATATATTTCATATGTGATATACTAACGTACAGGGCTGTAGTTCATTTTCACAAAAATATATACAACATGTTTAATTTATAAAAACATTTTTGAAACACTTATAATTTTCAACAGTCAATGCAGTCATTGACTTTAAAACTATCTAATAACAATAATATTATATGAAAAGTATTACGATATAGTATTAATTATTAATCAATAATAATATATCGAATGCATAATTTTTGTCAAAAACTCATAAAATATGTAGCACTGTTTAGTAATAACGTAGTGATTACGATGGATCGGAAATCATACTTGGTATAAGATAATTTGATTAGTAGTTGGCGGGCAGATGGAGTTTCCGAAAAATAATTATTTTCATTCGAGTCTCGACATCAACGAGGGTATACTGCAATAACAACCTAACAGACTTTATAGATACATATTCGTTTAGCGTATTTACAAACAATATTTTGATTATCCATCACGATAGTGCAAATTACAAACTCCCATAGTTACGTATAACAGGGTGCAGTCATACAATAATAATATCGCATTGGATCGTATCAAATCATCGGGATACGCTCATTGCATATCGATAAGTATACGCAATAACATACAATATATTTGTATATGTCAGTTGAAACATTTACAAAATTAAGACACCAATAGCCGTCGTTGACTTGTCCGATAAAAACTCGATATCGTAATATAATTCCGAATAATTTATTACCTATAGGCAAGGAATAAAACACGTTACAGCCCACCATATAATAGTGTATGTTATATAAACACACATTTAGTAGATACAGCGTAGGCAGCTTGAATAAGTACCACATAATATTATAATAATAACAATTTAACCGTACTCTTTCTCGCAGCTCACGTGGAATAATATACAACTGTTTGACTATATTTTGACGTTTCCCGGTTTTTATTGATTTTAATGGTTTTATGAAGTGTATAATTGGTCACCGGATTAAATGATAAAATAATAAAAAATGTAAATTATTAAAAGCCTAATTGAAGTGTATTCCTTTTTGAAAAAAAAAATGTTCTCATTTAGACGTAGTATAAAAAAGTATAAATACTTACCAAAATATTGCAATAACAATGAGGGAAATTAAACCAGGTTACACCCTTTCTCGATAGGTAAGTATAGTTATGCTATTGTTATACGATGAGACTTGGTGCAAATATCATTACAAACTTTTGTCACAATTCAATTTTGAAATATGTTAGGTATTGGTAAATGGTAATAGACCCATAATATTTTTCACTATGATTTTTTTTCGTTTTTGTACGTACAAATTCAATTTTATTATTTTAGATATTATAACGATGAATCTATTAATTTTACAATGCTATTTTTTTTTATGTTTTGTCATAACTTTTTCGATCTTTAACTTCAATATAGTTTCTGATAGATAAGTGAATGTGATTGGCATATTAAAAGAAGAAAATCTAAAGTAAAAAATGTCAAGCTGTTTTCTAAGTCATTTTGAAAAAAAAAATTCATTAAGACAGGAATATTTACAAAAAAATTAATTTCGTTATTCTATTATAGTTAAAAACAAGTAATCATTGATACTTGGTAAATATTTACCCGATCTAATATTATCGATATTTATTTACATTGTAAAATTATCTGTAATTAACTGTATTAAACTAATTATGGCCATTTTAATTATACTTTTTAAATTTTGATTTCAAAAAATAGCCGTTAGGTAAAAGATAACATGCATTCTGAATATTTTGATACAATTTTTATAGAAGTATTTGAAATGCAATTTTTGTTAAAATTACAAAAATACTTGTAATTGAACATCATTGAAATGTTGAATTATTATAGCTAAGGATTGAAAATTTAATAAAAAGGTTTTTATAAGAACCTAGTTGTAATCAAAAAATCTAAAAAATAAATAAACAGTATTTTTTTGTAGTGGTGTCAAATTTAAATTTAAATGAAGATAAATAACAAATTTAATTGTTTTGTTACAATTTGAAAAAAATATTCGTGTGTATTGAAACATCTGAAACGTTGAATGCACTGCGGTGGTAAGTTAAAAAAAATTATCTTATGTTTAAATTTTTATGAAATCCAAAATTCTCGTGAAATAACGACTTACTATCAAATAGTTTTAGATTTTTGTTAAGTTAAAAATTACTAGTCGTATAAAATCGTAACATTTGCATTTTCTGTACAAAATTTAATTTTGGGGTATTAAGTTTATTAAAACATAAAACCCCCTTTTTCACCATCAAAAGGAAACTATAATATATTTTATTTATTATATCCTAGGCTGACAAATCATCTCCGTTCAGAATTGTTTTTCGTATACTATGATACCTATCATTGAATTCAAATTTAACACTCTTATAATATATAATAGTGATCCACATGGCACTTAATGTAGGTACAGCAGAGCGGTACTCACTTGGCCACGCTTTTTTATTGAATTTTTGGTTTTTTATTTGAACTAACTGTTAGAGAATAATAGAGAATAATAGTTTTATAAACTTTATTATTTGTTTTTAGTTAAGCAAACATTTAAATGGTAACTTAAATAAAAACATTAAAAACTGTATAACATTTTGTTATTACATTTTTTTTTTTTCATTATCCGATTTAAACTCATTTAAAACCTTATTTTGTATCTTTAAATACAACATTGGCTATAACAAAAAACTAAACATGTCACTAATCAATTAGTTACCTTTATAAAATAGTAAGAATTAATTTTCAGACTACACATAAACATTGTAATAATTTAACTTATTTTTACTCAACACTTATAGCAAAAACTAAAATAAAGTTGGCGTTTTAGATCTTTTTAAGTTTTAAATACCGAGTTAAAGCATCAATGAACTCCCTAAAACACATGAACAATCACTTCATTCATAATAAGGGAATAAAGTGTTCCACTATAAACAATTTCGCTATGAAAAAAAACATCGCTACTGGCAAAGGAACATTAAATTTATTTTATTTATTTTTGTTTGTTTTAGTATTACACTATGCTGGTATGTGTAATATAAAATATCTCTGAACATAGTTTAATAGTATAAAATAAATGTTTAATTAAATAAATTGTTGAACAATAAGTAAAATAATAAGTAAAATTTGTTTAAGGATAGAGATGCCATTGAGAATGTAATATTTTTGTAAATGAACATTTATAAAAGTAATAAAGTGTCTATTTCCATATCCAAAAAATTATTATCTTTATCTTTATTTTTACATATTATTAAAACGTGAGGCGATTTCTTATGACAGTTATATCTGAAGTTCTACTGGATCGATTTTTATGATATATTTTTCTAACACAAGTACTCGATGTGCAGAAGAGCCATCAAAAGAGAAAAGTCCAAAAAGTTAATTATTTAAATAGTCTAGTTATAAAGTTTGCCGTAAAAAAAAAATTAAAATAAAATAAAATAAGTTAGGTTGTTATACCAACTATACAAAAACCACGAGATGACACATTATTGTATCTTATACCCCGTAATTAAAAAAACAGTTGTTAGAACTGAAACTTAAGGGTTAGAAATTATAAACTTACGTACACATCTCGCGGAGTAAGCAATCCACCACAAGTGGATTTCTTACCTGATAATATACTGCTCGCATGATCATAAGAGAGGCTTACGGGCGGGAGATGGTATTTTTGGTACATTTGAGCAGGTATGTAATTTGCGCCAAAACATATAAATATAATATGTATTATGCGCCACATATAAAAATTAATTTTGGTATTTTGCGCCACGATAGAAAACGAAATGGATTATGTAATTTGCGCACACTTTCAAAAATATTCAATTTATCAACAAAATAAAATTGACAGAAAAAGCTTAATTTTGTAATACAGCTACTATATTGGTATTATAAGTGGCTAGAAATTTTATTTCAAAAATTATAAGCTATATTACAAAAATAATATGTACTAAATGAAATTTTACTTATTTAGTATACATCATACATGGAATTTGTTTTACTTAAATGTATACATTTTATTTATAATTATAATATTAGTGGCGCTAATTACAATTTTAATAAGGTGAACAATGGCACAGATTACATAATGTCTTTTTATTTAATATTATTTGGCGCAAATTACAAACTTAAATAGTGTTGCAAATTACCAAAATACATTTTTAGATGTGGCGCAAATTATATATATATATTGGGATTGTTTTTGGCGCAAATTACATACGCTCTTACGGGCAACGTCAAGCTTAATAGCTATAATATAACCTGACTAACTCACTGACTGATAAACGTAGAGCCTAAACAATGATAGATCGAGGCTTACAATTTACACAGTACATTCGTACCACAAATTAAGTGTGCAATAAGAAAGCATTTTACAAAATTAGCATTTTAAAGTAGTGTTTTATTTTAGTGGTTGCACAATTTTTTTGAGATTCAAAATGGTAAATGAAAATGTCTACGTTTTTAACACATTAAACCGAATATTAAAGAACAAATTAAACAAAGTTTGAATCATATTATAGAATTGACATTTTTAACGAAGTGCACAGAGTTAGAGTAGTATTGATATTAATTGCCAAGTGTGATTAAAAGTGTTTTTTTTTTTTTTTTTAGATATAGTTTTCATACGAAAAAATGCAGATATCCTCATTTCTTTGTTTTGTTTCGAAACAGAGACAGTCAAGCTTATAATATTTTACTCATACTGATTAGTATACCTTATATTATTGTTTAGTTTAAATTATTGAATAATTCATTGTTCGAATATAAATTAATGGAAACGACAAATTTCAAAACAAAATAAATAATCGCAATTTGATTTGTTTGAACTATTAATCGTTGGCTAATTTATTTGAATTGGTCAGTTTAACCTATACATTGTATTCTAATAATCCCATTGATCAGTTGGCTAAATAGTAAATAGTGAATACATAGGTAACAGTCAACAACTATCGAATAACTAATTAGTCGATTGTTGATAGCCATTAATCATTAGTCAATAGTACCAGCACTAGTCACTAATAGTAATGCGTTGCTTAGTTATTGATTTATTATACAAGTATAATGGTTATTTAATCACATTAAATTTTTTTTTAAAATTTAATGTTTAAGCACATAATTAATTATATGTATTTTATGATTATAAAGTGTTACTTAATAACATCAGAGATATGACTAACCAAGTAGACTAATAGTCGTAATCTAAGTACCTAATTTAATGTGTTATGTATTAGTAATTAGTTGTTAAGACAATGCAAAAATTCAAACTGTTCTCTGCGACTTTAGAATGTTATTTGATTTGAAAAGCTGCTGAAACATTTAACTTAAATTCAGAAGAGATCTATAGTAAAAGTTTTAAAAAGTACTTGTACTGAACGGATGTAAATTGCAAGCACACACGCATACATATTACTATATACACATATACAAATACACACTCTTACACTGTCATCCACAAAGGACAGTCCCGACAAAGTGATTTATGTACACCACATATAATAAAATATTTTCAGTTGGCGGAATAATGGCAAAAGCGCATCGTGAAAAATATTTTATTATTATTGTAATTTTTTTTAGTCAGATTCGCAAAATATCCTTAGGGTTCTAGATTACATACAGTTTCTTTTGTATGCAAACCTATAATGCGACTTTTTTTACAAACAGCCATATGTGTCCTGTTTAAAAATAAAAAAAAAAAACAAAAATAATAATTTACTTTAACAAATACATGGACAAACGACACGTCAAAATTTAGCGAAATATCCTGTCATTTTATCCACTATTCGTTTTTTAAATCAATGAGTTAACGCTAAATAAAAATAAAAATATTTATAACAATAAAAATAGTATTATGCAAAACATATCACAATAGAATACATAAGACAGAGTATAACGATAATATGTTATCAAGTATTTTATTATCACATAATATAATAATATTATCTAGCTTAAACTAATATAAAAATTACGGAATTTGTTGAAACTTAATTTAAAATATGGTTAACAAAACTTGAGTAATTATTAGTTTTTGGTCAATTAAATATTAAACGAACCATTAATTTCAAATCTAAAATAACATGATATGCAAACGTTTGAAATGCATTCATATGTATAAATGTTGGTACATTGTTCTGTTACATTATACTGTGATAACAAAAAAAAAAATGTTAGAAGCCTTAGTATACTATCGATCTGAACAAAATACTTACGTCTTTAAATTGTATAATAGTCTGTAAATAGGGTGTTTTATGTGATGTTGTTTGAATACCTACTAAAACGATTTTGTTATTTTGATACGAATAATACAATAATGCGTAGGACGAAGTTCATAATGTAGGACAATGTACACAAAATAATTTTTACCAACCTTTTTTTATTTACTGCTTGTATAGTTATTTATGGAGCTCACACTTATATACTATAGCTCCAGACATGTTTTGTGAATTTAATCATTATGTTTAGAGTTGATAAAAATAAAAAGAATTTAATTTAAATAAACATAATAATTTACTATTATTATTATGATAATATTAATACCTAATAAGTTGTGTAATAATTTAATAATAATGTGTTATTAAAATATAATGAACAATTTTTAAGATTATGCTATTTGTATATTCAAAAATAGCGATTGTATAAAAATCTTACCTTATTTTTACTTCTTTTGACTGCCATTCGCTGTGTCTTTCAAAATTAATTAATATTGCTGCTATTTCCTAAAAAAAAAACAATTTATTATACATTTTAATTTATATACGTACAAATTTTATAAATTTTATATAAAAATGAAAACAGATACCGAAATAGTTCTGACCTACGTTAATTAGTTATTATAAACTTTTCTGATTTATGTTTTGTTTATAATAATAATTCTAGAATATAAAGATAAATATTAAGTTTTTGTTTAAAAAAAACAGTGAATATTTAATTTTGGTTTAGAACTTATCATAATTAAAATCAAGTCCTTTTTCCTTTAATGTAACTAGTTTTTATTTATTTTTTATAAGCTACCCTAAAATTGCACTCTTGAATGGTATATTATGTTTCATAATAATAAAATTGTTGAATAATTTTTTTTAAAACACACATACTTTAATTTTCTTTTGTTAAATTATTTCCTATTATTATAATATAATTGACTTTGTTTCTATAAAATATCTAAAATAATAATAACAGCAATTTATATTCTGAAAAACAGCATTTTCAACTAACAGCGTGTGTTTATATTGAAGTATACTTAAAAAAAAAAAAATCTTTCAACATCAACCTTTTAGGAAGTTTATTTTTATTGGGTTTATAGTTTTTTTGTTTTATCATTATGTTTTATTTTTTATTATTCGGTCCATGTAAATATAAATGTGTCATATTTTACGAATGATTAAACACCTTAGTAAGTTTATTTTAAAGATTGATTTAATATATTTTTGTACGAAAATTGATTTTTAATACTACAATATTTTTTGTAATACTTCAAAATCGATTTTAAGACAAAATATTTCATTGAATTAAGTTTCACAATCTTTCAAATTAAAAATATTGGTGAACAATTGTTTTACCGCTTGAACACGTTTTCAGCTAAATTTTGATTTTTTTTTTTTGTAGTAATTTAATTAGAAGTTCAACAGTATTTTTTTTAAACTTATGCTGTTTATTATAGTTGATTTTTATTATTCCTACTTTTTTATGTTTATAAAATGTTTTAAATCACAGTTAAAAAGTTAAATTATGGTACTTTTAAACTAAAATAATAATTAAAAGTGATTTTTATAGGAAAAAATAGCATTACTAAATATGTAGTAGCTTTAGGTAAATTTTCTTTCGAATTTAATCAATATTTAAGGAAAAAATGTTTTAAATACTTTCCTTTTAAATTTAATAGTATTAAAGGAAGTTTTTCATTGAATGCTGTAACTTATTGTTGACTCATAAATACATAATAGGCGCGCTTGGTTTTCACTATGTTATTAAACTCTTTAGATTGAAAAGAGTCTTTAAAATGTTTTTGAATAAAAACAGAAAAAAACTAGTATTTTGATTTTACTTGAAATTCTTGCTACAACATTTTTATAATTATTGTATTTTTTTTATCCAATCAGTTGTTTTTCAACTTTCTACTTTCTACTTCAATTTTTTTTTTTTAATTATATTATAACAATATATGTATAGTACTCCTACTATTGGTAGGAGTTAGTTAAGTACTACCAAGATTTAAGTTAGAACTCAATTATAATATCGACTTAACTATCTATAAAAAGAAATATTATGTGTAAGATGAAGAACAGTATTGTATCTATTATTACTGTTATTTGTTAATATGTATTTATTTAATTTTTATTTTTGAGTTGTTGTGTACATAAAATGCTGATATGTTTATACGAGTTATATATAAAATAAAATTAGTTTAAAATATAATATCTGCATTCTGTTTAGTTCCAAATGTATAACATAACAAGTGTTATAGTGAGTCTATAAATGTACTCGTATTTTAAAATAATATATATATTGAACATGTTAACATTTTTTTTTTATGTTTAACCGATTTAGGTACGAGTTTTGAAAATGTAGTCCTCGTCATTGTATAAAATAACATAAAAAAACATAATTCTAGATTTAATTTACGTTTTACTTTTAAAATGAAATTACGTGTCGACTAAGTACATAACATCCAAAACCATATTGATATTGTTTATTTGTATCCAAAACAATTTACTCTATAATGCCATATTATGACAAAATATCTTTTACATTCGGGTATTCCCATAAAACTCGTTATCTTTTAAGAATATTGTATATTATATGTGTGTGTGTGTGTGTGTGTGTATTTGTTTATATATATGTATAATGAATATTTATATATAACTTTTTCTCTTTGTCGGTAGTACATGAAATCCCGTCACATAAATTATAGATTATAGATCAAGAATGACGTCAAGATGGTCAGTTTAATGTAAAAATATATCAACCTCATTTATACGAATTAAATTACTAAATTGGAGATATTTAGTTCTGAATAGAACAATAGACATAATATTATATATGAGTTATAATGAAATTAAGAAGTCATTATGTTGTATTACTATGTAATACTTACTCGTTAACGAATCGCATTGATGGTGGTTCACTGTATATATTTTTTTTAAGACTCAGAAACCAGATAGATTTTAGAACTATAAATTGTAATATTATTTATACAGAATACAATTTATATTGATATTTAAAGTAATTTATTCAGCTGTCATTTAAATATACATTATATTAGGTGTATAGTATATTATATTATACTGTCACGGTTAAAAGGTTAAGTCACAAATGTAATGCAGGATATTTATTATTAAAAAGAACCATTTAAATCTTTTGACATTTTGTATTTTAATATAGGTATATTTCATGTTTATTAAGGTATACGATGAATGTATCAACGTATTTATTGAAATTACCGGTTCGTAACGTATTTATACTGTTATGAAATGAAAACAATCGCAATTTAATTTGTAAATTGTTTACTTTTACGCAACATGTAGTAAATTTTAAATTAAAATTTAAATAATAAAATATACCGATTTGTAGAGGATTCACGGGATAAAACGGACGCTACATACTCAAGTTTTTGTAAACATATAATGATTGTCGACGGATTTTCACATCCCGTAATAAATAAAACATATTATATTAATACGCAGGAAGTATCTAGAAAGATAACCATTTACGAACATTTAGGTAATTATATCCGAAATTATATAAATTTTTGATGCACAAATTTTTGAAAAGGTCATTTTAAAAATTTACATTATAAAAATTGCACAAATGCTCACATAATATGCAGGGTCATGACACATTTTAAAAGTATACCTATAACAATATTGATAAATTGTTTCCACATAAACATTAAAAATATGTTACAAAGCCAATTGTGCGTATGAAAAACAATATTTCAAACCATTTGAAAGTAGAAGAATTTTGAGAGCACACGCTGTTAAAAAAAAGTACTTAACCACCCATCCACCCACCCATTTTTTTTTTTATGTAAAATTTTTACGCTCAACATGTCTATTCATATAGCAATTTAAATTAAATCTAAAATATATTATGATAGCATTGTCACCATAAAATTATTACATGCTATTTATTATAATATGCATCTTCACTTGATACAAGCACACACAAATTAATGCTTAACATAATATATTAATGGCACAGTCTCTAAGATATATATTTTTTGCGTTATAAACAAATAAATAATGTCGTGAAGTGTAGCAATTGCAAGTACAAGTATTGCCACAGACCTACGTTGCTTTTTCCTATCAACCGCTACTTTGGGACACAAACAACGTGACTTGTTCAAATCTCCTTAGCTGTTGTTCTACCTAATCTAACGAGAGAGATAGAATTGGGGATTGAGCCAACTGTACTCGTACCAGCGGAAAAGGATACGATAAGTCTTGGTGAAGTCTTTCAACGAATCAGGATAATGACAATGACTTCCGACAATTACGAGTAACAGTGTGTAATTATTATTAGCATTTCGATCTAATAAAATCAAATATTTATTATACATTCAATTTTGTATTTTTTGTCCTTGTTTTATCCTCACTTCTCAAATCACTTCTTCAATTTTTATTTGAATAGATTTTATATTTATATATCCTATATATAAATATATTTTATTATGTGCAACGTTATTATATTATTAATTATAGTGGACAACAACAATATAATTGGATAAGGTGAGAATTCAATTGGTCGAAAGACAAAAGCTTCCAGAATATAGAATGTTTTATTCAGATGTTTTGAATTGATTCCGAAATGTCAAAATTGGTTACTGGGTTGTTTTTTTAGGGTTTATCCGAATAGGTTCCCGGGTGAAATTAATATTTAAATAGTTTATAGATTTTTTAAAAACAATTTGTTAACGTTATAAATTATTGTAACAATGCCCAAATAAAATATTAGTATTTGGTTTTATCAAAACTTATACATTAAATTACGACATTATATGTATACATTTTTCTACTTACTTAAAATAAAAAACAATATAAAAAATGTTTTTAATTTATATTTTATCTCTTATATTTCACAGTCATGAGCTCGTGTTATTTTTTACTTATTATTATAAGCTTGCGTATCAAAATATATGGGATAAACCTTTCGAATGTTTAACCTGCAATTCGAACGTTTGTCACATTTAATATAAAAAAAACGTGCATATCAAATTTTAGATAATTATGGGTATAAATATGTTATAATATGAATTAAATATTATAAATAACAATTTTATAAAAATAATATTTTTCTTGTTTAGGTAAATAATTGTTCTAAATAGGTTGTAATTTTTCAACTGGTCCAAACCAAACTAATTATGCAGAACTTTCAAATTGTGCACAGAAGTTCCATAACTATTTTTAAAAAGGGGACACACATGGTTGACAGCCATTTCTCTATATGTTTATGCTTCCCATTTGCTGCTTTAAATTTTAAACATATTTTTATGAATTAACTTTTATATTGTTATTATCATAGAAATTATTTATAGTAGGTATGTATATTATTTGTAATTAACTCAATTCGACAGCTCTGGTTCAATAATACAATGAAAACATATTTTTTTTAATTTTAATTTTAGGTAAGCCAAAATACATAAACAAATATGGAGAGATAACGATCATTTCATTTAAATAATATGTTTTAGTATAATATACTTATTGAGTTAATCCGATATTTTAACTTTTGATCGATTGAATTACGCGGCGGCGGAGTTCCGATAAAACCACGCGAGAGTGATGATCTGCGATAACTTAAATTGCGAATTATTCGGCTGCCGCGCCAGATTGCAGTACAAATTCAGGTTCGATTGACGTATCGTATATTATATACACTCGAAGGGACGGGTCATGGTAGAGGTAAACTTAAATTTATCGTACACAAACATTCGTGTATATGTACATAATATAATATATACAGAGTGTTGAATTTAATTTTTAATGCTTACATTCTCAGAAGTTACATTTTAATAATATCGATTTTTTTAGTACAATAAAATATGTAGTAATATATTAAATTATGGATTTATACTATAATACTATATTTTTACTGATCGACATGATTTGGAATTAAAGAACTAAAAATTATTAAATGTTGGTATTTATTAAAATAAAAAAAATATCGTGTATAATATTTAATTTCATATTTGCAAAATAAAAGTCTCAATTATTATCGCAATTTCCTACAGGTAATCATCAAAGGTGGAAAATACAATGAAAATAGTTATCTCAACTTAGTGAACAAAAGATTGTTAAATTACAACATACAACCCAATGACTATGTGAATAAAAGAACAAATTTAACTCATTAAATTTAAAGTTAACATGGAAAAATATTAATCTACTATTATTTAATTTGTAAGTGGATTACATAATAAAGAGTATATTTGTATTTATATTATTTCATCGACAAGTTGAACCAAAATCATAATATTAGGTATACTAAAACTATTATTATTATTGTATTTAACCTTTTTTTTTAAATTAAAACTATACTATATGTATTGTATTGTTCAGGCGCGTAAAAAAAAAATATTTTGGGGGGGTTTTTGGTTTTAAATTTTTATTCTTATATAATCTAACCTAAGGTTATAAATAATAAAACTTATTTCCTGAAATTTCGGGGGGGGGGGGGGGGGGTTGAACCCCTAGAACCCCCCTTGTGTACGCGCCTGGTATTGTTATACAGTAGTTTTGAAGAAAAACCATAAAGACCGAATATTTGAAAAACATTTTTTAATTTTAACTTGATGGATTATTTTTAAATTATTAAAAAAAGCTAAATTATTTCATTAGTCAATGAAAAAAGGCAAATTCTCAAATTAATCAGAAAATTAATTAACTAAGTAGTTAAGTTAAAAACTTAAGAATAAATAAACAATTTGGCTTATCAACTCAAACTTTTTAATTAGTTTTAACCACCTTAGTTATTGTTATTATTACCTACTATATAATATATATATATATGTATAATATAACCTTTCTTATTCTTTTGCCTGATCGTTAAATTGGCGTAGAGGGTTAAACGGATCACTCTGTACATAATCTATTTAATCCTGTACCTATATATATATAATATATGATTGTTGCGAGGGTTCGATTTCACAGGCGCGAACTGCTTTACGCTGTGCTGTTGCGGTACACCATGACTTCGCGGCTGAACGTCACTGTCGATATAAGCCGAAATGCATTTCAGCAAAATCCCACGAGAGTTGGCGAGCCGGATAAATTGAAAAAATAAAATATACAAACGTTATGCGTTGATACAAATTCCAAACGGATTCGAAATATTATATGTACCTTCACTCTTCAGTAAATCGATGATGTTTCGATTTGCGGGATTATTTTAATGTTCTGAATTATAATCGTACACTTACGATAATGTAAATATATACTGTACTTAAAGATTTCTTAAATTATTGCTACGAAACACGTCATAAAAGTATAAAAAGTCTGAAAATCGATATAAAACTACCTATCGCAGTATATTATATATAGTTATTACGGGTGGTTTTTAATACCTAATATTATTTACGTCATATGCGATTATTGATTTAAAACTTAATGAAAATGTGGCTTAGGGATTTTGTTTGAACAATTAAACTCATATCTCAACTCCGAAGTAATAACTCACGGCCGAGTGCCGTCACATCATTGGATGGTTCTTCCCACACGCCAACAAGGCATTGAAATATACATATAGGTATCCCCATAGACCATAGTTTAAATATTATACATAATGTATATTTAATCTATGATATCTTTATTTGATTGTTTTATTACATGTTTACAGATTGCATATAGTTTTCTAAATAATAAATCAAAAAACTCTTAATAAAATCGACTAATGTTAATTCTACCACACAGATGCTTAGAGAAAATTATTACAAGCTGAAAAATACATACGATACTTCTTTATTAGGTAAATTTTTTAAGTAAAACTACCATATATTATGTTCAAAACTAATACAGAAAAATTTAAAGTAGGTACCTATTAGCAAATCATTTATTCAAATACTATAATAATTGTATATTGTACTAAATTCGATAATTATGTTTGTTTCTCAAAATCATATGACATAATATTATGGAATACGATTGATATTCCAACAGTTATTAAATATTTATAATATTCTTTCAGATTAAATAATATTATGCTCATTATATTTTGCATTCGTTTAAGCCTACGAGTACGTATGTTAGTATATTGTCATACGAATCAAATGAGATGTTTAAAGTTTTTCCTTTATTATTTAAACTCACATACAATTAAATATACATGTATAAGTATAATATTAACCTATATATTATTATTTTCCTGAATAAACTGTGTGTATGCAATTTTTTTTTTTTTAATCTTCCACCCGTGTACTGTTTAATGTAATTATTAACTGTTACATAAGGAAAATTAACATGGTCATAAATTATACAGACCACTGTCTGAGCCCAGTGTAAAAGTAATAAAATACACTAGCCGCGAGCTGTGAGGCCGGTTGAATTGTTGGGAGGGGGGTGGTTGAGGTGTGGAGGGATTATGTGCCGTAAAAAGCGGAATATAATATATACACGAACACAATATTAAAGGGTGGAAAGTCGGAATGTATACCTACCCCTGCTGTTGCTCCGGGACAAATTTGTCTAACAACCAAACATATTTTTACCGGGAGCGCGCAATTTATTACCGTATTAGGTTCGATACGGGTTTTGATTAAAAAAAAAAAAAAAATACACACACATAATGCACGTTTATATAAACATGTACTATACTTAATAATACAATTTAAAAAAAATAACCATCTGCTGACAAATTTTAGTACTAGAAAAGGGTGTGTGTGGATATCAAAATGCACGGGTGCTCTAGTCATACTTATCTGCAGAAGCTTAGTAGGTTTTGTAATTGGATTCCGTGGATTATTGGCATCCCTATTATACACGTAATCGTATTATTATTTAAGTGAGAATTAAAAATAAAATTTTAATTGATATTTAGATAGACATATTATTAAGTAGAAGTACTGGCACTAAACAGCTATACAAAATTTCCAAAATATGATGTAAATATGATAGAACGAAATGAAAGAATATCGTTAAACATATCAAAAAATAATAATTTATGAAAAATACTTTAGACAGACTATATTATAAAATAAATTAGTCATGGAATTCGCTTTTGTGTTTAATAGGTGTAAATCGTCGTTGAGTAAGTTAGTGTAATGAATTTGTTAAATTTGAGTTCAATAATAAATAATTATTGCATTCGAGGAAAAACGATTCTGAAAAGATACGGACTCTCAATCAATATAACTAAGGAATAAGGATATTTTATTATACCCATATTTATACTTCCATTGATAATTTATTTTTATTTTAATAATACGGTAGATTGAACTATTTTTTGCCAATATCATTGTATGAATAAAAATAACTAATATTAAATTTATCAGATATAATCAGTGCTGGGTTCAAAAATATGTCATCTGGAGGTAATATTTTTAATTCCGCCCTTTACAATTACTTTTTTACTCATCATATAAAAAAAATAATTATATATTAAAAATAACACCATTAAAATTGTTTAAGTAATATTTAGTTTTGAAAATACTCGTATAGTAATATCAGTATTTTTTTAATTAATAAATTAAGTTAACACAAGTAAGTAAACACATTAAAATACAAGTTGATTATTCATATTTAAAATTTGAGTTTTAACGGTTTTTCAATTAATTCATCAAAATCGAGTTTCTAGAAATTTGAATAGGCCTGCCTTTTTACTTATGAGTTATGTGCGACTAATTTTATGAAATTTATACAAGTCTTAGCTAATAAAATTGAACATTTTATAAATTTTTCACTAAAACATAATTTGAAAAACTTATGATTTTAATCTATCTAATTTATGAAAATGTCAATTTTAAACGCTTATAATATTATATAAACTATTAGAGTGTGAGTCAATACGCTCTAGGGAAGTAATACTTCTAATAATTACTGAAAATGTATTTAATTTAATTAATTTGAAATATTGGAGTGCACAGAAAGACTTTTATAATCTTATTTTTTTTTTTTTTTGTTGCCATTCATTTAAAATCAAAGCATCGTGTTAATAGTTTTAATTCATGTCTCGTCAAATTATAATACTATAATTAACCTTACCTTATTAAGTGCCTATTCATGGACAGATATGATTGACAATTGAATTTTATTTTCAATGTAAAACAATCAACACGTACAACTGCCACAACGGAATCGCACTTACATAAGTATCACTACAATACGTTAGATCACACATTATATACATCGACTTCCTCAATGAAAAAGGAAATAATTCGAATTTTATCATTTTTCACTTTTTGATGAAATCTAATAACGACATTTTTTCTCTACCTCTTGCGAAAACAGCTGTAACCCTACTATTCCAGAGAGTTTAGAAATCATAATATTAAAATTAATTTATAATCTCCCATGATCATGTTACCAGCGAATACCTTAAGTTACTTCTATTTTAAAATAAACATTCTTCGAGATAATGGAAATAGCTAATTTTTGTATTTTTAAATACAATAATAATTTATTGTTAATATTGTAATGCTTATTTAGCTTATAGTTTTTAATAATAGCAATGACTACAGTATTGTTATCTAAGTAATAATTTATTAAATAAATAATAATAATACGATTCATAATCTTATTAAGCTCTTAACTGTTTTTACGTGTTTATTATAATATTATTATTAATTATTATACTATATTCTTTTCGTTATTAATACCTTTTGCTGTTACTTGTTGAACTTAATATTTAAAGAAAAAATATTTAAGAACAAATCAATCATGGCCAACAAAAAAGTAAGTTATTTGATTTTAAAATACATATTACATATTATTATTATTATTTTATAAACACTGGACTGAAATAAAATTAATATGAAATAACAGTTAATAGGAACAACAAATAATTTCTAATAATTTAATAACATAATTTGTTCTCTTGCGCTCATACCAATACAACATTCATACGATGGATTTGTTTTCGTCACAGTCGTTGCAGTCTAGCGTAATGAAATTTTTAGGCGTTCCACCCTCACAAAAAAAGTTTTACTTTAAAAAAAAAAAATGTAAAAATAAATTTTTTAATAATTTAAAGCTGCTACATGAACGACTTGTTTAGTACCTTGAGTTACATTTTCAAGATTTTTTACTCGCGTAAATATCAACTAGTTCCAATTTTCTAGAAAAAAAATATTCAAAGTTTAAGATTGAAACATTTTTCCCACTATATAAAGTGTCTATATATGCATAAAAACAACAAATAAATAAAACACGCATTGTTGTATACTCAGTATATTATTCAAAGCTACTCTCAGAATTTTTTTTTCACTTGTAATAACTAAATTTTTGATTGCTTTTAAAGCTATTTTATAGCAGTAAAAAGGATTCGGACACATCTGCACGCTCGCATTAAATATTATACGAGAAAGATACCGCAAGGTTCAGTAATTTGAACTTAAAACCGTTTATGTTATTCTGTTATTATATCGTTTTTTGTACTAATAAAACAATTGTAATTGTAAGTCCTCTAATTTGCGCAGTTTTTAGCATTAATATTACTTAAAGATAAAGGTAATACACGTTTGTTAAATTTAGCATTTTAGCGATGCTTATTAATTGATACCTTAATATCTTATAATGTCTAATGGTCGTTTAAATGTAAGTAGTTTTATTATAAGTGTATAAATTATTTGTAGGACTCAATGATATGGATACTGTCACTTTTTTCACTTTTTTATTAATTTTTTGTTAAAATTAAATCAAAATGTATACAAGTTGGCATTAGGCATTAGGTACATAGGTAGGTATATACATTTTTGGTATACATTTTCATTAATATTATATTATGATATAATTTTTAATTTTTAATGTATCTTTAAAAATCAAATTTATATAATCATACCACTCTTTACTTAGACTTACACATTTTTATGCAAAATTGTTTACCTAATCGTGACTACATAGCATTTTTTATTTTAGTATAAATAAGTATGAATTTATGTACATGCATTCCCTATTAAATAAAATATAATTTTTCTAAAATTAAAGATTTAAAAGTAAAATAAGAAAAATTAATTTTATGTGATCATTGAATAAAAGTCATACGTTAAAATATTGATCAGAAACCGTGATTTTATTGAAATTGTTTTCTTTTCCACAGTGTTTAATATTTCATCTTTGGATAACAACTTTTATTCAGATTTTGATAAAGACGTTATGTTTATACGTACCAATATTATATATTTATAAAACTATTAACGTAGTTTTATTATTTTCAATAGTTTCCATTTATGAAACTGTATAGTTAATGATGTTATAGTATCACATTATCACATGCAACTTGAACTGAAAGCTGTATAACACCCTCGCTTGAAGTACCTATTTATGTTTTATCAAATTTTCACGATATTCCATGTTTTTCTCTAGTTTATTGTTTGACCTATTTGTATTATTATCATTGAAATTTGTTTCTTGGCATTTTAGTACTGTTGATACAATATCTATTGTTATAGTACATTTTATTATTCATTTAATATCCTATGAATATTTTTAAAAAATGCAGTCCTTTGTACAACGATGAATAATTAATTTGTGTCACTATCACCCGAGAATATTGTAATACTCATATATTTTGTAAGTTTTATAATTTTTTTAAATTTTATATTCGATTGTTATTAATCCTAAGTCATTAATCATAATAGCTTGCCTGTGAATTATTCTAACTAGTTATGTAACTTTAAAAACATTATAAACAATAAACAACTATAAACATCATCTTTTTTTAACCATTCTTGAAATCAAATTTTAAATTGTATAATTCTATACATATTTTTGTGAATAAAAACGATTAAAAAACATTTTTTATAATAATTTTTTTTCTTATTGAAAATGATTTCTTATAATAACTTAAATCTAAATAATACTATACAAAACTCATGGGGAAAAAAAAAGGTTAGGTAAAACTAGAAAAACGAAATCAACATTAAATTGGAGTTTTTACACAAAAACAAATTTCAATAAAAATAAAATTTATTTTTTTTTTGCACTCAAATGAGGAAATAGAGATTTAGAATTTTCATCAAATATTCATAAAAGAATTTACTATTTTTTAAAAAAAAAAAAAAATTTATCTCAAAGTATTCAATCAATTGGATAATAAACGATTTTTGTTATTTTATAGTAATTCAAAAATATTAATTTATATAATTATAATTTACTATACGTGATAACATTTAAAAAAATGTATAGATTAATTTAAGCTATTACCTTAATTTAATTATTTTAACCTTAATACTAATAGTAAAATAAATTAATAAAATACAGTCGATAGTATAATATAAGTTCACTATATAAACTGTATGCTAATCCTAATATTAAATAAATTTTAAAATAACCATAAAAATAAAGGCATATTATATTCTCCGTTTATAATCGATTTTCGTAAGTAGCTATTTACAATGGATTATCATTGAATTGAAATACAACAGATCATCCATTACAACGATCGATTTAATGAAGAAGTACTTTTATTGTAGGTACAACAGAGTGGTTACCTTCTTGTTAACAACTAACAAATATTGTTAAGAATGTTAATTATATTTTTAGAAATAATAATAATTGTATTTGTATTATTCTGTATTCATAATACAAAATATATTTAATGCAAATAGATTATGCATTATCCTAGAGTTGTTTAATTTGTTTTAAACTATTAGTTAAACTAACCAAATCTTGTCTAATAGCACCAATAGTTATATTTTTATTTTATTTTAAATTTTAATTTATAAATACGTATTTAATTTTTGATAACTATATACAACTATTTATAAGTATCTAGTAAATAAATATATGAAAGTTTTTTATTAAGCTTTTATAATCAATATTTAGATTAAATTTTTAAAAAAAATTAATAAGTTTTCGTTCTAAAGCTATCGAATATTATACCTAACACAAGAAAAAATATTTTTTTTTTATTATTATTGCTTTTGAAATATTTTAAAATAATAAAGTATCAAACTTCATAAATCGTTTTAAATATTATATAATATGAAGTCTACGGTTATAAGAACGAAAGAACAAACGAACTTGACATATACCTTTTTAGTATTTCATGTTCTAACAATTAAAAATGTCGGTATATAGGTTATAGGTATAAGATGATTATTTTAAAGGTAAACACTCATTTTCTAAAATGGTATATAATAATATACATGGATTATAGATTTTTTTATCGAGGTCGAAATTCGATTAAAAAGAAAAAAAAGAAGATAAGTTTTAAACCAATAAAAACGTTAATTTGTACTAAACTCTGACCCTTCTACGAAAAATGCCGAGGTCAAATAAGCACGTAATAGGTACCTATTTATAATCACTATCAATAATGCTACGAAAGCACAATGTTTATTGGATGTCTGCTAGACGAATTTTAGACCATAAACCGGTGATTAATTCGTGTAAGACAAATGGATATAGTCGGCTGTCATAATAGCCTTTTGGTTTTTGTGACGCATCAGCTAGTGCTCTGAAAGGGTTTATTCCTTCTACCGTGATGATACAGTGGTGAAGGGGACACTTAATGACCGTTCACACCTAATAAAATAAGTGGCGTACCACCCCGGGTGGTGTTTTCTTCTTGTACATACCAGACAATTTTACGTGTAACTTCTGGATAGTAAAATGCACCTGGTCGAACATATTCGCGTACAGCAAGATTATAAATGGGGGGGGGGGGGGGGTGACGGAAGAGTGTTGAATTATTGTTACGGCTAAAATGGACGATATTTTGTGAGACAGATTTTCTTTTACAATATATACAGTATACACACATACATATATATTATTACATGTAACTAAACACTAGTTAATAGTTATATAATATAAAAAGCATAATATGATAAAAATCGTATCTTACGACGCAGCATTATGTTTGATCTGTTTTTTCGTAAGAATATATACTTTTCATAATAATGTAATATACAACTGTAGCTGAAACGTGTCTATTTATATATTTAATAACATAATAATCGGTTTTCGAATAAATTATCATTTCGAATTAGGAGTGGGTTTATGTATACACTTGAAATATATCTATACGGTATGAAAAAAATAATGTCTATTGAATATAAGTATAAATATAAAAATAATAAAAATATTTGATAGTCTCATACGTAATAATAATAATAATAATAACGGTTTCTTTAGGATACGGAACTATATTACGAGTTTGCAGACGTCTGGAGCTCGTTTTAGTTATTTAAATGAGATTCATAACTCATCTATCATTGCCGCCGACGATATTTTCAACCCTTGTCATTTATTATGGAACGTTTCTCTTAACGTCTTGTCGTACACACACGAACGCCAAATCGATGAATCACCCTTAAACTTTATTATTTCACATCGGACTGGTATGCATATACATTTAAATATATATATGTAATATGTGTACTTTACCAATACACAATCGTTAGTAACGCATGATTTGTTTGTCTTTTAGATCTCTCTAAATGTAATATCATGACAGACGAATGTGTATTGTAATGCGAACGCACATGGGGGTGTATAATGTATATAGCCCTACATAGGTACAAATATATTATAATACCGTGATTTGTGAACACGACTTTCAAATTCAATAACATTACTAAGAGCTATAAATTCTTTTTTCTAAAACGTTCAAATAATTGTTTGTTTTCTTAAACGGGTATTTATATACGTATTTAGCATTGTTCAAAAACCAATGGTCAATAACAGTATATTGATTGTATATACTATAAAGCATAACAACAGTATAGAACATTGGTTTTCGGCAATACTATAAGAATTCTGCGATTTGGTGTTCCGTTAGATAATAATAAAAATATTATTGACACGATTTTTAAAACTATTATTACAGTTATTGTAGAAAACAAAATATGGCATATTGTCATTGTTAAAAACTTTCAAACATCTATAACAATTTATACTAGAAACTTGTGCATACATCATGTTTAGATTAAATTATGAAATTTAACGTTGCGTTTAATATGTCTCTAAAGGTACACATTAAATAAACAAGTCCTTGTTTTGAGTTGCACGCACATATTATCATATTATTATGTAATCGTGGTAATATGTCAAACGTTATACTCGTTTCAACTGATTAGGAAATTATTGTCACTTGTTGATTGATAAAAGCACCGCCAATATGTTTAAAGAAAAATTGTGAAACTGTCAAAAAATGGCCCAGATGATATTGTATACGCATATAACTTATCAATCAACGTAAAAATGATCAATATTATGTACAATAACGTTTTCAATATTTAGTTATCAATCATGATACGTTTCGTGTGTGAATGATAGACGATAACCGATTGATACATCGTTATGAATATTACAGAGACTTTCGCGCGGATAGCTACGACGTAACATACTGTTGTAGTATCATATTAATACATCGTAAGTGATGATGTTCGGTATATAATGCGTAGGTATATATTATATAATATCATATTATAGCGTGTTTCGATAAAACATTTAATGTGTAAAAAGTTAGAGAAAATGAAAAACGATACCTACTGTAATATGTATAATTAGAACTTATAAGGATGAGCATTAAAGAGTAAAAAAGTTAATTTTTTTCAACTTTTAACTGAACTAGCTAGTTATACTTTTGGGTTTTGATTAACTTAATTGTTTTTTAATTGTTGTTAAAACATTACATTAAATTTCCATTATAAAAATGTTTGGTTAATTTATTCCGTTATCAATTCCATTTTATTTTTTTACATTTCGATTTCGTTTTTATGCAACAAAATTCTAGTAACATTTGAAATGAAATAAATTGTTTTTTTTTTTATGATAAATATGAATATCTGTAATAGGTGAACACTGTATAAATTTTAAAGTCATTACGACATGATCAGGCACAGAAACATAACTAATTAAACTTTTTTATAATAATAAACGCTAAACTCGAATTTCGTGCAGTTTTTTAATGTAAGAATCGCAGCTTTTCGATCATTCTTACCAGGGGACAAATATTTCTATAATGGCCAATTACGGTGCTATTTCTTTTTAAACTCAATTCCCAATAAAAACTATATTATTAACGCTTATATATGGAGTTTACGCAAGCCAAAATCAAAACAACAACAACGGCGGTGGTTAACTGCGAAAACTCAGACACGGTTTTTATATTATAACAAGGATTTGCGAAACGACGGGCACCGACAATGCGAGAAAGTTTAGGGACCAGCTGTCACACACTTTGCTGTTTCCCTTTATATAATATACGCGTAGGTGTATAATATCTAGTTAGAGCATATATTTCATCGCGTCGACTCGAAATCCGCCCAGCCGACTGCACTCGGCAGTGGCGATGGTACAGTGATAAATTATTATTATCATCATCGTTATCATCGTTATTGACTGACTCGACTTTAATAATATAATATATATCAACCTGATAGAACAATTCACGACCGACCGACGAATAAGTTTACGATTGAACGTGATTTATGGCCAATAAACATACCTACATAATATTATGAATTTATACACCTATTTAAAAATCATTATTCATAATATACTATAAAGATGATTGTGTATACGCGATACCATAGTTGCTGGGGTTGGGAAGATGACCCAAACCATTCAAAGAAAAAAATTTTAACTTTAAACAAACCCCTAGTTATCATATCGTGCAGATCATTATTTTTAAAAATAACCAATATATAATAATATAACAACAGTTGTTATTTAATCGTTAAATATTTAATATGGTTTCATGAATGAAAACACTTACACACCATATTTAATAATTAAGTTTTTTTAGTAAATAAATTATAAGTTACAAAAACTTGTTTTTATATATACCTGTAGATTATTTGCACATGAATATTTTATTGTGTATTAATTAATAGCTTCATACAAATTTAAAAAATACATCTTTGCCTTGCGTAATTTTAAATAACGTAAAATTATAATATTTTATAAGTAGGTATATATACCATAATATATATTTGACATGTATTATATACTATTGAAAGACAGTACATAAAAATATAGCACATAAACACGTGTATTAGGTTTGTCAATTAAAATTTCTCAGTGAAATGTTGCATAAAAGTTAAATAATTAACGAATTGTTACAACAAAATCAATTAAGAAAATACGAAATCACTTAATTTTATTTTGCTCGATTCAATTAATTAAAAATATTGTTAATTTTTCTTTTGATGTAACTTAGTATTAACGATCTGTTATAATATTATGTGATTGTATGTAAGTAAACTTGAATTATTATTACCCTTTTTGTTCCGTCAAAATATAATTATATACTATATACTTTAATCTAAAATAATCTTATACAATACTAAATTAAATAACTACAGATACTTAATATCTACAAATTAAATAAATACAAGCATTAAAAAAAAAGTTAATGTATTTTTACGGGTTATTAAAATAATAAAATGTAACGTTAGTGGATATTGTTCAAAAACACTTATAGTAAAATTATCGACAGGTTAAAACTACAGCTTTCAAACCAGCGACAGGTATATCAAACGTTGACAGGTTAAAATGTTTGTAGTCGAAACACCTACTTTTTATAGGAACAAAATTCCGAGGAATATTAAATAATAGTTTATGTTATACGTAAATAATATGTATAATATTAAATATATGTGGTGTAAATTTAACAAAATTACAGGAAAATTAGTCTGCTTTATAGTAGGTTTACTAGGTTTCGTGTGTTTTGAGTTAAATTTTAATTCAATGATAAAATATCTTTTACCAAAAATTATCATGCGTGAAGAAAACATGACTTTATTCTTAAAGATACATTATAATTTATTTGATATCAGTTTTAATACATACGGTATGTAAAACTATAATTTTAGCCCAAAACCATTTTATAATATGTTATCATCATAATGTAATATTGTTATTAGCACGAAATAAATTCTGACAATACATAGAACGGTGTGTATGATAGGTATGTAGCAAAAAAGCATACCGTTAGTCTAAACTCTAAATATTCTTAAAATATCATAGACTATAAAAAATTATTATTTAAATAATAGATGGATATTTTAAATTTATACGGCTTTTTTTTAAAAAAAGTTAAGTAACAATTAATTATTGTTTGCTATTTAAATCACACAATAAAATGCAATACCGTTGTCCTTATTTTTGTAACGTATAGATTAGTATATCAATTATAATAAAAGTTTCAAACATTATTTTTTAAAATACCAGGAAAGTATAAAAAAAAAGTTTAAACCAATTTCAAAAATGTTCTAAGTTTTATATCTAATCTAGCTATACGTCGATTGCCAATTTCAGTATCGAATTAGTTCATAAACCGAACCATACCGTTGTCAATGTTTCCATTATCTGAGATACCTACATTAAAATTTAAATACAACAATATAGTGCCGTATTTTATGTTTGTTAATTTTTTTTTACTATGAATTCGGAATATACAGTTAATTAATGATTAAATACTGAAAAAAATAGAATAAGAATACATTGAACATTTCAATTTATGTATTGTAAGATAAATAATGTAATGATAAATAATAATTAAACTACCTTGGATTATCATTGCTTTTTTATAATATTAAATACAACGAGTAACATGTTATAAAATAATTTTAGATTTTTAAAATATAATATCTTCAATTTTTTTTTATACGCATCACAAAATTATATAAATGTACAACACTGAATAAAATAAATTTCAACGATAACCCAAACTATGATATAATAATATTATTAAAAGTGAGGATTATAATATATTTATGCTGTAAAATTGTGTTCACAAAGTCCAGTATGTCAAAAAATAAGTGTGTTCTTTTATTTTAGATCCGAAGCAGAACGATTAATTCGTTTTTCATCTGTCATCACCTTTTGAGACAGTAAAAATTCTTAAATTTTCAACTTTGAGGGTGGTTCCTGGTTTAAAATTGGATCTAAATGATACTTAGGGATGTTAAAAAAAAACATTTTTAGTATTTTTCAAAATAACCGGAATGAACAAAAAATAAAATAAGGAAAATCAGGAATTTTTATGCGTAATCAGTATTTGACAAAATCGATTTTGTTTTTTTTTAAAAAAACATTACCCAAATTATCGTAATAAAACTTAAATACTTGAAAATTATATTAAATGACTATAGTATCATTTTCTATACATAATTTATGTTCTATATTTTGACAAATTTTAAATTATTTATAAACATTTGAATTTTTCAATGTTTTTAGTTCATTTTTAATAAATTACAAAAAACTGCTTACTAGGTTAAAATTTAATAAAAAGATCTTACATAAGTGATTATTTTATTTGCATGTTATATAAATATTTATATATTATAAATTAATAATAAAAATATATGAGCACAATTTTTTGTATTCAATAAAATCTTTAAAATTTCCACACTACGAGTATTTTGTGGTAAAAAATATATTAAATTTTTATAGCTAAGGTTTGAAAATGTAATATTATTCACAGAGACTTAGATATTTCACGTATTAATACCATAAACCTATTCCCACTGTTTAACGTAAACTTGTATTAACTCATAAGTTAATATAATATGGTATGATTGTCAAAGTATACATTTTTGTAACAATCAAATCCTATTTTTTTTTTTTTTTTTTGGAAAAAAATTAATCAACCTACCGTAATACGAATAATAAAATAAATTACTTTAATAGCTAGGTAGTGACATAGGCTGACAGACAGTTTTCGCTCAGAATCGTTTTTTATGTACAATGATAAATCATTAAATTCAAATTTAACACATCCATTACAGTGACCCACTCTACAATACCTAATGTACAGCAGAGCGGTACCTACTTGTCCATCGTTTTTGATATGACCTGTCGGAATTTTGTATATACTCTGATGTTGGTTAAAAAACTGTCAGCATTTTAACCTGCCGATATAATGATTGACTACATATGTACATGAATAAACTAAATGTAATTTTCATATTTTCATAAATTTAAATAATCTGTCGTTATTTGTAATCACTCATACTCATTAGTTTGTATGTAATTACCTATGTATAATATATATGATCTTCGCGATAAATAGCTACACCCAAGTTTTCCCATTTTCTATAAAATAGAGCAAACCAGAAAAATATAATCTCTTTCCCTATACATGATGCGTAAAATACAATACATATGTCATATAATATATATGTATAAAAATAATAATAGATTGAGAATCTACGTAAATTATTAAACAGGCATCGGTACTCTCGTATATGTATAGTTTCATCAAAATCCAGTCAGCCAGATGTGAAATGTACTGTTGTTGATACATTTTTTTTCAAATGCATTTGGAGCGAAAGCAATAACGTATTGGAAAAAAAAAATAATCTCAAATATTTCCTTTTATTTATTTTTTTCATTTTCGCATAAGCCATGCGAAAAAGTCTTTGTAGTCATCCTACGCCAGTTACTATTTCACAACGCTATCGGTACACCTAAACTCCAAATAGTATTTTTTGTTAACTCTCAACATGATAGCCGTATCAGTATGTTATGTATTTATGATTAATGCGTATATATAGTTACAATACATTCCAAATTTTCACTAATCCTGCTGTATGACGTTAATAGTATACATACACTAACTGGTATTTAGGGTCTTTGTATTTTTTTAGTATGGGTGAAACTTCAAAAAAATGAGACTGAACGACACTTAGTACTGTAATATAGTATATTGTTATACTTTTTATTTTAAAACTTATTTCTGTGTAAAATGTATTGGTTCTATGGACTTATAAACTTTCAGTGTTTAATTTATAATAAAAAAAGCGTTAAAAAAATGTAGGGCACTAATTGTTCATGATTTGACAAAAAGTTTGTAACCTATGTAAGTATATGTATACTAGAGAGATAATTATACAGAGAGAGAGATAGAGAGAGTGAGTAAAAGTGTGATTATATGTGCACTGTATAGTATGGAATTTATTAATTGTACACCCAAACCGCCATATTTGAGATGTTTGCTATAAACTATTATGATTAATTCACTAAGCAAATATATATATATATTCCATGTAAGTCATTCATTGCTCAGCTAGTATATATTTCATATAAAATGTCAACCTACCTCTACGATATATATACAAACTAAGAATACCATTCCTCCCTCGTTTCATTGTACAGTGAATTTTTTTCTAGATCCAATAGGAAAATCATCCTAAAACCACTAAACCACACAGACTAGTATTTAGAGCACAGATGGTTTTAATGAAATATCGTATTTAGGGAAAATATAGTAAATTAAAGGAGTCGACACCACAAAATTCACCAATATTAAGTACATATTGTGGTCTGACAGCGTTTAAAAAGAAAAATACCTATCTAAGGGCCATCATAAATTTACCTAGAAATAAAATTAATTTTTATTAATAAAACCATATTATATAATATTTATTTAAATTATTATTTTTATGCAATAACTTGTTTAATTTATCACATTATGTAATAAAGTGTAAGCTTTATCATCAATTCATATTTTTATGACAATTTAATTAAGTTTAATCATAGTAACAATATTATGAAAATTCGCAAAATATGTAAGCCAAATAATATCTTTCGTGTTCATCAACTATAAACATATAATTAAAAAATCATTAAAAAATAAATAGTAAGAAATATTTAATAACACATTATGAAAATGTATAGTTTTTACTTCACGTAGGTATTAAAATAACTTTTCTAACTGATAATACAATTTATGTAAGATACAAACAAGAACACTAGCCACTAGGTAATTCAATTTTATTCAAGGTAGGTACCGTACCTACATAACATCAATAAAGGGTACATTATTTAATTTGCATGCTTTAATGATGAGAATATTTTTCTTGAAACTAAAGTTTATATAACTTTTTACGCTTCAAAACAAAAACTTTCATAAAACTTATAACGATTAAATCATGATTCATGAAATTTGTATTTACTTACCTACTTAAATCTGAGAATGACGTGTATCGGTGTATCACAGGAATAAAAATCAAACAAAACCTATGTATACTGTGTTACTACACTATATAATATATATATATATATACAAATTATAAGTAATACAAATTAAACAATTTTTTTGTACAAACAAATAATCAAGATTGATAATATTTTAAGAAATAATAAGTTCTTGTGATTGAAAATATTATCAATTTTTTTTATAAAGAATATAAATTAATCTTACTTAAAGTGGTAATAAAATAAACAACTTTTAGTATTTTCATAAAAGTATATATAAGTATAATGACATATTAATACTAAAAGATGTACCTATTATATTTTAAAGTTTTAACATAATCATTCATCAAGTGATTATCTAAGTTGATTCAATATTTAAAAAAAAAACTATCCATAAGCTCAACTTGTGTACTTATATTTTCAAGTGTTTTTGACAGTTTTTTTAATTCTCAATGTAAAATGTAAATTTTTACTACTACTTACGTATGGCTCGTGAACTTAAATAATTTTTCAAATATAACAGAATGTTTTCCTTACAAATAAAACTAGTTTAGAAATTTAAATTTATATTATTCAATAATTATCAAGATTATATTTATTTATAGGTTATTTATTATATATAATTATCTATTTTTCATATATATTAGATTATTTGGTAAAAAAAAATATTTATAGAATTTGTTTGAATTTAATAATATAATTAGTTGAGTTTGTGACTAATATATATATATATATAATTATATATATTATATCTTTTATTAGATATGAACTTTGAAAGTTATGTTCAGTTCAAGTGTAATTGGGTTGCTCTTAAAGAAGAATTAGAGCAACCCTACTGCCAAACTATAAGATCACAATAATTTTCGAGTGACTTTTTATTATGCTGAAAACTACTTTTGTCACAAACTGAAACTAAACTTTCACTTTTTTAATTTATTTAAAATAATGTACTTTATTTTACTAACAGTTTGGAAAATTAATTTTAATATAAAATATATATTATAAACATACAAATAAATACACCATATAGCTCACAGGACGTAATGTTAGTTTAAAATTTAAATCATTAACACATTTTAAAGCTTGATGAGTACATATTATTATTAATAATCATATTATATATTAGAGTGTTTACTTAATTTTTTAATAGAGTATGTGTTAAATTTCAAGATTTTTTTTTATGAAAATTATTTGTTTAAACTTATTAATATAATATAAAAATATTTTAATACATAGGTATGCCGTATTACGTTTAAAAACAATTATTCGTTTAATGGTTTACTAAGATATATAATGGCCCAATCATGATTCACTGTCCACTCAATCACATTTAACAGGTCATTCGCTCAATATTGAATCATTAAATCTTTAGTGACTCCTTATACAATCTAATAAAATTAGTTTTGTAATTATTATTTATGCAATGAATAACATTAAATATATTGTAATTGTAAATAATAATAAAATAATATTGTATTCCTACCAATAGTATTAAATAAGGTAATTGGACAATTTCCTCCCCACATTTTTATTTAAAGTTAACTGTTTAATAATATAATGTTATAATATTATTTATTGTTAAATATGATTTTTTTTTTTTTCATAAATATAATAAATTATAATAAATTGTAAATGTAATTCTATATAGTATATACTAATAATAAGTAGCTAAAAGATTGTCAATATAAAATATAATTAATAACTAATAAAAATGGCTAAAAATTCCGAAATAAATGATACATTTATATTTTTTTGACTATTTAATAATTGCTTGTAAATTTTATTTCTGGAATGCTTGAATGAATTTACATCTATAATTTATTATATGTATAATAATAATCTCATCAATTTTATCATACCTACCTAATATTGTTCATCAGTTCAAATTAGTCTAATGGCCGTTTCAGAACTTACTGAACACACTGTATATTATCAGTTGTATTATTATGTCATTGAAGTAAAGAAATAATAAAATAACTATAA
Organism: Aphis gossypii; assembly: GCF_020184175.1. Lineage (NCBI taxonomy): Eukaryota > Metazoa > Arthropoda > Insecta > Hemiptera > Aphididae > Aphis > Aphis gossypii. Next base: position 36,414,830 of record NC_065533.1, read on the forward strand.
CGTCTTAAAGCTCCATAATTTTCAATAAATTGAGATGTTGAAATAAATTCCTTTAATATATTACAATATATGTTAAGCAAATTTCAAAATAAAACAAAAATAAAGTACATAAACATTGTCAAACCAATAAACCATTAATAATAGCTTCCTTATTTCATTCAAAATCTTAAACAGAGCGGTTAACCATATAAAATGTTTCACATACAATGCAATGAAGTATTATATATACAAGGTGATTAACCAAGTATGCTTACTTCCATTTTTTAATTTAATAATGAATTTATTGAATTCTAATATTTTGAATTTTCAGATATACTTTAAGACTATAGTATTACCAAATTCATGAGATTTTTTGTTCTACTTAAGAGGTGTTACAAAATTATATTTTTAAAATTAACCCCCTTTCCCCACATTTTTTTCTGAAAATAATTTAGTAAGAATTTTTTTTTTGTTTGATTTCCTTTATTCAAAATTCGAACAATTATTTGATCAGTTATTAAAATATTTTATCTAAGGATAACATTCTTTAAAAATAGTTTTACACAAATATAAAATAAATTTAATATTAGATTTATTGTTTATTATACTTGGAAATTTTTTACAAATTATAAATGTCTATAAACTAGTAATACAAAAAATGTTTTTGTAAAAAAAGAATTGGAAAATATGGTATTTGAGAAAAACTAGGTATATTTAAAATTTCAACAAGATAACTGTATTATCGAAGAAGAAAAAGGGCGGCGAGCATGCTCAGTAAATCACGAAGTATAGATGGTAATAATGTGTTGTTATTAAAATATACATAAAAAAAGAGTGAGAAAGAGAGAGGGGGGAGATAGAAAATGTATCTACATATAACGTTTTTAAATCGACAAATATGTGAGAGCAAAACGACAATAGTTATAAATTATTGTTTCCGAATAAAAGGATATTATAATATTATGTATTGGTACCCTGGTATACTCGGTTACTGGACGTAACAAACTGTAATTATGGACAAACGCACATAATATGCGTACTATACGTACATATCTTTAATAATAATTGAACTAGTATGAGACGTATAATTCCGACAATGCAACTTGAAATATTTCGATAAATGATGTATCCTATATACGTTAAGGACTCGTTACCACTCCGTACAGCTGATTGTATTTATGGAGAGATCTTCTTGGCCCACGCGATAAGCATGAGACACGCGTTTGTCAATCGTATAATACTATGGTTATCGGTTTTATTGATTACGCTGCAGTTTCAATGACATTAAACTCGACACTCTATTATTTATTAGGCCTAACCACACCGATTGACGCGTCACTATAACACTTCAATCATAACTAAAATATAGCCACCCATGAATTATTTATATAATATAATATATAGAGGTACCTACGTCTGAGCTTTTAATGTGTGAAAAACACTCGAACGCACGTGACACGACGATACGACTGTCAGTGTCGTATTTAGGCCGGGGACCGCAAAGTGCGTCCAACTTGAGGAGGAAAAGGGCACAGACGGCACAGTATTACTTTTATCAAGATATTAAAAAACTCAGATATAATTTTTTTTTTTTTTTTATCAAACGAAGATCAGAAAAGTTTATTTTTAAGTAAATCGTGTTGTTTTAAATAAATGTATAGTAATAAGTAAATAAATAATTAAGCTATTATTGTTATTATTATTTTAGATTCTGAGTGGAACAATAAATTTGAATTGATTTCTCAATGGTGTAGGTTTTTTTTTATTTTTGTCTTTAAATACAGTTTTTCTAGTTAAAAAAATACTCCGATTATCATCTTCGATATATATTTATCATAGCAAATTGGTTTAGTTGATACATTTGAGAAATCAAAATTAAAAATTCTCAGTACTTTAAGAAATAATCATGAAAAAATAAATACGAATAATATTGTTAAAATTTTAATATATTTATCAATAATTATTCAGGGTTCTCGATCACTATAATGTTCGATAATCTTTGCTTAGAGTGCTTAGGTCTATTGTTGGTTTCTTTTTCTAATAATAAATTACAATATTATTGGAAAAAATTTAATCAACTTATCATAATTACGTATATAATATAATATTATTATACAGAATAATACTATTATCAACTTAGTAATAAAAGCTGACAGACGGCCTATATTCACTCAGAATCGTTATTCGTACCTACGTAATGAATTATCATAGTATTCAAATATTTGTGACATTATAGCGACTTAATAGTTAATACTTAACTATTAATCTATCAACATTTATAATTTTTGAAAATAGTCTAAGTAAATTAAACACTAGTCCTAATATATAAAATATAGGTACTACTATACTACATTTTTTGTAAAAAAATTTGAGGAATATAAATTATAATAATTATCCTTAATAACAACATTTTTACAACTTAGTAAGTGTTCGTACAAATTTTGAAGTGGGTAAATCAAACAATTTCAACAATAAAAATCCAATAATAATTTACAGTAAAAATAGTGAGAGGTTCTCGTGTAAAAATAGAAATTTGTATTGCCACAATCATTAAATAATGCCTATGAAAAAATCTCAAGGATTTTAAAGTATGATCATTAAGTAGGTATATAAAAAAATTGCGAAAATCAGAATTCTAATCATTTAGTTAAAAAAACGGTGGTGATAAGGTGATAATGCTTGATAAATCACCTTTTGTAATATTGTACAGCTTTTTGGTCATCTAATTGTGAAATTCCAGGGTTTTAGTGTACCGATAATCGATTACTTATTGTATACGAAAAAAACAATTTGATATTATACGTTTTGTTTTACTAGATGCACTATATAAACACTCTGAGAACCGATAACGGATATATTAGGCCATGATTATCATTTCATTTGTTTTCCCCCATTCGATAATAATCGTTTAACTCGACGAACCGGAGAACAATATTTCACCACCATTCCAACGTCAACGGGGTGGCGATAATAATGTTATATACGCGCGAGTTAAACGGTAGAGCCGCCGCCAACGAAGTGAGTATATTATAATAGGTACCTTCCGTCTTCTGGACGTTTTATATCCTGACGTCACGCACCAACATAAGGTAGTGTGTACCATATAAATTAAAGGTTTTTATAATATATTATTTATACTTAATGCATACACGTTGGGTTTTATCAATTCCGTCACAAAAGGCAGTAAATAGTTGTTAACTCACCCGATTGCGTCCTATTTTAACTCGTGAGTTTAGGAAACACGAAATTGAACTTTTTCATTTTATCGATAAAATTACCAATTAGTCGAAACAGAAAAGTATATGATAAGATAAACTTCTCAAATGAAAATTACAAATTTTTAAGTTCATCGTTCGTGTTAGAATTTGATTTAAGACACTTACCTATATGGAATTAGAATTTGCGGTTATATTCTATTAAAGTTGACTAGTTAAAATAAGTCAACTTCAGCTACTTCATACTACATAAAGTCATATTATGTGTGGTAGATACCAACCAGCGGTATTATTTAAGGCTGGACATTAGGTAATTAACAAGTTAAAAAGTTAATTTAATTATTACTTTTTAACTCAACTTTTTAATTTCGGGTTTCTATTAGTTTATTTATTAACTTTATTAATTTGTTTTTTTTTCAATTGACGCGAAATCAACGAATTAATTTATTATTTCAAGAACTCAAGTTACTAGGTACTTATATATTTTACAAATATTAACTTTAAGTTTAAAAAAACCACTATATAAAATCACTGGTACCTATGCATTGGTTTATAAAATTTTGCTCAGAATATTTTTTTCCGAGAATCAATTATTACCTATAATATTATATAGGAAATGATAAATGTTAAGTAACATCGTATTATAATATCTAATATTAAATTACAATATTATTATTATTACTTACACATAAACATTAAACACATAACATAATATTATGGTGTATGCAGTATACACTTTGTTTATGAAAAATAATACTTTAATGGTAAATTATAAATTTCTACTCTGCCCTATATTCTACGTTTTATGAGACATTGATATAATTTAATTGAATCTTTAAGTATACCACGCGGAGTATAATTTATTAATAGGTGCATATTTTCATTGAACTACGTATATGAACGAATTATACTCGAATCAGTTGAATCGTATTTACTTTGATATTGTTATGGTTATATTGCTCGTAAAATAAACTAGAAATGGCGTAGAAACGATAAAAATAAATAAATTAAATAACTCGCGATTATTATTTCTAGATTTTTTTTAAAAATAACAGGTTAAATGTGTCTACACCACTATTTACGGAAACAGTATTATTATATTTGTGGTATTTAAATAGACCGACAACAAGCGGATTAATTGTTACAAAATTGTAGGTAATATTTACGCGTTCATAATAAGATATAAGTATCACAATATTAAAACGAAATAATAGACAACTTAACGACTTGAGTGAAATATCTGATACGTGGAAAACGCAGATAGGGTAGAATATAATATAAAAAATGTAAATATAATATAATTAAAACTAATTATGTTCACTTGATTTAAGAATTAATATTGTCAACTGTTGAAACAAAAATCGATATTATACCTATCTATTAGGACCTTTCAATACATCTTCAGTACCTTCTACAACAACTACACGTCTACACACATCAATCATAACTGAGTAGTCGCGTGTGTCTACCGCTCTACTGACTAATGGACTGTAGGTCGTAGGACTGTAGCCTGTTGTAGGAGTGATGTGTTGTGCATTTGGTGTATCAACACAATCTCATTATATCTTATTTTATATAATATAAACTAGTAATTTTATACAAATCACAATGGCTAATTGGTTTTACAACGCAACGATATTTTGTCACGTCACGTAAATTTCAATATAATAATAACATTTTTGTGATAAAACCATAAAAATAGATTTCGTCAATTCGCTTTAACAACATCGTCACCGTAATTTTGGGAACGGTGTAGAAACAAAACATAATATTTTGAAATACGAATATCAAATAAAATGATTTGATGGCTATATTACGGAGAATACAACAAACACGATTACGTATCGATGTGTGTACTGCTTTTGTAGACATGCACAATTTACTCAAAATTAATAATATAATATAAACGAAAATAGAAATGCGTCAGTCCAAGCACTATAATATGATCTTTTGAATAATAATATAATAATATTCACTCACTGACGCAAACGACTCTGCGGTAAAGCCATCTAGACGTTATTTGTACATTGTACAATATTATAATTTTATTTATTACTATTGTATAATGTATATAATTTATTATGCAATTTTTTTCAATAATTAATAATAATTTTAGGAAACTTCAAACCTTTTATTTTCGCCATGAAAAATTAAAAAATTGCCCCTGGGGCAACTATCCCCCCTGGCAAGTGTAATAATTATTTAATCAAACTTTAATAATTAATATTAATCTTAGTCAGTTAAATTATAAATGCTAAATATTAAGAATTATACAATTTAAAGTTTTATTAATATTTTAATATTTTTTCTCAAAAATTAATTAATTCTTATTCAGTTTTTTAATTATAACAAAAAAATAAATCCTCTCGGAATCTTACATTAAATAATTACCTATTCAATGATAAGTATATAGTTTTAATTTTAAATATTTTAAATCCAATTAAAGTAAAACATTAATACAATCGTTACGATTGACAAATGCTGTGTGTGCGTGATAACTGGTCATTTATAATTAGTAATAATATAATATCCTCATACGAACAAATCGTCATACTAGTTAATTTTTGTTATTTTATGTCAATTTATTTTAATGTAGGTACTAAATCATATACAACCGTATTAATACGATCGGTAAAAAATCTCTAAAAATGCAAAAAAAAAATTCTAAAATTATGAAAAAAATTTAAATTTAAATTTAAAAATTGAATTCATTGTTACATAATTTTAAGTTTAAATAGATAGCTATGTTAAACAATACGCTAGAAAAACTACAATTCGATACCTAAAAATTCACAACCTTACTTATCAACAATTGACGCAGATGCTGTTCTTTTTACAATAATTTCTGGGGTGTTTGTCAATAAAAATTAAATCTTTAGTTTATACTTAACTTTTTATACAGATAACTATATTTTATATAATTTCTGAAAAAAAGTGATCATTTAATGTCAAAATTATTAAGTTAATTAGTGAATTCAAGCTTAGAAATTCGAAAGAAATATAAAGAGATTATAAATAATTATTTGATTAAAAAAATAAATCCCGCTTTTTTCATCTGATGGTGCTAAAATATTATAGGGTTTTTAGAAGGGTTGTTGAGCTTCTATTGAGTTACGATCTCAAACCCTAACCCCCTTGATTTCCCCCAATCGTTAATGATTATACATAGGTTGATTACACTTGTTAGGTCACTATTTAGAAAAATTAAATACATAAGGTTATTTATAAAAAGAACCAATCTTAATATGTTAAATGTGTAATAGTTGCACGGGTTCCTAGATTTTTCAAATTTCTTTAGGCCTATCTATTCTCAGTCTGCAGGTTCTATACACTACCGTTATAAATACACACTTTCAAATTTTAAAAGTAGTAAATATAAAATATTGAGAAAAAATACATATTATTCATTATGTACATAATGAAGTAGTTATCTATATAATACTTCTTCCTAATTCGGTTATAATTTCTAATTTAATATGTTTATAAAGATAAAACAATTATTTAAATTGCATACTATAGGGAGAAAGTGACAAAAAAAGAAAAATAACACTAATAAAAATATTTGCTCAACCTTAAATACATATCTGAATTCAATAATTGAATTCCTGTTTCCTTTTATCTAAACTTAATCTGAATTTAACTTTTAGTTACTACTTATTAGTTATTACTAAATTAACTTAGTTTTAGCAATATAAATGTCAAAGAAAACTAAAACAGAATGAATAACATGTCTTTTAAAGCACAACGTATTAAAATATAGAGACACTACGTACTTGTATATTATATATTTAATAATTAATCATCGCTATTATAGCAAGTTATATGATATATTAGTTATATTTATATCTAAGAAACTTCACAATAGTAATTCTTTTGAATGTTCCCTCTCACCAGACATGAATCTATTTTTTCTTTTCCATTCTATTTTCCACTACCAACTATTGCAGTTTCCATAAATACGTCTTATGTGACTTAAAAATAAGCACTCCAATTTTTCTTTTTAAGTTTTTAAATTATTTATTATTTTATTAGCTTTAAGTTACATTTTTATTTATGTATTTTATTAGGTATTCAATATTAATAATTCTTGTTTTGTTGGGTTTTGGACTGTGCTGTTATGAAATGTAAAAAAAAATTATTATTATATCCTTCATACCTACGATTAATTGATAAATAATAATTATAACTTACTATTTTAATACTTTTTTATTACCATTTAAATGGTATAATCTTAAATATAATTTTTTTTAATTTCGCAGTTATTTTAAAGAGATTCATAAAAGCAAACTATACAAGTTCTTGCTTGGATAGGACTCATCTTAAAAAAAATCATTATCTAGTTTAAAAATAAAAGTTATTTTTTTTCTTGATAAAGCAAGTAAAAAAAAGCCCAAATAATAAATGGTTTTGAATTAATATAAGTGGCTTATCTACTCTTGAGAAAAATTTACTGAAAGCGTAAAGTACACGAGCAGTTTGACCTAATTAAAAATCAATTAGTAAAATGAAAAAAAAAATGAGTTTTGAAAAAACAATTAATACTATAATAACTAATTATAACATGATATGTATAGGTCAGCTTGAAAATATCAAAACTTTAAATTTCTTGTTACTGATTATTGATTGTTTTTCAAAATTAAGTTTCCAATACATAACTGAAAAGTATAAAAACATTTAGGAGTGTTAACTGATTAAATCAATATTTAAGTCATCATTTCATGTTGAAAAAATTTACATTTCGAGAACTGATAATTTATAAAATGTTAAATTCATTTTAAACTGAACAATTGTAATAGTTTTTAATAAGCATAATATAAATAAACTATGAAATCAAATTTAACTGTTATATATTTGTTTTATTCGTAAATACACTAAATAGCCAAACACTTTCTCTAAAACCCAAAATAAACACTACATTTTTCCAACTTTTCTTACTGTACACTTTTTTTTATATCTCTTCCAACTTTCCTATCTATTCGGAACAATGGTGATTGTTTATTTTACCTTAAGAAGAAAGTGTAAGTTGAGCAAATTTAGTTTTATGAAAACAATTAAGTTAAATGTATTGTAAAATTAAAAGCGGTCCAAATATATACATACAGGATCAATAGTGTTGAAAATTTGTCTCGCTTCGCTCGTGATGCATAAAATAATTTTGTAATCATTATAAATTATTATAAAGTTAACCTAACAAAATCTAACCTATACTTAATAATAAGTCTCATACCAACAAACTATGAATTTTATCAAACTAAATATTACCTTGAAAACCTAGTTATAAATTATATGGTCATAAAGTTGAACTACCTAGCAAAATATTAAACCTAACCTTTAAAAAAAAATAATTCAAATGGTTAAAGTCATAGGTTATTGGATTATCTATAATGTACTAAATTTATTTTAAAAAGCTTAAGTAAAAAATAAATGTTCCCTTTAAATTCATAATTTGGCCATTTTTCGTCGAATATTAATAGTTTGTCCCTATTATATAGTTTTGTTTTAATATAAATACATAATAATATATTTTAATTTAACATTTTATGTTATATCAGAAATTATATAGCAAAAGTATTATTTTAACGAACGTATACTTTAAGAAGATAATTTTTTAGTGCATTTTTAAAGGAACTTTAATGGGTTTTTAAGTCATAAATAAACGTGGCTTACAAAATAATAAGAACAGTAAACAAGAAAAAGTATTTTAAAACATTATTAGGCAGACCAACTTAAAAATAGGAAAATATTAAGGAAATATACATTCGTTGTATAAAAATAACAAATGTTTATATATAAAAAAATTAAAAAATATATAGTGAATAAAACTGCATTTCTAAATAATAAACATAAAGATTACAACTACTGTTTTCCAATATATGAAATTAAGAAATTTTAGAATAATTTAGAATTTATTTGCTGTTTTTTTTTTCATAAGTAATTATATCGTTTTAAAAACACAATTCATTTTAACACATGTATAATGCTTATATTTAAAAATCACTACAATCAAGGTTGTAAGATGAATAATAAATTGAAAAATGTATTTCATTATGACGTACTTATTTTATATGTGTATTACAAATAAAATTCACTATTAATAACAATAAAAAGTATAACTATAACTTAATGTGATTTCTGAATACATTATTTATGGTTTTTATTTTGTTCCTTAATGTTTTTTTTACTACTTATTACTTATAAACTTGTTTCCCGAGAACGGAAAAGTTTTTAAAATTTGCCATACCTACAACAATCATACCCCGTTTTATTTTTATTTTTTATGTTCATACCGTATATCCACAAATCTCAATATCTTAACGTAGTACTTATAGAATTTGTCGACCCTACACTGCGCGAATTAAATTTAATGTTAACCATATTTTACTTGTTGTCAAAATACTAAGGAATGCACTAAGTTTTTTAAAATTTTAGTTATTTTTTCACTTAAGCTTCTCATTTTACATATGAGTTGTAAGTACAACACTTAAAAAAAAAAAATAAACTACCCATTTCCACCGCCAATTATTATTTTTATTTTTTGATGAATTTCAACGGTCGAACTAATTTTACATAATATTCAGCTGGTACTTTTATGTTAATGCGTTATATCATTTTTAATGTTAGATAATATTATTTAAATGTGCGACGCGTGTGACATTATTTTTATTAATCGGTCGTTTTTGGGTTAGATCGGACGGGTCAACCACTAATTGGCTCTGTGCGCAAATGTATAAAACTCGAGTGGACACATTAAAAAAACAAACAAAAAAATACCAATGCGTAGTATAAATATAATAATATCATATACCTGTTCTTTATTGTAGTAGGTACAAATGAATTAAAAAATAATTTTAATCGGATTGAAAATGTCTACACTAACATAATATATTATATTGAGTGTCCAGCGGTATTGATTCACTATACGAGAGAACGATAAATTATAAGACACGGCAGTAAGTCGCACTAACACTGCCTATATGCGAATATTACTTTTAAAAATATACGCATATACTGCTGTTAATAATCGTTGTTGTTTCCACAGGATCCGACTGAAAGGAGTAAAAACCGGACAACGGGCAGTCTGGGGTATTATAATAGGTGTGTGTGTGTGTGGGCGGCAGTCGAGAGGATATAAAATAGTGTGCGAGATGGTCTCCGGCGAGTATGCTGCACACCGACTCTTTGACTAGTATTGATTATGGTCGGAGGGGGGGTGGCAGTATGGGATTATATATTTTGAGATTGTGTGTGTGTCTTCGTAGAGTAACGTTCACACACCATTTTCAACTACACATTGTCTAGTGTGAGAGATTTCCTTACAATATATTACTATTACGTATATAGTATAATACGTGCATTTGTATTTGTGTGCATTGTGCGAGCACGCGACTTTGCCACATTCGCAGTGTATAAAGTAAACGTTTCAATGGTCGTAACCTCGTGACCCAATATATATAATTTCGTTATCCCTTTAAATAGGGTCGTGTCTAGCCACGAACTAGCCGTTATACACTAAACACGCGTATAATACACTCTATTCGCACACTTTAAAATAATATAGGTAGATAAATAAAATATATTAAGCTCCTGCGAGCAGTATCTAATCGTGATCCCGTTGACCGACGCTCGCCCCGTCGTCTTTCACAAACGACAGCGTCGCCGTTGCAGTCGCGGGGAGACTGTTGAATGATATCGACGGCGTTTAAATATCTACGCTGATAATCTGCGCCATAAATAAATTAACGCGTCGAGTTGGCCGAATAAAACTAGATTATTTTTCCCCTATCGAATAAAACACGAGAACGTATATTTTTTTGCCCACCCGCCATAAACCTTTATTTATATAGATACAATGCTATGTATATAATAATAATTATTGTTATTATATAGCTATATAGTTTTTATCGGATCCCGTTGATCAGCCGAGGTGCGTTAAATTAAGAACTATCCAAAGTCGTACTATTTAGGCACTTAGCAAATTACCACGGCCGGCCGTATTTCACGGCAATAATGTACAATACTGCCCAATACATTTCTTATATATATTATAGATAACAGATAATAAAGTATATAAAACGGATGAAATATTATACCGGTCTACCTTTTAATGTCGATTTTAATTAAATAAATCGATTGGGGCAGTACACCCAGACGGCGTTCGGTGTTAATGCTCATGACTTACGACGAGTAATTGTATATTTTATATTTGGCTCATTGTTAAGTGCTTTATAATATTATTCACTATTATAATGAATAAAAAGGAAATAACTGTTTTGTACATTAAAGATCAACCAGACATGGGTAGTAATGACGTTTGGTTATGGAGCGAGTCTAACACCCCGAGAAATCAGACGGGGTGATTTGAAATTATTTTACAGACAAGATAAATTCAGAGATTGAAGCATAATATATGTTTAAGCATGTACGACAATGCGGTTAATGATGAATAATTATTAAAATAATATTAATTTTTTACACATTGATTATTATCTTTATTTTATTGTCTTTTGAAATGTATTTCTCGATGTCAATAGGTATAGATACCCACTAAAAGTGTATAATAACGGTATGTCATACAGCGGAAAATTCATAACTCTAATTATCATATTTTTATAGTAAAAAAACTCGAGTCCATCCATTCCGTCTAGATCCACTTGCCGAGTTTAATAAAAATATATAACAGATACTCTAAATACGAGTATATTTATGAACTTATAATACATTTTATAATCAATTATTAAATTAGTTTTTGGAATACCTACGCTATTAACATAACGTTAAGAATATTAAACTAACAAATAACATTTATGTAAATAATTCAGAAATATTGTAAATTAATAATTTGAGTAAAGTATAAAATTATTTCTCTGCAAATGTTTATGATATAGTTGAAAAATGGCAGATATGAGAGTATAAAAACTAAATTAAATTATTACTGTAAACATAATATATTATTATTCATGTCTTTATATTCAGCTTTAATTCTAAAATAGCATGTTGATGTTGATTGAAGATAATTAATACATTTTATATTTGTTTGACGTCAGATTAAAATGTATTCACATTTTCACAAATAGGTTTACAGGAAAAAAGAGTAAAAAGAAAATATAACTATATTTAATTAAATTTCTATACAAAATGGATAAATGTAAAAAAGTATTGTGATATTTATAATTAACTTAACCATTTTAAAAATAGATTAAATTCTAAAAAAAAAAAAAATAGCAAAAAATTAGCTTTGATATTCAAATTGTTGAAGTATAAACGAGTTCTATGATGTATTATTCAAAACGTAGGGAAACATATTATTATATTATTATTGTAAGCCAACATTTAGTTTTTATAAAATGTATACTGGCTAATAAAATTGACTATATAAAGCTACCTAACTATTCCACGGGATTTTTTTTATTTAATTAATTTTATAAATAAAATTATAAAAATTAATTAAATACATTTTGCAAAAAATTACAACACAGAGTGAAAATTGAAATTTTATAGAATTGATTTTACCTAATTATTAATGGTAAGTTGAATGTTATTATAACATTTTTAATATCCTGAACCTAACCCAGCATATTTGAACTTTTGAAAACCCAAAACATATTTGATAGTAATTTATTAATACAATGAACTTATTATTATTATTTTTTAAATTACCAGTGTTTTATATAATTAATTACATCCATAAAATATACAAATAAAATTGAATTAACGATGTTGGCATACATGACTTTAATAAACGAAAATGTTTTTTTTTTTCAAATACAATAATTAATCATAACTTAAAAATTAAAAATAATAATATAAAGCGTGTTGTAATATTTTTTTATTATACCCCAAATTAAAGTAGTAGTCGTGAGTACCCAACGAACCCTCTACATCTGGCTGCACTCAACTCGTAGTTTACATTAATAGGACATGGGTTAGCATCATTATAGTGATGATGTGAACAAATAACTGAAATATGGAGTTACACCTTTCGTTTTGTGACGCAAATTTTAAATATTTATTTCTATACCGTGCAAATGTTTGCATTTATTTTAGTATCTTGTATTGGCAAATCAATAATGTGTTTCTCTTGAGAACTGTATGGAAAATATGTATATTTGTAGTCTTCTTATTATTATTATTGATCGTTTACAACTTTGACAGTAATATCCATTGGACTTGAGTGTATCTCAATAGGGTACCATCATGTACGTATTTGATACGTATTTTATGAATTATTTGGTTTTAGAAAGATAATAATATATGATATAATGTTTCTATTTTGAATATAATAATATGTGATCCGATATTATAATTAATCGAGAACGAGTTTTAAAGAAGGAGTGCGTCATTGTTTATTTAGTTTTTCCTCAGCTCGGTGGTTTTCTTATATTTTTCTTATAATATATTCATAACTTAATTATAAATTGTAGAGCAACAATGTACGTATGTAGTGGTTTAGTGTTCAATTTTAATAAATTTCACCAAAGGTAAACGAGGAAAAGGCAATAAATATAGCGGCGGCGGTGTGAGCACAGCGAATATAACACTACTGCAGTTGGTGCATCTACATAATATTATTATTATACACAGACATTAAACAATAAATAATCACAAATAACTATATGGTCCATCGTGTGTAATGTGTATACCGTACGGGTACATAATATTATATTTTAAATAAACTCGTATAATCCGTTATAAACGTATAATAGTCAGATATGGCTCTGTTAAAAACGTCGTCATTTTATTATCAGTGTCGGTCTAGCCCGTGATGGACCTCCTGGCCCAGTCATTTTTAATGAGCCATATAGGTATAAAAACAATTTAAATAGATTTTAATACATTTCGATATAATATTTTTTATTTTTAATTAAAAAATAATTAGTAACTTTAAAATTGTTTGTTATCATATGATGGAAAAAAAAATTGGTCATAGTAAATAGTTGGATAGTTTCTAGTTGGTGTAATAAATATTTTAGTTGGGCCAAACAATGTGTTAAGTTAAAAATACTAAAATGAATTAGTTGAAAAATTATAGTTAAACCAACATTTTTTATAGTTATTGCAACTATATAAAATAGTTATTTAAATATAACTATATGAAATGGTTGATGTACAAATATTAAATAGTTATAGCAACCATAACCATGGCGCAACTGTCCCGCCTTAATTCAAAAATTAGAATTTTGTACTAAAAATTAATATGAATTATGAAATTTCAAATAATTTAAATTTGGTTTAAATACAATTAAAAACGTATGAACTTTTCGAATAACTTTTGTCACACTACACGAGCGGTAATTAGTTCAAGAAAGTATCGTGATTTTTGGGTTTGTTTAAACATATATTTCGTGTAAAGAAGTTATGATTTTTAATCATTGTTATCAATTAAAATAATATCTATAATGTTTTCTGATTATTATGTATACTATTAAATTTTAACCATAAATAAAAATAAAAAAATCATATAATAAAATGAAAATATTTACTTTCCAAATAATTAATTTGCTTAAATAATCAGTTTTTGTGCCTTTTAACATAATATTAGATAGTTAGGTAGGTTATGGCGTTAGGAAATTAGGCAAAAGGGGGATGCCCATCAAAGGTTAGATCCCCCCCCTCGAGTTCTAAATGCGTCTGTTTTGAATTTTTTAACCACAAAAAAATAGCAATTTTAACTATAATAACTGGTTAATTCTACTATTTATTATAGTTAACATTTTAACTATTATTTTATTGTTATTCTAACTGTATAAATTCAACAAATCCATTTTAGTACTCTCAACTAAACATTTATTGTGTCACTATATTAACCTGAGATTATGGTTAGATTAATCAATTATGTGGTTGTATCAACTATTTTTTTTCCGTATAATTATTAAAAAAAAAAAAAAAAGGAAAATTGACGATGTTATATTATATTATGTTATTTTTATGTTATGTTATGATTTTTTACTGTTTATACACGTAAAATAAGAAATAATCAATCTTAGTGTAAAATAAATAAATAAATAAATAATAATAAACACGACAATCAAACTAATGTAATACATTTTAAATTATTATTGAAATATTAAATAATTATTTTAATTTAATACTGACAAATTCTAATCTAAGTATTACTAAAATTTCATCTTTGTTTTTAAATCGATCAATTTTTTTTTTTTTTTTGTTCATCGAACAGTCAATTTAAAGAATACTGTGGTCTTATATCGAATTTTAGTTTTGAAAATACTCGTTCACACTTAACTTGACGCGTGTACGTGTATTTGAATTCTATGCACAATGTATTGAATAAACCACACTTTTTCTTCGCGATTCCAATAGAATTTGAAATTTTTCACTCACGACTCATAACTTATAAGTCATTTAAATATATATTTTTCCCATTTAGCCTGAGACCTGGAATATTGAAAAATATCCCAGGGCCCCCGACGATCGGTGAGCAGTTGAATGGGCCAGACCGACACTGCCAATTATTATCTTTTGTTATTTTAATTTTTAATAGTTATAATAATATGTTAAGCATATTATACAAAAAGAAATAAACGCGGTTTTATAGGCCGTACTATAAGATATGTATTATATTTACGTGCCTTTTAAAAATTTATGATGTTCGCAGATTACGCGCACGATAATCGTAATATTTAGTGCATAATATTATAATAACGTCGTCGTCATATTAACTACGAATATATTATATATATTATATATTATATTATGTTCGAAATATAATAACTATACATGTATGTTAATACCCTGTTAAAAAAAAATAATAATAATAATAATGATACAATTTCATCTCTCGTATCGTCCACGTTCAGAAAAATATATACCTATATTATATTCGTGTACATCAATATCATGTCTGACAGTCCTAAACATGAATTATCGTAATAAAATAATAATAATAATAATAAAAATGTAATGTCTACATTTTCATTGCGGATTTGTAGAAAGGAAGGTAATGTTTATAGTGAAATAAACATTTTAATTAAGTAATTGATGTTTTGTAATACAATTGTTTATTTGTTTGTACCGTTAACTACGAATATCATATTATTATTACATTATATTAATGATTATTGTGAAACGCGTCAAACACTGAGGTGTAATTAAACAATATATATTATAATATCCGTTTGTCAGTACCAAAGTGGACGGAAATGGACATAATTATTTGTAGAAAACGATTCTAGAAAACTACTCGCAATTGTTATTTCAATTTTACTATAATTATTGTATTTTCATAAATCGTTTTCAAATTTGAATAAAAATCAACCCAGATAATAGAAATTATTATACTATATATTATTTATAATTATTATAGTTTCATTTCGTTATCCATTTTAAAAGATCTATTTGTTTTACTTTTCTTTAAGATTTGGGTAGAATATTGTGTTATTTGCACACTCGCGCCGTGTATACGATTAACAACACAACGATTATCACAATATTATTATCTATACTGTACCCGCGGCGAATAATGTCGATTCGTTAGTGGCGCGCATGACGTTTCCTACAACCGACGACGAATCGTTTATTGTACAGTCTCACTAAACGTCTGAGATTTTCGATAAGCCCCCCCGACTGTGTATATACACTATTGGTACGATATCCGAGCGAATACGACGGCTGTGTGCTTGAAAAGACTATATCTACTCAGACGAACAAAACGAATACCACCATGAATTTCTTCCTTCCTGAACCGGCAAATCACATTAAACACATTGCATGCACCTCATACGCAAAACTGTAGCTCAAATAAAATATAGCGTGTCTGTGGAAATAATACTTTATGAAAATCGAGTGCGGGATTGAATATACCTATAACGGCGGCGCCGGTACACTCCTCTATAACTGGAACTCGAACTAAGTGCGTACAATATATTTGAACGTGACTATCGTGATATCGAGATTGTAACTGACGGAGTTAAAAATATAATATATCCGAGGAACGTGCACGTACCCAGGGCATCATGAAATCTGATATAGGGTTATCGATTTCCTTTACTGGAAAAACGTATTGGTTTAACGGGTATTATACAAAATTGATAACCTGAACTCTGCCGGTTCCTTCCTTTTTTTTTTTTTTAATCGGACTTGTTTATTGACAAGCTCTGAAAGATAGAATGAAAACTATCGCTACACGGTTTATACGCGGTTACATAAGTTTTAAAAAGCTAACAGAACCGTGGTGATGGAAGGCTTTCGTCCTCCTCTCTACTGCACTTCCGAAATACTATACCAAAACGTTTTTATTTATAATTTACATACCGTTTTAATTGCTTTAATTTTCATTGCAGCAGCGATGAATTTTCCGAAGACACGTTATGTGTCATCATCAATCATTCTTGAAATAAAATTATATGATGACTGAATTTTATTTTACTTATTACAACTTTTATATATTCATTTAAAGCATTAAATATTGAAGTTTCCGACGTACCTAATGATATCTATTATCTTCACCAAAACCAATAATACGCTTTACTTTCCTCTTAAAATGAGACTTTCTTTTGATTATCATAATATAATTAATAAAAAATATATATGAATGTATTGATAAATACTAACCATAAACAAAATATAATACGGCAAAATATTATTGGAAATAATTAAATATATCTGAAATAATATATCATGAAAAAAATATGTAATAGAAAACCACATGAAAAATAATTTTACTGTTCAAAATCAATGTAAAAATATTTTTATCCTGTGTACTCTCATTAACTATTCACTATACATTTTTTTTTAACTAGTAATCTTATGTAATTAATAATAAAATATTTTTTTTAATAGATAATAATTTTAATATTATAGAAATGTCTATGACTTTAAATAGGTAATATTTTAGTGATAAAATAACGTAGGTTAGGTTGAAACACAGATTTCAATAATAAAGCAAAATCTTAAATTATATCTTGAATCAATGAGATACCAAAAAGAATTAACAAAATAGAACCAGTACAAAAATTATGTTTTAGGCAAGGTTATTTGTTGGTGAAAATTATAAAAATGTGATTGACTAATTTACTGTTAAAATAAATGCTACAAGTCAGATTATGTTTTTGAAACTTTAATCAAATCTCGCTTTTAAGTTAAAAATAAATAAATGATTTATTTTGTTTTTGTTTTACTGTTTATTAAGTATACTCAAATAAACTACTCCTTTATGAGTTTTTTGTTTTTTGTTTCATGTTCATTGTTCGTAGAACGTACAAAAAAATTGCTGCGGCTTAAATATTTTGTGTAAGAGAATGTTTTGAAAATCCTTTAAGCATGGTAATTAACAAATATAAATAAATTATGTTTATTATGTGTACAGTAATTAGTTAGTATCCTACAAGCGGAGTAAAGAAGAATTTTAATCAAAATAGAGAAAGGTACTTAAATAGCTTTTGATTATGCTTAAAAATGTATATAACTAAAGCGTAAACATTTTTTATTATTATCAATTGTTTTATATTTAAATTTGCATAACCTAGTTATTTTTATTTAGGATTATAATATTAACTATATTTAATAATAATATATACTAGGTATAAAAAAAAGTTTAAAGTGTGTAATTAGTAATTACATAGATATTTACCTAAATAAAATTTACTTAAGATATTTTTCTGAATTAATTTTATTCTGATATTAATGACATAAATTATTTCAAAGATTTTGTTTTAAACAATAATTACACACTCGTTATTAACAAGTTAATAATATAATGTTGACAATATACTATATAAATCATATATATGCCAATATTCTAAGGTTAAAAAATATATGAAATTATTTAATATTTAATATTTACAATTAAAAAGTTTTATTTTTATAAATTATTAATATTCAAGCCTACTACTAGGTAGTTTATTTAATCATGTTTAATATTTGTATACAATACTACATTTATTAGTAGATTTAGTAGATTTTTTCGAATAAGGCGCAATAATAATGAATTTGAATGCTGCATAATCATACGAACGATTTTATAGTTATATCACTACAAATATAAAATAATAATGTATTATGTTTAGTTAATTAATAGTCAACTATAATATGTATATATTATTTTATATTTTATTTTGTGTATATATATATACATTTTTTTCATGTTACCTTCCCTTGGTAGGTCAGTAGGTAGCCATTATGAGTGCTTCATAATGATTTCTACAGAATACACAAAATTAACCTTAATATCTAAATATTAGGTAAATATACATGAATTAAGGTAATGGAACTTTAATATTTAAACTATACTTCGAGGAAAACTGTGGGAAATTCAAAACTAAACTATGGATAACTTATAAATATATTATATAGGAGTAAGTATTGGACAAAAATAAATGAATAAAACAAAACGCTGTTAAGAGTAAAGTATTGTCAAAACTGAAAAAAATATAACAGAACATAATTATACTATTATAATGGCATGTTTTTGTGATAACATGATTGATTTCAATATCAATTGCCGAGAGAGCAAATAGGCTCGGTATGAATTCAACCGTGAAAAAATAACTGATGACATTGTGTAAAGCATTATTCATTGAAACAAGAAAAAATTGATTATATATGTGTGTATGTATGTATATGTATATAATATATACATGTATATATGTATTCATGTACAAAACAAATGTATACACATTGAGGTAGGAGTAACGATAAAAGAGAGGAATGCAAATAAAACTATTTTATTACAATTGTTTTTGAGGGATGTTGTTTCCGGGCTGGTTCCAGCTGGGGAAAAAAACAATTTATTTCTTCATATAGGTGCTACATCATGGCTTTCAATCCCTCTAGCGATTTTGATTTCATTTTAAATATTAAGTTTTTATAATATCGATTTAGAGTTGGCCATAAAGTGCTGTTGGCATTTGCAACGATGGGAATTCGTCCAAACAATGCGTACATTGGTTTATTATCAATTTTATCAATCAATAGAATTCTTGCGTTTAGTGTTAAGAATAAAATCACAGTTTAATACTTTAATACTAAGACGATATATTTTTCAATTTTTTACAATGATTTATTAATTATGCCTAATAATAATAATAATAATAATAAAATGGTATAAAATATCGAGTACTTATCTTTGAATTCCTATTTCATTTCCAATAATAACATATAATGTGTATTGAAAAGACTTGTATAGCTACATAATATTTATAAAAGTTGAAACGAATAAAATAAAGATAGGAATAGGAAATTGATTATTTGATGATAAAGATTGTTCATAATGACAATGTGTGGCATACGTATAGTTTCACAAGAGTAATGTTTATGTATACAACTCGTCATATATATTCCCGGTTGTTTTAAACTTTAATTAACAACACTGTCCTTTCACTCAAGTCGTGAGTATTCTTACAATTCTTTTTATAGACAAAAACAAAAACTATAAAATTACAAAAATGTATGTTGGAATAATATTTAGTATATTTTCTAGATTAATCATGAAAAACTGAGTATATTATACTCGCTGTTGGCCATATTATTATTGATGAAAATATATAATGGTTATGACAATGGTTCTTGTTATCCTTGGTAAAATGTCGCTTTTAAAGTATAAAATAAATAATGGGCGTTCAAAATAAAATATTTAACTACATAATAATAGTATAGTGTTTTAATAACACGCATTATGTAAAACTAATTAGATTGATAAGAATAAATTACATAAATTTAAAAGAAACTTGTGACGTATATTTAAATATTTCACATAAGTATAAAATCTATCCATAAAAAAATCTCTACAGCGGGAAGCTGTATGGTACTAAGTTTAACTATATAACAATATGAACTTTGTATAACTACGTCATAATACATTTAGAGCATTTTAATATAATAATAATATAAAACATTGTAAAAATGCATTGTAAAATCAAACCAATGTTTTCAAATAACAAAATGATCTCATCAATTTGGTAATTAATAATTATAAACCGTTTTTATATAAAGTCCTTGCGTCATTGGATTGACATTGAAGTTCAATTACGAATACGAAAAATAGTGTCAATTCAATACAATGCACACGCGCGTATACTAAAATACTATACGGACAGTTCCTTTAATGTCAACATACACACACAGACGTACATAAATACATAAATACATACATATATACATACATACATACATACATACATACATACATACATACATACATACATACATAATACATACATACATACATATATATACTTACATACATACATACATATATTACTCGATATGCGAACAAGGAATCATTAGAGAAAGAAATAGAAGATCCCCAACTGAGCGATGGAATTGAATTATATGAACGCACGTCAGCCGAGTCACGGGTGATTTTATAGAGACGGGAAGGTAGAAGTCTAATAGAGTATGAAATCCGATAAATTCGCCGTTTTATATTCAACCGACGAAACGGCGTAGGGTGGAGTGGGGAGAAAAAGCCGCCCTCCTCGTGAAATCCTATCGGACAGCCAGTACCCAATGACGTCTAAATTGACATTTCACATACGTAACAAACTGGTCTTTGCTAGTTTGAAATGAAAATATATTAAAGCACGCTAAAATTCGATAATCAAAGATCTCTGGTAATTACTAGAAATCGGATCGATTTCTATTCCTATGATAGTTGATAGGTACCTACAATAGTTTCGAAATTAATTTTAATAAGTAGCGCCTCAATTGATTTATAAATAAAATAAGTACTTGAATTGGTATCATTTTAGTTTTTAATAAGCCAATCATCAGTAAGTAAAGAAGAAGTCTGCTGTCCAAAAAGTTACCAATACTGGGAAAGTTGAATATTGCATTAAATTACAATCAATAGCATTCAGTGATATAAATAAATTATTATCATTGAAATGTCAGACTAATTAAATATTGAAATATGAATAATTAAATATTATTACCATAAAATAATAAAGCTAGCTGAATTCATTGACATTATGAATTTGAAATAAATGAACAGTGAAACTTTCTACTTATATTACAATTAATACATATTATACAACACAAACATTTAAAATAAGATTAATATTTAATTTTCATAAACTGCTGACGTAAAAATCACTGGACTTTTAAATCACATGTATTTTTTTCAAAAAAACTACAATTTAAAATATTTATTTAAGTTAAAGAATATTTATTGAAAATTTGAATATAATTGATTCATGAAATTAGTACACGATAACACGAAATGAGGTAAGTAAGTAGATATATATAATAATAATACATATTAAAGTATAAATATATATCGATAATAATCTGTATGAATTATACATTTTTTTTTAAATAATTATGAAAAATATTATTAAGTTATTGACACAATTATTATGAATTTATGAACAAATAGCGAATCAATTAAAATTATTTTTAACTGGGTTCTTAACACTTGCTCACTTCTTTTACATTAACGTAAGAAAAATGGTTTTATTTATTTTTATTTTTTATTTGAATACGATGATATCCAACGTTCTTCGGTGAAGTTTACCAAAAAGGTTTATTTTGCTATATTGGATTAACATACTATCATTTACTTTTTATTAAAAAGTCTCAAACTTAAATTGCAAATTTCAAACCAAAAACTTCAACAATAGAATAGATTTTTATCAAATGTTTTAAAATAATCTGTATTGAATACATATAAAATAATTTGAAATCGAAATTAATCGAATCGTATATTCACTAATTCGCTATTATTTAAATCTATGCAAATAAATAATAATCAATTAAAATTTTCTATAGATCTGTTGTGTTTTAAATTAAAACATAAAGTATTAAATTTAAAATATTTTAGTACACACAGCATAAAGAAAAAACAGCAACAACATTACAAAACCAATAACTCCTATGGTCTAATTAGGAGACAATTAATGTTTATTCTTTAAAACAACTTATTTAAATTTTAGTAAATAAATTAAATGGCAGACGCGTAACGTTAAATTTTAAACAGCTTTAAAAATATAAATCTACGATGTACCTCCTAGAAGAAAACAAGAAAATATTTGTATACATTTATGTATATAATATATATATATATATATATATATATATATTATACTGAATTAAGAATTGATCTTTATTGTTTTCTATAAATTTACAAAAAGAGCAATAAAACAACCTACCCGACCAACTATACGAAATCCTTTAACATAAAATTAAAACGAACGGAATTGTATACAGAATAATTAAATAAGTATTGACAAATTAAAACGTAAATAAATAAACCAGTAGTTAAATATCTAGTAAAAAAAAACACTTACCTATATAAATGATAAATAATAAAAAAAAATGTATCTAAAGTTTTAATTTTTTATATATTATTTTGTACGTCGCCTGTTGAAATACACAACGATTTTTCAACCGTTAAAACTTGATATTTTAAAGTTTATTTTCCCATGATAAAGATATGTCATCTACTCGTTATTTATCATAATAACTTAAAAGTGTGAAGCCTCCACAAAGCACTTTCCACAACGTCACACATTTTTATGAGGCTTCAACATAAATATGTGTACAAAATATATATATGTATTATAATTTAATAATCTACTCGCTGTTAAACCTTTGAACTGATATATTCGCAATAAATAATTATAAATTGAAATTTAATTATATTTTTTTTTAAACATCTGTTTCACCTTCCATATTCGAATATTTCCGAGATCAATATTGTAATTAAAAAACCAAATAAATTCAATAATTAATTTTTATCAATGTGATTTTTTTTTTTACTATAATATATTAATATAGATACTAAATACGTAAGGTATGTTATGTATACTACATATTATATTCATGGTTTAGATTGAATGTTCTACAACTATTTAATGATTTATGTTACGCCTTTCATTATAACCAATTTTATACACACATATTTTTTTTTGTTGATAAGAAGTTTCTTTAGCTAAACTTTAATTACATTTGTTGACAGAGAAAAGAATCTATAATATTAAATCCATCAAATAAGTGGCTGATTACTGAGTCAAATTATCGGAAAACTGTCTGCGTGTAAAACAATAAAATTCAATAACTAGCTGCAGCTATATGTCTCATGAGAAATTACACTATACTTGATACATTTAATACTTAATTTTTTTATGGCAACTTAAATTCTAAAATTTATTTTAATATACTACATAATAATATCCAATATGGGGCTTTTGTGAAAACATTTATCTGATTTTCTCCAAAAATAAGAAACTCTTTTTTATTTTTTGAAAAAAAAAAATCAGAAATTCAAATGAAATAAACTATAGTTTGTGTGTATGTGTGGAGGGGAGGAGGATTAATCTGATATAATTTACCGATTTATAAACTGAAACAGTCAACAACCACTTTATTGTTCATTTAAGTTATTAAATATCTGTAAACATAATATGAAAACTGATGTAGGTAATTGATATGATTGTTATTTTAAGAGCTTTATAATATTTATTTGTTTGTTATTTAAAGATAACGTTATACATAGAATATCTATAGAAAAATGTTGCTTAGACAGTTATCATAAAAAAAAAACTTAGTCTGTGAACTTTTTAACGTACTAAGCACTATAAAGTCTAATCTGAATATCTCAATAGTATAGTTTTATTAATAACTTCATTGTAGCTTACCTCGTTAGTGTTCCAGCGATGTCTTTGAACAGGAAAATGCTCAGCACGTGGCAAACTCTCCAAGTTATCTGGCAATTTAATTGGTTCCCCTTCTGAAAATGTAATTAAACGTTCATGGTATGATAAATATTTTATGTTTATAATCGTTTAATGGATATAAAACACATTAATTATATTGCATTTATATAGCATACTTGGGTACTATTAACAATTTAATGAAATTTCAAAAATATCTAAATGAAATTAATATTTTATGTTTAAAAACAAATTATAGATGAAATTCATTTGAAAAAATTGAATGAATATAATGTTGGTTAAGAACAAGTTAAGCATATAGAAAACTAACAAAATAAGTACCTAGTTAATAGTTATAAACAAAGAAATATTTACAATGATTGTATAATAATATTTCATTGTATGCCCTTATTATTTTATTATATAAAAACAAATTACTTATGCAAATAATAATAAAAAAAAAAACACTTATAAATATCTATCCGACTTCATACATTTTTTAAATTGGGATATAAGTTCAAAACTTTAAGCTTTTAAATATATTAGAATATAATTTGATATACAATTAATTTTCTAAGAATGAGTAAACAATTTTATCCGACTTTATGTTATTTACTCAAAATATATCAGTATTCCATAACACGAAACATAATTTTTGATTAACTCATTTCATTCAAAAAGAAAACAATAATTAGTTGTAATATTAAAAATTATATTATTAATATTTATTTAACTTTCTTATAAAGAAAATATTTCAGTTATACTTTAATGCATATAAATTTAATTTTTTTTTTTTTTTTTTTAGTTATTAAACATTTAGTTTAAAAAAATGTAATACAAACTAAAACTACGTCTATGAATTATTGGATTAAATATTTTAGAGATTGTTCGTTAGCAATTAAGTGATTTCTAAGCTAGCTTAATAATAAGTAATATTATCAAGCTTTATAATATATATGTTTAAATTTATTTTATCCTTTTTTTCTTGTGTTTTATTTGGATTATGCCTTTGTCAATAAATACAAAAAGTCTGCTCATGTGTAAAATAAAATATGAAACACTTATATTTTTAAAGTAAATGCATTAAGACACGTCCTTTTCTTAACAAAGTATAAAAGTTATGACTGTGTAATAGAACATAAAAGGTGTAAAATGGTATTACACTAAAATAAAATAAAATACCGTGTTTCAACATCACTATAATAATTATAGACGTTATAAATTCAAGTTTTCTAAGTTCGATTTTCATTATTCGTACTATACTACTATGACATCATATATAAAAAAAAAATGTTGATTATTTAAATTTAGTATAGAAGTATATAATATTTTCTTCTATACCATTGTTTTAGTTTTTAGTAGATAATTTATCAAAAACGATGAGACGACAAGTCGATAACCGTATAACGAGCATAATTTTACTTATTAATTATTATAAAATGTATACATATTATAAATATAGACTGTCAATGTTTAATCAAATGAAAATTGTGTGATAATATCTGTTATTTTTAAATAAACCAAAAATGTGCTTGTCATGCCAA
Organism: Aphis gossypii; assembly: GCF_020184175.1. Classification (NCBI taxonomy): domain Eukaryota; kingdom Metazoa; phylum Arthropoda; class Insecta; order Hemiptera; family Aphididae; genus Aphis; species Aphis gossypii. Next base: position 36,441,173 of record NC_065533.1, read on the forward strand.
ATCCCTCATTTATTTGTAGTTCATCAGTCATCACTAATGAATCCCAAGCATACATTTTATATTTTAATGACATTTATTTAAATTGTTATTGATCACATTATTATTATATTAAACTGGTAATTATAACTATAGTAACTTTAGTTATGTTGTCTTAATGAGTTAGACTTTGGAAATACACTGCTTCATTAGGAATAGTCACAGTAAACTTATCAACAAACTCACAGTTTGAGTTGTAACAATAATAATTACTGACTTATGTCAAAACCTTTGACCAGTTTTTAGTATTAATACTGGTATAATATTATAACATTAATTAAATGTTTAACGAACAAAATAAAAAAATATTTTATTAATATTAAGTATATAAAATATATGCGATCAGTCATTTAAGGAGAACCAATATATATCTATACTAAAATGACTAATATTTTAAATTTTAACTCTAACACATTTTGGATATAAATCAAGATAATTTAAAATTATAAAATGCTCACAGTTTAAAATTAAAATAATATTAAAAACACGAAATTACTCTTACAAAGAGCCCTGAATAATTTATTTAAAATTTAATAATAGGTCAATTTATTTCAATATTAAAAACAACATAGTAGTAAAACAGATGACTCTGGACATTAAATTTTTTATGTTTTGTGTTATTAAGACGTATAAAACACATGGGAGTATAATATCCTCTTAATAAATCTAAAAAAGTAGTTTTTACAAAACAAAAATAAATCATATTGTTCAAGTAGATGAGTAAGTACTTATAAAAAATTACTTTTTCATACTTATCTAAACTCTAAAATACGAGGAAACTTTGAAAAATTGTAATGGACAAATTTATTTTTATTTTGTTAGATAACTATAAGTAGGTACCTAAAATATTCAAAAAACTCTTATTCGTATAATATATTTTAACTACCTATAATAACTGCTATAATTAAATTAATTAGCGATTAATAATAATTGCTTTAAGACTCAAATCGTAACTTCAGTGTTATAAGTTCATATTATATAATGTGATTTAGCAAAGAAATTATATTATAGGATACAAAATAATATTAATCTTGATGTTATAAATACATCTATTTAGTGTTAAATTTCATAACATTAAAAGAAATACTAAATATGTGTTATTTTTATTATAATTTCTAATATAAGAAATTACAATCTCGAACAATATTTTAATACTCACAGTTGGAATTTAAGGAAAAGTTTTTTGACGAATTTTCCATTAAAAAGTGTCTTTTTGCATTTCACTATTCTATTTAATTTCAAAAAATCTATAATAAATAATACAGTTTTTAAAATAAAAAAAGTTTGACAAATAAGTTTTAGTTTTTATAAAATAACAAAAGTATAATTTCATTATATTATAATGAAATTCGATATTGGAGACTTAAATAAGGTTGTATACAGTATGCAAATATATTAACTAATGTATTACTATTAAGTATTATTATTATTATATTCAGATAGTAAATAAAATATATAATAAAAATATGAACATTGTAAATGTACGAATATAAAACAAAATAGTTTAAATCATATTTAATTTAAACGATATGTTATACAAAAAGGTTTGTCATTTGTATGTACTTACGTATTTTTTAGCCCATAAATAATAAAATTAATAATATTTAGTAAATATAATATAGTATGAAAATTAATTGTGTTAGTAAAAATACTAACGATATAGAAACTTCTTATATGTACACTTTAAAATAATAAGGTTTTGTATAGTATGATTAGTTCAGTTTAATGTATAGCAACCTACATATTTAAATAGTTACGTTAAGTCATAAAGTTCTGTAGTTAGTTTAATCGATGACTAATAATCATTATAAAAATGATGTACTGATAATGTATAATGTGTAATGTAGTGAATCATTTGTCACTCTATTTTATCAATGCAGAATACATGTATAATATAAAAATCTGTAGATACACAGCTATTCACATTGGTTTTATTCTAGGTGCATCTAATGTTTGTCATAATAATATTCGTTGCAATTTCGAATACCCATTTTTCATTAAAAGTGTATGCAATTGCCATGACAGTGTCTATAAGTGTGTTAGCAATGTACACCCGATGTTTATCTAAATTGCAATGTTGGTTAATAAATCGCAGTGTGAAAAATAAGCCAGATATCTAAATCATGGGCTGTGTATTTGACAGTTTACGAATTGCATTTGTAAATAACATCATGGTTGATTATATTTTTACTGTTTACCCCGAAGGGGTTTAATATATTTTACTGTTCACATTTTTATTTTTAAATTTTGATCTCTAAACGAATCTAAAAACGACGTACCTACTACCTACCTACCTCCAAAGGAATGTAGATTTTAATTACGATTTCATTAAATAAAAAGAACATTACTCATATATATTTCGATCTTCAACAGTTCAACGAACTACAATTTATCTTTTTATATACAATTAATTTCAATTAAAGGGCATATCTAGTGAAAATATATGTTTAGTGTTCTCAGAATTATAATAGTTTAAAGAATTAAATGAACATTTAAATAAATTTAAAGTTATTTATAATCCAAATATGTCTATAAAAATGACTAAAACTTGTACTAACACAATATGAATATCAGAATATGTTTCCATTCAATGTTAATTCTTGTTTGAATGATGATTCTATTTTATACCATGATGAACAAATTATAAACTAAGACTGCCCACTGTATTGCTTAATTTTTAATACTTTTATGATAAGTTATTAGAACTTTTGTTGTATTGAAAAATAGAAATAAAAATAAAAAATATATTACTTTGATTTAATGGAATGTGATTATTTGCGTGGGTGTGAGTTTGTAGATGTATTCTCGTGTGGTGTTGTTGACTGTACAGTGTGACTGTTTCACCCGTACAATACTCTGCAGTGAACGACTCATGACGGCCAGACATTTTTTTTTTTACCTGAAAACAAAAAAAAAATAACATAATATATTATTAAGTGCTAATGAATAATTTATTCTATACTTTAGGTAGATGATATTTTAAAATAAAGTAAGACAAAAATGTCATATTAATATTAAATAGGTACATATTACTGGTATTTAACAATTCATCTGGATTCATAAATTCAACATTAAAAAGGTACATATTATTATATTATAATTTATAAAATTTCCTATTTTAATAGTATAATATTATGAATTAATTATTTTATATTTAAAACTGTAACTATCAAAACTAATGATGTAGTTATATATAGTTTACTTAAATATAAAATAAAAGAATAACGCTTCGATTTATCACTTATTTAATAATGTTAGGATATTCTTCATAGGATATCTAAAATTTAATTCTGAGCTTATATCGTCTCGGCCAATAACTATAATCGCCTCTCTATAAGTTTTTTTCTTATTTTGGCATGGGATTTAGTTTAGGAACTTAGGACTTGGTTGATTGAATCAAAACATTCAACTATTTTGTAGTTTTGAACCTCACTTTAAATTGAATAACAACATTCGATTGAATATACTTGTTAGTAGTTACCGGCTGAAATATATATATATATTGTAAAACTATTAATTATTAAATTACAATCTTCAATAAGATGTAAACATAATAAGCTAAAAAACTACATTTATAATATATTTTACTTTATTATATAAACGGAATATTTTTAGTTTTATTCCATAAATAAATACTTTATGTATGTTTATCATAATAATTGATCACCATTTAAAATAATGAATATTCCATGCACTGTGTGTAGAATTGTTGATACTATGCAAATTTGAGTCTTTTGCGGTATTATGCATTTGAATAATCATATAGTTATTTGATTTACCTACGATCAACTCTAATTATGAGATAGGATTTTATTTCGATTGGCATATCGTTAATATAATATCAAAATATCAGCTAAACATCTATAAGACTGTGTTTAAAATTATTGTTACAGTTTATCGATAAAATTACCATTATTTAATTTTATTAATATCTACGCCTTAATAACCATATGCACCCACTACAGTATGTCATTACGTTTATGAGTATATGCTTTCAGTACGTATTTTTTTATAATTTTTATTTGATATGTTATCTATCGAGCCGTTGGTTAAACGATAAATTTCTGTGTGGAATAATTTAGATATAAATATATTTTAAACAAATTGACAATACCGTACTAGCAACAGTACAACCTCGACTGCATATGTAAAATAACGCTATGATATATTATATATTATTTGCATACCTATACACACAATAATATAATATGTACATTGTACATTGTATATCAAACATAAAGTGCAAATGTATTTTTTTCATACAGATAGTTTGCCGTAAACATTGAATTTACTTGGCACGTCTCGTCTTTGTCTTCGCCAAAATGTTTTTGTGGTCGACATTGTGTCTCCGCGGTTTACACGAACATTCTTTTGTGAATACTCCTCATACATTTATAATATTATATTGATGGTGTATAGTATGAAGGTGGATATACAGTAACTGTGTGTTTTTAGTAACAAATCAATATTTAAAAGCCCACATATAAATGCAAGAAATAATATACACATAAACGTCTCATGTGTATACAACATATATGCGTAGGTGCCATATAATTACACGGTGCAATATTATATTTAGCAATATTATAGGTAACTAGTTAAACATTAAATCATATTATTTTAATACATAACATACCCACATTATTATACTATTCCATTTGAACCAATCGCACGATATTCACAGTTTACACAGACTTATTAAATGTGTTGTTTCTATAACTAGTAACTACCAACAATCAAAGCAAATAAACGATGATGGTGTTTTCGTTTGTATAGGTACCGCACATCATATTCCACTATATCGTTAAACATAATTGAAAAGCTATTTAAGTAACGACTTAAGACATGTTATTTACTGTTCAAAATCAACATTATTATTAAGACCGGAATATTAATACGTTGGTACATTTCAAAGAAGTAGTGGTAAACGAAAGCATATCTCAAAATACACAAAACTCAATAAATACGTATTTTAGGTGAAATTGGTATGATAATAATTATCGTAAATCGTAATCGAATTATTACGTAGCGTCTGCAACAGACTGGAACTTATATGATAGGTCTCCCACACTACATTTAAGTAAAGCTTCTTAGTTTTCAACGTTTTAAATTGATTTTGCAAGTATCGTACCTATTACTTTTATATTAGTATTTATTTATTTTTAAGAACTATAGTCGTAGTGGTGCCATTTTGATTGTTTAAAATAGTGCTTCCAAATATTTAGGTGGGTCAAACTTTTACACTGCCACAGGATTATCACAGAAGGTAAAGTAAGGTTGTCATTCTAGATTTTATACATATAATGTAAAATAAGTATGTAAAAAATAATAACATAATAATTAAATCTTTAACTTTAGGCATGAACTTTGTCCTCGTTTCTGTGTCAATTATATGTCAAACTATTATTGAGAAGCTAACTTATTTGTATTTCGTTTCCAATGCTCACAAAGAATCATATCATTTTAAAATTGACATAATATTATTGGACTTAAAATATTTTTATATGGATAAAATAGGACCACTTCTTTATTTATACCTTGCGATACCACAAATGGAACCTTTGTTAGTGTATTAAAATAGGTAAGATTACTAATTCACGATTTAAAATAAAAATATTAAAGTCCTGCTCAAATTGAAAAGTAAAGTTTGAAGTGTAACTCTATACACTTATACGGTTATAATTTACATGTTTATTTTTCTAGCTTCAGAGTTTGATTTGAATCCAATGATTAAAGTTGCTCTAAATTTTGAAACTTATGTAATATGATTTATATTTTCAACAGAAAATTACGTCACTGAAAATTAAATTCATACATTTTTGTCTAACAATCATGTGTTATGTTTCTGTCTCCAAATCATGTTAATAATTAAAATCATAATATAATACGTGTCCTATGTTATATTTGTATAACAGGTATAACTGTATGATATGTTCGTTTCTCAAATATTTATAAAATTCTCTAAATACATTGTTAAAATAATTTTAACTAATATTGTGTCCTTGGAGTGTACATTTCTTATTTGAAAATTAGATTTACTGAGATTCAAAAACTCTCCAAAGTCTAGATTTATGAAATGCACCTATTACTAAAAGAACTGTCAACATAGGTTTTGTATATTGAAATGCAATTATCAACGCTTTGTTCTTTTTTTTCTTATAAAATCGATTGTACAGTTTTGTAACATTAAAGCCTGTAAGGTCTTCCGCGCCAACTTTATTTATCTGGGTTAAAACAGATATTTTTATTGTTAATTTTTAATTGTTCTTATCATAAATATTAACATAACTTTTAAATATAAATCTATCAAAAATTATTTTAATTTAACTTCTTATTACCCTATAAATAACTTATAAATGATTAAAGAAATTAATAATTTATTTTGTTGTGATTCAAATGTATGTTCCACTTACTTATTTTAAAAGTTATGATAATTTATCTTCATCAAAGTATTCGTTTATAAGTATATGTTTTTATGAAAATATTTTAATTTTACTAATAATTTAAAATTCTTTTATTATATTTCCTCAGAAATTTATAATTTCAATGCCTTGGTTATTAGATTAAAATATTAATTAATACAAATGGTAAAATTTTTTTCACTGAAATATATACTTAAATGCATACATTTTACGTTGATAGTTATAAAGTTAACAAGTAGTAATATATATTATATATTTATATGGCTATATTATTCACAGATTTATTTTACGTTATTTATGAAAAATTGTACCTAAAGCATTTAATTTAAGCACCTTTTAAATCAACATTAGTATTCAAATGTTGATAAGTGATAACACATAAATATTATACTACTATTTTCAATCTCTAAATATAATAACAGTATATATAAGATGTCTCAACTATCAAAAATTAAGGCAGATGAAAATTTGTTTCCCGACAAATAAATATAGTTTTTACTTTACAGTATTATTGAATTATTGTAAATTGTAGTTGATACCTACAAATTACAATCACTTTCAACGATTATTTGTCGATTTTTTAAATATTTAACATTGAATATGTATTTTTACAATGGAAACTTATTAGATTTATTATAAATATTTTAGTTTTACAGTTTTAATAAAACTAATAAGAATATGATTTTAGGTTCTACACTCGATAAAATCTATTGGTTTTCCAATATTTTGTTTTATGTACACAAAAAGTTTTAGAAGAATTGGCACGGCTAGAAATCTTAATTGGTTTAGCAAGTCATTTACTATTTTCCAAAAATATTATAAAAAAGAAAAATTATAGAAAACTTTAATTGGATTTTCCCATCAGTGCTATAACTATTAAAATTGTGGATTATTATAATATTAAATTTTCATTGACGATAGAGAAAATTATTAATAAATAATAAACTAATCCGAATTTCTATGACTATATTATTATTTTTTAGTCTTACACGCATACACAATATTATGCTTTAGTATACAAGTACCTAATATATGATCAAGAAACTACAATTTTAAAGCTTATATAGTACGATTTTTTGTTATCTGTAAGCAAACTATGATTATTATTTTTTATTTAATTAATAAATGCATATAAATCATTTGTTAATAAATTATATTATTACAGAGTATTATTCCAGTGATAAACATTTTATACACCATATAACTTTTATAATACTTAATAAAGTTAATTTATGGTTTCAGGTTATTTTGTCAAAAATAAAATGTCTAAAGACAATAAAATATATTCAAACTTCAATACAAAAAAAAACGCTTCATCGTTGCCAAGAGAAACGTCGTAAAGTTGATAATTGACAATAGTTTATTGATTAGTAATAACATAAAATAGATAATTCGGTTTAAAAAGAGAAAATTTAATCCACTATTTATACAAGAATACAAGGTGATTTACCAAGCATGTTTACCCTCGTCTTTTTTAATTTAAAAAGAATTCTTTTTAACTTGAATAATACGATCATTCAATATAAGGTCCATCACAAAATACGTTGAAATATCTAGGAATTTAAAATCACATATATTCTATGACTTATACTTCAAAATGAATGACCAAAATTAATAGAATAACTTCTATCATTTTATACATTAAGGTAAATTGGTATATCTACAGTGATTTATTACGTATGTTCATACCCATTTTTTCTTGTGTAATGAATTTATTGAGATTTTGAATTTAAGAATTTTAAGTTTACTTTAAGACAATACATTCTACTGATTAAATGCTTTGTATCGGTTAAAGGTTTGCTTTTAATGATTTTAATTTTTTTTTTTTTTTAATGAAAATTATCACTTTATTTTTCTAAATAGATATTTCAGATGATTATTTTTATATGTTAATGTATCTAATTCGAAATTCAAACAAGTGGTTTTTGAGTTATTTAACTTTGTGTACTTTCCCAACTATGTCCATGATACTAGAATATATGTTTAGAAATTCTAAATGTATTATAATAAAATATATTTGAAATTTATGGGAACTATAATGATTTAAAAATCTTGATGTTAACATTAATCCATCAACATTTTATAATTTTTGACAAAATTTACAAAATTTCATAGTATAATAAATTCTAGATCCAATATAACATATTGAGTTTTATATATTTTTTCGAACAATTTTTAGGACTAATCCTCAGTATGTTTATTTATTTTAATAACTTAAGAACTATCTATTCTATTTTTGATTTAGATACAGTCGAAAAATTATCTGGTTAACAATTTTAACAAAAAAAAAAGTCAGTTCCAATAAAACCTTGTACATATGATAATAGAATACATTTCAATTTAAATCTAAATTATCAAAAATATTATTTATAAGTATACTAAAAAACTCATGATATTAATAAATGTATTATAAAAAAATTGCGAGAGAGCATGCTTGGTAAACCATTCTCTATAAATATATAAAAAAAATATAATTCTTCTTCTAATTTTTTTATATAAATTACGAAGTACAGAGTAAATGTGTTTTTTTTTTTTTAGTCATCTTCGCATACTCGTATAGTTAACATTATCTAAAATAAAACACAATTTATTTAAAAATAATACTATACAGTACAAACGTATGTTAAATATAATTTTTAAGCTATTCTGCTACTTAAATTCAAAATGGTTTTAGATAATAATCAATAGTATAATATTCTGAAATAAAATATTTATATGTTTACTTTTTAGTATGAATAAATTGGAACATTTGTCTGTGAAATTAAAAATATATTTTTAATTTTTTTTTTTCAACAATAAGATAATTACAAATATATTTTATTTTGTTTTATATTTATTATTAAGTTATATTTTGTGATATATTTGATATTTAGGTTAAAAATATTTCTTGAATTTCAAATTTAAATAAGTGGATTATTAAATATCTATATTCTTTAATAAAATAACTTGAATTTTTATTTTGAATCGATTTCTAGTACAATAGATAACATTTAAAGACATGAATCAGCATTTCTATAAAAAAAAACTTATCATAAAATCTTATTTTGTATCAACATTAAAATAATATTTATACTGCTATTCTTTAAAAAAATATAATAAATGTAAATTGTTTATACAGTTTTTAAAAAGAAAACATTTGCTAAGGTATTATACATTAGATGATTAATGTATATATAATATATATATGTAATGATTCTTTTTTAAAATATGAAAACACACAAAAGATGTATAAGTGTCTTAACATCTAAAAACCTTAGGAGCTTTATTTAAAACCTATATATATCTGACAACATCAAATTTTTATTTAATCAGTACCAATATCTACCTTTTTTATTTGATTGATTGATTTTTGAATCAAATATACAAACACACAATTAAATAGTATTTCAATTAATTTTATAATAATAATTTTGGTTTAAAAAACAAATAAAAAAATTATAGAATATAATAAATAATTGTATATATAGTCCATATTTATATGGATACTCACTGTTAGTGGGTTTATAATTCAATTATCATTATAGTTTTTATTTAATTTGAAATCACAAAAAGAAATATAAGTAATGGAACATAGGTTATATTACTTGAGGTAATCCAAATTAGTAAAATAATAATATTTACCATGATGTACTATTTACTTCAACAAATCAACATAATCATTTATTATTTATAAATTATTATTTCAATTTCTTTACAATCATACTATTATTACCAAAAATTATGTAAGAAACTGTTTTTTACATCATACATTATTTCTAATATAATAGTAGATACTTTAGTACTTTTATTTTATGTATTAGTGTATCGCTAAATACTTATAACTGCGTATCTAACTTAATCTTAGAAGTATCAATATCAAACCTGATTTCTATATAGAATGGAACTTTTCAATCAATTATATTATGTGTATCATCATTAATCTTATATAATTATATTATAAAACGTTATTTTGATCATAACTCCCGGGGGTATAAACTTTATACGTAGGTACCTACTTATATGTTTGTTTAAAAGTTGTTTCATGTAGGTACCTAATTTAAAAGTCTAATTTAAAATAAAAGAATGACGAAAACGTTCATAGATTAAATGAACAATAATAAAAATACTTTAAAACCGTCGTTTATCGTTTGTTCATTTAGGTAGGTAAGTACATTAAAAAAAATGACTACATTATTTTCATAATATTTAAATAGCAACTTCATAAACACTATAAGCATACATTATATAAAACATAAAAGTTAAAAGTTTACTATTGTATTATTATTGTATATTTAGTTTGATAACATTTACAATGCTCGACATAAGAAATACCAACGACTTAATGATTATTATTATGGCCGTTATTCTAACTCTCAATAATTATTATATGTTCATTACTACCACACGTCGTTTGCTCTATGATTTACAAAAAGTAAATAATAACAGCTATTGTGTTTTCAAGTACAATTCATAGTCTAATAAAACCTGTCTTACGATAATATTTCCTACAAATATTTATAATACCTACCGTATCAATTCTTGTTACAAAATTGTAGACAATTCTCAAAGGATTAAGTTAAGGTGTTACCAATTATTATAAATATAATATATTACATTGAAGGAAACAAGTTTCTGATAGGCATTAGAATTTTTTATCTATTTTTGTCATAACATATTTATTTCAATATGTTTAAAATAAAATAGTATCATGGTCATATTATTATACCAATAAATACAATATACTTAACTGTATACGTACCGTCAGTAAAAATGACAGTCGTCTAAATTATTTCATGTGAGCTCGCCGCCGTATTATATTATGTAGCTGTGTCCCGTCGATCAGAAAGACATCGCAAAATCGGAGTAAAAAAATCAAGCTCAAAAATCACTACCGCTCGCCGGGTATCTATGGACTATAGATATCTGATTGAAAAAAAAAATGTCCGTCACTTTTGCGATGTGATCTGCCAGCAGTGGTAAGTATTGCGGCGACGGACGATATTACAATGATTTTACTTTACGACAACGTTGTACGCGACGGGACGGCCAATCGGACGATAACGGCGGAAAGGCATTGCGAAACACGCGTTTGTCGGACGGCGCAGCGTGACCGACTGGCGTGCGGTCGACACACGGCGTAGCCTTTGGCACAAAACGGTTCTCGGTCGGTCTCTGTCGGCGACGGTAGATTTGGCGGCGGCGACGGCGGCGGCGCTATGGCGGTGGTGGCGGTCGCGCCCCCACGCCCCTGACACGGTCGCCCGCGCAACTCTTAAGCACACCCGGCGGTGCAGTAAAGAATCTCTTTGGTGTATATCATTTTTTATAACAGACACACCGCAAAAGGTGTCTTGTGTGTATTTGAGTATGTGGATGTGTGTGTGTGAAGATATATGCGAAATACACACTTTTTTTTGTTGGCTTTTGGTAGGGATTTTAATGTATACATATGTAAATGTAAAACGTCTGTTTTTCTAAAAATCGTATCAAATGAGTTTACTACCAGTTGCAGCCTATGCGAAGTCGGGAGAAAAATATTGTAGTCTTTTTCGTGAAATTACAAAATCAATATTTTCCTATAGTTTTGTTGCATACATTTACGTATTTATTATACCTATATTAATAATAAAGTTGGTCATCAAACAAAAACTTGTGAGACTGTAGAAATCTTCAAACCTCATCAGTAGAATATACCTATAGGTACACTTTTAAATTTATAGTACGGAAATGAGGTGCGTAATCATGCTGACGATCCAAAGATGTTTTCTTCATTTGTCTCCATTGCACATTTAATAATAATACATTTTTTTTTTGCATTTATAGTCAACTGGAATATGAACGTGTCACATGTGCAAAACTATTCAAAGGAAAATTAGGTAATTAAAAGATATATTTTCGGAGGAGATTTGATTTGTTTGAGTTTATGTTAAATCTTAAGCTCTACTCCGACTTAAAATAGGGACTACGTAAGTTGCACTATATGTGCGTTTATGCTGTGCGCGAGCGCACGCGTTCATCCAAGTTAGCTTAATAAAGGTTTTAACCATTGCCGTCGACATCGACAGTCTAATCGGTCTACGGGTGAGTGGCGGCGGTCAAGTTTTCTCGGAGCCCACAAAGTTTTGGGTCCCACCGGTCAATTATAGTCAATTACCGCTACGCTACCGTCGATTTACCCGGTCGTACGGCTTGAAAACCTATGCATTTTATTGAACGAACAGATGTTTGAGACATTAACTATCTGATACAGCTATACAGAGTTTCTGGAAAACAACTTAGATCTTAATCATAAAAAAATCCTCTTAGTACGAAGATAGCCGATACGTTAATATCTAACGTTTTGAATCGTTAGCAAAAAGTCAGTTACAACTTCGATATGACAAAGTTTTGTTTCGTTATTACTTTTTTTTTTTTTTTCGCAAAGTAAATATATAATATAATGGTAAATTTGATTCATGTTTTTTTTAATATTATAAAACTATATTTACAATTTATACTTCGAAGCATATAATATAAAATTAGACGACATATTATAAAACACAACAATATGACACATGTTAGGAGAGAGGTCGTCCAGTGGTAAAGCTCAGGGTTATTAATTTTTTCTTCTATTTTTTATAATTAGTAAATCTACTGATTTAACCATCCAACAGATCCCAACATAATTTCCTTTGGAGAGGACGCGAGGATGCAAGTTTAGTGATTAAAGCTTAAAGGGTATTAAATGAGTCTATAATAGTTATAAGTTAGAAATTATATTCTTATAATGTTTTGCAGTTAATCGATTTACTGATTCTATTTCGAAATAATTTTGAAATGTGAATTATTTTAGATTATCACACTATGTAGTAGAAAATATAATACGGACAGTGATGGATTGGAATGTTTGTATTAGGGTAAAAATGTACGAATATATGATGGCTTAACACGTCCCCAAATTTGAATTGCATAGGGTCAAATAAATCTTATTATTAGACTATATCCCAGGTCTAAGGTTCTAGGAATACGGTCAGACTATATCTGTCTTGATTGGACATGGCAGTCTTTAACAATAATAAAACCGGCAATGTGATTTATCATTATAGTCAGATTACGTTTGACTATTTTGATCATCATGGTCGAAAATAAAATGTATTATTTCTTCCACTAAATCATCCAAAGATGATGTGTAATTACTAATTTTAATTTTAATTTTTTTGTAACTAAGAAATCTAAGACTTAAGATATTTTAAAATTACATCAAATTTTTAGTTTAGCATCATCTATATTGTAATATAACTTTCAAAATGCTACATAAGTTTTAAACTATTTATATTTAGTTATTTGTATAAGTGTTAGAAATTTGTAAATAAATCGTGATCTTAGAGTAGGTTAAGTGTAGGTGTAGAAAGTTAATTTTGATTTAAGTATTGAGTGAAGTAAATGGAGGTATTCTACTATTGAGAATATTTTAGTTTTATATTTGATACGGTGAACCCCAATTGTTAATCGTGTATTAAATAGGACATCAGAGTATTTAATTATCAAAGATATCAGAATCGGTATTCCTTAGAATTGAAGAGAGAGTAACTAATTTTTAGTGTGAATAGAACATATTATCATATTAATTTGTCAGGATAATAATTTAATTATTAATAATTTTTAATTTTAATGGTCATTCATCAACAAACCCCACTGTGTTTGGAGAGTATTTTAAGTTTCTAGAGGGTCAATACTCGTTATCAGGTAAAAGTATTGTGTGTTACCATATATATATAAGTGGCCACAACTATTTTTAAGGTTTTTGGAATGCTAGCCGAATAAGTTAATAAATAGATATATTAGAAAAAAGGTTGCTATCTTGTGGTAAATATAAATACTGCTTTAATTTGGTAATATATGATGATATGAAATTAGTACCTATTTAACATATCGAACTTTGTAAGTAAAATTTTCTAAGTATGACCAAATTATCAAATAATATTGTGTATGAAAAAACTAAAAAGAATACTGATTTAAGACAATGCTATTTGAAACCAGTCAAAAGCTTAAGATACATCAAACAATAATCCTAGGTGGTATTGTTTATTTTCATATGAGATGAAATTTAGTCTGTTAATCTGTGCATTGTATGCATCTATACTTATTGTAGACTAAAACTGTGTAATTGCCGTTTTCTTTGTTTATTAGATAAATATTCTGCTGTTCGTATTTTGCATTTTAATTTTGATGTAGTAATTAATATGTAATCGGTTTTTTTTTTAAATTCGCATTCATATTATAGCTTCTACATTTTTCAATGACATGGACCAAGTAAAAGAAAAAAATTGTATGCTCTCAATTTGTTTAGATAATTTTGTTTTGTTATGCCCTGGTGTATATAGCACAGTGTTAATTTCAATATCCAAGTACCTATTAAGTAGGTAAATTTGAATCATTTCACTTCACAATTTATATAAAGTCCATATTTAACCTTTATTGAACACAATGTTTCTGAATACCAAGGAAAAAAGTTTCCAAGGGCAAAATAGATTAATAATACAAATATGTTTTAAGTGAACAACATCAAAGAAAACATTTTCTATTAAACAGCTTATTGACACAATGAATTGGAAGAAATTTCTCAAATGGTCTATATAAATTTATATCGAAGACAGACTTAAAAGTAACATACATATTTACGATCATTTATTTCTTATTATCAATTGAAAAGTATGAAAATGTATGAAAAGTAGTATACTTTTTGTTTAATACAATTTATTGAAATAATGTGATACGAAATAAGATTCAATCGTACTTTTGCATTTCCTTACCAAAAATATAAGTTAATATTTAATCTTCGTAATTCTGTGAAAATTTATTACATAATATACTTCGAATCAACTCTATATAATATACTTACACGTTGTATATTTTATAGTATAAGTACATAACACATCATACCACAAAAATATTGAGTAACTAAATTAAAACATTCATACATCAACCTAATGTGTTATATAAGAATAAGAATAATTTTTCGTTTTAAATTGAACATAAAATTATTAAAAAATATAATAGGTATACACTTATAAAAAAATCTCTAAATTATTAAAATAATGTAGTCAATCAATAAATCATAATCATTCAAAACTTTTCAAATAAAAATATTCCATTTCGTAACATATTTTTGTTATAGTAACCGGGTCCATTTTTTGTGATAAATCGATTTTAATTTAGAAATGTCCATTGGAAAAATGCTTGGATGTCATAATGAAAAAATAGTTTAAAACATATGTCGTCTTAACAGTATGACTTATTTTATCATTTTAACTTTATAGATTTTAGTTTATAAATGTAGTTATTTATTTTCAGCCATAAATAAAATTTTTCATGCATACATTGAACAATGAATGCTACATTTAAATTGAAATAATTATTTGTATACATAATATTTAAATATATTTAATTCATTCTAAAACACTACATTTCTATTTTATATAATAGATTAATTTTTGTTCACTTGTTTGTGCGGCAATTAGTTAATAGGTGAATAATTAGTAGATTGATGGATTGGTGGCTTGACGAAAACTTTCTTAATAAGACAATTTTCGTATAATTTTTTTAACTCAACTACTGTATTATGTAAGAATCAATTTTAAAATCAACCAACTTTACTAAAGACGTTAAATTATAAGTACAATTAATTATTTTTAACTTTGAAAAAATAACAAATATATTTCTATGGATAATTTAAAATCAAAATTATTAAATGTAGCTTCAAGTTAAAATGAAATTAAAAATCGTTACTTAATTCATAATTAATACAAATAATAATTGTTATGATAAATAAAATTTACAATAAGATATTGACAATACAACAATAAATTTTCACAAAGAAAATAAAGTGTGTAAGAACAATATTGTTTGCTTCTTATGCGTTTTAATAAAGTATACGATTTATAGTGACGCATATTATAAACAAATAACATTTACATTTAGTATCTTTGTGTGCTTCTTTAAGCTCAGGTAATACTTTAAGTTATTGTGTCAATTGATTGATAGTGTTATAATAAATATTTATTTTAAAACTAGATAGCTTGCAAATACACATTTTCATTATAAAAATGTTATTAAAATTAAAGTACCTATAATTTAGCAAAATCATATTAATATCAGTCATTTAAAGCATTTTTCCCCTTTTTTTCGCCTTATTTTTTTAATAAATGTCTATCCTATAAACTGGATTGAGTAAAATAGAATAACACTAAAATGAATAAATAAATTTATTATTTTATTATTTAGGTAATTATGAATATCTATAATATTTAACTTTAAAAAAAAATACGTATACATAAGAGTATAAGACAAAAATACATATTGATATTATAAAACGCTCAATAATAATAAAAAAAATCTCAAATTTTATTTCACAAAGACATTTGTACTGATTTTATACTTCCCTATAATATATTATATAATATTCCCTAATAATTTTATTTTGTAATAAATATTTGAATTGTATATAATTTTATCTATCAAAACACTATTCCAAAATATATATTGTCTACATAATCCAATAAAACTGTATAATACATTTTAGACGTACTATACTTTAATATGTGTATTAAATGTTAATTTATACATTATCAAATTCTATGAGGAAGTGCTCATCATACATATTTAAAACTTAAAAAATATATATATATATTTTGTTAGTCTAATTTAATATCGATAATGCACTTTATGTGCAATCCGAAACATTAAAGATATATTCTGCTTATAAAATAATTATAATGGCTTAATTGTGTCCAATGTCTATTTAAATTAAAAAAGTTTAATTATACAGAAAACGGAATATCAATTTTTTTTTCGTTATCGTAAAAGTTTTGATTCTACTATAAAATGTGCATCATATAGTTTTATTTCCAGGTATTATGTTTATTCGATATAATTTTAGTACCTATTATTTATCCTGACTTTTATTAAAATTACCTACATATTAAATTGTATGAAGTTTCTATTATGGATTCACTAAATGTATATTACTATTTCCAATAGAGTTTTATTGTTTATCTTTTGTTTTTCAAAAATATTTTTTTCCAGCTGATTGCAATGGAGCTGATTTAGTCAGGTTTTAACTACCTACCTATAAAGATAGTGTGTATTAGAAACTAGTTTTTTTTAAACATAATATCAGGGTAAGATAATGTTGCGATATTGAATTTGTACACAATAATAAATCCAATAATAATTAATGCTCAAAAACCTATTATTCAAGTCGCTATGTTTTCAACAATATTTTGTTCACTAAAAAATATTCACATACAAAAATAACAAAATTAAAAATCAAAAAATTACTTGAACTAGGATACTTTTTTTCTGGTACTATAAAATTAAACGTTTAGTTAATAATAATCAATAACTTATGATTGTATTGATAAGTACAATATTTATTTAATATAAGTACTGTAAAACTATTAGACGGTATATTAAAGATAATTTAAAACTGAAGAGCAGTTGTATGCATGCAAAAATCTTAAAATAAAAAAAACAAATGCTAAAAAATATGCAACAATTTGCTCAAACTCAAAATACTGTAGTAAATACAATAGTGTGTCTTTTTTTTTTCTTGATAAATAAACATTGAGTTTTGGTTAAAATATAAAGAAATAAATTATATATTATTAGCATTGACGTCGAATAACAATAAAAGTAAAATTTAAAAAAAAAACCCATTTACCTATATATTAATGTAAATTGTTTTTTTTTTAAATATATATTTACTAATTATGTATTTGTAAATTAACAATGTTTATCATTTGTTTTAAGAGTTTTTTTTTACATGCATAAAAAACTTAAGCATAAAACGAAAAATTACTTTTCTAATAAGGATACACAATCAAAATTCTTCAAATGTGCGTTATCCTTAAAACAGTACCTAAAATACGTATACATATTATTATGTATGTGCTATGAACTCTGTTAAAGGCATTCTGTGCTAAACAAATACTTGACATTTTTTACCTTCCACCTCATAAAACGATGGTGTACTTTCAAAAAATACGAAATTGCATATAATTCTAGACCTTAGACTTATATCCTACACCTACCTATATGTAACTTAAAATAATTGCACAAGTATCTGGACCGTAATGCGGTATTTATATATGTGACACTAAATGTCTAAATATTACTGTCGATCTTAATCATACTTTTCACGCTATTTTAAGGACCATAACACTAAAAAAAATTAAGACCATCATAAAATGTAGTAAAAAGTGAAATAAAAATAGAGATATCGTTAAAAAATATTTATAACTTATTTAGTCTAGGATAGTCATTTGAAAAATACATGTGACGTCATAATTTTGCCACCACCGATTACTCTGTAACACGTTTTTACATAAATATTACGATTATCTCGCTGTTTAGTATGTTTATAAACGCTTATAACTCGGTCAATACTCAATTTATTGATATAGATCTTTATATCACAGCTGTATTATTCATTGCATGTATTTCATAAATCATAATAATATATTAATTAAATGATTGAATTAAAAATAAAAAGTGTAAATATTTTATTGGTACGATGTGGACTATTTTAAAAGACACGTAGTCCACCATATTATTATCGTGTAGCTATATTTATAAACGTTTGTGTATAATATTTACAGTTGTGTTTATGCGGTTTAGCTTAGTATAATGTTGTCTTTATCATAATATAAACAACAATAATTGTCCAGTGAGTGAATCACAATAAAAAATTGTAATAATTAATTTAAATCCTGATATACTGTCCATCCATCCAGGCCGCAGAGTACCACGAGTCCGTACTTCTCGTTAGGTTGGTTTTTGGTAATATAATTAATATTGTATCCATTCAAATGTTTTGTTCCGTTTATGTGTACTCTAATAATGGTGGATAAGGTAATAAAATATATTCAGAAAAAATATTTTTTTTTTTGAAATTTCCTAAAATAGAAAAAATCTTCTAAACGATTTAATAAATGTTAATGAGTGTTTTTTGAAAAATAAAAATATTTGTTCCTAGAAAATCAACTGTTAAAAACATTTTACGAAAAATGATTTCATTCAATCTAATTTACTTTGTCATAAATATATGGCAAATTCTAAGGTACTAGTTCATTTAAATACTGGTGTTCTCCCTACTATTTTTAACAATATGGTTCCACTGGTTCTAATCAACTCACGTCTAGAACATATTAAAAATGAAAATTCAGTTTACGTCAAAACAAGTACACTGAAAAAAATAACAATTTATGCAGTAAGATTGAAATATACATTTCAAAATGTAAATCTGTAGATGATAGTTTTGATCGTCCTTTTACAAGTTCAATAAATTAAAAAAAAATTAATTAAATTTATAATATTATTATAAACAAACCGTATAATAATTCTTTTGTAAAATAATATTAAATTAAAAACTAACTATAAAGCTTTAAATTACAACAAAGGTTTATATTAATAAATT
The DNA here is from genome assembly GCF_020184175.1 of Aphis gossypii. NCBI lineage: Eukaryota > Metazoa > Arthropoda > Insecta > Hemiptera > Aphididae > Aphis > Aphis gossypii. The sequence goes on from NC_065533.1 coordinate 36,461,066, forward strand.
TAGTATTAATCGAGTTATATAAGTGTTTAAACAGTGATAATCATAATATTCACATAAAAGCTTGTACCTATAGAGTGGTCAAAGGTGGCGGTGAAATTATGACATCACGCACATATTTTGTCAAACACCCTTAATTGACTTAATACTGGTAGTTTACAAATTTTAGTGGTACTAAAACTTTTTCATAATTTAGTTATAAGTATATTTAGTTATATCGTGTTTTGTAAAAATAATTATAAAAAAAAAAAAAAATTATACATTTTTGTAAATTATAGTTTACTCGTAAATAATTAAATTGTTTCATTTTATTTAATAAAATAAATACCATATTATGAACTTAACTATAATAAAATTATGAATAATATGTGCACATGTATTTTTATAATATATTTAAGATATAATGACTTCTCTTGCTAACCAAGTAAAATAATTTTTTTTAGGATTGAACAATTAATTAAATTACAACAAATAACAATCCAAATTTGGTATTTTATGACAAAACACATACTCATATTAAGTATTATTATATAATATTTCTAAAGTGTTTTGATTGTTTGAATAATTTTTGAATACAACATTTTAATTTTATTTTGTACTTATTTAATAAAATATAGATTGAAAGTATTTAACATGGCTTGTTTTTAGTTACTAGTTATAATAAAAAATATATTGTTAAGACGTAACAAATGGTAAGACATGAATCATCTAAATTAAAATATTTTATAAATTAAAATTATACTAAATAAAAAAATGATAAATTAATTACGTAATTACCTCTTCATTATTCCTTGTTTAATGCTGAACATCGATGATGTTCAGCGCAGAATTAAGTCTTATCAGATCTGTCTTCGGTGGAGAGTCTTTTCACCGCGTCAAACCATCTCTGGCACGGTCTCTCCCTTAATGGTATCTTTCCGCTCGGCCGCTAGGTTTTTCCATCATGAATTTCATTATAAGGCTTTTCTCCACTCACCACCCTCTTTTCCTGTCCATGTCATTCTGACTGTTTAGAAAATTACATATGTTCGGTTTATTGTAAAGATTTCCACATCATCGTTTTTTCTTCTTTCAATCTTCTCGAGTCCACATTGTGCACCAGCGAGTCCATATATTTTTCTTAATAGTTTCCTTTCGAATCTCAAAAGCTTTTCTTCATTGCCGTTTTTTGTACTAACTTATATTTCATAATATGCACGATATTATGTTAATGTGGGACACAAGTACAAGTATATTTACTGTTTAACCTCTCTTTTGTTCGTTTTGACAGTAGTTTAAATGATTATTTCTATTGCGTAATAACTTTTGGTCGACCGCCTTCATTCTAAGCTTGATTTTACCGTGTGTGTTATTTTCTGTGTTAATATTTACTCCCTGATAGTCGAAATTTTTCCACCTGTTCACATTGAGATAACAGCGTGTTGATTTATTATGTCTTGACATTATCAAAATATTTTGTTTGGTTTATATGTCCCCAACATTTTTCAAAAGGTCAAGTCAAACAATACATAATAAATTGGTTATAGTTTCCTCGACTCGTCGCCACCACTTTACACTCAATAGCTTCGGTGTCTATCTTATACACCTAAATAGCATACTCAATAACTGATTTGTTGCTTTCTTTTTCAATTCAAATCGCATGTTTTTTAGTACTGAAATTCACTATAATTGATGACATTTTTATCAAGTATAATTATTAGTTACACGAATAGTAAAAAAAAAATCAAATAAATGCGAATCGTGATGTCCAATAAAATGTACACACTATCTTGTGATGAAAGTTGAAATCGTATGTATACAATCGTATCAATATTATCATGATAAATTAGTTGTTTATTATGAACTATCACTTCGATCGGGGACAAGTATATTTGTAAAATTATCTTCGACTGATTTTATCAGTTACATTCAAAAAGCTATTCTATTCCACAATGTCGCGCTGCAAAAGCTATAACATTTTATAAATAGATCAATTATAAGATTAGTGAAAGGATTATGTTTCGTTCGTTTATATATACTATTTACGCTTAACTCACACACTGCACACGCACGATATATCGTACATATAAACACACCTACGCCTTGTTATAAATGGGTTACGGTAAGTTTAGTCTAGAATCCCTTATCGACCGGTAATCGATTTTCATTATTAACGAGTACCTTACCACCCCGACCAACAATTTTTTTCATAAGATTAATAAGGGGTTTATCTGTTATTTAGAATAAACAAAAAGTGTTTGAAAAAAATGCATAATATACGTCAAATATAACAATTAAATAAGAAATTAAATCAACGTAAGATTTTAAATTATTTACACCTACAAAAAAATAAGTATAATGATATAGGATTATTCAAAAACAATAAGCAGATTAACTAAGACGATATTTTATTAAAGAAAAATTGTACGAAATTTTGACTAAGTCATTATTAGTTTTCTAATACTTAATAACCAAATTTTAATTTCTCATCTTACAAGTGTTATCGTTCTATCTGAAAATCACTCACCGGTCAGTTTATGATACAAATGAAATATTATTTTCTGTTCTTTTGACTAGTTGGCCATGTTTATAATATAGAAAAATGAGTGAAAATATTTTTTAACAGTGTTATTTTCATGCTCTAATTTTGTTTATTGTATTAAGTTAAAATCCGCATATTCTTTGGGGAGTTTGATTTTCATCAAATTCAAGATTTTTGATGAATTTAGAAGGTTTTATTATTAAATTATAAGATAAAATTGACTTGCATGTGTCTTAACTAGATTAATATTAATCAAAATTGATTATTATATAAACTTAAAAACTTTAAGAATTATAATCATTTTCATTTATGTTTTCATCGAAATAAAAAACAGTAAAGTAGTACATTTTATTTTCATGTTTAAGCATAATCGATAGTCTGTGTGTAAATTTATAGCATGCAACAAAACTAGGAAATATAAAAACTTTTGGAGATTGTAAGTATATATAATATGGTAGTTTATATAAATTATAATATATTAGCATCAATATAAGAGTGCAATTTTCAAAAAGTAAAACGTATAAGTTTTGATTATTTATTCATCCAAAGTTACTAACTGTGACTTATAGAATTTATTTATGTAAGTTATAAAAATTAATGGAAAATTAAAGTATAGCAATTAAAAAAAAGCTTATTTAAATAAATTCGAGATAATGTAATTTAAAATAATAAAAAATAAAAAAATAGTTAATGGAAATATATAAAACAACTGTTTAATTTACTTAGATAATCTTTTATGATTTTAACTCATTAGAGTATCCATTATACCCATATACCTGTATAAATACAAATAATATTTTAATTTAAATAATTATTTGATTATTTATTTTCTGTAACAATAACTAAATATTATATATTATACAATGTTATAGTGTTACGTACTATTAAAAATTAAAATAACAACTTTTAATTAGAATAAAATAATATTATTTATAAACAAACTAATCCTTTTTGTTTGAAATAAATTTAGTGCTATGATTAGTGTACTGGTGTATTATTTCTGTAGTAGTATATTATAGTGTATTATATTAATAATATTATGCATATACAATACAAATTATATTATAAGTTACTACATTAAAAATTATTTACGAAGAAAAAATTCAAATTGTACAATATTAATCAAAAATTTGAGATAGGTCTTTCTCATTATTAAACTAATTAATAATTTTTTTTGGTATTAAAATTAGTAATAAAATGTAATTAAAAGTTAAATATTAAACACAATTAAAATTTGTAGTTAAAATTTAAATACATTATTATTTTTTGAATAAAATAGAACAATAGGTTTGTAAAAAGAGTAGAAAGTTGAAGTAAAAAAAAATAATTTTTTCGTTCTACTTCACTCACTATAGCGTAGCATTTTCTTCATCGAATCGTAATTATATTCTACTTTGCTACTGAGCTTGATTAGATAGCTCACAGTATAATATATGCGTTAATCACTTATAAGTTAGGGTCAAAATTACTTGCATTTGCATACACTTTTTTGTGATGAAATATTCAAGGTAAGTTATAAATTTATTTTGCGGTATTGTGTAATCAAATACAAAGATTGATTTCACACAATTTACATATTATTATGTTATATTTAAAAAAAAAATAAAAACCTAAAATATAACCTTTATCATAATATTATTATGCATAATAAGCAAGTACAATATAATGAAAAATAGTTAACATGATGACGTTTATTAAGAGGATCAAGTGACAGAACCCTCAAAAAACGAGTTAGTAGTAAGGGATGTAAATAATTCTAATAATTCCCTGCACAAACAATTTTTTTAAAGACAGAAGAAGGATTTCCTGGATTATTTGCTCTTCCTTGAATGTTTCTAAGTGATAGTTAGGATGAGTGGCTTATTTGATGTGGAATTTTTTGTAGTGGATAAGTGCAACTGTGTTAATGGTTTTAATGTTGAGTTCATTGTGTAGAGAATTGTTGGAAATGTACTAAAGGGCAGAGGTTAGTAAACAACGGTTGCTCTACAAATTTGAGTATTTTGAACAATAATTATTTACTTATCGTATGAGCGCATATTTTAATATACATATTGCAGTTTTTACCGTTATGATTTCTATGATTTTAGCAACATATTTTAGTGCATTTTTTGATAATTGTTTTGAGTAACCGAGAAAAATATTAAAATTTACATATTATAATCATCAGTTCTTAGAATATTGTTTCAATTAATAGTAGGTAGTATGAAAAAGTATAAAGTTTAATATCTTTGAACAAAATATAAATATTTTATAAATAAAAGCATGACACTATTATCACACTAAATAATACGACGTGCAATGTACATTCATGTACATAAAAAACTAATGTAATTCCGTTAGTATTGTTAGATAAATTAAAAGATACAAAAGATGACGATACACTTTTTGTCGGTTTAAATGTAATTTTCATTTGACGTATTAAAATGGTTTTGGGATAAATAAATAGTGTACACAATTTAAATTCGAAGAATACAATATTATTATATTGTAAACAATATTTTAAATCATATGTGGCTGATATTAAATAACATGAAGATATCTTATATGAATATCTAATGGTTTAAATACAGTAATAAAAACCTAGTTGAAAAAAATTGTTTTTTTGACCTTTTGAGGGCCTTGTTGCTAGAAAAAGTAAATTGCCATAGAGTTAACGAGTTTTTCAAACACAAACATTTTTTTATACGAAATATAAAAATGTATGTTAAAAAAGGAAAGAAAAAGAAAAAAGATAGACGGTTTTCCCCTGTGAACAATATAAATCACGATGCTTCGGCTAACGGGGAAAAAAAACACGTTAAGTTTATCACGCGAACTACTGCAATTAAAAAACTTATTTTAATATTTTATGATATTTCGTTTTTTCTTGACATATATTCTATATTAAACTAAAAAATGTTCACTTCAAAAGTGTATGTATATTAAAAAATAAGTGAGATAATAACATAATATTATACCCATGTGAACATCATATTGTACCAATGTGATAGACTAATGTACTTTTTGAAATTTCAAAAACGATCAATGAATTTTGAAAATTTATTGCAGGTGAAACTTGACATTATATAAAATGTTTGATTAAATTTTTATATGGCTTTATGTAGTATTTTACAAACTTCTTAGATGAGAAGAATAAATTAAGTAAAAAATAATTAATTAGATAAAAATTTAAATGTAAAGAGTAGAGTGACTATATGGTAACTCCGCAAGATGTTAGTCGTGATATCTAAGATTCAAATCTTTATAAATAATTATCTAACCGTCACAATTTTTGATCTTTTCAAATTCACAGCTAAATATTTTGCTTTGAAATATGAAATTAAAACTTCATACAATCATTCGAAGAAGTAAATACTTGAAAATTATAATGATAAAAACAATAAAATTTCAATCAAAAAAAAAATGTCCAATTGAAATAATTTTAAATGGTAAAAAATAATAATATAATTAAAACCATAAATATTTTTAATAATTTTCGAAATGATGAGTACCTAACTGTTAAAAGAATCATTTACTTTTCTAAACTACTAATGATAGCAGTAATAAATAATAATTCTACAATAAAAACTTATGGTTTTTATTACCTATAATAGTGTTAAACTTAAAAAGTAATTTACAGTTATTTGATAAAATTTACTGAGAAACAATAACATTGTGAAGTAAAAGTTATGGGTTTAACAAACATCAAATTAAGGTGATAAATTCTAGTGAGTCCAATCATAGTAAAAGTTTATAAAAGAAAAATAACGAGTTAATAAAATAGAATGAATTCGTACACAATAATAATAAGCAGTTTAAAATGAAATATGTTAAAAAATACATCAATTAGTAAGGTGACCAAATTTCTTTTATCGTCAGTATAAAATAAGCTAAAAACAAGCAAGGCAATCATTTTTAGTTTGTAAACTAGTAAAGTAAAAGTTTTTTGTCAATTTGGCTATTTTAGATTCTAAACTGAGTGATAACTCTAATATAATGATATTGTAATGATGTGTATTTCCCATTTATTTTGCGTTTATTGCCATATTTGAAAAATAAAAAAATGATTTAGTCTCAAACTTTGAAAGTGGATTTTGGTAGTAAACTTAATCTAATTTAGGGAGTTAAAAGTAAAAAATTTCGAAAAGCTTTTGAAAATTTAATGAGAATTTTTGCACTAATTATTGACAAAATAGAGTTTTTGTTTGTTGTTTTTTTTAATTTTCAGAATTTAACAACCGTGACCACAAAAAACTTTAATCTCTTATCAAATATTTATAGGTAGGTATATGTATTTTTAGACACAGCAAAATTTTAAAAATTGGCACTTTTAGAACTATTTAAACTAGAAATGTTTTATTTTGTTTAGTTCTTTTTAATAAATTTTGATGAAAACTTTTTTGTCAAAAAGCTTAGAAACATGATAATATCATATAATATCATTATATTATAATGTACTCCAAAACAAATTAATCTTACTCATTGAAAAACAAAAAAAAAAAAATTTTAAATGTTAATGATCATCAGATTATGTAAATTTTGAAATATTTTACAGTTAAAAATGTGTAACATTTTCAATTTTTATATGTATGAGTATTACAGTATAACTTAAAAATTAAATACAAAGTACCTCGTTTATGTATATTATAAATATTAATGATATAGGTATAGGTTTAATTTTCATTTTAAACTTTTTAAGACATTTTAAGTTCAAATTTCATTAAAATTGTATGTCTAATAAAATTTGATTTTAACTGTTAATAATAAAAATTCAACAGAGACAACTTTCTAAATGTTTACGTACATATTGTGTTAATGTGTGTTTAGTATCACTTGAATATTACCTATTCATATTATGATCATTATTAATGCTGTAAGCAACTTAGCAACTATATCTTGTAAAAAAAATACCGAATCGCTCCCGTGCATGCCAGAACATTTCAATGACGCGCAACACAAATATTAGTTATTTTATTTTATGTGTATTTAAGTATCAATATATTTTACCAATTGTATTTAACAAACCTATTTATTGGATAAAACTTCTAAAAACATAGTAATTAAAATTAATAATGATGTTTATTTAAAAACGAATTTTTTATATTTTCAAATGAATGATAATGTTTACTTCAACATCATTACCATTTTAAAATACTTACCTAATACACATTTTTTTTTTAGTAGACCAACATTTAACCGTTCTGACGTACATTAGGTGTGGAATGTACCTCGTCATTGAGTAAGTCACTGTAATGGATGTGTTAAATTTGAATTCATTAATAAATTATTTAATACGAAAAACGATTTTAAGCGGAGATGGTCCGTCAACCTTATTACTAAGTATATTATTTCATTAAAAATTGATTATACTGCTATTATATAGTAATTTATTTTACTATCTAAACCTAGTACTTCTAAAATTTCTAGTAAAATTAAATTATGTAAAAATGTCTTGTAGGAACTCACAAATAGACGATAAATATTTTTGATATTTTACATAAAACAACTAAAACTTTAAATTGTTATTCATTTAAATATTGCCTTTCGTCAAAATTTAAACTTCAAAAGTCAATAAAATAAAATAAATTTTATATATTTTTAAGATTTTTAGACAAATTTAAAAGAACAATTTATATGTAGGATTAAAATTATATTTATTTGTATTTAAATCTCAAATAATTCAAGACACCACCAAAAAAATATCAAACAAACATCTACGACTCAATTGGTAGCATACCACAAATTGATTATATTATAACTATCAGCAAATCTATAATATAAAAAAAATCAAATACGGTTTTCGTATATTATCCAACAATCGATTCTGTTTATTTCTGATCGACAAAAATATTTTCGTTCTTAATCGATTATTAGGTACTCAAACATTAAACTAAAATACCAACACATCAATTAAAATAATATAATTTTAAAACAAACCCGTCAAAAAGAATGATAATTACAAATTTATTGGTCGCTATACAAAAAAAAAAAAACAACAAAGTATTCCTTTTAGAGCACAAAATTTAACTAATATAAATTGCCAATAACATACATCAACATGATTGTAAGTCAGAGAATTAGCACTCATTCTTAGTTTCAGACATCAAGTCTACATAAATCCCGATGATTCCCGCAAACTTCTGAGCTTTTCTATTAATCATAAAAACACACAGCACGTCACGTCCACAAAGAATTGTTTTACCAACGATACTGACAATCTCCTACTATAAATTCAAACTCACTAAACACATCTCAAAATAGTGTAAAAACCATATTTTCCAGAAAACCCAATGCTTACAAATTCTTATAATGTACTGTAAATATTAGTAATCTAAATTCTAAATTACAGAAAAATTTGAGAAGATAAATTAACATATAATGAGGTCCCCATTGATATTCTTTTAGAAAATACAAAGAACGATACAAATTTAAGAATCATACATACCACAAATCAATCGTGTTTCTTTAATTCACTGATATAATAATGAAATTTTTAAAAAAAAGATAACGAGTCGTTATTTAAAACAATTAAAATTAAAAAATGCCAGCACTTTCCTAAACACCGACGAGTTTAAAAACTGGTTTGTCACCCCATGTCCCTTTCGAAATAAAATTCAAAAGTAACTATTCCACTTAACCTAAAATCTAATAAGACACGAAATCAATTGACAAAAAATAAAAATAAAACCAACTATTTCTGTTCTTCTAAACTAATAATTATCAAGCTTGATATAACACTCGAAGATTTTCCAAAATAATACCAAACAAGAAAATCAATTATGACCAGCTCAAATGCATAATAGAAAACACTCTTAGTGCATCTAACCCACGACTAGTTTTTAAACCGTTCAATATTACTCGTCTCTAAATGATCGGAATCATTGAATAAATAAAGTTAACTATCAATTTACACCAGACTGCTGAATTTAGACAAACCTAAAATCCAATGATATCCCTCCTAAACTAAATAACTAAAACAGTATTAACCCAAGCAAAATCTTTCAAACACCTGTTTAGTATTTACCGCAAAACAACAATTATTCTTCGAACCCTACGATTATCAAATTTAAAATAAATCCTAAATAATTGTATACCTACTTAAATATATTGTATTGACATATTGGAATTTAAAACAGTTTCATTGATAATCAGTACCTACTGCTGTCTGCTAATATCCAATTAATATATTGTTATTTTAAATTTATTTTATTGTAACTATTTCATTACGAACAAAACAAATTAATACAATAATAAAGTCAAGGTTAGATTTGTTAAAACCAAATGAAACATGGTAATTAATTAATATTTAATGCATTTTTGTTTTATCTAACTATAGCCATGTTTACAAATAAATTCATTGTTAAGTTATAATAAAAAGAAATATTATACATTTAGACCTTAACAAAACACATTTTTTTTTCGAAGTTAGCATTTAATAAGTTTAATTCGCCAATTTCATTATTCACGAATTCTCACGGATATAATTTAACGCTGGCTTTATTTACTTTTACTTAAGTGTCGTTACTTTTGTGGGCAGAGAAGTAACAAATGTTTCTTGAGTATATTGTTATTTAAATTAATGTATCATTTTATTGGGCATTATAATACATTACACCGTTTTCTGTTATATTCTTGTAAAAACTTTGAAGGTGAGGTATAAAGATAAGAAATTAATAATAATATATTTAATTGTAAATCTATTATTTTTATAATAATTTCCAAATATTGTTTACTTTACAGTTGTGTGATTGTATATAACTGCAGTTTATTAACTGTAATTTAATGTATACCTAAATAAATTTACGGATTTTAAGAAGAATGAATCTTATTGCAATTTCCTTAAAGCAGTATGCGTTTTTCTAAGTAATCAACATTCTGATTATAAACTCTAAAGTCTAAAGCAATATATATTTTATAAAATTCTACATAATATTTATAATATAATCTTGAATAAGATACTTTATACATTAAATGTAAATTTAGAAATAAGTTACATTTCTAGAACTTTTCAATGACCATTGGGAAAAGTTAAAAATATATTTCTTAAATTCAATGCTCTATCTTTAGAGTGCACTATTATAATACTATAAATAATTTATAATTTTTAAATGGCGTCTACGAAAGATTTACTACAGTTCACTTTATAATTGCGTTCACAGGAATTTTTAATGAGTATAACAATGAATATTAAATTGTTTCATTTCAATATTTGTTTTGAAATTTAATGTGTGGCATTTTACTATGCAAATAGGTAGTAATGTTTAGTGGTACTTGAACAAATTCACACCTAGCGATCGTCACCTTACGCAGTTTATTACTAACATAAATATACGCTCCCAGTAAGTTGACTAACACTATAATATTAACATTTATAGTTGCTTAGTTATGAATTACTATATTATTATAATAAAATATTATTTTTAAATATATGTACAAATGACTTAAATGCATACAAATTACTAGATAATAGTTGACGAATTATTCATCCAGTAGTTAAGTGGTAGATGTAATAACAATTAAACCGTCTTGCGACATTTTAAGACAAGGGTTCGATTTATAGTATGAAAGTTTATACTTTTTCAAGTTATACGTTAATGTTATTCCTAAAGCATAGAGTCCAAAAAATCAGAAATATTTTACGATAAAATTAAATCCTGGATGAGTGGAATTTATCATGATTTATAGCGTACATAATAAGTCGATTATCAAAAGTGTTTTATTTATGAATGTAGAGTAGGTAGACTAGTAGGGAGACATATGTTACAAAATATGTAAACATTTAAAATTAAGTACCGTTTATCTATCTATAAGTACAAATACATAATTTGCTCTTAAGGAAAGTGATAATGATTAACTGTCAACCGATAATCAATCGGAAAATCAATACCAGTAGCCCGAGCACAGTTTCAGTCATACATTATTGAAGCCGTGTGTTGATCACATATTTTATACTTATGATTATTAAAACTAAATCCGTATATCTAATCAAGTGAATAAATAAAAGGTAAAATTTAATGTATATATCATATATAAGGAACGTTCGTACATAAAGTATAATTTTATCCTATTCAAACATAATATCTCGTACTGGTATTACATTACTATTGTTATTATTTAAGATTAACAAAACATGATCAAACAGTTTGTGACTAATATTATTGTGGTTTGTTCATATTAATTATCTTTATCAGTTCCCAATGAAGCAAAACTTTATTATCTATAACAACTATAATACCCGATGATACATGTTGTGTAACTTAAGTTTGCAATGCACGCGAGACAAAATATTATATAATTTAATAGAGATAGCGCCCAAATATAGTGGTCTGGTGTACTGGTGTGTCTATAATAAATACAAGTCAAAATTTTAAATTGCAACGTTTTATTGACACATTTCATATCACCGCCTAGTTAATGTTTAGTCAATAATAATATTATTCATTTTATTCGTGCAATGTTGTGATGTTTAGTTGCCTACATTGTGTTCCATATTCCCAGAGTAGGCTTATGCTCTAGAATTCATAAGTTATATTATGGGTTATAAATTTAAATTTTCCCTAATAGCTGTGTCTCCTACATTGTTTGACGTGACCGCAAACTTAAATTTCAGAACGGCATCCGAGTTAAAGTATTCCAGACGGATGATTTATTGAGTTTCACTATGACAGGTAACTTCCTGGTTTCTTAGTGGAGCTTTCTTATGGGATTGAATTTGATTTTCTCTTAAATGCGCCATAGACTATATCGATATAAATCTAACTTTATGATGAGTCAAACTTTAATCTAATCATCGACGGAAACAATAATGTACGACAGTGTGTTTATTCGCTTAAAAAATAGAAAAATAAATTGTCAGTTTAATTATTTGAAACCATTATTCACCGCGCGTAAACGAATTAAAACATCGTTTCCAAACTTATAGACTTTGAAAAATTTACCGGTGCTATCCGTATCTAAGTAACGTCGGTCAGTACGTTTCGGCGGGAGTCAGCTTATTGGAAAAACATTCGAATTTCTATATATATATATATTATTATAATAATAATCGATGCGAATCGTCGACGTAATAATATCGACGGCGGCGTGCAGTTGCACATGCACACAATAATAATACAATATTGTGTCGCCGGTGCAATGACCCACGTAAATCCACTACTCCACCCCCATCTCGCCCCGCTGCTGGAACACTGTATATAGCCACCCAGTCGGTTTACGTCGCCCAGTATATACGATATAACATATTATTGTATAATATAGGTATATAGGTATTATACGTTATGTTTGTATCGTTGTACACAATATACCTACGGGCTACAGCGCAGAGGAGTCGTATATTATATCGTATCGGGCACTCGCGTAGATACCTGTGTATACGTATATATTATAATACCGACAGTGGGAATTGATGTCGTCAACGTGCACGACGATATATTATTACGTCGTATTGTGCACGACATAAACGTCGCGGGGCCGTCGGGTATTTATCTATTCGGTTTGCGCGCCCGCCACCAAACGTATATATTATTATGTACAGGAATCGGACCGGCAGACAGGGGTCGGTCGAGCGTCCCGGAGGAACAGCGGCGGCGGTCCGCGCCCGTTTATATAATATACTACGCGGAAGTGACGACGAGACGGACGCACATTATTCTTTTGACCTCACACGCGAGTGACACGCACACACGCACGTGAGTATATGCGACGGTGTCGTCGGCGACTTGTGGTGGGGGCGAAGAGGATTGCCGGACAAGGGTGTTCGGGCGACGGGTCGGCGCAGGGTCGGCCAAATTGGACCAAATTGACAGTTTTTATGTCGCGACGCGTACACATTATATATATATATATTATGTGTGTGACTAGGGAATGCTCGCGGGGATGACTACGGTGGCACCGGCAACGAGTGTAAATACGTGAGAAGGCGTATGTAATTCGCCGACGTAGGCACACGCACACACATACGTCGAGCCGGACGACGACATCGTAGTCGTCGGTGCCATACTTACGCTCTGCTCGACCTCTTTATCTATTGTCCCTTAATCATCGTTCTCGACGGGTCTCACGACCGTCCGCCACTGTCGCCGGTTTTAGATAGATAGATAGGGAGAGAGACAGAGACAGAGAGACAGAGTGAGAGAAAGAGAGAGCGAACTCAAGTGGCGGCGGCCGCCACGTCTTCCTTGCAGCTCGTCCTGTGCTCCTCGTCGTCATCGTCCTTATCGCCGCTGTCGGGTCCGAACATGGCATAATAATATATAATAATACGGTGTATATGTGCGGGCCCGTGTAAAGAGCACTCCCCCGAGTGGTACCGGCTGACGAGCGAATTACGATCGTGAGACGTATAATAATAATAATAATATACGAGACGATTTATATATATTTTATTGTTGTATAATATATTTGAATGAGTGTGTGTGTGTGTGTGTGTGTGTGTGAGACAGAGAGTAGAAGGGTTGTCTTTGTATTACCTCGATCGGTCGACTCGGGACCTATCGGTCGTGGTCGAGCGGGTGGAATAAGTGATTTTTCCGCCGACTCGCCACAGTAGCTATCTTCAAAGATACGGTAGGTACATATATGATAATAATAGTAATAATAATAATAATAATAATAATAATAATAGGGATAATAAATACATTTTTGTGTCGAGTACCTACAAAGCGTACCGTCACTTGTACTCGACCATCTCTCTTTTTTTTTTTTTTTACTATTTCTTTGTTACTGCTGGCACAGCAACCCACCACTGTCGGTTTAAAACACGACGTGATAAACATTTTTCAACATTATCTGTATCCTGTTCATATATAATAAGTCGTACCTCTCAGCTGTGACTCACACATTCCCTAACCACATAGATGTAAGTCCAAAACCGTATATAGCCTAGTATCCAACGTGCCAACAATGTTTGAATAGACCCTTATATATGCATATTTAGTTTTCATGTGTACAAAAAACTTTGAGAATGCGATTTGCATGGATATTACTATCAATAAGGCTAGAGTTTTGAATGATTTTCATTTGGTTATGTCTGTGTATTGTACCTATCCGCAAGGGTATAGTATTTCTGACAGTACCACTGTTATTTTTATGTAATTTTCATTTTAAATTTTAAAACACATTGTTCACTGTTTTTGTAACATCTATTACTTACGAAAATAAATTAACTGTAGGCAATTATTGATCATATTATCACATATTAAATTGAGTGTAAAATATTGTGTGAGTAATAAATACGTCATGCCTATGAGTTGTGTGAAATTAATGTACCTAGTAAATTTAAAGATATCAAAAACGTCTGTTTTTAAATTATTATTGTACATAATTTATGCTGAAAAGTGTATTTTAATAGTAGTAAAACAAAATTAAAACGAAGTATTAAAACTATTTTTTTTTTCAAAAACAAAAAAAGGTGTATGATTTTGACAAATTTCGTCAAATTTTACTGTAAAAACAACTTATGAGTTACGTTGAATTAAATTTTCAACCTTTTTGACTTACAGACAATAATACAATTGTATCATACATATTTTTTCTTTAAAAAATAATGACAGAAACAATACTAGATAGTGAAAAAACCCTTAAATCAATGTTAAACCAATAAATTTATATTAATTTTCTCAGAATCTAAAAAAACATAAAAATGACTGTTCAAAAGTTTTCAGATTAACTAAATAATAAATGATTACTTAGAAGTTATGTTGCCTATACATTTTTTTCGCCGATTTTACAATAATTAATGTTTGTTTTTTTATAACTGTTTATTAAATTTTTATCAAACAAGTATTTTTATGAAACGATGATGACCTCGCATAATAAATTTTATAAAGTCAATATAGGAAGTTTTGATTAATATTTCGAGGAAAAATATTTTGCTTGGTACACGCATAACTATCAGTATAATATAATAATATAATTATAAAATAAAAATATAAATTTTAAAACAATTTAATCAACCTTTATAACTAGTGTGCATTGTGCTACCTTCGTTTTACTAGAATGATATTTGTTAATATTGGTATTATGGCGTTTTGCTGCTTATTTACTTATTATTATTATCAATAAATTAAAACAATAAACTTTCGTAGTGAACAACTTAACTTTTAAAATAATTTAGCATCCATGACGTTTAAGCAAAAATAAAACAAGAAATGATTTCCATTGATGAAATCGAAATATTTGAAATACTTGTTCGTATATTTTAAAGGAAATTTTATTAATCTGATTTAATATTTTAAATCGCGTAATAATTATGCAATGTATACTATAAAATTAAATCAAGTTTATAATTTTATATAATACCCGATATTTTTATGAAAATTTATTAAAAATATTCAAAAGTTGTTATTAATAATCTCATTTACCGAGTATTTTAAACAATACCACACGTCCATCCAAAGCTGGTTACGATAACAAAACCTGATAAACAGAATATTCGACCAATAAAATAAAATAATCCATCTAACGTAATAGCCAGTCGACCTATAAACGAGACACGAGTATTATACCTAAATACTCGTAGCTAATAACTATGATAACATTATGAATTAACAAACTGACTTTAAAATCAAAATCCATTCTGGTTATTTATTTATTTTTATATGTAAAAGAAAAACTTATTTTTTCTCTTCAAAAACAATTTTTGTCAAGTCTCGTATCATGATTACATACACAAATATATATTGTAAATATATAAATATATTGTTTAATGTATTAATGTATTGTGACGTACATAACACCATATAATTTAAGACCTGGTATATCACCTGGTCTATAATATAATCGATTACATTAGGCAGGCATTAACGTACCTATGAACAACAATAAACTGTAGATCTAAATCCATGGCCTGGTTGAGTATACTTGTTGCACCATTGCAGTAGAATGATCAGGTCTGGTAAGCTCAGTCTATCCTGTTTTTGAAACCTTTATGAACAGTTTTAATATTAGTCAGTATTAATATTTTTAGTATGCCATAATCATATGTTTAGTAAAATTTTAATATTATTAATATTATACAACGATACGAGCTATATCAAAGTATAGCCAACGGGAACAAAATGTATTTTCATACGTATATGCGTTTGCTTTTAACACTTGTCGCTACCAAGCAAGATAATATTCCCAGAAAATAAAATAATTTAGTGGTTTAATGCCTACAAGTTTGCGCGTGACAGTCGACGAAAAAGATGGGAATAACCGAAAGTTTATTTTCACTTTAGTGACTTTGTTTTTTATAATACAATATTCATTTATTTTTATTTTATTTATAGTAATGTATGACAAGTAAATTAAATTAAGACAAAACTAATAAATTATTTTAAGATTCTGTTTCGAAATCAACACCGAAGTAACAATAATATTATTATTGACTACCGAACTATAAAATATTAAAACTTATCGTTGATAACTAACTAAAATTTCCAAGGCTTAAGCAGTTCAGGAAAAACACGAATAGAAGTACGACTGCTGCGAAGAAGACTCCGTGACGATCATCGCGGCCATCAGCGAACACCCACACTCACGGCACGCCGGTACACCATAATCAAATTAAAACTCTCATAATATTCTTTATAAATTATTTTAAGTTATCTGTCTTATATTTTATCAATATACAGTATTTCCATTAAATTATGAGTATCAAGATTCGAGTGAGTACCTACTTTACTTAAATTAGGTAACACTAATCTCTAGCGTTAATAATATACACAGAGGTCGAGTCCCCAAGACCTCATTAATATAAACATAACTTTGCCTTAGGGAACAAGTCGAATAGAAGCGATGATCGGTGAAGAGGGGGATATTACAGCATATAAATTAATATTTTAAACATCATAATTTAATTTGAGTTTTAAAATAGTAATTTATATATTTATTACTTTTTTTATTTATATCTTATTTTTTTTTTTTTTTTAATGGATGGAATTTGCATGGTCAAACTGATTTTTTGGTAGTAAAATTTTTAACAAGAGCCACAATAAAAGCTTGCTAACATAAATTTAAATACCTTAACAAATATTTAAAATTATTTTCCAATTTTTTAAATTATATTATTTATAAGATACCTATTATAAGATATCATTCTATAAATAAATAACTAAGACATGTTTGAAATAAAAAATTTTCAATATGCTTATACATTCTAACAAAGTGTTGATTATCTTATTATTACCAATAATATCTATATGGCTCGTTTTTCCCAAAAAAATTTATTACGTTTTATTAACGTACCGAACATTACAAGCTGTTTAACAATTTTACTTAAGATGATATTACATTCTATCCAAAGACATATAAATAGATATTATTTTTCTAAAATGCTCTATATTTGCATCCAAGTTACAATATTTGAAGTGCCCTTTTTTCCTTTTTTAATTGGCTAGCGATAGCTGAAACGCATTACATCCACAGTAGTGATTTCAAACCCTAATACCTATATGTGGTGTTATAAAAAGAAAATAATTCAAGTAGTACCTATTTTAATTTAACTCATACAAAATGATTATAATATGTGACTTTAAGCATAATAACAGCCAATTATCGTACTCAGTCCAACTGTATTGTAGAATAATTATCTACTTACAATGCTATAATTTATTATCAAATATGAGTGTCTATATTTTAATAGAACGGTGCGTAGATAAATTAGAAAAGTAAATGAGTCCATTCTTAGATTATTATACGCTATACTGAACAAATATTGTTTTATGTAATTATGATTATCAAAATAATTGATTACATTTTTCCTCATCTAGAATCTTCTGTGAAAAATTAATACAAATTGAGTACAGAAATCAAACATATTATTAATTTTCCGAAAAAATACTTAATTAAACTTATTCCCTTTACCCGTATACCCGTACATTTGCATTATGTTACACTCAGTAACTCTCATAAAAATAAGTAGACATGATGTTCACAGCTGTTATTTTCATCTTACAAATGTGTAATGTATAAACAATTGTGTTCTACCAAATCCATTTCATGTTGTTCGTTATAAATTTTTTAAGCACCAGTAAATTACATTATTTTCAAATTAAAGTTAAGAATATTACCTGTGTTCTCGTGTCGGTTTTTTTTGTATTTTAATTTTAAAAATATTTATAAGGGTTTTTAAATCTTATAATATTTTATATACCTATGACTCACTTTTAAAATTAATATACCGAAAAACGACAAGAAAATACAGATAATATACTTACATATAAATGTATAATAGGTTAATTAGTTAATTATTTATTGTTATATCAAAACTAACAATACGAAAACATAGATTCTGCAAATTACAAATTTTCCGAGCTTATAAAACAGAGAAAACACATACCTCCTAATACGGTTATCACTGCTATCTAATTTGTCTAAGTCGAAAACTGTCAGGAAAAATGTTTAACTTAAACTACAGGTTCCTGCTGAAAAATCTATTTATAATCAGCTTATATTATTTTCATTTTTATTTTTTTTTATTTAAATAATACTGTTTTATACGTAAATTTGAAAAATTTTAATTTTCACAATGCTTTAATTAATTTAAACATGAATCAATTTTCTTGAATCTACTGAAAATAGATACAAATAACTGTAGTTTTTCTTTAAGTTGTGTTGTAGTTGGATTGATACAAGCAATAGATTTTGATTCATTTATTTACATTGGACAAACACAATAATATTGAATTTTTAAATGAAATTTCAAATACTTAAATATAATTAGGTACATCATATCTAAAATAAAATATAATGTATTTTAGGTGCAATACTCATAATTTTATTAATTCTAGACTTAGTATTTAGTAATGTGATTTATAAATACTGATTTTATAAAATATTTTTAGAAGTTTAAGTTGGTATAATAATAATTAATTTTCATACTTATGAATTATGATAGTTATTTAATTTTATTATACATTAAAGGAACAAACTTTGTCTTGCAATTTAAAAAATGTAATTAAAAGTTCAGACGTATGTTACAAATTTACAATATAATTCATTTTGTGTTTTGATACTATGCCCGCATTTGCACATTTACAGTGTATGGTGATTATAACACTTAACAATAAAATATGCTAAATAAACCACACAATAAAATATTGTAGAGATTTTGATAAAACTTGGAGAAAATGTTCAAATTTAAAATGCTCTCTCTCTCGCTCCTTCCTCTTTTTTTCTTTATTTTTTCAAATTATAATTCAAACAATTTATGAATATAATAAATAAGCACATATGGCTTAATTTATCATCCACGGATGAAATTTGAAAGTACTAAATATTAAAAAAAAAAAAACAATGCAAAATATGAGTAAAAGATTTTTAATGCATTATTTATTTATAATTAAAAATATGAACAACATAATTAAATAAAAACTAAAAAAGTTTCGTAATTGAAAAAAAATTCCATTATTACAAAATATATTATTAATATTTTAGTTGAATATTAATATTTCTATTTCAAAACAGTTGAATAAATAATATTTAATTTATAAATATAGTAAAATTAGTTGAAAATTGTATCAAATTACCTGCAAAATCTGATTCAGACTTGAACTCTATATTTGTGATCTAATTAATGCACTAATTTAGAAAATAAATATAGAAATACAGTCGTAAATTGTATGAGCTGATGAATGAAGTTAAGCCTTTCGCTGCTAAAAATAATAACATTAACAGCCTAAAAACAGTAAAGAATAGTGAAACTATCTTCAATGTTCACTACATTTTTTACAGAATCATATAAAATACTAACGATTTAAATATCATGATAGGTATTTAACTTGTAATAGATAAAATGATTAGTAAATTTAACAAACGATTTTAATCATAATAACAACAATCCAATTTTAAAAGGAATAGGTTTTTAAATCTTATAATTTCAATATTTTTGGATATGGAAAATATACGACCACTTTCATTTTATTATGATGTCAATTCAGACAGATTGATGACAGAATTAAAACTATTACCGAAATTAATAAAAATACATAAAAAACAAATGATTGTGAAGTAACAACAATCATTGATTATGTAACTGTATCGTGTACACTTATTTGAAAACTATCAAATAGCATTCTCGGAAACATATATTTTATATATGCTTTCAATAATAATATCACCTTTAAGTGCAAGAGCAGAACATACTTTTTCAAGTCAAATAAAAACATTTTAAGAGACCATATTATGTCGAACGAAGAACTTCTCGTATATTGTAGTATTAGCTAGGTATTGAAAAAAAATCTTATAAAAATAAATTTTTAGATATAATTTAAGGTAGATCAATTCAATTTATAAAGAATAATATAACTATCATAATTATTTTTATTACTCAAATAGTATCAATAATGAAATACTTAGATGATATTGAGTTTAATAAAGCCCCTCTTAAAATAAAACATATAAAATCTATTTTGATTATTTATTTGGAAAAATAGCAAATTACCGACCCCAAAAATATTTGCCAATACTTTACTGGAAATATCTTATGAAAAAATCAATAGGGAAGCAAGTAGCCAAACATAAATTTCTCACAAAAAATAAAAAATTATTTACCCTACTAATAAAAAAATGTCTGATGAAAAAGAAAAAGCCACTGATGTACTACAATTAAAAGCTAAACAAAATATTATGACAAAGTTTAAGTATGGAAGGCAGTTCAATTCGAGAGACGTGCGTAATATCTATTTTCATTCTACGACACGCCTACGTTAAATTATAGTAATATATTATATTATAATTAGGAATATAGAAAAAGAAAACAGGCATGTAGACTATACCTACTGTTATTGTAGCTGAAAAATCTGCAGAAAAAAAATGTAATACGAAATTGCAGTCAGCGATAAACGTAACAAACATTAAATTTTGATTATCTAAGTAGCAAAAACCAATAACAATAACCACCGAGCACATAATACAGTAGACGAATTATTATACCACATATCAGGTATAATATTACCGTGACGATAATAATGGATATACTGATTGTATAGTTGGCGATTACAATAAGCGGCTTCCGCCTTTGCATCGATAATAATACAATACGACACGTACGTAGCGGTTTCAAATAAAATAACAATAATAATAATATTTAGGTCAATAATAGTTATTTTTGAACGTTTATTGCATTCACATTTGTGCAGTGACCGACAGACGACGGCGGGTATTCAAGGTTGAATACCTGTGATAACGCCTCGACCCATTAAGTTGTCAGTAGTCAACGATGACGACGACGACGGCGACTCGTTGACATTAACTCGTTTCGCCGTCGTCGGTTTTCATCCACCTAACGCGATTAATGTTTTAATCATAAACTATATTTTTTATAATAACATCTAACTATATTTATGATTGTTTTTACTCTCGTACATCAATTATTTTTTCACTTTTTCTTACTTGCTATGAAGTACTTCTTACTCAGTATGAATTAAAATTATAGAAATATTATTTTTAATAAACAAAATTTATCGCTTTTTTCAATTTTTCCAATTATAACTTAATTAATTTATAATAATCTATCGAACATGGTTTTCTTGGTAAAAATAATTACAATTATTTAAGTTTTCAATCGGAAACTTGTTCGACCGGAGATGAGCTTACCGAGCATCAGCCTTATGTTGCACTAAGTACTTGTCACCGTTTAAGCCTTCGTCCCGCATGAAATTTACTACGATCGTTCCCAGACATTATACCACAGAATATACGGCGATAGAAGTATCTTCAATCTGTAAATTATCAAAAACAAGAAAAATATTAAATTTTCTTATGCAATAGTGTCAAAGAAAAGTGAGCAAGTTGGTAAAGCTTTGTTGTATAGTAAGTGTTGAGTGAGTCACTGTAATGTGTGTATTAAATTTGAATTCAATGATATATCATTGTATACATGTGAAAATGGTTTATCAATCTATATTACTAAATATTTTTTTTTCATTATACACATATTGGATTCTGATGAACGTATTGGTATTACAACGATACAACAATGTGTGTTTGTATATATATTCACACACCTCATTGAAAACCAATACATTCATCAATCTGTTCAGAATCTAAAAATTAAAACACATTGTACCTATTTAATAATTTTAAATCATTTTAACTACCTACAGTATAGACGTTTTAACGCTAACCGTTTGTATTATATTATTATGTTTAATTTTTCTACAAATGATGTGACTAATCAAAGATAAGTAGAGAATTCACTAATATTTCAAAATCATAGCTGAACGATATTATTGTAAAACGACATAAATGCTCCAAAATGAGCTCATTGTTGGTGAAATAAATTATAAAATCATCAGTAAATGGAATCACAAATAATATATCTATATACTTATTAAAACTATTATTAAAGTACGTACATTGCACAATGCACCAGCTGCCCATTTCCGTTTTCAATTTGTTACCGGCCCGATCTATACGTTTTGTAAATACTCGTAAACCAATATTTAGCCAGTCATTAGCATGTATTTGCACGAATAATTTCCAAATTTATACGATATTATTAACTGTAAAACACCCGATTTTCCGTTTTCAACATTTCATTACTTTTAATATTAGCCAAAAAATATTTTAAAATGTACCCAAAGGTTACATGGAATTGAGCTACGTTATCACTTATTCAAAAAATAATCTTTTATTTTGTTCGTCCCGTTCTCGAGTATTGTATATTGTCTACAATGACCGTGTTTCTGGTAATTCAAGGAAGTTTGAAAGGTTTTCGTGAAAGTTTTAGTGCTTTTACAGTTGTTTATTTAAAATTCCTTTCGCGCCCCATGATTAAGACCCGGTTGCTAATATTATGCTTGACTAATCTTCTTCGACTAAGCGTAGGTGTAGTGTGGGTATTAGGTTCTTTAACAGTTCGTTAAATAGCAAAATTTGTCTTTTCTTTAATATTAACATGTATATGTCTTATGGCTGGGGGTCATTCTGTTAATTTGTCCGACACCTAGAATGTTACCACTTGAGATGGCGATTGTTTATAGCAAATAGTTGTTATAGCAACCGGTTGCTATGTAAAAATGTATAAAAAAAATAATAACAAAAAAAATATATTATATTATTAGTTTAATCTAACTATTTTTAACTTTTTTTTATTTTTTTTATCTTTACTATTTTTATTTTATTTTTTATTCTAATACCAAATTGACATTGGCATTCTTATGTCAACTATATTCAGTAGAAACAAGACATATACATGTACCGATGTATCTGCATGTAGTGTAGATACTCTTTAGTTTTTTTTTATATGTTTCAAAGTACCTCGGATATCGTATCGGTATACTGCTGCTTTATACATTCCGAATTTTTAAGCACTTTTTGTCGATAAACCTCTAATATAGATAATGTTGAATGACAATTTTTAATTTATAATTATAAAATATAATTTACATACTTCATACTTTCTAATACTAAAAAATATTTTGTACCTAATACCTATATATACTTGTATAATTTAAACAATAGTTAAATATTGTTAAATTTTTTTTTATGTTTTTTTATTTATTTATTATTATTATTCACACAATAATTATAAATATTTTTTTTTTTTTTATTAATGTACGAATAATATAATGTTTTAAAATTTAACGAAATAATGACTTTTATCATTTAAAATATGTTATCCACAATCTAGATAAGTATATGATCTGAAATGATATGTTCATAAACATAAGTAAAGTTTTTTTTAATTTTTTTTTTCAGTATTTGAAAGCCATTACAGATAAACCATAATTCAAAAGTGACAGTATAACCAGATTTTAATTGTCTACATAAGTATCATTTTGAACTTTGTTTTACTTAAATTAAACCTTAAAAATAAGTGTAGTTTGCTCCTTTTCAAAATGTTTATAATAAATGCTTAACACATAGCTATTATGTTACAACTAAAAACTAACACATAGTCTTATATCGTTACAATACATACATATTAATGTACAATTCTATTATATTGCACATTAAAATACTATCAAATTCACATCGATGGTATTAACATAAGACTTTCAATCACAAAGTGATTTAATTAACCGATAAACCGTACACAGATTTCAAAAACAATTTAAGTTAAATTGAGATTACATTTTAAATATTAAAGTCAGATTGTTATAATTAATATATATTTATATATATATATATGTATTGAATATTAAATATTGTTACAAATTTTGTTAGATTAACATGTCTTAATTTGTTGTCATTTAAAATTAGTAATACACGAACTATCGGTCCTCGGAATTGAAAAAGTTGAGACAAAAATATAATAATGCACGAGTTTGCTGCTTATAACTTACAAACTGTAAACAATTAATGTTCGCTTTAAATTGATTTTCGACACTGTTAAGTACCTAAATTGCCTATTCATCACGCCGTGTTATACAATATTTATAACAAGGTTAAAACTTAAAATAACAGCATAATAATATGGTGTACAAAATTCGTCTTTCTTTGTCTGAACACCTTCGGTTTTGAAGCCAGGATTTATTATAGTAGTAGTGGGAGTGGAGTTTAACAAAATTATCTATTCTTTCCGTCTAAATATAATATAATATTTTTGTTATTTCGTATTAAACATTTAATTACGAAGTATCTTTTTATTATTATTATTATTATTATTATTATTATTGTTATCAAACATCACAATTATATGGGTCATGTAAAATACTTAAAATAATTTTGGAATAAACCCCATGGATCCTGATCCGATATAAGTACCTAGACATCTTCCCCAATACAGAGTACACACATAATAAAATTCGATCAAGTCTTATAAAATACACGATATCCACCACATAGTATGATTTACAAGCATATAAAAATGTATAAAAAAAATAATTTAAAAAACCGGAAAATTCGCGAAATTTAACGAATAACACACAATTTTAAAACTAATACATTTCACGCTCCATTCAGAATCTAATATTAAGTCTGAGGATCCTCCGCAACAACCATCAAGTCTACTATTCGAAAAATTGTTGTATTGTGACTTCAGAATAAAAAAAATAGGCTGCACATTTCGATATAACAAACGAGTGGGTCCGATTATTGGATTCGGTAATATCACTAAAATAAAATGTAGGTTTTAAATTTTAATACTACAATCTGGTATGCCCGGCATATATTTCTTTTATACAGATGTTGTTTATGTTTATGTACTGAATCATTTTATATTATTATAGGTGCTGATTGTTTTTCGATGGAGTGTGTTTGTTATTTAATGTTTACCAAATAATACTAAGGTCATTTTATTTTATTTAGAAGAAGAAAAAAATATGAGCAATTAAGAAATAAGGCAAGTCAAAAAATTATTCAATTTAAAGGTCGTATATTATGTTGGCTTTCAGAAATATTAAAGTAATTTATTTGAATACACGTGAAAATTACTTAAAGAGGAATGCTACGCGTTTTCGATGTTATATTATTAAAACGGCAATTAATAGTTATAATTGAAATATTTTTTCTTTTTACAAATATCGTTCAAACGTGTAGTTTCCTGGTCGTCACACTGGACATCCGCGCACCGTACATAATACCGTATAAACGCGATCGAAATTGAATAATAATTTAAAGCGATCGAGTTGGCTGGAACAATACCGAATGGACGCTGCACCCGCTGATAAAATACAACGACATGGCATTATACACAGGTCCAAAATTTTCGGATTCGTGTGTTTAATACTCGTATTATACCGTGTAACTGTCGATGAACCTATTCGCTTATTAATCGGTCCCTACATCGTAATCGTCGCAAAAAATATGATTGTCATATCTGATAATCGGTGCTCGCCTTTCATATTAATATTATATTGATTAACACTAATGTAAAGTTGATATTAAAATAATATATCGTCGTAGAAGTAGTCGAAAGTCGCCGTCAATCGGTCCCCCGGAGTGGCGTTCGTAAGCTATATATTTTCATCATACGCTCATCACACGGAACTCACGATCCCGCGCGCATTACACATTTATTTTATTAATAACATAATATTATTGATATATCATCGCACGCTCCGCGTAGGCGCGTTTATAGAGTCACGATTCGCTATATACGTAATATACTTATATGTGATGTGATGATGGTGCGCGATTTACAATAATATAATAATATAATCGCATATTATTGTAAAACATTATAAATTATCATCCGGGGGGCACTCGGGATAATAATAATAATAATAATATACGATATTATACTCTTGCAACGTGTATAATGCACGTATATAAATATGTATACGCGTATAATGGCCGCCGTCCCGCCGTTCGGTTTTTCTTGAAACGCGGCCAAGTGCATATCCTGTACGCGCCCGTGTGTGTGTGTACACACATCCTTATATATATATATATATATATATGAGCGTGTTGTACGTGTGCAGTCTGCATGTGCCGGACTCGGAAACCGGAGGGCCGGAGGGTTATAGGACGGCAGACACGCGGAGCCTAGACGATTTTTCACCGGCCTATATCATCGCCGCCGCCGCCGTTAGAATCATTTACAAAACGAGGGCGGCTGCACGCGCGCGCGCACCCACACCCACATGAGCGTGTGGGTATGAGTATACGCACACCCACATACACACGACGTACGTATGTGTGCGTGTGCGGGGAGACTATTGCATTCGAGGGGGGGTACACTCCCTTACGCACATGTACACAGTTCCCACCCCACGCCCACCGACTATATACCTATAAGCGTATATATTCATCCCTCGCGCTTGCGCCCTCCCCACCACAAGTCTTATATATATATATCTATTTTCTATCAGACGCACTATCGTGTACGTATATACAGTGCACAAGCCGAGAACCGGCCGTAAAACATCACCGGCCCGGTGGCTGGCCCGTACACCGGTATACGGGGGTTGCAGGAGGGGGTAAGGAAAAAGAAAACGCCCGCGCCCGCGATACGATCTGGCGTAGACCCATTAGTTTGGACCGACGACGATCGTGTACTACGACGACTACGACGACGACGACGACGATAATAATAATATATACACGTCCGCGACATTTGGCAACCTCACACATAACTCGTTCGACGTTATTATATATATATATAAATGTGTGTGTGTGTGTATCGTTGTCTGTTTTTCGTTTGCGGGCGCTATTATATTATTTTATATACATATTACATGTAAGGGCGGGACGAGGGTGAACGAAAAAAAAAATGTACATATATATATATATAAAAGTATACGGCGCGACAAGCGGTTTTCTCGCATACGTAAGGTCGCGCGCGCGCGTGTGTGCGTATATAAATTATGCGCGTATATATCGTATATGTGTGTATACGGTCTATTATAATCCTGTATGCAAATTACGGTAGACCACCGCCGCCGCCGACGTATAATAATAATAATAATGCGGGCGGCCCGTCTAGCGAACCGTTCGCTCGCCAAGAAGACCGCTGCCGTTCCTCGGACTCGAGTTGATGATGTTCCCGTCCGGATCCGCGCCACCGCCACGCCGCCGATGCCGTTTTTCCCTATTTATTTACACGTTTCGTTCGTTCGTCCCCCGTGCACTGCAGGGCGAATCGACGATGACCGTGCTCGCCGCTGTTTTTTTTCTTTTCATTTAATGATCGATTTATTAGGACTTTGATTTTTTACATTTTTTTAAATATTACACTCGAAAACCGTGATTAGAAATTTGTTACCACTTAAGAAGTGTCATATGGGGATACAAAGCATCTTTTTTTAAACGAGAACCCATTTTTACAACTTAAAACCTACTCAAACCTATTGACCTATAACCTATTCAAATGAATGTATCAAAAATTTGAATAAATGCATCATAAAATAAAAATAAAAATCGGGAGTGAGCATTCTTAGTGGATCACCCTTAATACAGTATACCGGTAGTGTATAATATGCATGTGTGTAAAATACCGTTAGCACTATGTACGAAACGCACGCGTGTAGTTATTGCCCATATATATTATTATATTGTATAATAATATAATGCACTGTCAAGGCCATGCTACTACCGGATGGGGTTAAGGAACTGCGTGACTTCCTGAGGACCGCCTGCATATGTATAGGTATTTAAAATATTGCATTCCTTTTATTTCCGGAACATTTCTTAACAACGTCCCCCGTCGTAGTTCATACCTTTTCGGTACGAAAATCTATAAAATGTCTTAAACAATATCATACAAAGTTTATAATCATTTAAATTAATCTATAACGTTATAATCAAGCTAATTGTTGGAAATGAAAAGTTATCTAATTCCAGTATTTTTTTTTCACTTTCTTCTACGTTAGGTTAATTAGTTTATAATATACAATTTTATATAATTTTGCATATTTTAATGACTTTTTAAAAAGTCCAAATTAATGTTTTTTTGATAAAATTATGCATTTTATATTATGAAACAAGGTAAATATAATATAATAAGTAGTCACTGACTGGTTTTCAATTTTTATTTTTTAGTTAACTTTTTTTGAGGAGGGGGGGGGGATATTCTATTTATCTAATAGTCAATTATTGACAATAGAATACGATAATATCATATGATTAGAAGATACACATTAAGCAATAATTTAACTCATAACAATACATTGTATTCAATTAACTTAATTAACAAATACAATTTATCAAGGCACAACCAGGAAACCTAATATTGACTAATCATTAACATATTATAGCATATAAAACCTATTAACAGTAGATGTATGTGGTTATAAAGATTAAATTATTATTTTTCTTGATTAGTACCTGCAGAATTAAATTTTAAATATTTTTTGATTGAATTTTTTAATTTTAATATATATTTTAGATTCCGATTTAACTGTTGAATATACAAGTTTTACAATGATGGGTATGTGTGCGTATGTGTGTAAAGACAGTTTTTTTTAAGAAGAAAAATCATTTCAATACATTTTAATAGTTGAAAAAGTTAACTCTATAATATGTATAAACGGATGTTCATTTAATTAACTTGAAAATTTAACACAGAATTTCTTATAAGTTGTACTTGTAGCAATTTAAAAATATCAAAAATACATTAACACAATTTGTATATAGATTATAGATGTATTTTTAAATTCAAATTTTGAAATAATCGTGTTTTTAAAAAATAATAATAATTTTAGTAAGTTTGCTTTAATTCAAAAAATATTAATCACAGGAACCTGAAACTTTTCTTCATATTGTATATTATTATTAAAAAAACATATGAAAATATATTTATTGATAATATATTTTCAAATGGAACTTATTATATTAACAATAGAAAAATATGAAATATAAAATATTTCTACTTAAAATTGTTTTTTATTTGAGTACAATGATATAAATTTTATTCAAATTTTACACGTCCACAACATGACATCACGTTATACACTTAACTGTACTAGGTATACAGTAAAACGAATTCTCCGGTTGTTTTTAATATTTTTTTCCGTACTTAGATATTATACATATAAATGTAAATTTTATTTTATTTTTCTCCAATTACTTCTCAACCCTACTTATTAGGTATTTGTTGAGTTAATATAATGATAGTATACTATTATAAGTTAAATTCATATAATAATATTATCATGGTCATTCTATTCTAATTTACATTTTCTAAACTGTACAGTGGTGAAAAACCTCAATTAAAATGTATTGAAATATTTTTATAGATATATTATTATTATTTTATTCACATGTTTGTTCTACGAGTTTAAAACAGCGTTTAAGCATATTAATTTTAAAACGATCATTTTGAATGTCTTGTACTGTATTCGAAGAATACATTTTTGAGAGTTATGTCACGTAGGTACATCACATACCTATTTTGTGCTCTCCTTGACTATAAGATACTGATAATCCATAGAATTGGTGCGGAGTAACACAATTTGCTGATGCAAGCGCCTTTTAGTTGTGCATTGGTATGGACCCACGTTGACACACAGTCAGGTCTACATATATATATGACAGCATAGCATCTCACATGTTACAGTCAAGCATATTATAAGTTATGCAGATTCTACGTTCATTGTGTGTGTGTGCGTATGCTTTAATATTAATTGTATATTTCATTAAAATATAAAGAGCATCTATTTTCCCATCTCAACTATACAACAGCTCCTTCCCAGTGGTATACTTTCTTATTTTAAACGTTGGCACAAATAGCTGCAATTGTACGTGCTCAGCAGACTGAATATATACATAGAATGTGCATCTAAATCTATAGGAGCGTAATCGTAGCAGAGATTTTAGTTGCTTGTGTAGTTTTAGGTAAAAACGGAATCACATGTATAGTGATGAGATGACCTCAAGGTATTGCAAACGGTAAACATTATTTTCTTATACTTGCAAGTTTATGAAAAAATTAACTATAGTTAGTTAAGTGAAGTCGACGTTAAAAACGTGAATATTTATAAGTTAGTATTATTCAACTCTAAAGTTTAAAGTCAATAAAGAAAAAATATTAACTTAGCTTAGTTTGAAAGAAGTTAATTAATTGTATTTATTAATTAGTTTTAACTACAACGGGGTTACCTATATATAAAGTATGGTATATACTTCTTTAAACATTATTTTTACTTAGCATATTATGTTTTTCGTATAAACTGGTAAATACTGATTTGATAAAATGAATATTTTAAATTATTAAGTTATTAATTTAAATTAAAAAATTAACTATTTATGCCGAAAATTTAAAAAAAATTGTTTTAACTATAGTTTAAACCTTTGATTTATTTTGTACAAGACAAAACCATATTTTGCTCATTTTAAAATCAAACATTAATAAAGCGATAACATTTTTTGAAAAAATATCTAAGTTTCTAGTAAAATATAATATTTGAAAAAGTTGTTTCCAATTTTCAAGAAAAAATACCTATAATATTATTAGGTGATATATTCACACTAATAATAATCTTTTATGTATTTCACACGATCCGACGATCGCAAGTTCTTATAATATTTAGATTCTCTTTTATGAATTCCTTGAAAATGCAATTTGTAGAATCTTCTTGAAAAGTTAAAACAAAAAAAAAATAAGTATATAATATTATAATTTATTATCGTTCTAAATTAGGCATGTCAAACAAGCGGTCCGCAAGTTGCATGCTGCCCTCGAGTTCTTTTTTACAACCTACGGCATACAAAATCATTAGAATGTTATGCAAAATAAATAAATAAAAAGATACAACTTTCATTTTATATTTGCAAATATGTTAGAGAGGTATATTATTTTGGTATAATCATATTATATAATATTATATACTCGTATTATACTATTCTTCGTACTTGCCCAGCAAAATGTGTATCTAAGTATAAATTTCTTTCAACAAGATTTTTTGTATGTTTCACATAATATTGTATTCAAAGTTTTGGACTTCGTCGATTATTTGACGATTTTTTATAATGAGCTTTAATATTTTTATTAATTAATCAAACAACTGAAACTATTTCGTGTATACCGTATATCAACATTTTGTATTTGTATGCATTTTTTATAAACTTCTAAAACAAATATAACACATGTTCATTACCTATAAAGATACAAGTCATTCTTTAAATAATATAATGTCTACTATGCAAGTATAATATGTGTATGTAACATTATATCAATGAAAATTTTCGAAACTATTATTAGAAATGCAAGAAACTATGTGGATGAAAAATTTCAAAAAACCTATTGATCAATGTTCATCAATATTGAAATACTTGATAATAATATATAAAACTGTTTTGAAGTGACTTCAGATAGACAATAAGTAAGACGAATAGATATAAAATATTAATATAAATATATTTTTGTATGAAGAACAAAAACATTACGAGTATTCTAACCTAACCTAGTCAAGGATAGCCAACAAGTTGATCATGACTCCTTCATGTTCAAACAATCGAAACAAAAGAAATGTATATTAACAATTTATATGTTTTTGATTATTATCGACCTTTTTTGGGAGGACCTAAAAAACTCAGAAAGTCCATAAAATTACCTGCTATGAGTGCACTTAGACTGTGCTCAAGACAGAAAATAACAGATTTTTGTTGTTCAACACACAATATACACAAGCTATTATTTACATTATTTTCTATAATCTCAAATGATTCTTTCTGGTGAGTTTGTAAATTTTTTAACGTGCATTTTTTTACACATTTAGTTAATGACACATGGAATTTTATTTTTAATGCATTTAGTATAAATTTTCCAATGGTTTCTATTAGAGCTCTTAGATTTAAACACAAATGAAGATTAACGTGATCACATTTTTTTTTGTCCGTGTGTAATTAAATTTTAAATTTAAAAAACCGTGCATTAAATTCACATGTAATTAATATATATATGAAAAACACGGATATTTATTTTGCTTGTACTTAAAACATAAACATGTATTAAATTATAATATAATATTATTTAAGAAAATGTATGTTAAAAATTAAAAAGGTAAACAACTAAAAATATTTGTACCTATCATCAAAAATAAATATTTCATAAGCAGCATTAAACTAAAAAGACGAGATAGGTGAAATAAATGCTTGGAGTTCAAAATAAGTAACTGATTACAGATCACCGTTGCGTAGAACCTAGAAACCATTAGAATATACTTAACGCATTGAATATAAAATTCTACATTTAATTATAAACGAGTGTAGTATAATATTAATAATAAAAAAAAAAACTATGTGAATTCACGTGAAACAAATTTGCACTCATGTGTTAACTACACGTGAAACAAAGACCTCTAAGTTCTAGTTATTACATTATACTAGTAATCGGTATTGAGTTGTT
The DNA here is from genome assembly GCF_020184175.1 of Aphis gossypii. Classification (NCBI taxonomy): domain Eukaryota; kingdom Metazoa; phylum Arthropoda; class Insecta; order Hemiptera; family Aphididae; genus Aphis; species Aphis gossypii. The sequence goes on from NC_065533.1 coordinate 36,494,281, forward strand.
TATTTTGAACCTGAAGCATTTCCTTCACCAGTTTAATATTTTTACAATAATATTCTTTATGAAACGTTTATTTTTAGAATATTAGATACAAATATTTTTAATTTTTAACGCTAACTATTAACATCAATATTATATAATATAGATTTATTAATATTATGCTATAATGTAATACGTAATACGTTTAATAAATATTATGTTTTAAATACACGTGGTATAAACGTCCCAGATTAACCAATTAAATTCACGGATTTTCGTGAACAAAAAACACATTAATTTTCATTTATATTTAAACCTAAGTACTCTAATTAAATCAATGCAATTAAAATAACGGCTTTAATTGCCTTACCCATCAATAACATCATGTTTTTATTTACTGTCACTTTACTACGTGGAATTCATTTGTGTTACTCATATAAATGTCCACATACTTAAATTATAATATATAATATATTTGTACCAAAGTTAAAATACAGTGTTTCTTAATTTGTTATAGGTAGTAGATTACTCTTAGAATTTTTTTTTTTTTTTAAAAACAACCGTAAATAACAAATAATTATATTTTAATATAATAAATTTAAAAAAATATGTATATGTTGTTGCTGATTTTACCTTACTTTTACTTACTTTTGTGTACCTTCTGTACTAAATATTTTTTTATTTTTTAACAAACCATTATTATAAAATACCAGAAAACAAACAAATAACGATGTAGTGTATAATGGTGTACCTAAATACTCGATCAACAACGCTGTGTAATAATATTTTTTTAATGATAATGATTATTGGTTTCTGAAAAAATAGGATTTTACAGAACAAATAACGGAAATAGTCAATTTTAAATAGGTATATTGATTCGGAAAAAATTATAAATTTACAATTATACCATTAATGATTGTTTCATAAATAATTTATTGTATTCTAGTTATAATTCTACTTACTAGTACCTACTTAATTAGTACTTAATTATAATTTATTCCATTTTCATTTAGTTTTAAATATTTTTCAATACAATATGAATAATGATAAATATACAAAATAACATTAATATATACTAATTTAGGTACATAATATGAAATAATAAAATGCCTTTAAGTACAATGCACGTTTCTTATATTCACACATTTTTTTTTTTTTTTAGATTCTGAGGGTATAGTAATGAAAGTATTGATTTTACAATAAAGATGTGTGTATTTTTTTCTCATTAAGTTTTGGAACAAAAAAAGTGTTTTAATCTTCAAGTTTTAGAGTGGTTACTGTAATTACATTAAGTCTAATTAATTGAATAGAATTCATAGAGGGTAATTTTTAAAACATTTTGGAAAAACGAACACTCAAGTTTTTGTTCAAATCAACTTGTTTTACTATTATTTATTGTTATTATTATAGGAACTATTTAAATTTTGATTTATGTTGATAACATTATTGTTTTTTATTCAATAATCTCAACAATTTAATACTAGGTAGGTAACTCTTAAGTTATAGTGTACATTGTGTTTTTTTAAATATAGAAAATAGTATGTATAAATATACTATTTATTTTGTACACAGTTTATCTTAAAACTTTCACCATAGTATTTCTATCATATTATTGTTTTCTACACACAATTAAATGTCCAAAGTATACATAAAAATGTTAACCATGAACCATTATAGCTTTGAGCTTCATACCGTAAGCAGTATTAACTTGGATATTGACATTAATAATATAAGATGAGGTATATTATATTTGTATGATAATTATTGAAAAATATATTATATTTATATATAATTTATCAAAATTAGTTCAAATTACCATGATTATTAATACATTTATACATTATAAAATATCCTTAAAAATAGCATCTAACCGCTCTGCAGAACTGTTATTTTTACAATAATTATTATTGTCATTTAATTCAGATTTTATTCACCCATATTATATTATAGTCATAAGACTACAGCTTGCTAAACAACAAACCTTTAACCTAGTTCACAGCAATGCAAGTTTTTGGTAGAAAAATTTAAAAAAATAATGTGAGTAATTATAAATTCATTTAAAGCTATTATAATTATCTACCAGAAATAATATAAATGGTACACAAACAACTTGTTTAATCAGATTATTTATTTCTATTTACGCTATTATATAATAAAAATACAATAAAATTGGTAATTTTATCTCATAATTTGCATAATTGGATTCAAAGAGTATTCAAATTGCTGATAAAATGTAAGATACTTATATTATACTGAGTGATTCTTTTGGCAGTTTTTACAAGTATAAACTAAAAATAATTGATAGAAATAACAATATTGTTGAAAACATTTTCTATTTTTATTATTTTTATAATTTTAGATTCCAGGCGAAGCGATGAATTTAGTTGTTTTACAATGATATAATTGTTTTTAAATAGTTAGCACTCTGAAGGTTCAAACACAAAAATTTCTAAAAGTAAATTTTAATAGGTATTGGATAAAAAAAACCACAGAAATTGAATATTCTTAAGTATAATTTTTAATAAAATTGATTTTGTTTTTTGGTATGAGTGGTATGACTGATTTGACTGAAAAACAAATGATTATAGATACTTAAAAACTTAAAATTATCACTAAATGTTTATACTATCCATTTTTTATTTACTTTAAAATTTTTAAAACAATTCGACTATTTTTAAACTATTATAGGCATGAAAAATTATCGATTTTTTTTTTCTAGAAATTTCGATTGAACATTATTAGCAGAATAAAAACATTTAAATATTTAATATAATATATTAAGTTTTTCTTATATTTGTATAAAAATATTAAAATTACAATACAATATACGTTTGAAATTAAAATTTTGACAACATTTGTAAAATCGAAAAAAAAATTGATAACTATTTGATAGTTGCAAATGCATAGTAAATTTATGTTTTTAGAATTTAGTACAACAGTTTTCTTTAGTAGTTCATACTGGAAACTATAATCTATAAAATATGTACAATTATTTTTATAAACATTTTATTTTGAAATGTTGATGAAATTACTTATTATGTTTTGTTATAATTTAAATACACAATTCACCTGAACTTAAAATTGTTACGTATTTAGTATTATTATGAATTTTACAATACTTACGTGACGAAATTGTGATTTATTTTAAGACATTATCTATTTATACTATAAACCTATTTTTATTGTTATATAATATACATTATTTACAGAAAGGTGTTATCAAATTTTGAGTTATATAAATTGATATTGTATGATATAAATATCTATATTTTATAACAAAAATTAAATACTAATAATACAATAACTACAATATTTTCGAAAAAAAAATGTCATCAACTTGCTATAATTTATAAAATAAAATAAATTACTTTAATTCATTTTACATGTATCAAAAACTTAAATCATGAAATATATTTCTTGATGATACATAGGCTGAAAGACCGTTTCATATCAGAATCGTTTTTCGTATACAATGATTTATTATTGAATTCTAATTTTAGTATTTTACACACTTATATTATTCGTATTTTTCACCAATTTTTTTATTTTTAATTTGCGCCACCAATTAATAGGTACATTTTAGTATGTAGCATGTATGTAATTTGCACCACATCTAAAAATTAATTTTGGTAATTTATACGACGACAGAAAACGAAATTGAATTTGTAATCTGTGCCATACTTAAAACTTCAATTGTTGGAATTTACCAGCTGATAAATTAACTAATATCGCATCAGCTATATGATAATATTGACTCGGCGACACATGCCTAATCTAGAATAAATATAAAATATAAAATATATGTATGAAGACTACAGACAAAATAAAATTGATAGAAAAAACTTAGTTTCATCTTTAAGTTAAAAGTTTAAAAAAAACTATGTACCTATTGTATAAGTATTAAAGGTATGTTGTTTTAGACATATAAAACATAAAATATATCATAATATGAAAAACAATTTATTGGCCAATATACATAAAGTACGAAAACTTTATTATACACATTTATTTATATAATTATAATATGACTAATTTTTATATCTTTTTTTTTTATTATTATTTTTTAATGGATACTCTTTGAAATAATTACTAGTCATTTTCTAGAAACGTAACAATTAAATAAACTATTAATTGATTAATGATAAAAAAATATAATATGTTTATCTGTAAAAAAAAAAATTGTTTAGTTATTTTAAAGTGGCGTAAATTACGTCATAATGCTCTTTAATTTAGTTTTATGTGGCGCAAATTACAACCTTAAAAAGTGGAGCGAATTACATATTTTTTTTTTTTTTTTTGGTTGTTTTTAGCGCAAATGACATACGCCCACTAATAATAAGTGACTCACTCAACACCTAATGTATAGTAGAGAGGTGCCCACTTTCCTATTTTTTTTTTTTTTAAATAGATTTTTATTTTTTGAATAGAAGCAAACATTTAAATAAATTTTATATTTCTTATCATAATATTTTTCTAAGAAAATCTATGTAAGTACAACAATTCAATTTTAAACGAATTAAGTTATTTAGTAGAGCTAAATTTAGTTTAGTTAAAACATTTAAAGTTACAATAAGCTAAGTAGTTCATCAAAATTTTACATTTTCACAGTTATTAGTATTAAAATAATGTTTAAAAATGTTATTATTAACATTTTATTTCAATACAATTAAACGGTATTTTAAGTTGTTTTAAATGCTATATTCTTATATTCTTGATAAAATTAGTTTAAGTAAAATAATGTTGAATTTCTTAATTTCTTTCACACTACTGTTTTTTGTAAACACCCTTAATCTTATGAATTATGATCGCGAACAAATATTATATACATTATATGGTCGCTAGTTAGCTATACCTATTTTTGATTATTTTATTGCCGATTCTACGTATACAAAATTTTGGTCAGTAGCTGAATTAAAATTAAATTATTTACGTTTTTATTTTTTTACTACTGAGAACTTACAAACGTCAATAAATTATTTATGCCGATGGTTCAGAATATTTTTAACTAAATTGTACAGTATGAACATAATATAGCTCCAGAAATTATATAAATATAACTAAAAAATGTAGTTTTTCGTCTATGCTGATCACAATAAATATAACTAAAATATAAATATTTTCAGTGTTCGACTTCGGGGCCTTTATGAAATGCCACCTCTCTTTTAATGGGTTGGTGCAGGGTTGAAATATTTTATTTTACACTTAAACCGGTAAAACACGATTTAGGATAAAACGATTGAACATAAACCTTTTCGGCAACACGATTGAGCATAGAATATTTAATGCGATGTTGCCACATTCATGTTGCCAACATTTTGTAATTTATTATTTTGACGTATAATTATTAAACACAATTATTATAATATCAGACGCAAGCCGTGAGCCAAGTCCAACTTTACTTTATCGACAATGTTATCGATTAATAAATTAGTTCCGTAGCAATACATTTCTACGGCGTTCTAAACATTTATAGTATTGGGGGGAAATATAAGATAATTAAGATACGATTCCAAAATTATTATAAAAATAATATCAGTGTTCGATCACCTTTATTCGTATCACATTTAGTGTATTTTATATAAATGCGTTTAGTTTAATTTTATAGTTTTCTATTTTTTTTAAATATGAATCTAAACAATATAACTATTATTTTATCAGAAAGAAGCAAAGAATTGACCCTAGTAAATTTATACAAATATAAATTAATGGAAAAAGAAAAAAAGATAATCTCTTAAGATGGAGGTGTACAAACAATAAATGTTCAGCAACATTTTTTTTGGTTTAGATAAATGTAAAGTAATTGCAACTTCTGGACAATAAAATCACGATCAAAATTCAATTAAAAAAATAGAACAACAAATTTTGAGAGAAAATTGCAAAAGAAAAGCTGAAGAATCAATTTCCACACGGCCAATTAAAATTATTAGCACCGAACTTTTAAATTCGTCTTCAACATCAAATTTAAGTAGTCAAAATGTAAGAAATTTACGGAAAGCAATGTATGATAAACGGAAGCAGGCCTATCCTAAATTACAAACTTCTACGGATGAAGCTATTTATCAATTAAAAAACTTACAAAATGAAGCTTGTTTTAAATTTAAGAGTCAAAAATTCATTTACATGCCGACCGATGATAATTTTATATGTTTAACTACAGAACAAAATATACAATTTATGACAAATTATTGTACTGAGTATTTTAACAATGGCAAATTTAATAATTATTCTCCAAAATATTTTATTCAATTGTATACAATACATGGATATAAAAATGGATACTACTTACCACTTGTTTACTTTTTTTATAAAATAAAACTAGGTCTACTTATGTTAAAATGTGGCAATTTTAAAATAATTTATGTTTACTATTATGCAGAAAAAATTTGCAAATCAATATATTTCATTTTAATTTCAAAATTGGAGCTCATCAAGCAATCATAGACGTGTTTGGAAATATTAAAATAATTGGATGTAGATTTCATTTGGGACAATCGTGGTGGATAAAAGTAAGAAAAGTAAGAAATAATTATTACTATATTATTATAGTATTTATAAATTATTATTATTATTATCTGTATTGTATATTATAATATAGTACTTTTTTTAATAAAATATAATAATTTGTTTGTAGATTCTTAGCGAACCTTTTCTTAGAATAGTATACATGGACAAAAGTAATGAACTAGGGAAATGGTTGAAAATGTATTTAGCATTTATTTCCCCAGAAGAAGTAGTTGATGCATTTCACGAATTAATATCAATATGTCCAAATGATGACGGTTTTATATTTTCTGATTACGTTCTACATAACTATATTGTAAATCACTGCCAAATTCCGCTAAATATTTGGGCAGAAATTCCTTCGCCAAACCCAAAGTTTTTAAAAAATTTTAAAAATTAATATAAAAATTCTTTTACTAATTTCTATTTTATTTAATTTTTTAGAACGACCATTGCAGCCGAAAGCTTTCATCGCACATATAATTTGCAATTTTATTCACCTCATCCTTATGTCCATGCAGTCGCTAAGGTATATTAATCGAAACACAAGCCGAAATGTTGACTAGAATTATATCTATTCAAAATAAACCCATAAAATTACATCCCGCTAATAAAATTAAGAAAATAGAATTTAATATGAAAGCTTTCCACCAATATTAAAATTGTAAGAATACAGAAAATTTATTAATATATTTAAGCCAGCTTGGAAATTGATACCAAGGTATTTCATTTAATGTATTACAATTTTATTATTATCAAACAAATCTATATATTATATAATGTGACTACTACTTATTATTTACTTATAAATATTTAAATTTTTATTATTTTCACGTTATAATTATTATTATTATAAATATTTTGATTTTATTATTTTTATACCAAATCTATTATTTTTGTTTTTATCAAATAGATCTAAATAATATTTTAATGTGACTAGGTATATTAAATATTGACTATGAAATCATGTTATTTTTTTGGCATATTATATTTTAAATTATTATTATTATTATTTTTTTTAAATTTAAAATGGCAACGTTGCAGAGTTTTTTATGCTCAATCGTGTAGGTTTTCTTTTGTATTTTAATTTCCTTTGATACGCCGACAACTTTGCTCAATCGTGTCGCAAAAAAGGTGTTTTATGCTCAATCGTGTTTCAGCCCTTAAAATAAGATAAACATTTTTAAAATATTTTTATAAAAAAAATCTTACCATTTCTTCACGATCAGACACCAATTTTAACATACTATTTTTTTATAACTGAAATTCCACACATAATACATTAATACGAGTATTTGATAATCACCACTCCACAACTATAAATCAAACAATTATGAGGTAAAAATAACTCAATTCTAAAAATTGGAATAAGTAAATTATCTAGTATACTAGACAATAATAATTATCGATATGGATAATAATATGATAACAAAATTGTCGATATAGATTATTGAGTGATAACCGCATTTGTCGATAATATTCTTAAATTTATTTTAAGATTGTCTCTGATGTCCCTATAGTTTCAGAATTAGCAGTTATGTGTTTGACAAGGGTAATTTTTTCCGTATGTAGGGTATTGGTCTATTGTCGTTCTGATCATGGTGACAATAGATGATTTTAATATGCACTTTTATATAACTCAACAAATTTTGAAATACAAAATAAATAATAATTGTTCAATATTTTGTAATAAATATATTAATATGAGCAGACGAGTTTATTACTCAAGTTACATATAATTGTACAAGTTATACAGCTGATAGCAAAAAAAACATTGAAGACAATTTTAAAAAATGTATGAATTTGTTTTATACACAAAAAATATATATTTTTTTAAAAGCTCCGAATCATATAGTCATATTTATTTACTTAAAAATAAGTCAACGGCTTAACGGTAAACAAAATAATTCAATATACTTGTACCTTGTGTACAATAATATACATAATATTTAAAAAAAATAAATAATAATATTCATACTATGTCAACAATTCTATTTAAATTTATAACTGGTTCTGGACATATTTTGGTACTTTGGCATAATTGTTTTTATGAGTATTTAAAAATATTTTAAGTTTTTAACACTTAAAAACATAAATATAATTATCTATCCTAATGATAATAATAATATGATGGCATGATACATACTTTTACTTTCAAACCACTTATAATAAAAATCATAAATATACTTAATAACTTTTAAACTTTTGCATACAAATCGACATAAAACTATTTTATTTTAAGTGGTTTAAAATTAAAGATATGTATGAATAATACCATTATATTATTATTATTATAGGATAGATAATTATATTAATATGTTTTCAAGTGTTAGATATTATATTATATCAAATACAAAAATAATACTCATAATTATTTAATGCTTCCTAAATTTCACATGAGTGGTTAAGAGGCAATGACTCACTCGTTCTTCCTTCTAAATCCCTAAGAATCTATCTACATATTATTACAATACTATAGATATAATGTACTATACATTTTTATATTTATATATTTTTTACGGATAATAATTAATTTTTATTAGACATTTATAAAATATATATTTTTGGACCAACATTTCAACCCATCATTTATTTGCCCTGAATAAATACAGTTCAAATTAATTGGTTCAAATAAAAATATAATAGCAGAGTAAAGGATGTGTGACTTCTCTCTCTATATTTAAGCTTCCCTAAAAATAAATTATTTCCTCTACGTCCTAATTGGAGAAAAAACGAAATCTTTATTTTGGTATCGAATAAGTAGCGAGATTGAGTAGTAAGCTCCTAATGAGATTGTAGGACAAAAATGACGCGAGACTAAAACCCCCGCAAGAGCATAAGTCACACAGCTATGTCAATGATTGACATATTAGATACCTATTGCAGAAATAGAAATTTATCGAGTATTAAAGTATTTTATGAGGAAAAATAGATCCGCCAGTGGTAATACGACTAATACGCATTTAAACTTGTCTAATACTAGACAGATAATAATATTAGTCATGGAGTTCTCATTAATTTCAGAAAAAAATATTAAATGCGATGATTTAAATTAACTCTTAACACACGTTTAAATTTGTATTATAGCTTAATTTATCTCCAAGCTTCATTGAACGGTGAGATATTAATGCATTGTGCAATAAGTTGAATTATAGTCAAATTTAACTCACAAAACGTATTACAAAATAATTTGTTTGCTATGTTTATAAGTACCTATATAATATCTTTTTTTTTTTATTAATATTATTGGCGTTTATCAAAATAATTTTTAAAAACATTTGGATATCCTAATAATATATCAAACACAATTATTTTTAAATACTATAAAGTGTACTATATAATAAGCACTTTGAGGCTTAAATAATATAATAAACTGCATGGATGATTCATTTAACAGTGTACACTAAAAATGTCCCAAGTAGTATTAATGGTTTTAAAAATATTTTTTTGAGTAATTTTAAGTCATCACTCATTACTTAATACTTAATACAAAAACGATTTTAAAAGTTATTTATTTTTCTGGCATTATCATCGTTTTGCAATATAAATACATTTTAAAATTTAAATTGCATACTACAAATTAGAATATTTTTTTAAGAATTTCTTTAAATAAAGATCAAATTTCGAAGAAGTAACTAATTAGTAATTTTTTATAAGTATTTAAAGTTTTTATGATCGGAACAATAGACCAACATTTAATGTATTTTTTTTTTTAATTTATTCGAGAACGTTAACACATTTTGAGATTAGTGTTCAACCCCTCACTCCTTCCGCCCAATGTAAATTAATGATTATATAATCCTTTATCTTTGTAAGTAAAAAATAATAAAATACCATTAAAATAAAAAAAGGTAGGTACCACTCTACTGTACATTATGGGTGTCTTAAAATATTAATCTATATATTTTAAAAATTTTACTGCATTTAAGTAAAATTCATAACATACGTACAATCTTTAAATGCCTGTGCGAATAGGTAATCTTTTTTGATTTATAACAAAATATTTAACATTGTTATTTACCGTTTAACTACATAGTTTCATCAAAATTCTAACTTCTAATGAATACAAAAAAAACTGTGCCTATATATTTTTAATATTTTTTATAGATATAAGAACAACGTATGAGAAATCTTGTATTAAAATTTTTTATTGACATATAAGGAAAAAATATAATTTGCTTATAAATTAGCTCAAAAAAGCCAAACTATTTTGAAAATTGTACCATCTGTACAAAATAATAATGCTTGATGAAAATTTTCAGTTTCTACGGTTAATCGTATTTGAATTTAAGTAAAAAAAATATAAAGAAATTAATATTGTAGAAAATTATACTTTAACATAAAAATTTCTAGTTTTTCTTATCATTATTTTTTTTGTGTTTTTTTTTTTTTTTTTGTTGATTATTATTAAGAAAAATACTGAAAATACATTTTTTGACCCTCTCTCTCCTTCCCAAGGCCCCAAATATCAAATAGATTAATTTTTTTACCAATAACCAACCCCAAACTTAAAAATTCAAGCATTTTATCCCCCAAAAGTGACGACAAACACACACGTCATTGTAAAATCAATACATTCAGAGCTCCGCTTGAAATCTAATATCACCAAACGTGTGTGTATATTATAATATACTCGTATACATACATAGTACTCAGAAATTACATGTTTTCATAATTCCATTTGTATATAATGTGTTCATGCACCGAGTGCCACTGACACAGTTTTACTTGTGAATTTTTAAATCAGCTTAACGAACAGAGCTCTACAAATTTATTAATTCATTCTTTCGCTACTCAACGTTCACGTTTTATATTATCGGTAGGTACCTACACCAATTTTACATTTCATAGTTCTTTCATTTATAAATTCATACGTGTCTTATAAACTATTAAATTGTAATTTTTGAGTCCTTTAAAATTACATGAGACAGATTAAAAAAACGAAAGACTGCAAAGAAAAAATTATACAATAATACTGTTGTTAATAACTAAACAATTTATAATTTGTTCACAGACTTTAAGTTTAAGACACGAAACATATGTTAAGTACTTACTTGACTTATTAGAAAATAATTTTATACTGTATTAAAGAAATATTAGTTATCTTATCATATAACTATTTTAATATTGTGTACTACATAAAAATAAATCAATAATATAAATTCTATGTTCATAATTTATAATATATTGATTATTGACCAAATAATACATATATTTCAAGAATCAAATGTTTTTATCTATGACATCAAATAGCCTGCACTCTACAGACACTAACGCGAGTACATGTAAATTTAAATTACATTTTTATATATATATATTGTATTGAAAACTATAAAGTTTATATAAAAATAATAATATCAACAAAATAGAACTTCCAAGCTTTTTCATCTAAAGAAGTTTTTTTTTGTCAAATGAACAATTTCTAATAATAAAAATAAATGTTCAGATTAAATTGGCTGCTGCATAAATGGATAATTTCCAAAATCTTGTACTGCAACTGAGAGGAAGTCAATTTAATTGAAGGGTTGTTTTGTATGGTGTAGGTGGGTGAAGTTTAATGGTTAGCGGATCGGAAATAGGACTCAGAAAGTGTAAACATGATGTCTTTTATGTTTTTTTTTATGCCAACTTAAATGTTCTATGTTATATCTTATCGTGTACTTATATGTTTTAGTTTACTTTAATAATTTGTATTTTATCATAATATTAGACATTAAGTCAATATTTCTGCATTAATTATAATATTTTATAAAAAGTATACCTAAATTATTGATATAAATAAACATAAATATTATCTTTCTCACTATAATATAAATCAAAATCTTACATGTTATCAATTTATAAGCTTTAAAAAAAATACATCCATTTGAGAGAGGGTTTAATTCTCAAAACCCTCCTCCGCGGCACGCCTCTGTTTAATAATAAATGTTGAACATACAAACAAAATCTTAAAAATTGGCACAGAGTTTTAATACCATAAAAATAATTAAGTTAAGTACTTCTTTTCTAATGGTATTCATTAACTACACAATATAATAGACTTCATTCTTCATATTATTTATCTTCTATGTATTTATAAAATGTTAAATTACATTATCTTTGTCATTTCATTTATACACTAGATTTGTATTTAATTAATTTTATTTTTATTAAATTTGTCATTGTATTGATGTAAACGATTTAAAATGTTTATATTTTTATTTTAGATCCCAAACAATAATTATACAAAATCTATTAGCTTTTCAATGAAAAAGTATGTATCTGTTAAGTGTTAACTACCCGCTAGATACCCACGATATATATTATTCCATATTTTCAATTGAATAAAAATTAAAATATAATCTAAAACTATTTTTACCATCATAAATATTGTATTTTTTTATTATGTTTAAAGTTTTACCAACAAAACAATCTTGTAAACTTTTATAATATATGGCTAAAAGTGATTGTGTATTGTACATGGATGACGTTTTAGAAAATGTTTCATACTACTAAACTACAACAATCTTAAATTAAATTGCAAACTAAACCAAAGTTTACCGTAAAAACATTTCAATTTTAACAAAATATGTATTAGTAATTTTGTTGTAATGAAATTAAAATGCATCTAATGAGATGAATGTTAACTAAATTACTTTAATTTAATAATTTATTTTACATAATATACATAGATGTGATAATATTTCTAATATAATTACGTAACTATTAAACTTATAAACTTGATAATAATATTTCGATTTCCAGATAGCCTAACAACAAGGCCATTGCGTTAGAAATATATTTTCTGTAAATGTATTTAAAATAATCTGATTTATCTATAATAATATATCTATGATTACTTAAGACAGATAAGCATTACTATTCGACTAGTTAAATGTAATAAGTTTTTTACTACGTTTTGCTACAAGAATTATTTTAATGTAAATTAATGTAAGATTCCAAAAACCATAATTATAGAACATACCTAATAGGTACCTATAAAACATTAAAATTACTAATAATCGGTATAATTAGTATACAAAGTGTTTTACTAAGCATGATAATTTATTTTAATTATGAATTTATTACTTCAAGTATTTTAAAAAGTGTCCTGTGGTGTAAACAATTTATTTTGTTTTCAAATACAAAAAATCTTTTTTACCTCAAGATATTAAGTAGAAGATATTTTGTAAACTTTGATATAATATCAAAATCAAAATTAAAATAAATACATAATTTATAAGTAAGATATTTTTAATTTAAAATTTTATTCTACAAACTATGGTGAATTTAAAATAATTAGAATTAATATTAATTTATTAAAATTGTATATTTTGTAAAAAAACGTTTTAATATCATAAGTATCAGGCCAAAATACTAAATAGTATACAGTTATTGTATGTAAAAATACTAATACCAACTATTATTTTTAGTTTTTAACGTTTAATAACTTCAAAAACATTTTCGAATTCTGGTTCATATCTAATTCAGATTTTCAAAAACTATCCGCTTAACAATTTACAGTAAAAAATGAAGTTTTTATTAAAAAAAAGAAAAAGTTTGTTCCAAAGTAAGGTACCAGGTGCTTAAATAATATATTAAATAAATGCATTATTAGTTTATAACAATAATATAGTCAATAATAAAATACTAACATGTATATTATTTAATAATGATTGAGTTTTTATTTAGATTCTATAAATTTTTTTAAAAATATGTAAATATAGACTACTTATTTAGTATGATAGAGTATTAGACCATTATAAAATGCAGATATTATCACATGTTCACATCAAATTTATGAAATGAAAAATATTGATGTTTGTTTAGTAAAAAAAAAATATCTATACTACTCCTTTAACCATACAACTGATATAAGCATTCAAAAAATATGAACTTTAATTATTCTTAAAAAAATCCAAAAATCAGAATTTAAAAAAATAATTACTTAAAATTAAAAGGAATTCTTAGTGAATAACCTTACATTATGATAAGATATAAATCTTTTGGCTTACATAAAAAATAATTAAACCTATTAAAGAATACAATAATTTGTAAAAGAATCTTTATTTTTAATTTTTTTCCTTATTAGAGTTATTTTATGTCTTAATTAGTATTTTTTTTTCAAACTAATAAATTTATTGATCATTAACGGCTTCTGGGAGTACCTATAATATTTTATATTCCAGTAAATTAAAGAATTCATGTTTTTAGATACAATTTTATTAGCAATTATTTCTTTAAACTTAAAATAAATAATTATTTACTATCTACCAGGTTATTTATTTTTACTTTAATTATAAATTTCAATTAAATCTATAAAAATAAAATCAACCATAATATTGGGTGTGCTATAATATGGAAAAAAACTTTGATGTAGAAACTTCGAATATCTTTATAAAATGACCATAATTAATATTAAATTTCAATAATTATTAAATAGGTACCTATTCTTAGAAATTGGACGATTATTAACATTAATATAATACAAATGATCATAATAAGACGAATAATGCATTGCTTCAATACTAGATAATAGATATAATTGTATATATTTTTTTTTTTTTTAATTATTTAATTATTCATAAGTATTCATTTAAAGGATGATTGTTTGAAAATTAAAACGATTAGAAGATTCTGTTAACTACACTGAATTTATTATTCGAATTCAATTTTAACGAAAGGACAAGATAATCGATTGCCGTCGATTCAATAAATTCTTTAATTTGAAATGTAACTTATATTATAATCACTTTTATAGCCACTAGTTAATGTTACAGTTTTAAAACAACTCGATTTGTCAATAATGCTCATTATACAGATATTGGTAAAAGTTTATCAAAACATTCAAAACATATGATGAATCAGACTTTTAAGAATTGTTCATATTCTTACATCGGTAAAATATTAATACTGTTATGCATTCATTGCATGAATACCATTTTTACAAATATATATATTATATAAATAAAAAATAACAATACATAATATTATTTATATGTATGGTGTGCATAATATAGGTACAACGCAAAAACGATCATCATCTACTTGATTGAAATACAAAAGCAGTAAATGACCTATCGTATATAGGTTTATTTTAAATCCCTTTAGGCAACTCATCAATTTGTTAGCTATATATAAAGCTCCAATTTGCAATTGTACCGGATATAATATACGAACGAAATATATGCGATATTATACGCAAAATTTGACTTGTCTCGTTTCACTGCATATTCATTTACTACAAAATTAGAAAATTAGAATAGTAATTATTTGTTCAGTCTGGTTTATAGCCGCCTGTTTAACTTTTAATCCGACGATTGTTTACTTTTTAAGCACTATTTATTTTAATTCCAAACAACTATCGTAGTATTATTATTACGTACAATTTATATGTATATAGATACGCAATATAATTTATATATACATAGTATATTTATTCCATACCATTAAACGTCATTCATTATTCTTAAAACTTATATTAAGACAATCATGTTTTCATGAAACATTATCTGATGAATGAAATACACCCATTGCTGAACTTGTTATTTATGCGTTGAATTCAATTATTTTACTTAAATATTTAATCGATAATAATATAAAATTATGATTATATTAAACCTTAATCTAACATTGAAATTTTTTATTTAAACTTGTAAATACTTGCCTATTGCGTACAAAAACAAAAAAATATTTGTAAACTTATATTTTAAATCCATATGATGATAAATAATTGACTAAATGGTAAAACAATAATAACCGATTATAACCTGTCGTAATTTACTACACCTTCCTACTATAAATAACTAAGATAAAATGCAAATTAATAGCTACACCAGTATAATTTAATAATTTAAAAACGGAAATCGGTTTGAAGCCTGTCTATAAATAATAAAGAATTAAAATACATAATATGCAGGTATTATTATTACGTGCACATTTTAACCTTTTTCAAAGTATCAAAAATCTATTTCAAGCGAATACATCTTTTATAGAAAAATGTACACGACCAATCCATTGTGACTCCATGATTTTTTTTTTATGTTTTTAAATTCCAAACTGCTCTTTGTCCACGTTTACGGACGTTGTCAAACAGATCACGTGCTTAGGGTAAAATTGCACGAGCTACACACACGATAATTCCCACAACTGAATTCTCATTGGCATAATATCCACGATTGTTTTCTCCGCTCATTACAATCAAGACAAACCCAAAGTGAACGAGATATCTATGTACTTTATTCTTCTTTTTTTTTAATATTCCGACGTAGCTTTACGATCAGTATACAATACATACTCTTTTCACATGAGACTGGACAGTAAATAGCTTTATAACAAAAGGTATTTTTTTTCAGGAGAACTTTATAATATAATATAATATATATATATAATATTATATATAACACGCCTGCTGTAGGTATCTTCAGATTGTTGTGAAAACTTGTTACGTAGGTATTAATAAATAAAACAAAAATATTCTAAAAACACTATTTAAAACAGTTTAAGTATATATTATGTAGACGAAGTCCAACGAGTAACAATCAATAACTATCGAATTGAATTGCAAATCAAATAATACCAAAAGAAACATTTGACTTGTATAGCAGGAACGCTTTTGAAATAAAATATGTAAACTTTAAAAAAAAACATTTCCTAATAATTAGGTTTAGGTTGTCAATTATATAAATAAACTAGAGTATTTGGAATCTATACTCAATAGATATATATATTGAAGTGTCCATTTATATTACCATTATGCTTGTATATATTCATTTTTCTACTAGAAATAATTGTGTTGCCCATCGGGCATAGCCACATATACATTTTCAAATATGGATTTGGCTACGTTTACTTAACGATGAAGTCGTTAGAAATTTGATCTAACGTCAAAAGATGTTTGTATATTATATTAGTTATACAATAGTATTGAAATCTCCTGTTGAGTATCATATTTCAGTTTCTAATTTCGTTGTTAAAGTTCCCCTGAAGTGTACAAATCTATAGATCTATAGTGATGATGATAAGTTTTGAAAGTTAATAGAAAACCGAAATTTGTCAACTTCGATGGTTACATTTATGTATTATAACCTACCATACATATCTATAACTACAGATGATAATCTTGGTTCATATTTCCCAGAAAAGGTTCATTTTTTTTAAAACATTTGATTGTTGAAAAACTAGTGGGATAGGTTTTTAGCCGTAACACGATTACGCCACTTTTATCTTTTTACCAGCAAAAAACGCAATACGATTACGCACGATGTAATAAAAGTGTTGCCTTTTAATGATTTTTCAATAGACTGTTTAAAAATAAACATTTGTATTTTTCCAACATGGCAATATGTATAAAATATATATATTCAGTTTTCAAAACTGATATCATAATATTATACACCTAAGCTATGTAATGTAATACTCAAGTATTTACCATTTAATATAATATATTGTATTAAAATACATGTATGTAAGCGTATATAGTTTTTATAAATAGATATTTTTAATAATGCATCGAATATACTAATATCATAATATGAAACAAATCCAAAAATGTATGTTTTTAAAAAAAGAAAACTGTAAAATCGAGAAGGAAAATTATTCAAAGGACCAACCATCTAGAAGGTGCAATCGTGTTGCGTTTTTTACAGATAAAAAGGTAAAAGGGGCGTAATCGTATTGCAACGAAGTTTTTGCCTCGTACATACAAATACATTGTCATCGCGATTGTTTCACATTATAATTTATATAGATACATATTATAAATGATCAAAATAAATATTCAAATCTAAAATTCCAGTATTATTAATATTTATTTACTAATTAATAAAAATGTATTAATAATATTTTCTTTTAATTATTACGAAATAACATATATCGGCAATATAAATGTAACAAAAATTATCTCTTGTGTTTCAATTTAAATGAATATAGCGCAGGTGTCTTATTAAAACAGACACTTAACTTAACAGGATATGTAACGCAATAAAAAAATAAGCACATACAGGTCTTCTTATAAACACATTACATTTTCATAATCAATATAAAGTTACAAAAATTATGTCATTTTAAATTAAATATTTTGAAAAATGTTGTGTACCTATAGTCATTTTTTAATAGAACCACAACGACATAATATTTGTCAATTTTCCAATGTTTAATCTAATTCAATGTAATTTTAGGTATAATTGGCTATAATCATTGAATAAATTAATTTTAAATCAATAACCCTTTGAAATTATGTATCGTAATAAATTCTGTATAATTATAGGACACAAATACTAAGACGCGAAAAAAAATAAGTCAAAATAATAGGTACATTTTTATAAAAAGGTTTATCGTATAATATTTAAATATGATATACCAATTCTAAATAATATGATGGAGTTCTCTAATAATGTCCGTGACCTATTAACCTACATGCATGAAAATTTAAACTTTAATATCCATCATAGTTCATAAGAATAAAACCCAAATACAAACTTATATCTTATCATATTTTATAAATCGCTAAAACTTGAAAAAAAATTGTATGACATTAAAATGATAGTTTACGGCGAATTATATCTTGTTACTGTGAATATTAGCCATCAAAATATTATCAGAACTACAATGAGTGACATAAACCATTAACAGCTTCGTCGAAATTCTCAGAGCAATCGGTGTTTGTAGAGATTTTGTACTTTATACATAACTATAATAATATAATATTTAATGGGTATAACCTATAGAGAATAGTACTGTTACAACATGTCTGAGTGATACAAATATATTGCAACAAGTATAGTCGTTCATGAATTACGATGAAGGATACACAATGTACATTATTACACATTATAAAATATACCTGTCTAGTATAGCTTCCTATATAATAATAAATTAATATATTAGGTACAATTATAAACAATAAACAATACGATAAATATATTGGTTTTGCCATTATTGATAAAAGGTTACCTATTTTTTTTATTTATTATTATTATTATTTTTTTTTTTTTTGTCAAAAAAATGAACTAGGTATAATAATAATATAATATGAACTTAGTTCAATTCATATTATTGCATATTCCGTAATAATTTTAGATTCAATAATACTTAATAAACCATTAAACTATGCAACTTTTAAACTAAACTATATAGCTAATAAATGTCATAAAAATAAAAAGTTTAAAAACAAAATAATTATGAAAGTTCATGATAAATATTAAATTATAAATTAAAAAACTATAATGTAGGTATATTGTATATTATATTCCTTATATATCATTCATTTTTACTAGCTACTTAATGTTCAAATTAAATAGATATATTAATTTTGTATACTTTATTAAAATACTTTCAGTAATAAATAATTTAAATTTCATGATTAGTGTTAAGTGATAACATAGGTAGGTACCTATAAGAAGAAATCCTATTTGAAAAAAAGTTATTATCTTATTTTACCACGCCCTAAATGTGATGACCATGGACCATAATATAGTAATTTGTCCATCATACGATATTAATATTAAGGACTGTAATATTCACATGTTTTTCTAATGATTTTGAGGAAAGAATTACATGCAGTTACAATTTGTTTTATATTATTAAATATTAGTTACTACTTAGTCAATTATCCATTAATTAACGATAGTTTACTACAAGCAACAATGCATATTTTCCTTAAGTATTTCTATTTCAACAAAATATGTTCATTATTTTAATGTTTTTATATATATATATAATAGGTAATCTAAATACCTAGGTGTCGTAATCATATTATATACAACTGACTTTTTTTTTTAAATTAATATCGCCAATAATTTAAATTATAATTGTACCTACTTTTATTTGCAAAGACAAACTCAGTTATCAATTATTATAGGAAATTGTAATACTGTCGATAAACAGAAACACAAATATCAAATTGGAAGAAATAAAAATTTTTGTTTAAGGTCAGTGTACCGATTGCGCTTGTATTCAAATTTTCCTACCTTCAAATGTGGAAGTATGTATTGTTGTTCGATCTAATTCTATCAACATAAACATTTACACACTAAAACGCAATATAAACTTATTTATTGATTAATTGATTACTGGTTAGTGACTGGTTTATGGTTATAATATATTATAAAATAATATTATTATACAAGCAAAAAAAAACAAAATGCGTTATTAACTATTATTATTATTGTTGTAAAAAAGTTTAAATGTGAATTATTATAATGCAACTTTAATTTTGAATAGTTAACGATCAAAAAGTAACTAATTAAATGTAGAGAAAAAAATATTTATTTATATTATATATTAATATTTAATACTAACAATAAACTCGGTGAGTGTATTCATTTATTATACAATTATAACTAATAATTTTTCCTTAGGTACCTATTGTAAAATGTTTGGAGCGCAATTGGTAAACTACCAAGTATATAACATTCTGCTATAGAATGTTTATTCTAATTTAAAATTTAATGCAGTTTTTTTTAAATATATTATATGTGCATATGCTATGTGTGACTAATGGCCATTATTTTATTATGATTTACAACAACAATAAAATATGTCAAAAACCACTAAAATTTTATTTTTAAAAAATATTTTGTGAATCTATAAAAGTATTTAACTATTTTAGTTTAAAAACTGTTTTATAGTAGTTTTATTATAAATAATTATGAGAAAATTGTAATCAATTGAGTTTTAAATAAATGAGAATAATTATTATTACATTTTTTTTCGGTTAGGTAGGTTTTTTATTTACATTTTGCCACTTGGAACAATTACTTTTATTGCACCTAGCCTAGGTTAATGTGTTGGACTGACACCCTAGTGGAACAGTATTATTTTTTTTAAATAGTAATTGTTTACACTACCGGCCAACGACTATTTGACCTTAGTCACGCCACTGTTCTAATAACATTAACTATAATTTATTTTACACTGGAAATAATTTTGTACTATATTATTAAGTACTAAGATACATCGTAAGCCATTTAACAATAAAAACATAATATTATTTATTTTTATAAAGTTAAATCAATAATAATGACTAGATTTCCTGATTTTCTGAGTCAAATTTTTATAGTTTATATAAGTACTCATACTTATATCTAGGTACGTCAGCGTCACAACATATTATTTTAATAATAATTATCGTAACCTACATATTATTACACGGTGTTCAAATCATATAATATAAGTTTCCTATAACAATCATGTCACGTTATGTAATTCCTAGAAGTAGGTAGGTACAAACGCGGTCGTGCGGCGTATACTGATAAATGATAATAATATATTTCATTATATTATTCTCCTTAGAGTTTTCTTTCGCCTGCAAGCTTGGCTAAATTATAGATTTTAAATCGTTTTACGTCAAAGACCTTCTATCCATTATTTTATAGAACTCATCACGTGCGAGACACTGTATAAAGTCATGGGTGGTAATATTATTATTATAATGTGCAATTCGTATTACCTAGACAGCCTATAAGTAATTATATTTAAGCTATGCTGTGAATAGATAACTGCGAGTATCCGCCTAAGTATAATACTACAAATAGATTGTCGTTACTTATTAGTTATTGGTGTTAACACACAGTTATATAAGTAGTTTGTTTATATATAGATATAATAAGTACAATATTATACAAGCGCGTTAGACGAGGAATGCCTGTATAATGGTGAGTACCGAGTGCGTAAATAGATAGGTACTTTACCGACCATATATAAAATATGTTGACGAGTCATAATAAATAATAATTTATGTTATTTGCCGTAGCTGAAGTATTATTATACGATTTTGTATAAAGCCCAACGATGCACCTACACATAATTTATACTAGCTACTTGAGTAGGTAGGTAACGTCCGCAATTAATGTAACATACCATATAATATTGCATGCAGCTATTTATATACACGTACGCCATTATATACCTACATAATATTAACTATTATTATAACTATTATCTATTCACCAATTAGTTTTAATATAGAGCCAACCTATTACATGTCAAACGGGGTTAGTAGCGACTGTTTTAAAATTTAATTGAAATTTCGGTATCAGTATATTATAGTTAAATCATAATACCGAGTTCCAAAAAAAAACCCGGTCTTAATAATTAGTTGTATACGAATAATAATACATCAGTATTAAAATATATAAAGGTACAATATTTATTTAGTCGCTTTTGTGACTGACCCAATTGTTATTTGTATGGCCTATAATATTATAAGATGTATAATGTGGGTAAATCACACGTTTATTTAAAAAAAAAAAAAATGTTCTCGCCTATCATGAATCAAAACTTACAGTTTTTAGTGTAAACACCTGAATAAAACACGGGTGTTAAAGTTTACTCGGACATTTGATGATATCTTGATACCTACAAAATATTATACTATATTATTATAGCAATATAGTCACTGGTTTTGTTTTATTTAAACGTGTTTTTGAATAAATATTTGAATTTTGAATGTACTTTGATGATTACAATTAAACGAGATAGCACGCAAACCAAGAAAAACAAAATCTATTTTTGACCCAAACTTATGAGTTTGATGATAGTAATTTTTTGAGTTTCTATAATTGCTAGTGAAAAAGCCAAGCATAAAGAATAAAATGCCTGTATACAAAAAAAAAAAAAAAAAAAAGATACAAACTATAGTTTACATTAAATTGTTTTAAATATTTCCTGTTTAGAAACTTAATTCACAAGACTACAAGCGGATATTAATTTTCTTCCGTAGTGATTAATAGACCACATTATTTACGGGCCGCGCAGGTAGATACAACGGCAGGTACATATGCGTTATATAATATTCATAGTTTTTAGAGTGAATATTTCAACATTCGAAAAACTTCTCCAAGTTTACTACATATTTACTACTAATACTACTGCAATATTTGTATCGCAACAAACAATTCAAATATTCATAAAAAAAAAAAACTCGTAGGTAGACCAAACTCATTATAAATACTTATGTACCTAACTACCTGGCTAGCTATGTATAAGTATTACATTATTTCAGTATAATATGTTACAGAATAATATAATATCATATATATTATTAACATAAACTATTAAGTAACCTTGAGTATAACTTGTCTATCATCGCTTAATCTGATGACGGAGAGGTACTGCAATAATGAATAATGTGAATTCTAATAGAAACAGATTAAAAAAAAAAAACCTGATTAAAAATTACTTTTATGACTATATTATTCCGACGATTGACCAGAAATCTACCACAGTCCACAATATGCGATTCAAGTGATAAATTTTATCGCTGTAAACAAATTATAAAACTATACAACACATCGTATTTCATTCGAAAATACGAATTATTTGTCACATTCGTACAAACTTGGTTGCATTCGATAAGTTAAAAAATTATATCGCGTGCGATAAAATATATTATCGTGAATTCGAGAATTGGCCCCTAGAAATACTTCCGTGGCGCCGTCACGTTGTAAACATAATAAGGTCAGTATAATATTATGTACAAATCGTTTGTTTCACTTACCCTAGTATTAGATAACATATATTAGAACAAAATGCTAATGATCATTAGAATATTTTTATGTTTAATTATACTACTATTGTTAATACATTTTTTAATTATAAGTTTTAGTGTCATTTGTACACCGGTCGTTTCCGAATTTCCTATGAGTTATACATAGCAATTGTAGCATAATATACTATTCCGTACAGTTTGAAAAGCGTATATTGTATAATGAAGCTATTAACTCGTAAAATCGTAATTTGTTGATAAATAAATAGCTACCTAACCTTTGAAGTTTGAAATACGAAATTATTAAGGTACCAATTTAATAATTTCCTATTTTAAACTTCAAAGGTTTCCGGTATTCGGTTTATCTCGTCACAATATTTTTGATTGAATAAATTAATTACAAGAGCTTTATAAAGAGTAATCACACCGTGTAGATAATTAACTTATAATTCTTTATTTACATTCCATTCAACGATTTGTCAATTTCCGAATTTTTTCAAACACGACGATTCAAATTATTTTCCAGAAAATCGTGTCGTTACATTAATATTACCTAATACCTACATTATACATTATTTTCGTGTGTTTTTTCTAGTATAAACAATAATCTATACCGATTATACCTAAAAAGGTTAGGTTAGCCTTATAAATCTAATATAATAAATAATAATTTAAATATTAATACATTACTCTCATATAAATGTATAATATTATTTGGGAGTTGTACAAGACGGTCGACGTCAATTTGTTTTCCATAATATTGAAAATAATGTATGCCACGTATTTTTATTGGACAATATGTATTAATTTGGTCTTTTAATTAGGTGATTTTTCTATTTGTCTCCAGAGTACCTATTGAAACTGAACTCACCATTAAATAAGAAAACTACTGATCTACGTACAATGTAAAAAAAATGTAAAATATTATTACTTAATTTATCAAAATACTAGATTCTTAATAACAAAAAAGTTCTTGTTTTTTTTTCAATTTTATAATTTCCCCCCACCTCGCCCTAGTAAGGTAGTCTGGCTACGGCCTTAAACATAGAAACATAGTATAGGACAATGGAACATAGACGGAAATTGGGGAAAAGTTTGAGGAGATTATATGCACACTCAAAAAGCATAGACGAAAAAATTAGCTCCCCTCGAGTTATAACACTAAGTTATAGTTAATAATAATAATAAATAATTTAACAATATAATATATAATTTTTAATTAAAATATTATTGGAGCGTAAATAATAATAAGTACAATATCTCACTAAAAGAATCGATGATTAATAAAGCTTTCATCTACCTATTTTTCTTATATCTTTAAATTAATTATAGATTACAATTTACAAATGATGCTATTATAATATACACATAAACATAAAATTATTATATATTCATATATGTATATGATTTAGAAAAATAAATCACTCGAAGGTTTTTCACGGTGAGATAGTTTTGAAAACGCAAAAAATTACTTTGATATACCTACAATAAAACTCCTTTTAAAATTATGACAAATTTGTGCCTAAAGGTAAAACAGAAAAAAACAATAGAATATTAAATAATAAAAACAATATAATGACGTATAAAGTATAAACTATAAACAAAATACTATAATATAATTCAAATACAACTCAAATACTGATAGTGATTATTATTTATAAGATTTATATACCTTATTAAATCAGATTATAATTTATTAAAACAGTGGTTTTTTTATAAATTTAATATAAGTGCTTAAACCTTTCTATTTTTTTAATTAAATAACATCAAAAAATTTTTAAATTTTTTGTGTTGATTTTATTTTTGTTCAGTCCACTAATATACCTATATGGCTATATACCAATGTTATACAGTTACGTGTTCAAAAGTGTTATTATTAATTTATTTTGTTTTGAATTAACTTCAAATTTCAGTTAAAGTTTATAGTAAGTAATATATTATGAGCTGGCTATATCAACAAGCCATAAAAAAGTTCTCCGAAGTCGATAGCCGACGCAATCGATAAGTTTCTTGTACAGGTAAAAAGATAATTTTCGCGGTTTCGATATACGCTCACTAGCAAGTCCAAAATATAACAATCAGTTTCGGTTAGATATAAGAGTATAGTATTTTTATTTTGTAGATTTTGAAGATGATTACATATTTAAAAATACTTTGAAATTTTTTCATTATATTGTTAAAATTTCTGAATACATACATTTAAATTTTTTTTTCATTAATCGTTATTAGTTTTTTTTTGTCCACGAAAATGTTTGATTTTGTTTTATGTTTGCAGATAGCACTTTTTATGTCGTATATGTCTATTTTTTTTTCTTGTAAATTAATATTTTAATTATTATTATTATTTGTATAACAAATGCGTAACACAAATCACAATATTCTTTTGAGTTTATTTTGACATTATTGTAGCATAATATAGGTAGGTATCTAAGCATATTTTTAAGAGTACATTTCAATATTTCATAGTTTTTTTAGAGCATTTTATAAATACATACTCTAGCAATAATATATGATACCTAATTTTTAAATACATATTATATAAATGTATAATATAATATATAGTAGTCCTGTGCAATGTTAAGATTGTCAATAAAGTCGATAAATTACAAAATAATACGTTCTATAAAAACAATCATCATAAATACAGGTAAGCAATAATAATTTGTAATAGGTATTTTTTTAATCTAAAATTCTTAAAGACTTGGAATCGGAAAAACGAAACCGATACATGCGGATAACATAATATAATATTATTATTATAACGTTTGGCCTCCCGCCGTTCTCGCGCGCGCGTCTTTACGTTGTAGCATAATTATTATTATTATTATTATTATTGTTGTTATCGTCGTCATTATCATTTTTTTTTTTTTTTTATCAAGCGATTGCGACTCGTGACCACACACGGTCTCGTACTATCAGTGTCTGTAATATTATTTATATTAATATTTAATAATAATCATTATTATTATTATTGTACGTACTTTGAATAATCGTCATAATAGTAATAATAATAATTGTTTTGTTGTTGCCACTATTACTTTTTTACAACCAGTCATTGTCGGCAGTCGGTACGCACGTACTGACGAGATGCGTCTGCCGCACCGCTATTATTACGTATCGACGTCGGTCTGTGGATTAAACGATTCGTCAGCGGGCGCTCTACTGCACTACGCGATTAAGATAATGTCGTCGGACTACTAAAATGTCCAAGAACGTTTTCGACACAACACGCAGTTCGTCTGAAGTCAGTCGTCGTTTCGTTGAAATTCGTATCCCCGGGAGAGTCGTGGACAAAATCGTACCGTGGACCGCCGATTGGTAGGTAGGTTGCTCGCCGTCCAGATTTTATTATTACAACGCGATCACGACGTTATTGTTTTCATTGTACTTGCCTGTCTATCGATTGAAAAATCCCACCTATTCGTTCGTGCCTTTGGCCTAGTCGACTAGTAGTGGCAGTTTACTTCCTTGTTTTTTTGTTTTTTTTCCTTTCTAATATACATGATATTGAATGCCAATACTATCAATGCTCATAATTCATATTAATAATCTATTATTATACTATGACTATAATATCACATTTAATTGTAAGCTTATAACAGGTACCTAGACGTGCAATTATTTATTTATTGATGGTATTAGACTAATAAAAACATTCAGTCTTTAGTGAAACAGTGATTGTACTATCTATACTACATAAATATATATATATATATATATGTATTTATATACCTATGTGGCTGTGTTAGTCTGTGAACTATACCTATACTTATTGTTTGTGTATTATTATATTATATAATACATGGGAGTATGGGACTGAAGAACTTTGTTCTTTCTGTTATGATCAACTCATTGTATTGATATTTTATCTTTTTATTATAATAAAATGTATTAATTTTCAATTTTACTTTAACATATGTTTTAGAATTTCACTCAAAATGATTTCAAAGGAAACAATATTCATGTACACGGCTTCTGCAATAGTTGTTCTATTTACTGTCGTGTATTTATATTATAAAAATATATACAGCTACTGGAAAAAATTGGGAGTGTATCATTTGGAACCAACTTTTTTTTTTGGTAATGCTAAGGACCGTGTTCTTTTCAAAAAATCATTCCATGAATTTCACAGAGACTTGTACTTCAAGTTCAAAGGACATAGATATGCTGGTTAGTACTGCGTTTAACTGTGAATTACTTCTCTTTGTTTAATTTCTTATTATAAACACTTTAATTATTATGTACCTACCTACAGTGAGTTCTGCTTAATAGGATCACTGGTAAATAAAATAAACTATTTAATAGAATCATAAAAGAATGAATCTAATCGGATCGTATATTTCAATTAACCTTTTATTAGAATAATTTTGTACATGTATTTAGATTAAATTATAATTTAGTTACTTTTATGGACAATTTATTGATTTAATACTTTGCAAACTGATATGACAGTTATAAAATAAAATCATATTTTTGAGCTTACCCAATTATTGTTGTACAGTGTGTCTTTGAATATGATCAAAAATGTTTTTAACATCTTAATCAAACAAAAAGATTTATCAAGAAAGAAAAAAGAAATTTGTTCATTTGTTTTGAAGTGTATGAAAATTGCATTAACTCTGAAATTCAAAACACACATGTACAATACAATATTGATTGTTACACTTATTTATTTTAAAATTTGTTTTTTTTTTAATTATTTTAAGTACAGTACATATTAATAAAACATTATATTAAAAAAAAGAATGGTTTTTTAGAATTTCTGGGTTAATAGAATCTAAATGACCTATACCAATATGATCACATTAAACTGAACTCACTACTTTATGTTAACATTACAATTACAGTAGGGTCTCGTTAATCTGAACAAGATTGGGGAAAGAGGTCAATCAGATTACTTATGACTTAAAAAAAAACAATACATTTTCTTGTAATTTATATTTATTTTTATCTATACATTCTGTTTTAATTTATTTCAAAATTATAATTATATATATTTAGCTAATTAATATTTACGTTATATATTATGTACCTATTCATTTAAAATATTGATTTATTATTATTTTTTTTTTTTTTTTGAACACTAGTTCTTATATGCTGATAAAATGCTTTGTCCCGTAAACATCTAAGCGTGTTTATATTAATATAGCGATACAACAGTTTTTAATTTCGTTAAGATTAGCTTGTGTTCAGAATTATTGAAACCTTACTGTATACATTAAATATTTGAAATTTCAAAATCCTATAAAAAATAATTTGTTATACAAATATTACATGTTTAATAAATTTCTGTATAAAATAATTTGTTATTTTTTAGGATATTATCTTGGTCGCCGAGCATCATTGGTTATCCTTGACCCAGACATTATCAAATGTATTATGATTAAAGATTTTAATCATTTTACGGACCGCCAAACAATGAAATTTCGAACATCTGAATATATTTCTGAAATGTTGATTAATCTTAAAGGTTCCAAATGGAAACGAATGAGAGGTCAATTAACACCAGCATTTACTTCAGGAAAACTTAGAACTATGGAGCATCTTGTGGATATTTGTTGTAACAATATGAGTGATTTTTTAAATGAAAATATCAAAAATGGTAATTTTAAACACAGTTTTAATTTAATATAACCCGTCCATTTCATCTTGGGCCATCTACTGACGTCACAAACTACCAACACAGTTGGTGTTACTTTACATTATAAGATAGTAATCGTAACAGTTGCAAATGGCCAAGATCAACTGGACAAGTTATACATATAGTTTTGTATGGAAATGTGTATTCAAAGTATATGGTGGTTTAATGTGAAAATAAAAGTGGCTTGGTAATTTATAATATCTGAATATTTATTTTATCACATATATTAAGTATATATTTTCATCACCTATATATTTTTTCAGTCTTTTAATAATGACTTAAGAATTATATTTCAAGTTGTCGTGTGTTTATATGACCTATTTAATTGTTATTAACATATGTAATCATAATAGATTATTCAATTATTGTATTTATTTATATAGATACTAATTAAAAAAAAAAAAAAATCATATAGCTTAACCTATAATTTAACATATATTTTAACAATACAATTAATTTAATATAAATTTTGTTTGCAGAACAAGGTTATGAATTGGAAATGAAAGATTTTTTTGGCAAATTCACCTTGGATGTTATTGCAACTTGTGCATTTGGAGTAGAATCTAATTCATTGAAAGATGAAAATGGTGGTTTTGCCAGTCGTGTATCTAAATTTGCTAGCTTAAGTATTATGAAACGTCTATCCCTATACATAGTACTACTCTTTATGCCTGGTATTGCTCGATTTGTACCATTATCTTTTTTTAACATGGAAGTGATACATTTCTTAGCTAATGTGATCAAAGAAGCAAAAAAATTCAGACAATCCACTGGACAAAAGTATGTACATTGTCATTTATATTTTTTAAATCTAAAATATAATTATAGCATTTATAACTAATGATAAATCATTTTTATTTGTATACAATATTATAATTTTATTACAATTAAAAATAATGCATTTTTAATTATATATGTGACCCGTGAGTACCCATACTGATATCTCTTGAAATAATTGAGATATTATAATTCTGTTTTTTAAGACTCACAGAAGCAAGGACTGCAAATATTTTAATTTATTATAATGTTTTGCTAAAAAATCAAAGTTAAATATTTTATAGTTTATTTTTCTGATAATTTTGACGTTTCAACTTTTTATTATTGTTTATTTTGTGGTTTTTAATAATTTTATTAGTTTGAGAAAAATTGTGAATTACTTTATACCATTTCACTGACACACTGATATCAAACATGTGACCTGTGGGCTTTTTGTTCAGCTGGTGAATGCTTTCAGTGTGATCTGCAATACTATTCTCAAAACTAAAAAAAATGTATTAAAAATCACAATGGTAATGAAAATAAAATGTTAAAACATCAACATTTTTAGAAAAATAAACTAAAAAATTTTTGATTTTTTAAAAATACAGTTTTGATACCCGTTATATCGGGAGATATCTTAATGGGTAAATCTTCACAGGACACTGTATAAGTATTTTTCTTATTAATTAATGTACCTAATATTAACTGATATTATTAATTCAACTATTTAAAATGTATTAAGAGGATGTTACACTTACCCATATACATGTTTTGGTTTTGTCTTACAAGTTACAACAAAGTAAATTTACATTCAGCAGAATCCATTTTATATTACAAGTTTTAATATACAAATCAATTTACCTATAATAGAATTTTAAAGTAAAAATATAATCTAGAATATCTCATAAGAATAAGAATAAATAATAATAATAAATATTTTACATAGTTATAATTTACTTCAAAATGATAATATTTATAAAAGTGTATGATGTAATCTATATTATATTCTTACCTTTGAGTTGAATAATAATATGTAAATTTGCTTTTCTAAAAAAGTTAACCACAAAATTGGCTCTATCATTTATTAATATTATACAGCATATTTAATCATTGTTTCTACTGAATACAACTTTGTTATGCTTGTAAATGTAAGATAGAGACAACATGATAACATGGAGTAGTATCCTCTTGTATTATTCGTTAAATTTTTATCTAGAATCATTTAAAAATAATAAACAATAATGGTGTAATAATAGAAATATCAACTAAAATAGAATTATTGTTTTATTATTTTCTATTACTTATTTTTTAGGCGGAATGATTTCTTGCAGTTATTACTGGATAGTGAAACTGATTTAGATAAAAATGACAAAAACAAATCAAAGGATGGTAAATCGATTTTTAAATTTTGTATTAATGACTGCTGCTTGATTTAAAAAAAATATATCTTAAAAATGTCTCCTTATAATTATTATAATATGTATAAATTAACTATTAAAAAGATGATAATTTTGGTTGATTTCAGATGCATTGACTGAAGCTCAAGTGGTTGCTCAATCTGTATTGTTCTTAATTGCTGGATTTGAGACATCAAGTACATTGTTAACTTTTACATGTTATGAATTGGCTATAAATCAAACCATACAAGTTAAGTTAAGAGAAGAAATATGTTCAGTTTTAAAACGATACAATGGAAAATGCTCTTATGAAGCCATGCAAGAAATGCCTTTATTAGACATGGTATTGATGGGTATGTATCATGCAAGCAGCATTGATAAAATTTTAATCAGAAAAAAATTCAGTCATATTTTGTGAAAAAAATAATAATTACCCTTTTATATTTATGTAGAAACTTTAAGAATGCATCCACCCGTAGCACAATTAGAACGTGTCAGTACTCAAGACTATACGCTGCCTGATTCCAACTTATTATTAAAAAAAGGTATGACTGTTCAAATACCTGTCATTGGATTACACTATGATCCGGAATATTATCCAGATCCTTATAAATTCGAACCAAATCGATTTTCTCCAGATGAAAAAGCTAAACGTTCACATTATGTATTTTTACCCTTCGGAACTGGACCAAGAAATTGCATTGGTATATGAATTAAAATGTCTTTATCAACATACCTATTAAAACTATAGTAACATGATGTTCTTTTATTAGGTCTACGATTTGCCTTAATGAGTACAAAGAGAGGAATGGTGCATCTCTTAAAAGACTTTTCAATTAATCTGAGTAGCCAAATGACTGTGCCTTATGAATATAGCAAACATTCAATGTTGCTTAAAGCAAAGGATGGTATAAGGCTGTCATTCAATAAGTTGAGTGAATAGTAAAAACAGTTTGGTCAACTACTTAATAATTAACATATTTGTGGGCTGTGTTAAATTTATTTGAAACTAAAGTTATCGGTTCATTTCTCAGTTTTGTCTATTGCCATTGTAAATGATTTCAAAATATGACGTGTTTATACTTTTTTTTTATTAAAATAGATTTTATTTTTATATACTTATTGCTGGTTTCTAATATTTGTTTGTTTCTTTATATAGGTTACATTTTATATTATTTTAATATTATTGAATATAATATTTTATTATTCTAACTTTGTGAGTTTTAAACATAATTTGTAGACATAACTGTGGCCTATAGTTAGAAAATCTCATGTTTTAAAATATTTCAAAAAAATTTTCAATTTATATAAAATTAAAACTAATTGTTGATCTGTTTAAATGTTGTAGAGCTTTTGTATCAATCCACTGTTAAATTTATTAGCATAAGTTTATGTATTAGTAATAACTTAAACATTAGTGATGAAAGTTCATCAATCTGAAACAAAAGAAAATTATTTAAAAACTAAACCTTCAATAGAGATCAATGAATCTATACAATTTAATATATTTTTCAAATTGGAAACAATTGTATAGATATTTTTCTTTAATGTACTATATTCAGAAAAGAAGAGAGTAATTTATTGTTACAATTGCTTCAATTTAAAATAAATAATAAAATAATTTTTTATGTGGATTATGCATTCATGCTATTGATATCGCTCATAGTAAAAATAATAACTAAAAGTGTTATTGACAGCTATCTATCAAAAATTAAATGTTAAAATTTTTTTATCTTATTGTTTATTTTATAAGATTCATAAATTTGTTACAAATGAGCTTCATGAAGAAAAAATATCAGCTATGTATAGCTAATGCATGGTGTTATGACTGTTATGTGAAGGGGGAAAGTCTATTTCACCCATGATATTGACTAGCACTAAGACCATACTCTAAATTGTTGTCATTTTTATAATACGCATTGTAGCGAAGAGTATATTTTTGTATTATTAACAGCTGAATAGCTGATTAATATAAGTGTTGGAATCAAAATATCCTATATTAATGAATATTATGTATAAATTGTATGTTAATACTTATTATATTAGATATTTATTTAATTTTAATTTTAATTGTTTTCAAAAAAAAATTTGAGTTATGTTGATTACTAATTCACAGAAGTGATATAGTACTAGCAATTGCTAGTAGTTAAATTTAACAACTTATTTATTTTAATAATTCTTTTGGATAGATATTGGGACGTATATTATTATTTTATTTTAATTATCAGGTTACAAAAGTTGCAATATAAATATAAATGTACACTTCCATAATTTCTCTTTAACCATATACCAAATATCTACTTATAAAAATCAGTTAAAAGTTACCAGAGTTGAAAAAGATTAATATTATGCTTAGTAGCTACCAAATAAAAAAATTTTAGTACTGCAATAATATGCAGATTACAAATGCGTGCATTTTACATTCATATATTATGAGAATAGAAATAACAATACAAAAACAATTATTTAATACATAAAAGTACATCTACTGAATGATAAAATTGGTCATTGACATGTCACTACATTTTTTTTTAAATTTATTTAATTATTTATTGATGCTCGTATTATTTATATTGTGTATTATAGAATATAAATTATAATAAACTACATATTATTATTTAAACTATACATCTGAGCAGAAATTAAAATTTTTATTTTGTATAACAAAAACCATTTTATTTAGGTTACCTGTATATTATGTTTAGTACACTTACAAAAAGGAAATGTATCAAATTGAATAAGAAAGACTTTGATTAAGAATAGTTAGTCTCAATATTTTGCAGTATAATACTTCCACATCATTGTTCATATAAAACAAATCTCTTTTGTGACAAATTTTATGATTTTCTTGTACTCTGAAAAAATAAGCTATTATTTTCTGCTAATATCATATACCTATCTCTTTCATTTAATTAAAAAATAATAAATAAAATCTCTTATGTGTCATCCTCAATAAATTATTTATGAAATAACTTTCTATGTGAAAAAAATTCTAAATTATGATACCAGTCACCAATTATTATTCAAAAACCATCCTGACATTAAAAATAACTCAT
This sequence comes from Aphis gossypii, assembly GCF_020184175.1. NCBI lineage: Eukaryota > Metazoa > Arthropoda > Insecta > Hemiptera > Aphididae > Aphis > Aphis gossypii. The sequence goes on from NC_065533.1 coordinate 36,529,078, forward strand.
ATTTACACTTGACAAAAAACATAAACTAATAAAATCTCAAATATTGAATGTTACCTGTAATTTAATTCAAAATAAATATAGCTTTAAAATTTGTTTCTTTAAATAATAAATATATATATATTTTTAAATATTTTTGTGTAATCTTCTGTGCTGATAAATTGTTTTATACAAAATAGGAGGTTTCAGCATCAACCACAATAATATATTTATTAATATTATAATATCAATAGGTTAATTTTCTCTTATTCATACCTGTGTAAAAATATTAAAAATACAATCATACAAATTTACAAATAAGTATTTTGTCGTTCAAAAGAGTAAAAATATTTTCAAAAACATAAATAAAATGTAAAATAGTTTTTATAAAATAAATAAATTACCCAGTATAGAAGTTTATGTTCACAAAAATTTTTTTATAAGGATATTATATTTTATTGTATGATATATAATATTTTATTTTCAGACTGTCTGAAATTTTCAGTTTTTAAAAACAATTTTATAAATAAAAACGTAAAACAGACTGCTCCCCACTTAAGTTGCCAGTAAAACAGTTAATAATTCAGTATATTATAAATAGTTATAAAAAGAAAATACATATTAATTATTGTGATAAATAAAATAACAATTATCAAATTTAAGTAACTTTAAGGATATATTATAGATAACACAATGAACAATGAACAATATAATTAATAATGTTGAATTATTTCCAATGTCATTAAACAGTCATTAAATTCAAGAATACTTTTTGTGCATTTGTTTACTTAGCAATTGTTAGCCCTTGCTTCTTAAACACCCATGTCTTAATTGAGAGTATAATAAGTAAACTAATGGATTGATTTATCAATAACATCTCGGTATGATACAATTCTCGCTTGGTGGGATAATAAAGTGTTTAAAACTGCCAGGCTGTTAGCAAGACAATAAGTGTCATAAGACCAAATACTATTTATTAATTTGGTAATAGTAAGTGACTAAAAAGATTTGTAAAATCTAGTAGTGTACACAATAATAGGTTCCTACTTAATAGTTTATAACAGTTTTTGACTTTTGTCTATAGTACCTATACCAAAAAATAAGTTGGTTTGGTTTATTTTAAATGCACAAGATAATATTAATGGTAATTACAACTAATCATTATTATTTTATATTTTTAAACTTAAAAGAAATCTTATCTATAGTAAGGTCACTACTATAACAATAGGGCCAAGTATATTAACAATAATATAAGTAAAGTATATTGTGTTCTTGATAATTATTATTAATAAAAATTTTCTTAATTAATACATAATAATATATTAAATTAAAAAAATAGTATATGATACATAATTAAGTGATTATCTAAAGGTTTTAAAAAATAGTAACTAAAAATATTATTAATAAATAAATATTACTTAATATTATTTTTTTAATCATAAACAAATACTTAGATTCAAACTTAATGTGTTTTAAAATTACTTACAAAATTAATATGAATATACTTTTTGATCAATAGATATTTTGTGCTTAATTAATAGTTTCATATTAATAAACATGGTTTATAATACAAGCCGTAAACGTGCCTCACAATCAACTTCATTAATACAATGCATTGATTGCCATGGTATACCATTATTTTTTCCTAAATCTAGCCTAAAACTAATATTAGAATTAGCTGGAGGTATGAATCGAATACAAATTATATTACAATAATTTGGAAGTGTCCATTGCCTACACTTAGAACAACGACCAACATAATTAAAATATTCCCATAGCGGACGAGGTATATCTTGTCTCTTTAATAGAGGAAAGTTTTCCATCAACTTAAAAAGCGCAATATGCCTTAATGATTTGAAATCTGATGGCTCAGTAGTACGTTTATTATATGACAATAGGTGATCAAGATTTTTATAATTTGGGTGATCAAAAAATTTATGTGTCAATTCGAATCTTGTTAACATTGCTAAAGGTCTGCAACGAGGAACGTTTACTAACATATTGTCAGCTGCAAGTAAGTTTTTGAGATTCTTAAGTTCTCCAATGAAATGAGGTAAATATGCCTGTAAAAATATCATATTTTTTAAATTATTTAAGTTGTTAGATATAAAAGAAAACAACTATTTAAATTTATTGAGCTAACAAAATAATGCATCTTCTGTTGCATACTCGGAAGATTATTGTATATTAGTTCATAATTGCATTATTAATTAACAAGATAAATAAACAAATTTTCACTATCTTGGTAACACATAAAATAGCAGTATAAATTACATTTAGCAGTTTTAGTTTTGTACTGTTAGCTTTAATACATATTAGAGAAAATTGACCTACTATAAAACTAAAAAATAAGAAGATTAGTTGTGCTCTCTTGTTCACTTTTTACAATGTTTTAATTTTTATGTGAATCATTAGTATGTAAAAAATTTAATAATGCTTTGTTTGATAATAGATCAATTCACTCTAATAGTTAAGATAATAACCCCAATAATAACACAAAACTGGAACTGCTGAACTTAATTACTGGTATATTAAGGTACGAAGACAACACATTAGAATATAACATCCTCTTAATCTTTTAAATTGGATATTTGTGTAATATTTGTTTACTTTCTCTGATCTAAACATAATGTACTAAATATGCAATTAGCAAAACCAATCTTGTGTTTGTAAATGATAAAATGTTTGAAACTGGTTTCTAGTATAAAAGTAGTATAATTTTTTTTATTGAGTTCATTGAATAAAAATATGTTATAGGTCCACAACTGCATACCTATTTAAGTAGTTTTTTTTTTATGTATCATTAATTTTCAATAATTTTTAAATACATATAATTCCAATTTCTAGATTAATAATAAAAAAATAATAATGCATTTTTAGATGTTTACCTATATTCTCAAAATTACTACCTAATATGATTTAAAAGTTATTAGCTCAATACACAACAAATCTATAGCATAAAGTAGGTACACTAATGTAAGAAGATTTAACCTAACCTGACTCATACTAACAATTCATAAACATTCCGAAAAAATCAGTTGTTTCCACTAATCACTAGCGCTACAGCGGAATTATTTTGTACAATACATTTTTCGATATTATCGCGCTTTTTAATACGAATATGTTCATAAAGTATGAATAATTAGATATTTTAGACCTGAACGATTTGATAAATTCTAGTACATAAAATAATATAATACCTAAAATCGTGTTCAATACACGCTATTAACCTGATGATAAGCTTAATTAAATTTCGTATGTGTAATTTTTTGCTACAAAAATGACTAGTGGCGTATTTACGGGAGTGGTCCAGGGGTACTGAACCACCCTCAGATAAAAAACCTATACATATACGGCTGTACATATCCCTGCAGTATAGTAAAGTAATAAGTATAGAAATTGGTATTGTGTATTCGACGGTTTCCAAGTTACGGCTAAATATAATGTGTGATAAAGGCATTAGGTATATGGTTCTCATGGTTTATATAAATTATTTAATTATGTGTAAACTGTGGACCCCCTCCCAGAAAAATGTTAAAAATACGCCACTGAAAATTACCATAGGTACTTAAAAATATTTTATTCGTTATTAAGGAAGATGACAACGCAATATATTTTATTATCTCTCTCAGACCAAGCACAACATACATAAAACGCTTTTACCTAAAATCGTTTTTTTTTTTTTTTTGAGTAATCTTAGTGTAAAATCGCGTATTTCAATTATAGAGGATGTTTTTGAGAATACCTATGTGACACATTAGTTTTATATTTTATTGATATTTGATTTTATATTCGGCTTAAGTATCAAAATACTCAACCCATCTAGGGAAGAATTTCGGGTAGAATGTTTAGATAATTTTAACAACTAGGAAGTTCAATCCAAATTGCTCGCCGACATTGTATCGAAACGATAAACGTCCACACTGTCGCTTACGGAATTAATGCTGCGTAAATACTGGACTATCCTAGTCGAAATTGAATGGTATTATCGTCGTGTTCCGTACGCATACCTATCCAATTACGCCGACACAGAACCGTGCCGTGGGAGGCCTAGGGGGCATGTGCCCCGGGCGCATGATTTAAACTTTTAAAAGGGGGCGCCAAAAATTTTTTTTATAATATTAGGGGGCTAATATTTTTTATTTTGCCCCGGGCGCTAAATCTTAACGGCACGGCTCTGCGCCGACAATTAACGTTTAGCGAGCAACGATGCATTGCAGGCGTTTTTGACCCGGTGACGGATGTCACCAACCCACACACAAAACATAATGGACCCCTAAACCAAAAAGGAGGGTTGGTGGACCGGGTGTCATTTGATTGCGTCCCATTCAACCTTTTATACCTTTTCAGTGTTAAGCTTATAAAACACTTTATTTTTATCACACACATTTGTAACTATTGCTATTAAAATAAAAATTTGATTTTTATTAATGGTAATAATACTTTATAACAAATATGACCTTTTTAAGCCTAAATGACTCCAATAATTGTTTAAACGTGTTATTTAGGTAAAATTTAAAGTAGCTAAAAAGTTTGGTATTCAGAACCACTGTAGTTTATATTGTTTATAATATTTAGTGACAATAAATTTGAATTTAAGTCGGTTTTCCATTTAATCTTAATTTACTAGTTTTTTTCCAATTATAGTCGATAATAATTTTTTTGCTTGGTTACTAAGCTTGAAAATATATAACGAGCAGGTTACTTAAACATGTTGTTAAGTTGTTATGATAGTTATATAAAAATATTAAAGGTACCTAAATGTAAAGGTATATTTTTTTATAAAAGAACTTATGTAAAGCCCCATTTTTTTTAAAAATATTTTATAGTTGGTTTGAAAATACTTGGTATTTTTACTTTTAACTTCGTAGTGTCAACAAGATTCAATTCTCTATTAGAACTTCCTTAGAATTGAAGATTAAAATTTAAAATATTTACATAACATGATACCCATTGACGGACAAGAAAAAAGTTAAATATTCAAAACATAAATCCAGATGGACCTTATACCATATATAAATAAGTAGGTAACTATTTAAATAGGTTTTTTATGTTTATATATGTATACGAGTAGGTGTATAAACCTAACTGATTAAGGAATGTAATTCTATTATAATTATTTAGGTACCTACTTATTTTGTTTTTTTTTTATTTAATTTTAATATTGCAATTATTATAGATGACTGGTATACATATTGTATATTATTATACTTTATTATGTACCTCGTACTTGTCTAGTTCAATAATAAAGATAAATGTTATACAATTTTTAAAGTAGGCAAGTATTCGAGTAAGAACTTACTTAAAATTATTTGAATTTTTTTTTTTTAAATACTTCACAACATTAAAAAAGTTACATGACAATCAAAAGTAGAGTATTTGTGGAATATCTAAATATTAATTGATAAATTATTTTAATTGATATAGTTTAGATAGTTACCTAAAGTAATTTTATGCATGACCATCTCAAAAACATTCTTCCATAATTCCAAGCATTAAATGTTTCAAATATTAATTTTTGTAAAGGCTGATTTTATTTGCCACTAGTTTTAGAAAAATAATACACAATAGGTACTTGTAATAAGTGGAAATAAAGTGAAATTTTTATGTATGTTATTAGGGTAGTCTCGGACATTTATTCTAAAAAATTATTAAAATATGCATTTATGACCTACGAACTCTAAAAATATACTTACAAGTAAGTGACATATTGGTCAAATCATGGTATTAATCATTAATCACACTATAGTGGCAATAAATGTTTTATGTACTTATATTTATATCTTTAATATGTTTATTTTTCATTATATTTAAGTACATAATATTTATTATTGTCGAGCAAATTGTATAAAATATTTAAATTAATACTTAAAAAAATATCAAAACCATGAATTTTCATTTTAATAATAATAGTAACAGTTTTTTTCTGTATAGATGAGAAATTAATAGAAAAAAAACTAATGAAAAGGTTAAGAATAATATGGCTCGATCATTATCTTTCGTAAGCGAGCCAATAGTCGAATACACCAAACACGACAAACGCTAACAGTAATATTGTCAAATCTGACAAGCATGCCAAAGCAGTTTGGCTATCTTTGTTGGTTGTTTGCTTCTTGATCAACTCATCCATTCCGAGCAGCACTATCCGTTGACCTACTTCCGGCCGTATTGGTGACTTTGCATGAAACTCTTCTTCCACAATGCTCAAATCTGTTTTTCCTGATTTTATAAACAAACGTCGTGCATAAAATTTATAATAATAATAATAAAAATGTTTTTTTCTTTAATTTTGAATTTGTTTCACACTCACTAAAACTCTCGTATTTAACCACTTTTTGGAACGAGAAGCCATCTCCACCTTCTGCCAGATAATTACTTATGATTATAGTGTAATTTGTGGTTAAATTCAATTTCTCATATACCGGCACGGCGCAATTCCCACACCTCGCGTAAATGGATTGCACACGCTTGCCACTGGGCTGACCAAAGTCTATTACGACCTTTAATCCTGTTGGATGATTTATAAAATGAGTATTAGAGTGGTCAGATTACTGAATAATAACTTGTATTTTATTGCAAATATATAATACATTTTTATTTAATTGCAACATTTATCACAGCGTATAGTTAAATTATCATTAATCATAAATAGATCGTATTGTCATGTGCGCATTTTAAAATAGAAGATAAAAAATAAAAAGATACAAAAAATTTTTTGTTTGCACCGATTTTGTTCATCTACCTGACACTTGAAGAAATTCACCGTTAGCCACCATTGTACTGTACCGTCGAACGGAATACTCAAAAGCTGTCCAAATATCTGAACCCTTAGTCGTAATTTTACCTATATCATCTTGAAATGGCAGCGACGACAGCAAATCGCCGAAAGTGATGTTACCTTAAATATATACAACGTTCACATAAAATAACAATAATATATTTGTAAATAAACCAACAATTATATAGATTTTATAAATATAACATAATAAGGACAACACAAACACCCACACATAATATATATAGGTATATAAATAAAAATATACAATATACACATATTAATACAATATATAATAATCCAGGTGATCAGTGGTGTACCTACGGGGGAGGGGGGTTAAACCCCCCACATATAATAATTTCTTTTGTGGAATATTATATTAATAACATTTTTTATACATATATGAATGGTAACACCCTCCCCCCTAAACGTATTCTATGGACGCTACTGCAGGTGATAAAATCTATACATAATAATAAATGTTTAGTGATAAATAGTGGTATGACATCTAACATCTTTACAGTGGTGAACATGATATATAAATAAATAAACTATAAGAAATAATTACAAATATACTTTAATTAATTAAATTATACTTAATATAAAGTGTTTAAATAGATTTAAGTAAGAGAAGTTATTATTATTATTAAGTTATATACTGATTTTAAGCCGAATACGTTTTAATTAATATATTTCTATTTTGTATCTATATGTGGCTTACCTCTTTTGTTCATGCTGTTCATATTTGTCCGTATACCTCCAGCTTGTAACAATGCTATAGGGGCGTCGGTCCAGTAATTGTTCAAATCAAACGATTTGATATTATTTCGAATATTCTGTACATGATCCATCAATAATTTTTTATTATTATTTTTACCATATTTTATCAATAGATTTTTTTTATTATTATTATTAGGTTACTCACGTAATCTACAAAAGAGTCCGTTATGAAATTTCCCAGGTTACATTCTCTGAACCTACAGTATTCATTGCTACCTTCTAAGAATACACTTGTCGAACCAATCACTTGATTGGTTTTCTCCTCAATCACTTTTCTCATGACTTTTACTTCATTCGATACTTTGGGATCTACAACAACACAATGTAAATTATTGCCTCGTCATAGTTCTGTTTTACTATATAATGGTTAAAAATAATAATAATGCTCATCAATTTTAACAAAGTTACGTCCGTTAAGTTCACAACAGAACTCTTATTACAATCTTAATACATAGTTTAAGAAAGAATATACTACCTATTTTGCTACTCCATTTACAGAATAATATGTTACCTGACAGTGCTATTTTAAAGTAGCCTCGCTACACACATTTAAGATTTAACACTTAAAAATGGGTAGGTATCAAAATATATAGCTACAAATTTTCCATTTTTATTTTATATATAATGTATTAGAATTTGCAAAATCTGTTTTACAAGCTTCCGGAAATTGAATAAACTAGTGTTGAAATTTAAAAAATCCATTTAAATAATATGAACGAAATTTGCTAAGTGGTGTATATATTTTACAATAAAGGGGCGCCTACTGCATAATGTACTTCTAGGGTACATTGAGATGCTTTTTGAAAGATTTTGCAACATTGTAATGCCTGACTCATTTTCAAATCGTAAATCCGTAGGTATAAGAATTAAAATGTATTTTATGATACTATATTAAATATAGTAGTGATTATACCTTGTTCGATTTTGGAATCCAATAAGATCGGATTCCCATAACTTCTGACAACTTCACCGGCTTCATCAAACTCCATCCACAATTTACCCAAATATTTTGTGGCATAATATGCATGGACGACGGGTACCTTCCTGTTGGTGTTTGGTTGTTCCACCCAAATAGGATAAGGACCAACTGGTTTATCAATGTCTGGTGGATTTCCTTTGAAAGAAAATAACCGCATTTAAAGGATTATACAAATAAGAAAACCTATTTTTTTATTATGTAACAATATAATGCTTAAAAAGAATAATTTTAGTGATTTAAAAATTGTTGGCAAACAATCACTTCGATGTTTAAAATGTATAATATATATATATAAGTCATGTTTTACGCGTGATGTCATATTATAACATACCTTCTGACGGGTTTTATCTAAAATACATACGTGGTATTTTTTTTATGTGATTAAAATAACTATAGAGAAAAGTTGATTTAAGGTATAAGTTACCAAAGTACATTTATAAAAAAATTATAAACTTCTTTAGATAATCATATTATTTTTATAGTTATAATATTAAAACTTGTTTCAGGATACCTTATAAAAAAGATACAAAATAGCAAACATATTATATTAAATAATATTATACGCTGTTATTTAAAATTTAAACAAATGTGTTATTATTTTAATAATAATTAAAATAAATAAAATAAATGAGTAAAATAACCTCACAATAAAATATATTAATTCAAATAAAAATAAGTATATATTATATTATATTATATATCATTGCATTATTATAATTATCGTAAAAATATATTATATTATTAGGTAAATCTTAAATATTTTAGATTCTGAACGGAGTGATGAATGTAATGATTTTACAATGATGTGTGTTTTCTTTTTTGTGTCTATCGACAACATTTGGAGCAGTAAAAATGATTAGATTTTTAACTTCAGCCCCTCTTTGAAAAGGAAATTGAATCTAGTTGGCACTTTAGGGGGTCAAAAGTAAAAAATTTTAAATATTTTTTAAATGAATCGGGAAAAACCCTTAAAAATGAGAGAAAACGGAATTTTTTACGCAAAACCAGTTTTCGTCAAAATCGAATTTTTTATTTTGCTTTAACTATTTATAGACAGTTGAAATTTTCAATTTTTCTAAATATTTTTTTTTTAAATAACGATAAAAAATTTTTGGCTGACCAGAAAATCTTGGAAATTTAATACAAGGTTTCTTATAAGTTGTTCTTAAATTGATAAAAATAAATCCGAAATCGTTAGTTACAATTTTTTTTATAAGTGCTTAAACTTCGAATTTATACGAAATATGTCAAAATTGCGAAAATTTGCAAGTAATTTTGTGGTTGGAAAATCGTAAAAATTTTTTCTTTTATAACTAAGTTTTTAAAATTTGGTACAAGGTTCTCCATAAATTTTTCTTCAAATATCTGTAAAAAAAACTCTACCGGATTCAGACAAAATATTTTTATGAGTGTTTGAAATTTAAATTTTTACAAAACCGCGTTAAATAACGGTTTAGCCTCAAACGATTTTTGATATTTGTTGTTATTCAAATAGTATAAGTCGTAGATACTTGAAAATTTTACCAGTTATTTAGATTTTCATTTGCTTTACGTGATTTGATTTTCAAAATATTTTGACTTTTTTTGAGCTATTTATAGACAAATGAAATTTTCAATTTTCCTAAGAATTTTTTTTGAAGTGTCGATAAAATTTTTTTGGCAGAGTCAAAATATTTGAAAAATTAATACATACTCGTAGTTCCTCATAAGTTATTCTTATAGCGATAAAAAAATTATAAGAATACATAGGCACAATTTTTTTTTTATTAGCATTTGAAGTTCAAATTTTGACAAAAACTCGTCAAAATCATGAATATTTGCAAATTATTTTGTAATTCAAAATTCATAAAATTGTTTATATTTATATCTAACGTTAATATTCTAGACTGACAAATCATCTCCGTTCAGAATCGTTTTTCGTATACAATGATACCTATCATTGCATTCAAATTTAACCTACCCTAGTCCGAGGTCCACCCCACCCCCTAATGTACAGCAGAGCGGTACCCACTTGCCGACTTTTTTTTTATCTTAATTCTTTATAAGAAGGGCTAGGTGTGTGTCGGATAAATATTTTTTGGTATGTTATTAATACATTCTTATTGTAAATCAATCTGTTGTGGCAAAATTTATTTTTCAGCGTCTTCTATAATTATTGACATTTACCATATTTCCAGATATTTTGAGTTAATTAAATACCTAATCTAACCTTGTCCTAACCTTTAAATTACTGTCAATTAATTAGAAAATCAGTATTTTTAATCAAAAATGTTATGAGAATATTTTAGTGCAAGTTTTAATATAATATAAGACAAATAGCTTTACCGTATGCTATGATTTACAAAAAAAGAAATTTTTCAAAATTTGATAATTGTCAGTTTATAAAATTAATTATTGTTATTATAATAATAATTAGGATAATAATATAATATAATATATACATAGGAATACTCCTACAAATTTCAAAAATACAACATATTATATAATTTTACAATTTTTCACACCCTTTAGTAAATAATGGTTATATTTTGTTTAACCGCAATAAATATGGGACTATTGAGTACTGAATTTTTAATTAATTAGCATAATATTTTTTATATATTTTGTATATAAATACTGTATTACAAATATATGTATAACCCATACAACACAATGACAAATATTAAATATGTTTATAATTTACCTGTGTACAAAAATGAATGTGAATGTCCACCAATCACCAAATCGATGTTTTCGACGTCTCTGGCTATCTGTGTATCAATTTCTAAACCGGAATGTCCAAGCGCTATGAGAATGTCCACACCATCGTTTTTCAGACGTTTTGCCTCAGCTACAATCGATGGAATTTCCGGCAAAATTTTCACGTTACCCACTCGTGTTATAACCTTAAAAATATAGATTTTAATCAAAACCCCGGTTAAGAATTTTCATGTTCATTAATGTCAAATGTCTGATGATTTACTATTTACGGATTTAATAAATCTCATAAACACTGTAGATTAACGAATTTAAACGTAACGATTGGGTGGTGATAAACTCTACCGATTTTTAAAAATAATAAACTCTCCTGATGATAAACTCTTCAGGGTCAATATTATGTTTAACTGAAGTAAATGTGTAAACTCTCCCGGGTATTCATATGCATATAATATATAATATGAGATAAAACTATACCTATTCAAAAGTTCGATACCGTTAATTATTGTACATTTATTGTACACTGTAATTAATATTGATTAAATATTAGGTATTATAACCAGAAATATGATTAGGTATATAACAAAAATATATAATAATATTATTTTAAATATACATTTATAATATTTTTGTATTATATATATTATATTTTTATATGGTTCACGGCCAAGTACCATACTACCTTAGCGGCATAGCGCCAAGTTCGCGGCTCACAAGTAGACTGCGGCTCATAGATTGGGAACCGCTAAACTAAACATAACAAGTCAAAACAGTCACACAAAAATAAAGAAGAAACTATACCTGAAGAATACTAGATTATAAAGACAAAAAATAGATAGGTACAATACGTTTTTTAAAATCTATGTGTTTATATTATCGAAAAAATGTAATTTAAAATGTTTTATTTTATTATATTATAAGTAGGTACCTATAGTGTTGTATTATATGTATGAATATTTTATAAGAGATGTTAGTACGTAAGAAATAAGTTAAGAAAAACTATAGATAATAAGTAAAACAGTAAAATTCAATAAGTTAAGCAATAGTTAATTATTCACAGAAATAGGTTAAAATAACAATTGTGCAATTCGGTGCCAGTAAACTTTATATTACAGTTAGCATAGTAAGCAAGATATAATAATAAGAAATGTAAATAAATTTGTTTAATAATTTACTAATCGGGTTAAAATAACAATTACACAATAATCATAGTATCTATAATTGTAAATTTAACGTAGTAATAGGAAAATGTAGAACAATCGATAGTAATTCGATTGTAAGTGTAATATATAAGTGAGATGGCTAAGACAGCAAAGGTAGTCAGTGGTGGTGATCGTGTGACTCGATCACCACCGGACGTCGTGTTTAAATAAAGTTCTTCTTTTGCGTTATTTTGTGTTTAACTTTATTTTGGTATACGTCCGAGTAATCGGCGTATACGACAATAGGTATATAGGTATATATATAGGCTATATACTTATAGGTATATTAGATTTATTTTATGAATTTTTATTTTTTATTGTATTTTGACTATAATATTATAGATCATAGCAACTAAAGACATTAATTTATATTACTATAATTATTATATGATTGACTATTTTTAAATGAAACTTAAATGTATATTAGATTTATTTTATGATTTGTATTGAATTTAATTTGTAATAATGAAGACCCGGGAGAGTTTACAAATGTTTACAATCGCCTTAAGAATTATATAATAATGTAACCTGATACAAATCTTTTATTTTTATTTCTCGAAGACTAGTGAATAACATTTTATCATAATTATTCCTAATGCAATATATATTTATAATATATATATTCTAATGTTTAACTACTGGCGACATAAAGACCTGCTTGTGTATTGTATTGTATTGTACACGTCAATAAAATATATGGATCAGATAAAACCAATACGACCGAACAATAATATAAATTATCCACCCTAACATTGGCCTCGAATAGTGGTTCAGGTAGAGTCTGCACATTCCAACGGCTTAACAGATATAGCTATACTTTACCACCAAACGAAATCATGACACAAAACAATAATACGCAGCATAAAAATACCTTCAAAAATATTTTAAAAATCAACCATAATAATATAATAACAAATCTCTTACCTCTTACACTCTAAATTTTAAACGTCTCAATCAAAATACTAAGTCCTAAGAGTAAGTAATTATCATCTACGAGTTAACAAGTAGATTAATACAAGCATCAAAGATGTCTATTCGGTTCTCTTTTAACAACCATATTTATTTTTAACAAAGTTATTCGTCTGACGTATATAATAATAATAACAAGAATAACTTGCAATAAAAATATAAAAATTATATTAATGAACAAATACTTACACATTTCCATAGATAAATGAAAATATCAAGAACACTGAAAAATCTTAAAATTTTTTTACTACCTAATTATTACTATTTATTATTTTATAAATATAATGATTTTCTACAGAGATAATAAGATTATAGAGTTCTATATAAAATAGTATTGAAACTAAATAATCTAAATAATTTAATTGAATTCATCTTATACAATAAATTAACCAAGAAAATTACATTTACCTACATCAGACGATTTGAAACCATACTTCAAAGAGATAAAATAGACCTAGTTAAATGAAGATAATTAATCTACAGAATAATATTAAAAAAAAGCGGGCAAGTGGGTACCGTTCTGCTGTACATTAGGGGGTGGGGTGGACCTCGGACTAGGGTAGGTTAAATTTGAATGCAATGATAGGTATCATTGTATACGAAAAACGATTCTGAACGAAGATGATTTGTCAGCCTAGGATATAATTTCCAGTGGTTGGTGAAAAAGGTAGTTTATGTTTTAATGGCCTGAATACACCAAAATTTAAGTTCTTTTACAATTATTGTAAACTAATCTTATGAAAAATCTTGTATTAAATTTTCAACTCTTAGCTACCTATACAAATATTTTTATGAATTATACCTACAAAATAATTTGCAAATATTCATAATTTTGACGAATTTTCGTCAAAATTTGAACTTCAAATGCTAATAAAAAAAAAAATTGTGCCTATGTATTCTTATAATTTTTTAATCACTATAAGAATAACATATGAGGAACTTTGTATAAAATTTTCAAGTATTTTGATATGGCCAAAAAAATTTTATCGACACTTCAAAAAAATTTTTCGGAAAAATTGAAAATTTCAGTTGTCTATAAATAGCTCAAAAAAACTCAAAATATTTTGAAAATTAAATCATGTAAAGAAAATGTCAATCTAAATAACTGGTAAAATTTTCAAGTATCTACGACTTATACTTTTTGAATAATAACAAATATTTAAAATCGTTTGGGATAAATCGTTGTCGTTACGCTATTTCGTAAAAATTTAAAAGTCAAACGCACATAAAATTTTTCCTATAATGATGTTATGAGTTTTCTCTATAGCTACTTGAAGGAAAACTTAGTGTTAAAATTTTAATCCTTAGTTATGAACACAAAATATTTTATGATTTTTCAACTTCAAAATTACTTTCAAATTTTCGCGTTTTCAACAGATTTCGTAAAAATTTGAACTATAAACGCTTATAAAAAGAAATTGTGACTAACAATTTTTAATTTTTTTTAGCTACAATAAAAACAACTCATAAGGAATCTTGTATTAAATTTTCAAAACTTTTTGGTCATCCAAAAATTTTTTATCGACACTTTAAAAAAAATTTCTTAAAAAAATCGAAAATTTCAGTGGTCTATAAATAACTCAAAAAAAGTCAAAATTTTTTGAAAATTTAACTTTATACAGATACCACTGACATTAACATTTGGTGAAAATTTTAAGTATTTTCAGTGATTAGTTTTTGAATTACAACCATAAAAAAAAATCGATTTGGTCGAAAACTGGTTTTGCGTAAAAATTGCCGTTTTTCCGTCATTTTTTTTTTGTTTTTCTCGATTTTTTTGAAAACTGTTGGAAAATGTTAACTTTTTACCCGTATAATGCAGCAAGGATATTCACTTTTACATCGGAAACCACCCCCATAGTTTGAAATTCGAGCATTATTTCGACTAGTTATGCTGTACACAGACACAAAAAAAAAAACAAAAAAAAAAACACACATCATTGTAAAATCAATACATTCATCACTTCGTTCAGAATCTAAAATGGTAAATAACACGGCATTATAGTAGCATAAAATACATTACAATTTTCAATTTTCATTACGTCTAAGGTACCTACCTACAAAAATTCTAAACATAACTTACTGTTACGGTAAGTATTTATAAAATAATGTAGATGTAGATGTAGATAGGTACACAGCGAGATTCATTACATACAATAAGTACCTATGCAACTGTTCTGGTAGGTACCCAGTTTATGAATAAATATTAGGTATACACTATACAGGTATGTAAATATGTAATATATATGTCATTTAATATTACTTGAACGTAGATTATTGTACAACGTCATTACAATCAAGTAAAACAGAAAAACTCGAACTATACTAAAAACAGAAATTTACAGATCAAATACCAACTATAACAAAATTTTAATAACAAAATTACCACCATCGACGAAACACAAACGGTTAGAAACTCGTATAAGATATATAGGTATGACTGGATGCGAAATACGAATATAATATACTCCTACATATCTTATCCAAGGTTTTTGGCACACAATACAAAAATAAACAAACCAAGCCCTAAAAACGGTCAGTCAATATTCTCTTGACATTCCTTTATTTTGAACAAAATAATTCACTTATAACGTGAAAAAATACTGCGCACTATTTGATTCCATCTTATATGTCCTTTTTATATTATTTTAAATCGCATTGAATTCTAAAATTTCTTGAGTATAAGATTAAAATGTTCATCCTTATATTTATATTATTATTGAAGTTGAGAATAAGTTATAAAAGTAACAATAATAAAGATAAGTATCTTACTAGTATCTGTATTTCTATAGGTGTATAACTATGTATAGGACAATATCAAAAGAGGAGAAAAATAATAGTAGGTACCTACCTACCTAAACACATATTAAACAATGAAAATATCTACCCGATACACTGTACTAAGAGTGGAAGGATTATTATTGTTATCTTAATATCCTTTTAGCACACGTCTTATTGTTAATATTAAAGTTGTGTGTAATTGTGTTTATTATTCCTTATTATACTTTCGTTTTCGCTCTTGTATTCATGTATTTAATACACTCATTAAGAACGGAAGTTATAATCATTTCCGCCAAATCTGATTCTTTCTAAATTCTAATTGTTGAAAAACCATTTAGTATCCACAGTACCTATCATCAATAGATATTAAAGTGCTATTCTTTTGCTAGCAGCTGCTACTTTTTGTCAATTAATATTATAGTATACAGAGCCCATTAAAATTGTATTCTAAAGTACCTAATACATTTATAAAATGTATGGTGTTAAAATAAAATAGATAAAGACTACAAAATTGAATAAGTGCATTATATTACACCCGTTTTACTAATAAAATTATTATTGCCATCAACGTGAATAGTTAGGTACCTACCTACAGTAAATGGTTTTATTGAACAGAAATAATCAAAGGAATCTTAAAATATTTATTTGTATCTACTAATTTGTATGCAAAATTAAATTTAAATCCCATCATTAAAATACTTGGTTTTTACGTTCACTAATTACAAATTTTATTAAAAATATATATTTGATATAATTCACATTTCACAATAAGATTAATTTACATGGTGTATGGGTCATCCGAAATCATCACAAACCAGTGATGTATACAAGGAGGGCGTGGGGGGTCAGATCTCCCCATTGGTATTATTATTTTTTGTTTTTGCTTGGAATGTTTAGTTTGCACTCTGCACAATAATGTAATACTTTATTATTTTATAAATTATGATCAATCGAGCTATTGAACTTTAACAATTTTGTCAAAACTGAATTCCATTATAATTTTATTTGGATTTATTTATAGCAATGTTATGTTTATTTGCTTGAAATGGTCGATGACGACTATGATTATTTATACTTTATTATAATTTATAGCTTATCTTGTGTTTGATGTGAATTTTGAATCAATTAAAATTATATTTATTGTTTCTAATTGATAAATATTTTACTACTTAAGTAAAAAGTTTTGAGAGGGTGGGGGATTTTCCAATTTCCCCTCCTATTAAGCTATGTCCACCCTTTCAGAAATCATGTCTACGCCACTGTCACAAACTATATGTATGGGTAAATGTGAGTACACAGTTTAACTATTTAAAGTATTGCGATGTGTAATGTATTTTACAATTTTTATACTTGGCTAATAAAAGTATTAGATAGGTAATTGATTTAATGTACTTTAATGAGAAACAGACATTTTTACGTTTTGGCTAAAATAAAAGTAGGGGTAAACGAAAATCTTTGTTCATACGGAAACGATGCGTGCTTTTAAAAACTTATTCCTTTCAATCTCTTATCCATTATTCATTGTCGGGTTTGTTTTTTCGCCTACCCTTATAGACGGTAATAATTATTATGACTTCAAACTATTATTTTTTCAATGTTTTCAAGACTAAATTATATTAATTAACCAAAAAAGAATTAAGCTAAAAGAATTAGCCCGTATAATTTTATAATAATTTTAATGTTTATCGAACATCGTTCATATAAGAAACGTCATGAACTCCCTACAGACATTACACACATATACAATATAAATATATTTAAATTAGCAATTAAAAATATGTACATGCGATCGTTTGACTATATTGTCTCATTATTATTATAGATTTTATTTTGATTTGTTTTGTTATAGATATTATCAATAAGTTATTATGTTTTATTATGTAAAAAAAATTAATTAAGGCTATACCTATACTTATTAATTGTATTTAAATGTAAATAATTATGTAAAAGACTCCCTACTCCCACCACAAGCTTTGCTTATCGGGAGTAGGTATCAACTTAATATAGAAATATGTAAATATTATATAACATGCATGTAGTAATATATTGTAAGTTGAAATAAATAAATACAAAATAAATACTACTAAATATTATTATATAAATATGTATACATATATTGGTAATTATGTGTAATACTCACCGATGTCTCTGGTGTCAAGTATCCGATAACTCCAATTTTACGACCATTTACAGTCAAAACTTTAGATTTCATCAAATTCGGCTGACTGGCTAATGATGGTTCGTCGGTTAGATCTACATTACTAGCCACTACTGGGATAGTTATGTTTCGTATGTACGATGCAACATCTTCCACGCCGTCGTCGAATTCGTGATTTCCTAAACACTGTAACAGATTACATTATAGTCTATTATACTGCAGGTAAAGTTCTTTTATTATAGTGTATCATATAGACAAATAAAATCTAAGACGACGATCCGGTCGGTCGCGCACTCACCATGACGTCGATGCCAAGCGTCCCGATCATGCGCTCGACGGCGTGCCACTTGAGGAGCGTGTAGTACGCCGTGCCCTGAAATGTGTCGCCGGCGTTGAGGAACAGCGCGCCGTCGGCATCGGCGTTTCGGCGCTCCTGGTCGACGGCCGTCTTGAGCCGCGCGAAACCGCCGTAACACGGTCGGCCGGTCGATGTGCATTCCGCGCCACCCGTCTCGTCAATCTGATCGAACCGCGAGTGCATGTCGTTGGTGTGTAACACCAACAGTCGGTAATTAGCGGCTTCCACCATGGACTGCAGCCACAGGAACAGCGCCATCACTAAGAACACCCGAGGCCACTGCAAGATGATCGCCATTTATTTGGCTCAAAACCGTTTAAATTTATATTTATATTTATAATAAAAATAATATTATTATTATATAAGTCCTACGCGATTAGCGTACCATAGACGACGGAGTCAAAGACGATTGGCGAATAGAAGAGCAAACTATTTAGTCACGTCGTTCGGTGTGTCTCGCGCGCGTTCGACTGGTCGTATCGTACTACGCGTCGTCGGTTGGATGGCACCAAGATATCGGACAGACCAGACGGACCTCCCACCCCGTCGACCACTCTCTTTCCCATACCACGCTTACACCCCCATCACCACACCCTTCCATGGGAGAGCCCTCGGTGTATGGTAGCGCTAAATTTTATACAATAATAATTACTTTATTTGACAATATGCACAATATTCCTATAAAATTGACATAATTATATGGATACAGACAGTTCTATAAATGGATGTTGATCAAAGTTAGGGAAACTAAGGGGCGTCGGTCTTTTCCCTTTTAGAAAATGTATATATTATCTATTTATTTTTATAATAAAAATTCATACTTCTTAATATCTAAACTTTTAAATTATTTAAACACAATTTATTGTTTATATATTATCAATAATCTATCATGACGTATTAAAATAACAATTATATATTTTATGACCGCAACCAAACCAATTCAAGTTGAAATGATAATAATTAATAAGATCTATAACTTAAGAACAATGAAAATTGAAATTGAAATTGTTCATAATTCATCATATTTTGTTGTCTAGGTACTAAACAATTATTGTTTTGTCTAATAAAATATTCAATTTATTCCTTGTGTACTATACCTTGTATCGTCATAATAATTATACTTGTTATAAATTAGTTTGTAAAACAAAAATTTAAAAATTGTTATAGTTAGTAAATCATTAAAAATATATTACTGAACGTTTTAGATAATTAGAGACTAGATAAGTATAGTAGATGACGTATTGGTATCCTAACCTTAACCGAATGAATCTTACATATAATAGATATTTTCTCTGTAAAAAACTAAAAACCATTTAGAAATCTGTATTATTGGAAAATGCTTTTAGAAAAATAAATATATAGGTAAGCGTTATACATAAATCACGTTTGACCCATACTGCGCCCATCACTTGTGATTTCCTGCGATACTCAGTATTAATCATATACCATTACTTCAAGTCTCCAACACAACAACAGTATTACGGATTAAGTTAAAACCGGTTTTGATAACGAGACAGGCTTATATTATTTATATTATATACTATTGTAAGTTATCAAATTGGTAAATGTTTATAAAATAATAATATTAGTGATAATTGATTAATATTGTAGTATACTTTCGAAAAATTTGATTATGTTGACCTCATATATTGACTAGAAGTTAACCTGATCTAATCCAACTTTGAACCTTATTTAAAATATGTCAAAGTTAAACAACTAAAATTTAGAAATCTTACAATTTTTTAAACAATAATAATAAACAAACGTAAGAAAATGCTATTAAAATAGCTGCCCCCTAGGGTGAAGCTAGCCCCCAAATCTAAATAACAATTTTTGCTATGATGTAGGTATAATAGGTTGCAAATTTTTTGATGTCGGTTGCGATTAGTTTCTAAAAATTTACTTAATATTGGCACTGGGTCAGATTTGTTAGGATAAAGTTGGGAAGCTAACTATTGATGTACGTGTTTTATGTTGCTTGCTCTCGATAAGCTCAAAAAAAAATTATATGTTTAATGTTTATACATTTAACCAAAAATCTAATAGTTTTATTTATACAGAATTATTAGAAGCAATCAATTTAAATATTAAAGTTTTTTTGTATACCTAAAATTTAAAAAATGGGGCGTAATACGTGAGCGAAGACGCGTTAGAAAATATTATAATTTTTAAATTAATATTGAATGCATAAATTATTATTTATAGTAAGGATTTTTTAGTTAAATACAAATCAGTTCAAGGTATATAATTATTTATCCGATAGTATAATAGATATTTTTTTTTATTAAAATTATTTTTGCACTAAAAGCAACCTAATTGTAAAATCTAGCATAATTTTTCTATTAGCACGGTCTAGGTCGAAAGGGACAGCTTAATAAAGTAGTAATAAATAAAATTCAATCATAACTCACAATACACAGCGCAAATTTATCAATTACTTAAACTAAAACTAAACCTAAATAATGTAATAACATTGAAATTTAAACAAAGAAAATACTATTTTATATGTATTTAAAAGAAAATAATAATAATAATATGAAATTTTATTTTCATAATAATATGAATATTAAAAAGGTGTAATAACTAATTATCACAAATATGCCGATATATCGCTATCTTTAGGGTAAAAGATGGATGGACAACAGATTTAGTAAAGGTTACACTAAGAAATTGAGCTAGAAAAGACTGTAAAATGGGATATAAAAGCTACAAAAAATAAAAATAAAAATTGATAAATTTAAAAATAGTAGTAGGTACTTGTTTGCATAGGTAGGTACCTAACCCTAGGTACAAGCAAAAACCTGAAAAACCGCTGATTCGAATTTTCACCTACAAACTAAAATCGATTTGTTTTTATACAATAATGAATTCTACACTAAAAAAATATAAATATTTAAATATATTATAGACACATTTTGCCATGAATATTATGAAACAAATTCAAGAACCATTTAAAGTATTAAAAACAGATTAAATATCAAACCGATAAAGTAATTAAATGTGTTTTAATTACTAATGGCTAATGACTAATAATAATTTTATACATAAAATATCTTAGGAATTTAAAAAAAAAAAACTAAATTATTATATTTTATAATAATATGTAGCATTATAAGTTAAAGTAAAATAGATAATAGCTAGTATACAGGGTGTATAATAACTAATAAGACAGTTTGGAAATGGTGATAATTATATCTTGTTTCTGATTTTCGCTTACATTAATAACTATTCTTGTGTTTTTATTAGAATTATCAAGGAAATTGGGTTTAAAACAGCTGTATAGTTTCAGACGTTTCGTACATATACCCATACTGGTACCTATTTGTGTATTACATTTACAATGACAATATTTTACCGTAACTGATTTTATCTATGATTCTGTAGCGCTATTTATCAGTTTATTTATAAAACGGTAAAACGTTTACAGGTTTAATACTTGAAGAAATTTATGTGTTTTGTGGTTTCGTCTTACAGTTAAAAAATGTTAAATTTTAATTTAAAAATCAATCATCAGTGGGCTTAGTTTTTTAGGGCTGGTAAATTACTTTATAATGTTCTGAAAATTATAATGTTTTCATGGGACATAGACATAATATACATAGTATTATTATCATGAACTATAAAATAGAGAACATTTAATGTTATTATTTATAATTTTTCTATATCGCCCAAAATTAAATGTGTAGAGTATTATAAGTGTAATATAAAATTATTCAAATTTCTCCCATTCGTCGTAACTTATTTATAAATAAATAAATATACATATTAAATATTTATTAGTGTGTGTGTAATATAGCTTTAATTTTTAGTTGTTCAATCGTAACAGGTGATTTGAATGTTTGAATCCCCTTTGATTTTTCAATGTTATTATTGTGTATTTATACATAATACAGCTTAAAAAAAATACCCATGAGATCACTCCAAAAAAAAAAAAAATAAAAGTAATAATAGTAATAATTTGAAAGGCACGGTAAGGTCTCGTACTCTCGCGAGTTACATACGTGATAATTATATCACACTAAAAACACTTCGTTATAACTCCGTGTAAAAAAAAGCTAAGTTAAAAAAAAAAAATAAGTAATGATTAAATCTTTAAAAGACGTGATATAATATGGAAATTTAGTAAAATGGCATTTTATAATATTACAAATTCCTCTGATGACAATTAATAAGATCAATTGTTATGTTATATACTTAGTCAACATATTATTATGTTTAACTATTTGACAGGACGTAGTATACTTAAACAAATACAATTAAGTAACCACTACAGTATTTACAGTAATTAATAATGTATCAACAATATGCTGACTAAGTATTTAACACTACAATTGATCTTATTAATTGTCATCATAGGTTATTTTTAATATTATAAAATGGCATTTTACTTAATTTCCATATTATATCACGTCTTTTAAAGATTTAATCATTACTAATTTTTTTTTTTTAACTTAGCTTTTTTTACACGGAGTTATAACGAAGTGTTTTTGGTGTGATATCAACTATTTTTAATGTTGATGTGTTAATTATCTGATATTCTATAATAATAATCTTTAATAACCGCTGCCTTCTGACTAATTTTTTTTTTCCATAATTATAATGTAGACATCTTTTATTCTTTTCCACTGTGTTTAATAATTGATGTATAATGGTACATAGCGGACCATGATGGCAAATCACAGAATTTAGAGTATATGATTGGCCATCGACCCTAATAGTTGCAACAGGTAATGAATTAATCACAAGATTTTGTATTTTATTTTTAAAATTATTCCAAAGCTGAATTTGAAAAAATAAATATTAGTGGGTATTAATTATTTGTATGTTCTACACATGATTCGCCACTCTATTGCAAGCACTACAATTAACATTTTCTATTAATATTTCTTGTAATATATCATTAAACATAGAATTTAATGTCACTATGTTTGTAGTTTTGTACCATTCGGAATTGTCAGTTGTCACCATAGAGTAATAATATCGTCCGTCCTGCTGCCGCCGCCGCCGCCGCGATGAGAGTAGTGGGAATGGATAAGCGGCGGGTCGGGGGATATTTACGATATTTTCGTTCCCCGACCCACCGCTTATCGATCCCAACTGTTCCGTACGCAAAATCGGTCTTAAAGTGCTTGAACATTTTTGCTTATAACTTACAAACTATCTAACCAATTTGCTAGCGAATTCCTCTGTTCCCACCTGCACAATATTTCTGATCGATTGATACCTCATACTACTTTATATGTTCAGCCGTTTGCC
Source organism: Aphis gossypii (assembly GCF_020184175.1). Classification (NCBI taxonomy): domain Eukaryota; kingdom Metazoa; phylum Arthropoda; class Insecta; order Hemiptera; family Aphididae; genus Aphis; species Aphis gossypii. Next base: position 36,553,009 of record NC_065533.1, read on the forward strand.
CTATAGAGCTTGGCAAAGAATTGACATAAATTAGGACGATTTTTCAATGTTAAAACTCGGTGTCCTGTTATTATATGTTGTTAATGACTACTCCGCTATTTTTTTTTTTTTACTTAGCTTCGCACCACTACCGTAGCGCTGGATACTATGAAGATTGTCTAATAGTATATTATGCACAACGAGCTAAGACCAACGTATCACTAAAGTCTAGATTTATATGAAAATGCATATTCTTGTATAATTTACCTAGCTTTATTTTAAATTTAAATAATGTATTATATTTTTCAATTATATATATTTTTTTACATATTTTTGCATAGGTATTTGAGTAAAAATGTCTATACATAGCATATTTCTATATTGTAATTGCATTTAAGTTGAATTATTTATGAACAGTAGATGATTTATTTTTATTTTTTGATCTGATTCGCTTGAATTTGCTAAACTAATGCATGTATTTTATTGAAGAATTCTGAGTATTTTAAAATTATAAAAATTTGGAGAATATTAAGCGGAGAAAAGTTTTTTAGAATATAAATCTATGATACGTACGGCTGTAACGTAACAACCTAGGGAATTAAAAAAAAAAATTAAATATATACATAAATATTTATATATATATATTATATATTTTAATTATTTTCAAATTCCCAATTTGAAAATATAAAATCACATTTTGTAACTTCATATTGATATTGTTTCTAAAATTAATTTTAAACTTTCCTTTATTAATTTTGCATTTATTTAATTAAACAGTAGGTAGATAAACCTGCTAATATTTATATTAGTTTGTACACATTAGTAAGCAGAAGTATACTGATATAGTGATATGTAAATTGTATTTTTTTCACATACTATAATATATTGTATAGTTTTTTTTTTATGTTTAGTCTCTTTTAAAGATTTCTATTTGTATATTTTTTAATTTTTAAGTGCATACATTTATGCAATAATTCTTACATAAAAATCCGGGCCTTTATTTATCACAGACTTCGTAACTTTTAGATGTTCAATATCTGTACTGTGTTATGTTCGCTTCTTTAAAAATTACGAGTATTATTATTATTATTTGTATTATTATAAATTAGTTATAAATGTTATAATATTCGTAGTAGTGGTGGGCAGTGGGTACCAATCAATAATCACCATAGGGATTATTATTATTGGGCAAAAGTCACCTCAGGTGAAAACCGAGATTTTTTTTATATTATATTAATAATAATAATAGCTGACCCGGCAGACTTCGTATTACTTCGTTTTGCACTTCGTTGCCCGTTAAAAATGCCTTTTCTATATAATATGATTCGAATTTTGATTAATTTGTTATTTAATATTCGGTTTAACGGTGTTCAAAACTTAGATATTTTCATTGACCGTTTTGATTCTCAAAAATCTTGTGAAAGCACCACTTTAATATGCGAATTTTGTAAAATGCTCTCTTAATGCACACTAAATTTGTGGTACCTACGATTTTACGAATGTACCGTGTAAATTGCAAGCATCGATCTATCATTGTTCAAGCTCTGCGTTTATTAGTCAATGAGTTACTCAAGTCATAATAATATTTTAGTCATCATTGCCGTGGGACTCTCTTATGATTATGCGAGCAGTATATTATCATATAGATAATATATATATATGACCCCGCGAGATGTGTACGTAAGTTTATAATTTCTAACACTAAGTTAGAAAGTTAAGTTTTTTTTTCTAAGTTTCAAAGTTATATCATTTTTTTTTTTTTACTACGGTGGTTAAAATATAATAATGTGCCATCTCGTGGTTTTTATATTTTTGCCTGTTGGTAAAACAATAAAACTTGGTATAACTTGTTATGTTAGTCTATTGCAGTGAATTTGAAATTTACTGTGGACATTGACTTATTTCGCTAATTCTTTTTTTTGTTGTTATGGTTTTAACAAAATATAACAACAGGTCTATAACTATTATATTCATTCATAATCAATAGCGACCTTAATAAAGTTTATTTTCTTGCTGAACAACTGCAGTGACAGTTGTTGTTGTTTTTTACACCCAGATTCCGAACTTTTCTGGTGGATTTTCTTAAAATTGTATTACATAAGCACCTTCTCCTGCGACCAATAGGAGCAAATCATCAGTGAAAAATGTTACAAAAACGGGGAAAATAAATAATAATAACAAAAAAATTGTTACCATGGTTACCTACCGAAATTAAAATAGTAATAATAATAATAATAATAATTATAGGAATAGTAGTTGTCGGTATTTTTTATTTTTCATTGTATTTTTTTTTAATTTTCCGTGCAACTTTCATAACTTTTTCTTACATGAGAACCTTCTCTTGGCAATTACGACCCAAACAAAAAAAGAAAGAGCGAAATCTGTCCAGCCGTTCTCAATTGATGAAATGTTATACATCAATGTAGTATACAATGTTATCCCGAAAAAAAAACGACTTAATTTTATTTAGTAGTATAGATAGGAGTATTGGTGTACGCGCGATGCACGAGATTATCTTTATCGATAAACTTCACGGAATCATTAGGTATTCTAATCTACACGACGACGAACAAAAAGGATAGATTGCAGGTAGCTGGAGACCCGTGGGCCGCCGTGCCTCACAATACGTATTGGCGGTGAATAATTATAATTGTTAATTACTCCACTAAAACGCAACATTTTTGAAAATCCCTCCTTATTGCACGGTGAAAATATGAGAAGAACCTATACTCCAAATTTCAAGTCCGTACGTCGCGTAGTTTTTTAGATACAGCGATCAGTCAGTCAGTGGTATTTGGATTTTATATTATAATTATATAGATTGTTATATTTGAAATGTTAAGCAAACAATCTTATAAGATAATAAATTATGATATTAGAAATATTATCACAGAGTAGGTAAATAACATATTTACATATGTAAGTACAAAGTACCAAGATAATATAATTCACATGAATAAAATATTTATATTTATATTACAATTTATTACCTATTATTAATTTATACATAAATTGTAGTTTCTTTAGGTATTATTTAGTCTTTAGTCTTTATTATTATTATACAATTTACATTTTTACTTGTTGAGCCAACAGGGCCGTAGTTTATTTATTATTTTATTACAGTACAGAGTACATTTATTCCTATATTTATCACCGAATTGCCATTTTACCTATTTGTTCTTAGTTCTTGGTACACACACACATACACATTCTTACACTCTTACACTTTTGCATAACAGACGTCACATGGTTTTCCAGTATTTCCTCGACAACCTCAATTACTGCTGTTTGAAACCACTACTCACCCAGGTTAGATAGTGATGGTAAAATAAGCATTTATTTTGGTATCCAAGCTCGCGTAAAATTGCATTACGCTCTCGGCCCGTATCTATATTTAATTTGGTAAATGAACAACTTATGAAATTATCAAACTATTTGACGAAATAATATATAATAAAATGCATAGAAAAAGTGAGCATTTTTCTGTGTACCTATAATACTGCTAATGAAAACATTTTATGACCATTTAAAGTACCTACAATTATTCTGTATTCAGTTACACTAACAATACAAAATCGATTTTCTGAGTAGTTATTGGTTTTGTATACCTACCTACAAATCGTATTTTCTTAATTAACTTAATTGTACCTATGCCCAACGGACAGTATACTCGTCGCGGAAAGTACCTACCTATTTTATACCTACTAGTATAGAATGTATGTAGGTACCTATTGTTAATTTACCTATTATAAATAAACATTAAAAGCATTAAAAGGTACATATATATAAAGAACAACAATTTATATTCAACAATAAGTAACCCAAAATGACACACTATTAGCTATTAGTGTAGAATGTGATTTATCTGCTATAGTCCATAAGTACCTAGCTAGATATTTAAATGTTCCTTATTCTATAGAATGACTAATGAAATTTAAACAATTTAGTGGTATGACAAAAATGTACCTATTTCCTGTTATAATTAATATTTTATACACTTCCCTCAAAAAAATAATCTCATTTAAATAGGTACTTAATCATCAATCTCATTTAAAGAATTTGATCATTATTTCACAAAGAAAATATATTTTAGTGTAAATTTGAAATAACTTTATCATATAAATTTAAAAAAAAAAAAATCGAAATTTGGATAAGTGGTTAATGAATCAGTGTTATGTGAGTGAAAAGGTGTGGTATGGTCATAATATGACAATAATATCTTACATTATGTTAGTCTCCGCTTACCAATACTTTAAATACTTATTAAGTTATAATTCATTAACCAATTGTTAAAATACCTACTCAGAAAAATATTATGTTTTAGAATATAAAATTAAAAATACATTTTGTTATTCAAAAAAGTAAAATAAATAAACTTAAATAAATATATATTAAAAACAAAAATGGTTATGATTTTTATTGATAAGTGTGTACTATATAAAAATCTTCAAAACCGTTAATAGATTTTTAAATAATGAGTGTAGATCGATAAAAGTATCACTCAGTATAAAATATAATAGCTAAAATATAATTTTATACAATAAGACTGATTTTGATTCAAAAACAGGTAAAATGCAAAAAAGTCTGACAGGTACAAAAAAAAAAAATTCATATCACACATATCATTGTTAAATCAATACATTCATCACTCCACTCAGAATCTTAAATTAAAACTGATTATAGCATGTATTAAGTAGATGCATAGATACAAAGAAGCCTACAGTTTTTAATATTTTTATTGTTTATTTTTCTTTTTTTTCATTGTTTTTATATTTCATTGATCAAATTCAACTGGTATTTTGTTGTACTATTATTTTCTAAACATTCTCCAATTTTTTTTATATTTTTCTCTTTGTTACAATTTAAATTATTTTAAAGATAAGTAATCCTTTTATTGGCTCTAAAAACTATTTAAAACTCTTATACTAATTTAAGGGATATTTAATAAATTAATTACATTTTAAATTGTAATTGAAGTATAAATATTTTGTATATAATATATACATTCAACATACATATTGTATAGTCAAATATACAAGTAAAATGTTATAGGTACCAATCTTAATTCGATATGATTATAGTAATTATTATAATTTTAAGAAGTATTCTTAATTGGATATTTTTATTCATATCATAAGTCACAGTAGGTATTTACATTATAACTTAATAAGTATTTAAAATTATATTTAATGTGTTAATTGATTATTTATTATGTAGATACAATATTTTTTTATATTTTATAAAAAGATCAATAACTAATAAAATATATAAATTGTATTTAGAAAATATATATTGATGCACCTCGATTATTAGAGAAACTTACCAGGGCACGTTCTACCTACAAACTGATCTGTCCAACTTTGCTGCCAATGCACCCTTCCCTTGACTGATGAGTGTATACAATTTATATAATTTGTGACAATTTCATGCCGGGCACTTTATTTTTGTTTCACTATATTATTGGTTTTTGCTATCTTACTATTTTTAATACTGTTATTATGTCTTACTATTTTAATATTGTTATTTAAATTTCTATTATTTTGTATGTAAGTACTTTGTATAAAAGCCGATTGGCATTAATCGTTATAAATAAATAAATAAATAAATATACACTGAACAAAAACAAAATATAATCATACAACAAATTTAAAACATTTTTGCATTTCTTGTAATGAAAAATAAATTAATGATGATTAAGGTAATTATTTATAATTTTGGTGGTTTTATACATTGTATTATTTTACTGAATAATTTTATGTACAGTGTTAGTATATTACATTATAACATATTATGTATAAGAAAATAAATATTATTCTGTGTTAGATAATTTTGATGATGTTTATCTTTTGGTGTCACCAGGGCGGAATATATTTATGTAGAGGCGGCATATAAGAAAAAATAATAAAACAAGAGGCAATAATTTTGATCTTTGCCTATATAGGTATACAAATTTGCTTGCACCGGCCTTGGGTGTCACATTTCATTCATGACTTTTAAATAGCTCTTACACAATAAAAATTAAATTATTATATTTTATACTAAATAATTCTTATTGTTAGTACAGATTTTACACGTATAATCTCAAGTAAATCAAACTTAATCAAAACTATGTCTATGTGAAACATCAGACACTTTTGAAAATTCTAATATACCAACCTATGAACATTTTTTTTTTTGGAATACTTCACTTTTTATAAGAAAATTGGAACAAAAATAATGTCTATGATCAATTTAATACAATAAAATAATGACTGTATACATGTTGATCCCTTGTTTAGATACCTACTCATTTGCTTTCTGTGAACTTAAATATTTATTTTTAAAATGGTATTGGCATTTTCTTTAGATTTGAGTTCTCTTATAACATCGTAACATCTGATAAGTGATATGTACTCTCATTTAATTATTAAAAACATTTTCTTTGGTAGATATTAGTTTTTAAACTTTATAAGAACTAAAACGTAAACACGACATGATTTTTCTGGAAATAAAACAATACCATGATGTAAACCTTATTGTAACACGTCAAAAATGATTTTTTTTTTAACTCCATAAAATATATTGATTACGGTTATCACAGTTAAATTACATCGAGATGATAATGTATTTTAAAATGTTTAAAATAAGCGGGAAATTTATTTTAACAGATAGCAGATATATTGTTCTGTGCAGATAGAGAACTACACTGTTAAAAGATAAATATCAATAATGTCACGAGGTTTTCATATGTCTATTCGGCTAGCAGAATAGCAGACGTTGGTGGCAATTGGCAATGAGTAGTATAGGTACCTACCTAAATAGTAAGTTTAAGTCTTATTATTAATTGTATTTTTCAATTTATTAAACTATAAAATGTTATTAATGTATTATCTATAACTTGTTTTCATTTATTTGGTGTAATTCAAAATTTAGATTATTGACTTGTATTTGAAAATCGCAGCTTGTAAAGGTAGCGAAAAGACTAAAAAAGACTGTCAAAATATCAAAATCATTTACGATAAAATTATTTAAAGCTACAATTTAAAATGGTCAGTACAATAATATTATAATTGTATTTTTAATTGTATTAATCTAGCCTCGGTAAATTTTAATATAATTACAGGAGTTAGATATCCAAGAAACTTATATAATGGTACGGCGAAAAAAGCAAACCATGTATTTAACTGTTAAAGACAACAAACCGGTTAATGAATTAAAATATATTATTGGAGGTATGTAAAAATTATATTATTTTATTTAAAACTAAATGTACCTAGTGCTTATGTAGTTGAAATTATTTAAGAAGATATCTAATCCATTTTTTTAATTAAAAAAAAAAATACAATAATAGTAGTTTAACCGATAAAAATGTTTATATATTTATGATTAATCGTTTATAATTAGCTTACATAAAAATAATTGTACGTAAGTTAATTGTTAGTATTTTGTAATCTCTAAAACAATAAAAGCTATTAAAAAATATTAAATTGATGATATTAAGTTACAACTAGATAGCGACAGAAACATGAGTTCTTTTTGTATCAATATACAGAGTAATGCTTTGTTTCTACTCTTGGTATAGGTACTTGTTAAAAAGTTGCTATTGATTTGAAGCATTAATTTGATCACATTAATTGATGTGTTAAATTTGTATTAAATAATCTACTAACTTTTCATCGTATATAAAAACTGAGTCCGAACAAAACTTTCCAGTAACCAGAGTAACCAAATACCAAATAATTGTTTATATCATCACCAATTGTTTTAATAAGTACTGGTAGGTACTAATAAATAATTTTTACTTTTGATTCACCAATTTACAAATAAGATTGAATTTTCTGTCAGAAACCTTCTTCAAAGTGAATGATCAAACCATTTTTCTACGCTTAAAATTTAATATACCTGATATAATTTATTAATTATTTTATGAAAATATTGAGAATATTAATTTATTGTAGATTCCATGAAAAATTCAAATCTGTTATCAGAATTTGTATTGTAGTATTAAATTAGTACGTTGGAAATAGAACACATCAATTTTTCTACTTAAACTATACAAATAAATTACAATAAAAGACAAAGAGAAAATTAATCACCGTCTCAATTGGTAACATTCTTAGTGTCACACAAATTAACAGAATAACCCCAGCCATAAGACATAATGTACATGTCAATAAATAAAATTATTGAGTTTATTTTTTTGAAAAAATGCTACAGTATGATTTATTATTTTAGGTATTATTAAAGAATCACCGGAGAATCTACAACTTTACCACGAAGAACAGATTATGGATGTGACAAAACCTTGGTCGTACTATGATTTGAGCCATGATCTCCTAGATCCAATGATAATTGGTTTATCATTGAAGTAATAATAGTTAAATATTGAGATATTTGTTGATTATTCATGTTACATGGTTTTTGTAGGATGGAGAATGGAGAGTTTGAGCCATTAGATGTAGTTTCATACTCAATGCCATCACATACACTATGAACAAAAGATGAAGTAAACCAGCCATATAAACAGCAATCACCATTTTCAATAATTGGTTACAGTATTTTTTTTTTCAATAATATACATTTTATGATTATTTATAATCAAATAAAATATTGGAATATTAAAATGATAACATTAACACTAATAAATTTAAAAATATACCAAATCATTAAATTTGTTGGAATAATAAATATTAATTATTTATAATGGGTATGAATGGACTAAGTTGTATTATGTTAATCTTTTCTTAAAATTATAAGGGATACTCTCTCATCGAACAATTTTGATTTTAATTTAGTATAAATATACAGAAAAAATGAAATTCTTTTTAATAATTTAAATTTGTATGGATCAAATAAAAAAAAAAATGATTGTACCATAATAAAATTAACATGATATGGGTAATTAAACATGTATTTATTATGTGCTAGTATACCCTTAAAAATAATATTATTTTGTTTATCTGTCAACTATTACGTAATGTATTACCAAACCATAGGCATGTACTTCGTAGTATTCGAAGGCTTCTTAATTATGGCTGCCATTTTGTTGATGTCAGTCTCAACCATCTGACCTACTTGACCAGAATTAATACATATTTCATCTTAAATAATTATTTTAAATACCTAGCTACATAATAATTGTAGTTCGAAATTCCCTTTGCAAGTGCCAATCTTAAGTATTTATAATTTTAATATTATTTGATTTATGTAAAAACACTTTTTTGTAAACTTATTTACACAATTTCTTTTTTTTTTTTTATTAAACTTTATTGATAAAAATAGTTAAATAAAATAATTTTTTTTCTTACTGAAACAGGTGTTATCCATTTTTAAACATAATTATATTAGAATACATTTTTAATTAAAGTGTAAAAATATGTGATTAATATATTCAACAATTCTAGGTCTGATTCAACTAATTTTTCTATTATTATAATTTACAAAAAATTTATATTCAGTAATTGTGATTTTTTTTGTTATAAATCATTCAAATAAAAAGCAAACTAAAAAATAATATGGCATACATAATTCTTGCCAAGAAAAAGAAATAAATGTAAGTTCTAAATGCTCTGTGAATTGAGTGGTTGATGGTGTAATCAGATTTATAGTCATTGAGCTGTTAAATTTGTTAGCATGGAGTTGATGGTAGGCTTATATGCCATAATGATATCAGTGACACTGCTTATGGTGCCAAAGATCAGTGCGATTATACCAATGGTAACTAGCACTGCGTTTCGTACAGTCATCCAAATGGTCAACATTGTCCCAGTAAGTGGCAAACTCTATAACCACAGGCATAACGATGCCGAGCAGCGAGAAACAGAAGGCACCAATAAGCCCAATGAATGGACCAATATTGTTGGTACGGCCACCGCTATCATCACTGAAACCACAATAATGAAGTAATTATTATTACTAAAATAATAAGTATAACATTTATAAGTATTATTATAATTATATGCATATTGTATAAATATTACATATAATGTAACGGCTTACATAAACATAATTATTTTTATTGGTAGGGAAGGGCTATTTTCAACCATTACCATCACCCATAAACTTGATGCCGCTGATTTCAGCAGTATAAAATATAATATATTGGGAGTAACTCAGATATATCTAAAACGACTAAACTTATTTATGAAAACACCTGTGTTGTTTATATCTGTACAACAGACAATATGTGTTTAGTAGAAACAATTTTTATAGTGTTAGCTAATATTAGAGTAAATCGAATTACCTAATTATCAAATTTAAAGGTAAGACTATTTATTTTATTTTAAGCAAATTATGAGCATTTTAAAATTGTAATAATTTACATTGTTATAAATTAAAACTCACTTAAAAAATATATCAATCATTACTACAAGCTGATAGAAATAATATCTTTAACTTTAAATTCTATAATACTAGATAAATTCACAATAATAATAGCTAACAATACAAAACACTAATTTTTTTATGCAGAACACAAATTATTTATGTTATGCAAAGTTCATTTTGGCTTTTTAATAAGAAATTTAATTTTGCCACTCTTTTCACTCCAGAGTAAAAAGATTTTGTTATGTATATAAGCTATAACTATTAATTTAAAATCCCTAATGCAAATATAGAATAATAAATATGTTTAATTTATTATTTAATAAAAGGAAATGTCAAAAATATATATTTTGTTTTAGCACATATTAATATTATAATGTAATGATTTATATTATATTAAGATTAAATAAAATGTATCAATACTATCACTATTCACTTGGTTTTATATAATATATACTTAAATGTAACTTAAAAGTTTCTCCTAACATCATTTTAATGTAAACAATCGGCATAATTTTTATTGTTTAAGATTACTTAAAATATATTAAAAAGTGGATTTTATATTTTCAAGGGCCAAAAATTGTGATATCCTAAAAGAATTATTTTAAAATATTTCTTTCTGGCTTATAGAAGAAAAAAATTCAAATTCAAAAAAGGTATTTTTTTATTATACGATCAATATCAGTAGCTCAAATCTTAAATATGATTTAGCCAATATGTACATTTCAGAATGTGCTTGTGTTAAATTTAACATGTCATATATATTTCAATATTTCTTATAATTATAAAAATTGTATTTTTATATAACTTTAAAATGTGTTTTATTATTATTACCATAAGACTTGTCTAGATATGCTAATTAAATAAGTAATAAAGTAATCCAAGTGCTTAATTTATAAAATAAATTTCATTTTCATTTAAAAATATATTTAATTAAAATGGTAACTGATTAATTTGTTCATAACGAATAATAATTTATTAACTCATACTTATTAAATACTCTTAAAATATTAAATATATTAACTGGAGATAATTAGATTATAATTTCTTAGTGATTTAACTTACTTATACAGACTAGGTAAGATACTAAGACATAATTTAAATATATATATCTACTTTATACTTTTAGAGTAAAACAAGTTAGAAGTGCTTAGAAACAATACTATCTGATCTACATAAAATGCAAAAATCATTAAGATTACAAAGGGGGATCATACGCTCAAATATGTCACAAAAAACATAGGATTGGTTAAAGATTCTCCTGATGATATGAGACATAGTATTTCCTAATTTTTAGTCTTTTAATAAATGGGACTAAGTTAATATCCCAAATTTTTCTAAATTAAGAACAATAGGTTCATAATAATTCTTCTTAATAGGATTCTTCAAGGTTCTTAATTTTAGCGCTTACAACTTACCCAATTAAATATCACCACCACTACTAGGCTGTATTATATTAAATATTCCATCTATTTTATTGTACTAATTATATTCAATTGTTTAATAGTAACTGGCCTAGGACCCAGACACTCATGTATGGGTGGTGCATCATTTTGTGACTTAGTTTTTGCAGGTGAATGATTCAATGTGATTTTTTAAATAATACAGCTAGGATATCTTCGTACTGTTTGTTTTATATTTTTAGCTAATGTGCAACGTGGCAAAATGCATTCACGTTAAATCATAATTTTATTTTTTCATGTTTACTAATAATCTTAAAGAAAATTCATCAATAACAAAAATTACAAAAAAATAGTTTTGAAGATAAGATATTGATTTGTCTAAAAAATTGTCTTCAAATGATTTAGTATCTATATTTATTTTATTTTATTTTTATTTTTAATAACTATTTTAAACTAAAGTAATAATAAAATATTTAACTAATATTTCAAACTTTCAAAAACATTTTTTGCTATAGCTTTTATAATAGATAGTTTATCTCTAAAATTAGGTATTCTGCAAAAATTAAAAGTTAAGCCATTAGGTTGGCAATAGTTTAATACATTTTTATTAATTCAAACAACTCACATCAAATAAATATAATATATAAAAAATAAGTTAAAAATCTTTATTCCATACCTATATCACTATTTATATAGAGAATGAAAAATTATTATTGCATTTAAAGTATTCATTTTTGTTAATCAATTTGAAACCTAAACAATTAGGTTTGCTATAGATTAATCAGTGTTTTTAAATTAACATAATATGAATGATAATTTAAATATTTTTCACATTAAATAATATTAATAAACCTTTAATTCATAACTATATTACAGTTTATATAGAGAATAAAACATTTGATATCCTTATAAAATATTATATTTAAGTTTAATCAATTTGAAACTTCAATCATTAGGCTGACAATATGTATGTTAATAAAAAAGGTCCAACAAACAGGTAAATTCCTAAATGGCTCCCTTAGAAAAAAAAATTTAAATAAATTTCAGTCATCGGTACACCTAAATTTAAAAAAAAAAACAAAAGTTCATTAGGAACATCATTGAAAAATTTTCATCGAATGAAATGACACGTGTGCATTACATAAAAAAAATTGCTCAAAGCAGTAATAATAATTATAATTATAATTTTTTTTTTATTTCTCCTTATTTGTGCATCATTTTTTTCCATATTTTATTACAACTAAAATTTAATATTATTTTAATAAAAAAATAAGAATACAATTATACGTTTATACGACATAAAAAAAATGTATTTTTTAATTCAACAATATAAAAAACAACAAAAACTGGTGGTCCAGTGGTTAATTCGTACAATAGTTAGCATGATAGTTAGTATGATATTTCACGAGTGATCGTAGTATTCGTGTTGTCTCGTTGGTGTGACGTGTCGCAGAGCGACGATCGCCGTCGGCCGGTACCTACTTGTCCGGCGCGACTTGTCTTCCTGTCCCGCCTAGCCTTTGGGACGTTGGCAGAAGAGTCGACTGTGCCCGTGGTTGCGGTTGATAAAATTCCGACCGGTCGCTGCAATGCATGTACTTTGTACTGGCGACAGTTGCGTTTTGTGTCATATTCCCCCTCTAAACCGCAACACTTGTTACGTTTGTGCTGGTGTCACCATCTCGTAGGGTGCAGCTTTTGGTTTGCCCTATCTCTTGTTCGGGCTTGAGATAGGCCAGCCTTATCTGAATGTTGACATTCGGAATTGCCTACCCGCGTGAATTGTACACATGTCGTAATACCAGGAGATCTCATTGTCGACAAATAAGTCGTCCTAGTTACGCATCGTAGTACAAATAGTCTAGAATAGATGCTTCAAATTTTATTTCGAATGCCCTTATTCTAGCTTTGAAAAGTGGCAGAGGTGTCACTAATTATCGCAGTGTGATTATCCACCATTTGTATGCCATACTTACGGGCTACATTCGGATTTACATACGATTTTAGTGTCTATGAATATCGGGCGGTCACGAAGTCAGACGGAAATTTTCGTTCGGCCGCGAGGGTCGGAATTGCAGGAAACCACCGCTGAAATTTTAATTTGAAACATAATTTCAACAAGTTATTGTGTACACAGACAAAAAATAATAATAAAAAAAATACACATCATTATAAAATCAATACAATCATCACTCCGTTCAGAATCTAAAACTAGCACACTTGAAACATTCATCAACTAGAAATAATAAATTAATAGTAATAACATAACCTACTCTTGTTGAACTAGTTAACAGTACATACTAGTACTTACTAACTGCAGTACTGCTGAAATATATGCCCAGCACCTTGAGAGTGTTTTTCAACCAAATAATATTGCTTTCGAACTTGATAACATATAATATCAAGCACTCAATGAAACAAAAGAAAAATACGGGTATTCACATTTCTAGAAGTCGCCCATGAAATTGACAACTACATTAACACAAAACAGGCATCTGGTTTCGACAAGATCAACTCACGCATACTTAAAGAGCTACCAAAGAAGGAGATTATTGGACAAGAAGATGGAATATAAAGACAAGTCGGTGTACGTAAATTATACGCTACGTAAAACTAAAAATCTCTAAGTGTTGTTGGATCACACGGCAATTCCACAAAAAGATTTAGCTAAATACTTGTGTATGTGCCTTGATTCTCGCCTTAATTGGAAACACCGTGTCAGCCAGAAAAATTTAAAATAAAAGATTGCCCTTCGTACCATTTTTGTGGCATACTGGTTCGACAGGAATTAAATCATTCATCGAGGTTTGAATATATCATCTATTCAGGACGAAATCAAAAAGTTTGCAAGCATGCAAAAACATGCGAAAATACTTGTGCTGTATTCCAATGCAACTGGTAAACAAATTTTAGACAACTCACAAAACATTAAGTGTCTTGAACTTTAAAGCCATACAACTTAGTTTAAGTGACTCTTGTGGAAATATAACTCCAAACATGTTCATGTATAACATATATTTAAGCAATTATTATTATTATTATTATATTATTACTTATAAATTATAAATTATCATATTTTACACACCCATAATGAATTGTATTTATAAAGATCTCTGGTCGTTTAAATAAAAATATCATAGGTAGTTTATATATATATATATATATATATATATAAAACAATAAAATAATATAAGTACCTATTTTATTTTATTATTTAATAAATAAAAAAAAACAAGTAATAATATTATGCTATATAGACAATGCCGCCTTCACTTTTTGTTTAAATAATTGCGCGGCCATTTAAAGCCGACGCGCTTGATAATGCAACACGGTTTATACCGTGTTTACAATGACGTTCACATATGATTATTCCTTGTACGTTTACTTTCCAGTTACGGTGACTTCTGTTATCGTCGTTTTCCTTTAAACGCAAATTTATACGTGTCATGACTTAGGTTAGGTCAGTGACGGCGATGCAATCGATTTATTCAGCTTAGTCACGTTAAATTTCGCTGTCGCGTTGAGCATAGGACGCCCGTCACATGTCTTAAAATTTTTTAAGTAAAACCTAGTATTGTTTCTTTCATCGCCGACTGCTTTGATCGCGAATCTCGCATTTCTTCAGTTCAATTAGCTGTACCTTATTGTACATGAACATTAATACGTAGTTAATGTCAAATAGTGTTTG
The DNA here is from genome assembly GCF_020184175.1 of Aphis gossypii. Classification (NCBI taxonomy): domain Eukaryota; kingdom Metazoa; phylum Arthropoda; class Insecta; order Hemiptera; family Aphididae; genus Aphis; species Aphis gossypii. The sequence goes on from NC_065533.1 coordinate 36,568,381, forward strand.
ATATTATACTAGTATTGATAACTTTCGTTTTTAATTAATATTGTGAACGTGTGTGTTGTGTCAATAATAATAACGATGTTATTCCAATGCGATGTTAACGTGCGAGAAGTACGTAGACAGCGAATGATCGGATCAGAAGAGTTTATCCCGTCAACAGTGTGGATTAAGAAAGAAAACAACTACTATCTGTGTTTGAAGAACTCAATCTACCCGAACGGTAAGACCTACAGTATTTCCCTTGTGAAAATGGATCCCATATTTTTCAGTTTACTTAAATCGGGAAGAATTGCATTTGAATTTAGAAAGCCCAGAGATCTATTATCTTTAGAATTCAAAAGTAAAAGGATGGCTTATTTGCTCTACCGTACAATGCAGGACATAACTGATGGGAAAAACGTTATCATCGATAAAAATCAAAACCCTGATGCGTTACATGCTAATAATGCTGTTATAGATAATTTTGATTTAAATGCTAATGAGTTTAAAGGTGTTGATAGTTTTGACAACCGTATATTGAACATGAAGTGTTTGAGTACACTTGTGTTAGAAGACTGCAATTCACTAGTACTTCCTGAAGAAATTGGCCATTTACCCATTAAAAGTCTTAACATATCGGGTAGCGAAATGCCTACTTCGCAACATGCACAGGATATCTACTGGAATTGGACATCTAAACCTACGATTAGTGGTACATTAACAACCTTAAAGATGGATACCATAAGGCTAATGAAATTGCCATTTGAAATATTGTATCTGAAAAATCTACAGACTTTATCTTTAAACAATAATGCACTGGTAAGTAAATGAATTATCACTATTTACTATAACTACTGTCTTTTTTACTAGGTATTTATTTTTATAAGCTATTATGTTGTTTTCTTATTTTATTCACCAGTGCCTTGATAGCCGAGTATAATCAAAATTTTGTTTTATACTATTTTCTGCATGTATTGTGTTTTTAATGTATAGGTGTTTTACTGTTACATCTACTTATTTGATTATCCAATAAGTATTTTTACATAACTGTACTTGATGATACAAATGTTTTGTATATTGAACTAATAACACTTAAAAAATATTAGATATTCATTTTGAGAATATAGGTAAAAACCTAAAAGTTCATTATTTTTTTTTATTATTAATCTAGAATCTAGAATTATAATATGTAGGTATTTGAAAATTAAATTACATGATGCATAGAAAAAGCAACTACCTAAATATGCAGTTATGTATAATATATTTTTACTCATGAACTCAAAAAAAAAAAAATGTATATTACTTTTATACTAAAAACAGTTTCAAACATTTTATCATTTAAAAACACAAAATTGGTTTTGCTAAATGCATAATTAGTACATTATGTGTAGGTCAGAGAAAGTAAACAAATATTACACAAATATCCAATTTAAAAGATTAAGAGTATATTACACCCGAATTTGTGGTCTTAGTAGTTTAACATATCAATATTTAAGTTCAGCAGTTCCTGTTTTGCGTTGTTATCTCAACTATTAGAGTGAATATATCTATTATCAAACAAAGCATTATTAAATTTTAATATTTTACATATAAATGATTCGCATAAAAATGAAAACATAGTAAAAAGTAAACAAACTAATGTTCTTACTTTTAAGTTTTATAGTAGGTCAATTCTGTCTAATGTGTATTTAAGCTAATAACACAAAACTAAAACTGCTAAATATAATATTGTTATTTTATGTGTAATACAGACAGTGAACATTTGCTCATTTATCTTGTTAATTAATAATGCAATTATGAACTAATATACAATAATTTTCCACGTGTACAAAATATGATTTGATAAATAAATTTGATGTTAAAATCAATATTTCAAACCACTTGCATTTCATACCAATTACCTATATAAAATTCTAAAAGAGCCACAAATATAAGTCCTAAACAATGAATTAAACTTTTTATTATTTTTTATTATTATTAAATTATTTTGTTACCTCAATAAATTTTAATAGTTGTTTTTTCTTTTAATCTAACAACTTTTATCATTTGAAAAACATTATATTATATTATATTTTTACAGGCATATTTACCTCATTTCATTGGAGAACTTAAGAATATCAAAAACTTATTTGCAGCTGACAATATGTTACCATACATTCCTCTTTGCTCATCTCTCATACACCTGACAGAAATGGATGTAATACATAACCGTTTTTATTGCAAAGAGCCCCGTGATCACCTTGTAACTTATAAAGAAAGTATTAAAGAGCCAACAGATTTTAAATCATTAAAGCATATTGCTTTTTTAAGTTGATGGATAACTTTCCACAATTAAAGAGACAAGATATATCTCGTCCGCTATGGGAATATTTTAATTATGTTGGTCGTTGTTCTAAGTGTAAGCAATGGACATTACCAGATTATGGTGAAACTACTAGTATTAGTTTCATGCCTACAATTCCAAAATTAAATATGTCGAAGTATTTAGATGGTTTAACATATCAAATAATGTATTGCACTAATACAAAAGATTGTGAGGCTCATAAAAGGCGCTTTTCATAAACCATGTTAATTAATATGAAACTATTAACAAGTACAAAATATCTTAAGTATATTCATATTAATTTTTAAAGTTTTAAAATGGTACATTAAGTTTAAATTTAAGTATTTGTTTATAATTAGAGAAATAATATTAAGTAATAATATTTTTAATTACAAATCTGCTATTTTGTAGTATGGTATATAGATAATCATTTAGCTATGTATTACATTCAATTTTATTAATTTAGTTTACTATTAATTAAGTTTATTTGTTAATTTAGTTTACTATGTATTAATTAAGTTTATTTGTATTGATAATTATTAGGAACACAATATACTGGGTCCTATTATTACAGAAATGACCTTACTTTATGTGAGATTTCTTTTAAGTTTATTATATAAAATATAACGATTAGTTGTAATTATCATTAATAATATCTTGTTTATTTTAAATAAACCAAACCAACTTATTTATTGGTATAGGTACTATTGACAAAAACTGTTAAAAACTATTAAGTAGATACCTATTATTGTGTACACTACTAGATTTTACAAATCTTTTTAGTCACTTACTATCACCAAATTAATAAATAGTATTTGGTCTATTGACACTTGTTACCTTGTTAACAGCCTGGCAGTTTTAAACACTTTATTATCCCACCAAGCAGGTGTATCATACCGAGAATTTATCGATAAATCAATCAGTTAGTACTTATTATACTCACAATTGAAACAGAGTGGGGTAAATGTCAGGTGATACTAGACTAGTGGGTGTTCAAGAAGCAAGGGCTGACAAATGGTAAGTAAACAAATGCACCAAAAATGTCCATGAATTCTATGACTGTTTAATGGTGCTAAGGACAAAATGAGAATAATTTAACTCAATATTCTTCTTTATTGTGTTATTTTTAATAAATTGTTATCCTTAAAGTTAGATAAATTTGATAATTGTTACATTACAATGAAAAATGATTATGATCTTTATGTATATTAATAAATAATAACTCTTGTAACATCATTATTAATGAGCAAACTAGCAGAACGATTTTTATTGGTAAGTATAAAAAATATTATATAATAATACTCTTTTTCAGTTTGAAATTTCTAGTGTATTTTAATATTTAATTTACCTTACACTATACATTACACCTATCCCTCATGATGCGTTCACTGTATACGCAATATGAATTGTGAATGAAGTATACCTATTCGCTTATTAAGAAAATATTATCTTTATTAGGTGCTATAATTTATTGCTTTACACCGAGTCGACGTTCAGATAAAAATAAAAAATAATCAAAACTATGGTAAAAATCAATGCTTTACATCTGAGTTGATGAATAAACAATGTAGGTACATCATTTTAAACAAAATTATAATTTTTGTCAAACCCATGCATACAATATTGTAAATTGAAATAAGCGTTAGGTGCGTAATCGTGTTGCACCGCACTTAGATCGATGCCTATACACTGTATCGTGATTTGACCAAATAGGTCGATTGTGCTTTGAACACCGCGGCAGTAAAAGTTTCTGTGACCCGAGTTAAAAAACGATTAACTCGTGATTGAAGGACGAGCCTGTTTCCGTTGGTAGAGACTCATATTCACGGGAAACCAAATTCTGATCGATCGCCATTTCTGTATTGTTCTACGACGGCGGTAAACAGCAAACCGCATCGAATTATGGGTGTTGTAAACGAACGGTGAACAATCACAATAAAATTAGTGTGCCGTTTGAAGGAGCCGGCGAAAAACAAACGCATATCACTGTTGCATATGATAAACGATAACTACGGATAAAAGTATATATATCCGTTTTGATAACCGACCGAGACGATACCACAGATACATAATATATATAATATGTAATATAATGTATTACATTATATACGTCAAGTGGACGATACAACTCGTTATCGCTACTTATTTCTCATACTTCGACCGAAGTTATCGTTTTCGCAACACGAATCATGCCACTTTGTAGTGTATTCGTATTTATTATTTAAAGTCGGATTCGTCTCTGAATTATTTCGACGTGTTATGCGACAACTGTGATTTACAATCAATATTATCGTGTTCCCCGATTTTCAACGACGATGCGGTCCACCCGGCGACGCCGACGTCGTTTTGAATTTTTCCTCTTTGCTCGTCCGGGAGAGACACTGAGCTTTAACGTTCGACGACGTCCGTCTCGAGTCTTTCGTCTAGAAATTCGACCTCTGACGTTCTCTTCTCTCTCAAACGCGCGCGCGGAAAAATCAACAGACAGGACGTATGACCGCGACGCGTTGACCTGCCGAAAAACAACGTGACCACCGATCGTCTTACCTACACGACTACCGACGATTTTTTATCTACGCGGCCAAACACAACGATAACGCCTTAGACCATAATATTCGACAACGGATAGAGCCATAGATTACACACGTCACAATGTCCGTGACCGAAATAGGTGGGCGTGTCGGCAAAATACGAGTTTTGGAACGGTTACCGGCATCCCACCCTACCCAGCCACGGTCACGGCAGCTGCAGGCTGGCGTACTGTCCGTTTTGTCACGAGGCGAACTAGCTCGTGGACGGGGTGCGGAGTGGTCGGAGGACACGATGCGTGTCGATGAGCTGTTGACATAGGTACGTGTCCGTCGTGATAATGTCGACGGTGCACACGTTAGCGACGAGTCGCCAGTCATGTGGCCCAATACTGCGCGCGCGCCAGCTACTAGTCGCTAATTTATCTCGGCCCATCGATGCCTACGATAATAATATTATGTTCGACGTAAAGCATTAAAAACAAATTATCAGTTACGTAATAATATTGTGTACGTATTTATCGTCGTCGGGAAAAACGTGCGACCGGCCGCTTGCGCATGCGCAGTACACGGGCTAAATGGCTCGCGACTTGTTGCTAACATTTACATCGGAATATTGCGAGCTGCTGTGGCTCCATCCGTTGTATATTATGATCCGAGATTAATACGATATCGATACGATTGATTTCAAAAATTGTGTTTACAATCAATGTTTTTGATTATTTTGAATTTTTTTTTGAATCGAGTAGTGGAGCTAATTTCGTGTAGGTACCCATACGTCTAATTAATATGAAGAAAACATGACTTGTTTGGACAAATAGCGTGACATTCTGTGACGCTACGAAATAAACCTACCCATTAGTTTAATTTTTGTTTTTTTTTCCAATATCCATGTAGTTTGATTTATTAATTTATTATCTACTAGAATGACTGTGTGACATCTGCCATATCTGCACAGATAAATTGTTTATACTTAAATTCGATTTCTTTTATTTAGACGATCAATTTTGAACTATTATGAAATCTAATAAAAGAGTGCTCTCCATACAGAGCCATGTTGTTAGTGGATACGTAGGTAATAAATGTGCCGTGTTTCCATTACAGGTAATTGAACGATTTCAATTAACATTATAACATAAGAAATAATGATTATTCTTTTATCACAGGTAGCAATTTTCTAAAATTCAAACTTGAAATTTTAGTGAAGACTATACTATAATTTTGAATACAACACTTTTATACAATTTCTATAATTGCGGTAAATATTGATGCTTCAATATAAGGTCTTATAATATTCAAATGTACAAAATTTCTTTTTTTCATGATTACATACTTATTGCCTATTTGCATTGAAACTAGCTGAATTTAACCGTATATCATATTATTATTTCATGATAATGCATAGTCTATTATCAATACTTTTTACAGGATAAGTGTAAACTTCTCGTGCATGTAGACCTCAGATCAGGGGTGACCAAAAGGTCGATCGCGGACTATTTCAAAGTTAGAATTTATTTTTAAGGACATTCGCACGAAAATTAATCGAGGTTTGAGTTTTATCTGTATAATTTTTTATGGAAGTCGATCCTCAAAGATGAAGTATATTTTTAGTAGATCGTGACCAAAAAAAGTTTGGCCACCCCTGCCTTAGATCATATTCTATACTATACTATATACTACATAATATTATATACTACACAGCGTATTGTATTATCAATACAAAAAAACGTTGTCGATATCAGCGACGAGTCGACAAATTAGGTGTTCGATAAGCGCACGCGCAGTGCAGCTCCTCGTATATTTATTCACAGTATCTATTGTAATCTATGGATAATTAAGCGAGGAGTTGCACATCGTCACCTGATTTGGAGACTCGTCGATAATAGTGGCAACAAAATAATACGCAATGGCTCCATCACAGTATATGATCTAAGATGTAGACTCGACGTCTCGACAAATAACTTCCATTGCTCCCTAAACAACAATTAATCTCTTAGTTATTATCTATCATCATTCAGCTAAGCTACTTGTATGGTTAAGTACGCAGACAAAATACTTTCTTAATGTCAATAGATACACTTCTTGTGAATAAAGTAAAATATAGTAAAATTGATTTCCTATTTCCTGGATAAGAATTCAAATTTAAAAAGTGATTTTTTTAGAAGTTTGCTTCCTTTATTCTTACATGTTCCATTTATAGTTTAAACCACAAATGGATCTTTAATATTGATCTTTCAATAAAAAACAATTCTGAACTGAGACAATCGTCAGCCTACATGTCTGACAAAATAATTCATAAAAAGTTAATGTGACTTTACCCTAAGTTATTAATTTAAATTCTTCTAAAAAAACTTATAAGATATCTTATATTAAAATTTAACCTTATTTATAAACTATAAGTATAATCAAGGATATAATAATTAAATTAATTTTTAACTACCTACCTACAAAATAGTTTGAAAATTTTTTTTTGATTTTAATGAATCTCACTAAAATTTGAAATTTAAACACTTAAACGAAACATTGTGACTATACTTTGTTTTATTTTATTTTTTATAAAAAGAACTTGTAATCAATTTTCAAGTATTTTTATTTGTAAACAAATATTTAAGAACTTGTTTTTAATAGCTTAAAAAGAGCCAAAATAATTTAAAATTTACATTTCTTATACCTGGGAAATACTAATATAAATATTTGTTAAAAAATCAAGTTTTTAAATTAAAACAAATAAAACAAAATAAACACTGTGAAATTGTTGACTCCCAAAATAAAATTTAATTTAATTTATTTAAAATCTCTCTAAATATCTAAAAAATTTTATCAATACACATAGTTTCACTTTATGGTTTCCAGTTTTGTTTAAGACTAAATATGGATTATATTGATTAGTTAATACTATTTTAAAACATATTTTGTACTTTAAAGTTTGTGATCCTTTATGGGCGATAATAAAACAATGTATGTTCAAAAAGAAATATTAGACATCTATAAGAATGAAATCATTCATTTAACTGATGTCCTTACACCGAATGAATATGAATTAGTAAAGTTATAATTATTATTTATAATGAACTTAATATTTGTATATCTCATTTCTAATAGGTTATTAACCGGTATAACTATTACAACTTCTAAGGATATTTATAAAGCTTTGAATATATTACACAATAAGGGTTGTAAGACAGTTGTATCATTTTCCAACATATCTTCAAATTCTGTTATAAAATGTATTGGGAGAAATTTTTCTTGTGAGTATTAATATAACAATATGTCAATATGTATAAAATGTACAAAAATATTTCGATACTTTATTATGCATATGTATGTGTTTATTTTTATGTTTTTAAATGCATTAAGTCCCTATCCTTGCTTATGATACAAATACATGTAGCTAATATTAAGGAATTTATGAGAATCTGAATTATAAAATAAATTTGAAAGCTCTAACTAAAATATACTTACTAACTACTAACTAATCTATATTCATTCAAACCAATAGTATACCATTTTTTGTTTGTAAGATTAATGAAAATAAATTATTGTACTTTCTTTTTCTTACGAACATGGTCACCTCTAAAAATATTAGTAGTTTAAATTAAACTATTAGAAAAATCTACTATATTTTTTTAGCTATTCCAAAAACTAATGATTAGTCAATTTGACTAAAATTATAGTAAAGACTATGGAACATTTAGTTCTATTTACTATAAATTTCAAAAATAATAATAGTTGGATTAACTAAATATTTAGTTTGAGAAATTGTCATCTACATAATATTGTAGTCAAATTAACTATTAATCTTGCAACTATAACCATTTGGTAATTGCAATTAAATATTGGGCAACGCCATCGCCATAAATGGAACTACATTTTAGGACTAGTATTTTAATTAATAATTTATTTTTTGTTTTAATTAAGCCAACCAATTATATTTTTTCCGGTTCATTACAATGATTGACACATAAAAAGATGTATTATATAATAATGGATGATAACACAAATCATGTTGTTATCATACAACAGTTTTAATATTTTAACGTTATAGGTAGTACAAAATTTACAATCAGATGGTATTTTTTTTTTTTATCAAATATTGATGAACAAAATCCAGCGCGACGGTAGTGGCGCGAAGCTAATTAAAAAAAAATAGCGGAGTAGCCACTAACGTATAATAACAGGACACCGAGTTTTAACATTGAAAAACCGTCCTAATTTATGTCAATTCTTTGCCAAGCTCTATAGGGCAAACGGCTGAACATATAAAGTAGTATGAGGTATCAATCGATCAGAAATATTGTGCAGGTGGGAACAGAGGAATCCGCTAGCAAATTGGTGAGATAGTTTGTAAGTTATAAGCAAAAATGTTCAAGTACTTTTAAGATCGATTTTGCGTACGGAACAGTTGGGATGGATGAGCGGTGGGTCAGGGAACGAAAATATCGTAAATATCCCCCGACCCGCCGCATATCCATTCCCACTACTCTCATCCACAGATTTCTATAAAGAAGTCTGTGCTCTCATCGCGGCGGCGGCGGCAGCAGCGACGATGTACTACGACGACGCACGGATGATATTATTACTCTATGGTGACAACTGACAATTGCAAAAACAAACCATTTCGTGACTAGCACTCGATTGTTCGCGACGTGTTAATATTGTATTATTATTAATTCCTTCTATAATTAATATTATGGTCCATCTATGTCTCAAGCCCATTATACATCAATTATTAACTACAATAAGAAATGGATTAGATGCAACGATATGTCAACAAGTATTGAACGCTGGCCTCGAGGTGGAAAAGATGTCTACATTATAATTATGGAAAAAAAAAATTAGTCAGGAGGCCAGAGGTTATTAAAGATTATTATTATTATTATTATTATTATTATAGAATACCAGATAATTAACACATCAACATTAAAAATAGTTGATATCACATCAAAAACACTTCGTTATAACTCGGTGTAAAAAAAAAGCTAAGTTAAAAAAAAAAAATTAGTAATGATTAAATCTTTAAAAGACGTGATATAATATGAAAATTAAGTAAAATGCCATTTTATAATATTAAAAATACCTATGATGAAAATTAATAAGATCAATTGTAATGTTAAATACATAGTCAACATATTGTTGATACATCATTAATTACTGTAAATACTGCATGTAGTGGTTACTTAATTGAATTTAAGTATACTTGATACTTCTACTTTTCTACAGTTTTACGTCCTGCCAAATAGTTAAACATAATATGTTGACTAAGTATTTAACATTACAATTGATATTATTTGTCATCATAGGTATTTGTAATATTATAAAATGGCATTTTACTTAATTTCCATATTTTATCACGTCTTTTAAAGATTTAATCATTACTAAATATTTTTTTTCAACTTAGCTTTTTTTTTACACTCGGTTATAACGAAGTGTTTTTGGTGTGATTATATTTCACTGTAAATGTGTAATGTTGTGTAATACACGTTTTTATTTTATAAAAGAAAAATTTGGTTAACAAATTTAAAGTCAATTGAGGGTAGTTTGAACTTAGTTCCGGGACATTTGCGGTCATAACATTTGGGGTCGGCTCCTTTTTCGTGCTGTTTGCGGTCAGTTTATTTCTATCTACCTGTTAGATAAATATCAAATTTAAGGTATATGTATAATATACTAAATTAATTCTATATACTATTATAGATACATGTTGTATTTAAACTCCACATTTAATTTTCCAAACTTAGGACTGCAGGCAGTAATTTTTACTGACGTGTTTAAAAGATTATTATTATTATTATTTTTATTAATTTTATATTACTTATTCTAGCTTTTGTATTTCGGCAATGATGTTCAAGCATTTTTTCAAATTTTTGTCCAATTAATACGCAGCTAATGTTTTTTAATTCTTTGGTCTAATTGTATAAAAGTCTTTTTCCTCCTTTTACTTTCCATAGTTCCATGTTTAAATAACTGCGTTCATAAACATATAACGATATAACAAATCGGAGTTTGGCCGAAATTTCAAAGTCTAATGTTAAACGATTTAGAATTTATTATGTAGTAGGTATATTAGTAACCGCTATGTACTGCTAAAAGATTGCTTTTTGTAGTTTCCAAAATTTCCAAAGAGTCATCCATTTTAAAACGCCATTTACCACGGAACTCTACAAAGGAGTGTATTATACTGTGTATTATACTAAAGACTAAGTAGGTAAATGTTATCGACGGATATCGATACTGTCTAACTATATACCTAATTGACATAATACATTTTTTCAACATTTTATCTGTAATGAAATCTATATAAACAAACGAGTACCAAAAAATCGGTATATCCAATAGCAATACGCTTTTAAATATATTTTTACAGTTAATATATTATATACTGTATAGAATAAATTTAGTACATAATATAATATATACCATAAATTTTACTATCAGGTAGATAGAAATAATCTGACCGCAAACAGCACGAAAAATGTGCCGACCGTTTCGGTGCCGACACCTTTGAACTTTGAAACCCTATAAGGGTTAAAAATATTTCTGTCTTGCAAAAGTGTAATTGTTACTCTTAAAATATTTATTTTTGCCATAGATTGTGAATGTTTTTTGTTTTTTAAACATTATAGATTTTGTGGCAAAAATCGTTTCATCCACTTCGTTAGATGACTATAATAGTAGCCCGTAAATGTTTTAAAAAATTGTTCTTTTTAATCCCGCTAGTATTATTCCTTTATTATAGTACAGACTATTCTATAATCAATGCTATATACTTTGGCTAAATCTAATGACTGCATTAAATATTACAATATAACTAGGTAATATAAATAAATAGTTTTAGGCGGCCGTTTCAAAAGCACTGGCACAATCTTAATGCTGATTAATAATCAATCCAATAATCGTCGATATTAAACATTATTGATTGTCCAACGTCAGCAATCGTAATAAAAATAATGATTGTAAATTCGTCTGCAATTCGTATGATAACTTTTATTTCGTCCTCGACTCACGTGGTTTTTATTACTTTGTCCGCAACTAGTAAACATCGTTGCGCAACTTACCATGAACAGTCCGACCGGTGTATTTGTATGCACGTATTGTGTACACATAAATAACACTCAACAGGTGAACAGTATAGTCGAGCAAATTCTGTGATTGCTATTGTGTATTTGTGTGTGATGTACAAATTGGTAACTCGACTCGTGTAATGTTAGATATGGTATAATAAATATTAAATATAGACCATATAGCATAAATAAATGTATAATAATTACGACCTTTATTTTGGCTCAACAGATAATAATTCTACCTAACTTGCCAGTTCGGCACAAGTGCACAACTAATAATAGGTAATGTATAAAATAAAACAAGAAAAAACTCACGAATTTTTCGGAGCACCGTTGGTCAGCTGCCACGTGTGCCTTTATAACAAGGTTGATACCCACAATACGTAAAAATTTACTAACATAAAAAAAAAAACAAGCACATAATAATAAAAAAAAATGGGCGTCTAGATTTTAGCAAAATACACTGTATTTTTCACACAGTTATTCATTTCGAAGGATTATGTTATTTAGTTTAACGGGAAACTGAGTATAGTTTCTTTTTCATACGTATTTAACAATAAATTAAAAAAAAATGATTTATACAAGCTCGGTTTATTTAGTTTATTTTTGATTTGAATTTATTTTCACATTGGTAGGTACCTACCAAACATTTTTCACACTATTTTTTGATAATATTTTGAAATAAATGTTGAGTTTAATTTATTTAATTAAGTATTAAGTCATAAAGCCATTAATTTTGTAATAAATGCATTATATCGCGGTCGTGATACAACAGTACACTAACTTTAAAAATACGATAAGCCATTCGATTTGCTCTTATCGATGAATCGTACACAGATATAGATGCACTATAGATAATATTCTTATACCTATAAATTTATTATTCAATTCAATCTTACCTTGGCATACTTAGACAAACATTTTTTTTGGAGGTGTGAAAATCTTATTGTAGTGATTTAAAAATCTAAAAAACTAAAATTTGGTTAAAAAACCTTTCACAAATTCATTTATCACGTAATTACAGTAACATTGCAACAATAATAATATGTTTATACAAAGTATGCTTCTTAACAAATTTTTTAGTGTAGATATAATAATAAGGTATTAAGGTATTATAATGTCAAACAGCGTACTGAGTAGTTACTGTATTATTAGTTTAATAATATTTTTATTTTATAGTAGTATTTGTTTGACAGTTTTTTTAAATTAAAATAAAATGTGAAATTATTAATTACGAACAACATTATAATAAAATATAGTATTCATAATCAATATATGTAGGAAATACCTCCAAATTTGTACGATCACTACGTACGTACAAATGTTAGATCACTTATTATAATGTTCTATAGTTTATATTATAATATTGTGTTGTACTACATGACATGTTGCCGGCAGTTTCTATTGCCCCACCGGTCCGCAGACGTCGTTGTCTTCATGGAATCCTGGTACATCGGTGGCGCCTAAGTTAACGATCTTTATTATTAAATTCAGTTTTTGCATAATAAATTTGCAAAACCAATTTCAACAAATTAAGACGTTATATCCGCATGTGTTGTCGCCATCTCATACACGTACGACATAGACAAAACGCGTTTACGCATACTGAGTAGAACTCACTCAATTTTGGTTCTAGATATATTTATACCTAATATAAAATCGAATTATGACAATATTTCTTAGGGCGAGACGCTGCGTTTTTTCCATTATTCCCAATATACCTAACGTTCATTGTATCGTTTAGAAATAGCGAAAATGTCAACATTTGTAAATGACCTTTAACTTTTCAAAATTAAAATTTTTTTTTAAAAAAAAAACGCTTTTAGAAATATTACCACAATTCAATTTTATAATAAGTATATTTACTCTAAAACCAAAATTGAGCGAGTTCTAAAATAGGTTAAATATAATATATAAATATATTTAATTTTTATAGTTCTATTCAGTTTGCGTAAACACGTTTTGTCTATGTCGTACGTGTGTAAGACAGAGACAACACATGAGGGACACATGCGGATACAGTCGTTGGCAGATAAATTGAGACGGCGGCGGCGACGGCGCAATAACGAAAAATCAGGGGTTCTTTGTATTTCAATGTTACTACCGAAAATATATTAATATACATAGATAAATTATTATAATTTATACATAGATTTACACATCGCGACTAGTTTGGGATACTCATACGAGTAGAGAGCCTATATAATATAGGCTCTCTAATTACGACCTACTGAAAAGCGCCGCCTCCGCCATCTCAATTTATCTGGCAACGACTGACGACGTCCTCTTAAATTCAAAATAAAAAATAATAATATTAATTATTATTACCTACTTATTAGTATTCATTCATATTTAAAAAAAAGTTATTGCATGAAGATGTCATGAAGCATGGTGAACATGAACATCATAACAATAATCTAGTAACCGAGAAAACAATAGATAACTAGTTAAATAAATATGTAATATTATGTAATAAAAAATGTAACTCAACTAAAAAAATAACTATTTTTAATACATTTGAGTTGTTTATGTCTATAAAACAAATGATTTAATAAGTATTAATCAAAATATATAAATTATGTTCAAAATATGATTGTTGTTACAATATTACTTTTTATGAAACAAAAACTTTTTTTTGAATGATTGATAGTAACCTAACTGGAGTATGATTTCCATTCATCAGACACTATGGTAGTCCCCGGCAAAACTTCTCTTTGTGTGAATGGAATTAATGTAGATCACGGCGGACCATGTAGATCACACATTCACATGCTTTACCAATGCCAGATTTTTCAAATTTTTGAATTTATGAAAAACCATTTTGCATAGCGATCAAAATAGTATTTCTCATTTTGAAAAATTTTGTTTAAAATTTTATCATTTCATATAATAACTAAATTTAATGTACATAAAAACTAATATCTGAAGACCGAATTTGCTATACAAAGTGTAAATTAATTTATGAAATTAAACATGTTTTCATATTTTAAATCGCCAAAAGGTTAGGTTAGGTATTTATACCTACTCGTATATACCTATATACCTAATTAGGTAATAATACCTTTTAGACGCTTTTAAATTTTTTTTAAGCGTATTTAGCGTATTTTATGTTGGATAATGAATAGTATCTTTCGTCTACCTACGATATAGAGAAGATATCTTTTCTACATCGTGCGTCTACCGCTAAAATAAAATAATACTATGAATATTATGAGTTGTTAGATGTCTTCATAAGCTAATGATGATTAGCTATCATGTGTTTAGTATCAGTTACTCGTACGAAAACAAGCTGTGTCCGAATAGAAGAAAAGAACTGTCCACGCGCCTTAAAAATAATGCGTAACGCGTTTACAGGGGATTTGATGAAAATAATTCGTCAGTCTTCCTTTCTTTTTTTTTGAAAAATTTCATGTCGAAATGTAAACAAATTGACAAAAAAAAAATGACAACCCATTAACCATGTAGAACAAAAACCATGTAGACGAATAATATTGTGCCTCCGATGGTACCAGGACCCCATATTGAATAACGGTTCGTGCCGACGGCGCACACTAGTTGCCTCCCGAAGTCCATAATTTTTATACGAATTGCCTCCCGACTATGTACGAGTTGCCTCCCGGCGTACCCTAAATTTTATCATAAACGAAAAGGGTCTAGTACTAGTTGCCTCCCATTAGTTAGGTAATAAATATATAAGTGGTTTCAAACATTTTCAAACATTATGTTTCAAATTAAGTTTGTAATTTCAATGTCGTAATTTATGATTTTTGTTATATATAATACGATTATATAATATTTAGTAAATACATATATATCAGGAGATTCAATTTTTCCACCCCATATATGAGCAGAAAAAAGTTCCAGCAATCATCGCACAACCAATGCATGCGAAATGCGAATCCTTCCATAATAAATTAAATAGCTATTTTGAGTCTCCGCATCCTAATATATACAAATTTATCGAAGTTTTAAAATTAATTCAGACTGAGACTGTAATTTTAATACAAAGTTCTAATAATCTTAAACTACATTGACAATTACAAATTAGAAACAAAATAATTTTCATTGACACCCAAATAAAAAAGCTAAGTGAAAAAAAATATCAAATTTTGAGTACCTGCAAATATTGGCTAAAAAATACAAGCCTAAGCAATGTTATAAATAATTTTTTTTAGGTATGCATATTATATTATTATTAGCATACATTTTTTTTATTGACTAATAATAGGTACCAACTACTTCCTATTTTTTTGACTTATTGATTTATTATTTTTATAGTTGAGTAATTTTTTTTATAAATATCGTATCCCAGACAGCAAATAATATTATTATTGTTTTTAACCAAGTCTGATATTCTTAATAATGAATAAACATTATCTATTTATGTAGATCTGTTTAGTGAAGTTTATGAACCACTACTTAATCCTATATGGGAGCAGGGAGGCAACTAGTATGGGCCGGGCAGATTAACGGGTCGCCACTCTACGACGATAGTTGTGTGGACCGTGGTTAAAAATCGGAAAAAAAAGATAAACCGATAAAATATTAGATAATATATAATACATTATTTATATTGCTTTTATAGTAATTTATTTGCTATTATAGTAATACGGTTTGATTGAATTCATTTTTGCCAAAAACATTGCATTTATTGTATTTATATTTAATATATTATTATAATAATGCTTAGTGTGTATTTAAATCATACATAGGTATATAATTTCTTTTAGCTTTTTAGTCAAAACTGACTTATGCAGTACATTCCATATAGTATAGTTACAAAAATTGGCAAAAGCTTAAAAATAATGAAATAATCTAATCATTTTGTAAATGTTATCATGTATTATAGAAAAATCAGTGGCGTAATTAAAAATTATTAGAAAGTACATGTGCAATGTGCATCCTAGCGACCTAGCCCGTTTGCCTACGTAATAGGTAATAGGTTTTTCTTAGTTACTAAGAATAATCAGAGAGTGCAAGTGCACCCCGCTCGGACTTCGTTTGCTTAAGAGACTTGAAGTAATATTAAGTATATTGATTTTCTTTTAATAATATTTATAACAAACTATTAAACCATTCATTTTTTTTTAATAGGTACTTTAAAATTGGTTTGTCTCAAAGTAAACGTGAGAGTTATTATATATGTATCAATCTTTCCTCGGATTAGCTTCTCGATTTCTGTAGTAATTTATCATTAGTTATAACTTACAAATTATAACTATTAAATCATAATTTGAAATTGACAACCCATAAACAAAACCATGTAGATAAATAATATTTTGATTTTTGAAAGAATGCATATTATTGAGATATATTATTGCATACCTACTTATTTAGAGTTATTTTTCTTTATTTGATTTTTTTCTTTACGTAGTGCCGCTATAGTGCCTCCGATGTACCAGGACCCCATATTGGATGACGGTTAGTGACGACGGCGGCATAGCGGGTCGCCGCTCACCGACGAGTTGTATGGGCCATTAATAATAATTAAAAATTATTAATACATGGTTAAAAATCGGGTAAAAAAAGAAACACATAAAATATTATTCTGAATGAAAATTGATAAAATACGATATAATTTACATTTTAAAAAGACCAGACATGATACATGACAGATATGGTAACCACTCTTATGTACGATAGCAAATAACAAAATATTAGACAGTATGTAATACATTATTCATATTGCTGTTATAGTAATTTATTGGCTATTGTAGTAATACGATTTGATTGAATTCATTTTTGCCAAAAAAAATCGCATTTATTGTATTTATATTTAATATATATATTATTGCAATAATTTAAAAAATGTATTTAAATCGTACATAGGTATCATTGCTATTAGCTTTTTAGTCAAAACTGACTTAAGCAGTACATGCCATATAGTACAGTTACAAAAATTGGCAAAAGCTTAAAGAGAGTGAAATAATATAATCGTTTTGTAATTTTTATTATGTATTATAGAAAATCAGTAGCGTAATCATAAGAATGATCAGAAAGTAGGTACAGGTGCACCCGAGCCCGTTTGTTTTGGAGACCAGAATTAAAAGGTAGGTACATTAATTTTCTTTTAATAATACTTATAATAAACTATTAAAATATTAATTTTTTTTAATAGATACTTCAAAATTATAATAAAATTTTGAATTAGTAAAATATGCTGCAATATTTTTAAAAAAACGTATAAAATAATTTTAGGAAGATGAATACACCTCTCTTCACACCTCAATTTATAATGTCTGCATGTTGAGAAGAAGCCGTTAAAGCTTTCGCTTCAGAGCCCAAATTTTAAAGTTACTCCACTGAGAAAAAAATAACAGTAAACATAATAAAACATCATGTCCCCGTGAATAATATATTTTAATTATTTATATTGGATAAATATATATTTTAATAATTATTATAAAATAGTGAATTTTTGTTTGAATATCCAATTTTGACAAAATTTAAACTTGAAGTATTTAAAATTGTTTGTAAAAATGTAATGCACAAAATATAAAAATTGTTATGTACAATTAATACACTGCGAGCACGCGTCATAAATACCTTTACTGACAGTATACTGTATATATACTAATATATTAGTAATTTAACTCGTGAAAAATCCGTCTTACAAAATTAAATCCAATTTTTTTCCCAATATAATCGACTAACCCATCAGTCTATAAATGGTTTATTTACAACTAATAAAACAATAATTACCTATTGGCTATTGGTCTTCATTACGATGAATACGGTTTTACACTATTTTTTCATTTAATTATTTTATTATTTTTATACAATTTTATATTATTATTCGCAATTTGAGTACAAGTCTAATCGTAGTCACAACAGCTGAGAAGCAATTTTTTATTTAAGTTTTGGTTCAGGTTCATACCTGATCAATAATAAAGATACCGTTAGCACCGAGGTCGTGTCTCCAACGTCTCGTTAATGAAAATATAACAAAGGCTGTAACGAAATTGCGAAAGAATGCAGGGAAGAATGGGTGTTAGAGTTATAGCAGGTAATAATTAATAAAACAATAATTGTACCAATTCCAATATTTTATACCAATTTATTTGAAAAATATGCATTTTAAAATGTATGAAAATAAAAATTATAAGCACTTATATAATATACAATTATAAATTAAATTAGATTAAATTAAATTTATTTACCTAATGTTTATTTAAATTAGATACTAGTACCAGTAGTACCTAGAACTACCTAGATACCTAATAAAATATATTTTTAATTTCTATAAAACTTTATTTTTTTCATTATTATATTTTATAGTACTATGTAAATTGTGTTATCATAAAACTGCATAATATATTTTACAATATTAAATAACTTGGTGATGAAATACAAATATTCAACAGAATAATGCAATTACTAATTATATAGATACCTAACAAGGAAAAAATATTAAATTAATTTTTTCCAATTTTACATGATATAATATAATATACGATATACTTTAAAAGTTTAAACACAAGCATTAAGTTAAAATTTAGACGTTCAAGTGAATAGAATTTCCCATGGCTTTTTTAATTTTAATACTTTCACATAACATAGGATGATAAATATATGTGAGTAGTTTTAATACCTAGTATATTGGATTATATATATATTATATGTAGTTTGCGCATTTGTGTATAACGCGTTATACACGATTAACGAAGTAGTATAGAAACGCGTTATAAACGAAATTGTAGAAACGCGTTTTACCCGGCTATAACGTGAAATATTGGAATACGTGTAACAGGGGCATATGTTGTGGGCGTGATGGATTTTGACCGATCTGCTACAAGCCGCTGCCGCCGCCGCCGTCGGTGTACGCGCACAGGACGATAAAAACTAAAAATCAAGTAGCGAGTAGCGACTATCACACGCAGCCCTGGTACTACAGACTACGTTTAGTCAGCGCAAATCGTCATCGACCGCGTCTGGTCGATAATATTTTATATTATTTTATTATTTTCCATGTCTGTATGTTTTTTTTCTCCAGTAGGTCGATTTTAAATTCCCGCCAAGTTTATTATCATCAGTGTTCTACATTCAATTAAAACATTATTATTTAATGCCATTGTTGTTATTGTTGTAATTCGAAAATTTGAATAATTTGTGATTACAAATTAGGTACTGATTAGTCATTCGATCGGTATAACTATTTAATATTATATAATTAAATACGTACAACCAGTCCAATTTGGCAATCTTGGCACTCGGCGACTGAAAAAAAAGTTTAAGAAACACTGATACGAAAACTATATTATTATAATATTAGTATACTGATTATCCGGACCAATGTTTTTTTTTCAAATCTTAACGGTTGTCGTGCCAAGAACGGATTATATTCTTCGTTTAAATTGGGTTGTGATATTTTGTAATTCCTGTTTTTCGCGAGTTCATAAGACAGACATGGTACTTTATTCAGTACTTACATAGTTACATGAGTAATTAATACAATATGCTCATTGCTTATGGCCGTGCTTAGGAACGGGGTAGTCATACCTGGGCTTAATAAGTATATTATCATTATTATTTATTACATTATTTATTTGTTTGTACACATCATCAACGATGTGTTTTTGTTTATACATTCAACTTGAAATTTTAAATCAAAACAAAATTCACGAAATTTTCAAAAGTAGCTACTAGGTCACTAGGACCTACTATGAAAAAAAAATGAAAAATTTGCGAAAAATATATGTATATTTGACTATGTGTCTATGTATGTATGTATGTATGTATATATAATAATATATATTATAATTATAATATCATTATTATTAATAATGATTATTATGAGGTACCTACTGGCTACTATAGTACTATATAATACACATATGAAAAGAGACCAGACATGATAATTCAACTACCTATATGGTGACCACTCTTATGTACGATATTAATTATTAGGTAGCTAATAACAAAATATTAAATAGTATGTAATACATTATTTATATTGCTGTTATAGTAATTTATAAACGAGTCGCTCCCATCTGGTCATAATGAAACATGGCCGGTTTGGCGAACACTAAACAGACTCAGGACAGGAATTGGACGAACGAAAGACAATCTAATAAAATGGGGACTGCTAGATAGTACAGACACCTTGTGCTTATGTGGAGAAGTACAGACAATGCAACACATTATCTCATGCACAGATTGCTCACAAACCTGCACCCTAGAAGACATTCACAAAGGCACAATCCAAGGAATTAACGTAGCCCGCATCTGGGCAGAAATAATATAAATCCACCAATAACCTTATTTATTAATATTATGTAGGTAATGTTTATTTTAAAATTTATTTTAAAGTTATTTTATTTATTTATTTGTTTATTTTATACTATATAACTTATACCATTATTATTATTACTGTTATAGGTACTATAATGCGTCTGACACGAAAAAAAAAATAGTAATTTATTTGCTATTATAGTAATACGGTGTGATTAAATTCATTTTTGTCAAAAACATTGCATTTATTGTATTTATATTTAATATATATTATAGAAATAATGTAAGTGTGTATTTAAATCGTACATAGGTATCATTGCTATTAGCTTTTTAGCCAAAACTGACTTATAGTATATGTAGTACATGCAATAGAGTACAGTTACAAAAAATGTCAAAAGCTTATAATCTAATTATTTTGTAAATGTTATCATGTATTATAGAAAAATCAGTGGTGTACCTAACTAAAAATGATCAGAAAGTACATGTGCATCCTAGCCCGTTTGCCTACGTAATAGGTACCTACATTATTTTTCTTAATTACTAAGAATAATCAGAGAGTACAAGTGCACCCCGCTCGGACTTCGTTTGCTTAAGAGACTTGAAGTAATATTAAGTATATTGATTTTCTTTTAATAATATTTATAATAAACTATTAATCCGTTAATTTTTTTTTTTAATATTTCAAAATTATAATACAATTTTGAATTAGTAAAATATGATGCAATATTTTTAAAAAACGTATAAAATAATTTTAGTAGGATGAATGCACCTCTCCTCATACCTTACTATATTATGTCTGCATGCTAAGAAGAGACCGTTAAAACTTTCACTTCCAGGCTCAAATTTTGATGTTATGCCACTGAGAAAAAATAATAGTATATATAATAAAAAAGCGTGTCCCTGTGAATAATATATTATAATTATTTATATTGTATAAATATATCTTTGAATAATTATTGTAAAATAGTGATTTGTTGTTCGAATATTCGATTTTGACAAAATTTAAACTTGAAATGACTGTGAAAAAAATTATACTATTTTTGATATTTTGAGAACGTTGTAAAAAATATATATAATAAATCGTGTACTAAATTAATATCATTGTTTTACAATTTTAAATTTAAGGAAAAAATAATAAACATATTTACTCATTTATTGTAATAACAATTTTAGTTACTTATTTTGTTGTAATTTAATAAATATGGGGACTTGAATCTTTTTATTTCAGATACATTCAATTAAATCTTTAAAATATATATTTAGACTAATTATGAATTAAATATTTATAGTACTATTACACAACTATTTATGAACAAAATGATAATATTAAATTTAAAAAAAAAAGTAAAATCTTATTATTAATATCAAATTTGTAAGTAAAATTACCTTGTTCATTTTAAATTTGCTAAATAAAAATAAAGTTTTCATTTCAGAGAGTTAAAACTATAACAATTAAAATCATTTTTAAATGTAGAGTAACTACAATATAACTTTTTGAATAAAATGTTTTTATGAAATATAAAAAAAAAAAATATTTTTATTAGTCAATTTTATGTTTGTACTGTTTGTACAGTGTAAACACACCATTTCCATAATTATATTATTAATAAACATTATGAACTTTCATATCAAACAGTTGTAATTATAACTATAGAATTATAGGAATCATTAATCATTATTAAATGTAGAAAAATTATTATATTACTTTTGTACAATATGATAATATTAAATTTAAAAAAAAAAGTATAATCTTATAATTAATATTTATGTCAACATATCTAGTTCATTTTAAATTTGCTAATTAAAAATAAAGTTTGTAGACTGTAAACATACCATTTCCTTTATTATTTTGTTAATAAACAATATGAAATTTCATTTCACACAGTCGAAACTAGAATCATTAGAATCATTTTTAAGTGTAGAGTATTTATTATATAATTTTATGAACAAAATGATGGTATTAAATTTAAAAAAAAAGTAAAATCTTATTTTTAATAATTAAAATGTATGTAAACATACAATTTTCATTATAATTTTGCCAATAATAATATAAGTTTTCATTTCACACAGTTGCAGCTTTAACCATAAAAATCATTTTTAAATGTAGAGTAACTATAATATAACTTTATGAATAAAATGTTTGAATGAAATGTATAAAATATAAAATCATTTTTTCATAATTATTATTAAGTTTATACTGTGTAAATACACCATTTATATACCATTTACATTTATTATAATCTATAATATACTTAGCCATGATCTTATCTATCTCAGTGGTAATACGATAGAAAATAGTGATAAACTGATAACTGATAATGATAACAACGGATATATTATATTAATATTTTAAATAAAATACCGACATGGCAACACTAAAATCAAATGAAATAAAAAAAATTATATTCTAAGATTCATGAGACAGTACCTGATCGCCTACAATATATATTTTAAAACGTTATATCAACACAATTCACCAGTCAAAATTATGAACACCGTATGAGCAACCGTGAATAGTTTTTGTGAAGTAGAGGTAAAATAAATAAATGGTAAGAAAATTTCAATATATTTTTATTATTTTGTTAATTTCCGATTAATGATATTCTATTGCCGTCGTTAATTACAACTCAAGCTATAGTACATTGCTCTTATGATATTAACATACGCTGACGTGGATAATATTATACAGAAATTAAAGACTAGACAGTTTTTAATTTAACAACTCTACTATTAAAGTATATAATATGACCAGCTATTAAATTAACTGATGTTACATAAGTGAAAACAAATTAATTATATTTAATTTCAGATAGAAAAGAGGAACAGCTGGGTGATTCCAGTACAATCCATGACAGCAAAGCAGTAAACAAGGAAAAAGACCATCGAGCAGCTTCCATCAACAAGTACACTCGTCATATAACAAGAAAACCCATCACAATGGAAAAAGAAATTGAAGTGATGAACAGAATAATATTCAATTTTTTTATACATAACCCGTTAGATTAGTGAACAATATTTGGTATTATTAGTCTATACAAACATGTCCTTATAGATTTTGGTAAAAATTGTGCATCACACCATTACTTTCCCATCTCTCTGAGTATAATTTCTATCTTATTATAATTACATATTTTTGGCAAACATTTTTAAAAGCTCATTGTATTATATTAATAATAGAATAAAAATATCATGGTATTCAAACACAGGAATCCCAATAAATACCAACACCACTTATAGAGAGGCTCAAGGACTAACTCAGTAAAAACTAATGATTGATAACCACGCATATACTATCAAACATGAACTAAATCTTTTACGCAGGTCTCAATCTGAAGAAAAAAGTGACCGTATAAATGAATGAACAATATGGGACCAGACTGTTTTTAATAACTAATTGGGACTTAAGGAAAAACATTAATCGTATTCTATTTTAGATAGGTAGTCAAAATAAACAACTAGATGATTCCAGCACAGCATCAATAGCAGCGATGCAGACACAAAAGAAACAACACTTCTGGCAGCAATAATTCACGAGTACAGGAACCAAAAAACAAGGAAATCAAATGTAGAAAACAGGATCAAGACAACCAGCAAAATATTATTTTATTCTTTTGATGAAACCCATAACACAAGCCCTAACCATTTTATAAAATTACCATAAGATTTAGAATCAGTAGATTCATTTTATTCAGAGGAAATATAATATAACATATTGAATAAAATGATAATACTAAATAAAAAAAAAAAAAAATGAATTCTTATTTTCAATTTTTAATTATTAATTACTGTGTAAATATAGTTATTTTATTAATGATTTACTAATTTAAGCATTCAATTTCATTTCTAACACATGACAATATGCACTTAAGATTCAATTTAAAAATTAAAAAAAATATAAAACAACTCATTGAAGAAAATGAAAATACTAAATTAATAAAAAAATAAAAAATGATATTTAATTATTAATATACCTATGTGTAAATATGCCTATTTCATATATAATATGGTAATTTGAGACATTAGATTTTATTCCTTATTCATGAAACTATAACTACAACACTTTTTTATAAATTTATTGAAAATATAATATAACACACTGCATAAATGAAAATATTTAATTAATAAAAAAATAAAAAATGATTTTTAATTATTGATAAACGTGTAAATATGCCTATTGGCTATTTCATTTATAATATGGTAATTTGAGCCATAAGATTTTATTCCTAACACATGAAACAATAACTATTACACATCTTTATAAATTTATTGAAAATATATAATAACACATTGAATAAAATAAAAATATTTAGTTAATAAAAAAATAAAAAATGATTTTTAATCATTAATATATGTGTAAATATGCCTATATCATAAATAATATGGTAATTTGAGACATTAGATTTCATAACTAACACATTAAAATATGCTATTAAGATTCAATATTTAATTTAGATAAAATATAATATAACTCATTGAATAAAATAAAAATACTAAATTAGTAAAAAAATAAAAAATGATATTTAATTATTAATATAAGTGAAAATATGCCTATTTCATTAATTATATGCTAATTTGAGACATTAGATTTTATTCCTAACACATGAAACTATAACTATTACACTTCTTTATAAATTTATTGAAAGTATAATACATCTCATTGTATAAAATAAAAATACTAAATTAATAAAAAAATAAAAAATGATATTTAATTATTAATATAAGTGAAAATATGCCTATTTCATTAATTATATGCTAATTTGAGACATTAGATTTTATTCCTAACACATGAAACTATAACTATTACACTTCTTTATAAATTTATTGAAAGTATAATACATCTCATTGTAAAAAATAAAAATACTAAATTAATAAAAAAATAAAAAATGATTTTTAATTATTAATAAATGTGTAAATATGCCTATTTCATTAATAATATGGTAATTTGAGCTATAAGATTTCAAGACTAACCCCTGAAACTATAACTATTACACTTTGTTATAAATTTATAGAAAATATAATACAACTCCTTGAAGTTAATGGAAAATCTAAATTATTAAAAAAATAAGAAATGATTTTTAATTATTAATAAATGTGTAAATATGCGTATTTCATTTATAATATGGTAATTTGAGCCATAAGATTTCAAGACTAACACATTAAAATATTCTAATAAGATTCAATATTTAATTTAGATAAAATATAATATAACTCATTGAAGTTAATGAAAATTCTAAATTATTAAAAAATTAAAAATTTTTTGTAATCATTAATATATGAGTAAATATGCCTATATCATTAATAATATGCTACCTTTAGTCATAAAATTTCAAGACTAACACATGAAACTCTGGCCTTAAGATTCAATATTAAATTTAGAAAAAATATAATACAACTCATTGAATAAAATAAAAATACTAAATTAATAAAAAAATAAAAAATGATTTTTAATTATTAATAAATGTGTAAATATGCCTATTTCATTAATAATATGGTAATTTGAGCTATAAGATTTCAAGACTAACCCCTGAAACTATAACTATTACACTTTGTTATAAATTTATAGAAAATATAATACAACTCCTTGAAGTTAATGGAAAATCTAAATTATTAAAAAAATAAGAAATGATTTTTAATTATTAATAAATGTGTAAATATGCGTATTTCATTTATAATATGGTAATTTGAGCCATAAGATTTCAAGACTAACACATTAAAATATTCTAATAAGATTCAATATTAATTTAGATAAAATATAATATAACTCATTGAAGTTAATGAAAATTCTAAATTATTAAAAAATTAAAAATTTTTTGTAATCATTAATATATGAGTAAATATGCCTATATCATTAATAATATGCTACCTTTAGTCATAAAATTTCAAGACTAACACATGAAACTCTGGCCTTAAGATTCAATATTAAATTTAGAAAAAATATAATACAACTCATTGAATAAAATAAAAATACTAAATTAATAAAAAAATAAAAAATGATTTTTAATCATTATTATATGTGTAATATGCCTATTTCATATATAATATGGTAATTTGATACATTAGATTTTATTCCTTATTCATGAAACTATAACTACAACACTTTTTTATAAATTTATTGAAAATATAATATAACACACTGCATAAATGAAAATATTTAAATAATAAAAAAATTAAAAATGATTTTTAATTATTAATAAATGTGTAAATATGCCTATTTCATTAATAATATGGTAATTTGAGCTATAAGATTTCAAGACTAACCCCTGAAACTATAACTATTACACTTTGTTATAAATTTATAGAAAATATAATACAACTCCTTGAAGTTAATGGAAAATCTAAATTAATAAAAAAATAAAAAATGATTTTTAATTATTAATAAATGTGTAAATATGCCTATTTCATTAATGATATGGTAATTTGAGCTATAAGATTTCAAGACTAACCCCTGAAACAATAACTATTACACTTTGTTATAAATTTATAGAAAATATAATACAACTCTTTGAAGTTAATGTAAAATCTAAATTATTAAAAAAATAAAAAATGATTTTTAATCATTATTATATGTGTAAATATACTTATTTCATTAATATATGCTAATTTGAGTATAAGATTTCAAGAGTAACCCCTGAAACTATAATTATTACACTTTGTTATAAATTTATAAAAAATATAATAAAACTCACTGAATAAAATGAAAATTCTAAATTATTAAAAAAATAAGAAATGATTTTTAATTATTAATAAATGTGTAAATATGCGTATTTCATTTATAATATGGTAATTTGAGCCATAAGATTTCAAGACTAACACATTAAAATATGCTATTAAGATTCAATATTTAATTTAGATAAAATATAATATAACTCATTGAATAAAATAAAAATACTAAATTAGTAAAAATAAAAAAAATGATTTTTAATTATTAATAAATGTGTAAATATGCCTATTTCATTAATAATATGGTAATTTGAGCCATAAGATTTCAAGACTAACATATAAAACTATGACCTTAAGAATCAATATTAAATTTAGAAAAAATATAATACAACTCATTGAATAAAATAAAAATACTAAATTAATAAAAAAATAAAAAATGATTTTTAATCATTATTATATGTGTAAATATGCCTATTTCATTAATTATATGCTAATTTGAGACATTAGATTTTATTCCTAACACATGAAACTATAACTATTACAATTTGTTATAAATTTATAGAAAATATAATACAACTCATTGAAGTTAATGAAAATCCTAAATTATTAAAAAAATAAAAAATGATTTTTAATTATTAATATAAGTGTAAATATGCCTATTTCATTAATTATATGCTAATTTGAGACATTAGCTTTTATTCCTAACACATGAAATTATAACTATTACACTTCTTTATAAATTTATTAAAAGTATAATACATCTCATTGAATAAAATAAATATACTAAATTAATAAAAAAATAAAAAATGATTTTTAATTATTAATAAATGTGTAAATATGCCTATTTCATTAATAATATGGTAATTTGAGCCATAAGATTTCAAGACTAACATTTAAAACTATGACCTTAAGATTCAATATTAAATTTAGAAAAAATATAATACAACTCATTTAATAAATAAAAATACTAAATTAATAAAAAAATAAAAAATGATTTTTAATTTTTAATAAATGTGAAAATATGCCTATTTCATTAATTATATGATAATTTGAGACATTAGATTTTATTCCTAACACATGAAACTATAACTATTACACTTCTTTATAAATTTATTGAAAGTATAATACATCTCATTGAATAAAATAAAAATACTTAATTAATAAAAAAATAAAAAATGATTTTTAATTTTTAATAAATGTGTAAATATGCCTATTTCATTAAGGATATGGTAATTTGAGCTGTAAGATTTCAAGACTAACCCCTGAAACTATAACTATTACACTTTGTTATAAATTTATAGAAAATATAATACAACTCCTTGAAGTTAATGGAAAATCTAAATTATTAAAAAATAAAAAATATTTCAATCATTAATATATGTGTAAATATGCCTATATCATAAATAATATGGTAATTTGAGACATTAGATTTCATAACTAACACATTAAAATATGCTATTAAGATTCAATATTTAATTTAGATAAAATATAATATAACTCATTGAATAAAATAAAAATACTAAATTAGTAAAGAAATAAAAAATGATTTTTAATTTTTAATAAATGTGTAAATATGCCTATTTCATTAATTATATGGTAATTTGAGCTATAAGATTTCAAGACTAACACATTAAAATATTCTAATAAGATTCAATATTAAATTTAGAAAAAATATAATACAACTCCTTGAAGTTAATGGAAAATCTAAATTAATAAAAAAATAAAAAATGATTTTTAATTATTCATATAAGTGTAAATATGCCTATATCATTAATAATATGCTACCTTGAGTCATAAGATTTCAAGACTAACACATGAAACTCTGACCTTAAGATTCAATATTAAATTTAGAAAAAATATAATACAACTCATTGAATAAAATAAAAATACTAAATTAATAAAAAAATAAAAAATGATTTTTAATTATTAATATAAGTGAAAATATGCCTATTTCATTAATTATATGCTAATTTGAGACATTAGATTTTATTCCTAACACATGAAACTATAACTATTACACTTCTTTATAAATTTATTGAAAGTATAATACATCTCATTGAATAAAATAAAAATACTAAATTAATAAAAAATAAAAAATGATTTTTAATTATTAATATAAGTGAAAATATGCCTATTTCATTAATTATATGCTAATTTGAGACATTAGATTTTATTCCTAACACATGAAACTATAACTATTACACTTCTTTATAAATTTATTGAAAGTATAATACATCTCATTGAATAAAATAAAAATACTAAATTAATAAAAAAATAAAAAATGATTTTTAATTTTTAATAAATGTGAAAATATGCCTATTTCATTAATTATATGCTAATTTGAGACATTAGATTTTATTCCTAACACATGAAACAATAACTATTACACTTCTTTATAAATTTACTGAAAGTATAATACATCTCATTGAATAAAATAAAAATACTAAATTAATAAAAAAATAAAAAATGATTTTTAATTATTAATATAAGTGAAAATATGCCTATTTCATTAATTATATGATAATTTGAGACATTACATTTTATTCCTAACACATGAAACTATAACTATTACACTTCTTTATAAATTTATTGAAAGTATAATACATCTCATTGAATAAAATAAAAATACTAAATTAATAAAAAAATAAAAAATGATTTTTAATTTTTAATAAATGTGAAAATATGCCTATTTCATTAATTATATGCTAATTTGAGACATTAGATTTTATTCCTAACACATGAAACTATAACTATTACACTTCTTTATAAATTTATTGAAAGTATAATTCAACTCATTGAATTTAATGAAAATTCTAAATTATAAAAAAATTAAAAAATGTTTTTTAATCATTAATATAAGTGAAAATATGCCTATTTCATTAATTATATGCTAATTTGAGACATTAGATTTTATTCCTAACACATGAAACTATAACTATTACACTTCTTTATAAATTTATTGAAAGTATAATACATCTCATTGAATAAAATAAAAATACTTAATTAATAAAAAAATAAAAAATGATTTTTAATTTTTAATAAATGTGTAAATATGACTATTTCATTAAGGATATGGTAATTTGAGCTATAAGATTTCAAGACTAACCCCTGAAACTATAATTATTACACTTTGTTATAAATTTATAAAAAATATAATAAAACTCCTTGAAGTTAATGAAAATCCTAAATTATTAAAAAAAAAATAATGATTTTTAATTATTAATCAATATGTAAATATGCCTATTTCATTAATGATATGGTAATTTGAGCTATAAGATTTCAAGACTAACCCCTGAAACTATAACTATTACACTTTGTTATAAATTTATAGAAAATATAATACAACTCCTTGAAGTTAATGGAAAATCTAAATTATTAAAAAAATAAAAAATGATTTTCAATCATTAATATATGTGTAAATATGCCTATATCATAAATAATATGGTAATTTGAGACATTAGATTTCATAACTAACACATTAAAATATGCTATTAAGATTCAATATTTAATTTAGATAAAATATAATATAACTCATTGAATAAAATAAAAATACTAAATTAGTAAAAAAATAAAAAATGATTTTTAATTTTTAATAAATGTGAAAATATGCCTATTTCATTAATAATATGGTAATTTGAGCAATAAGATTTCAAGACTAACCCCTGAAACTATAACTATTACACTTTGTTATAAATTTATTGAAAGTATAATACATTTCATTGAATAAAATAAAAAAACTAAATTAATAAAAAAATAAAAAATGATTTTTAATTATTAATATAAGTGAAAATATGCCTATTTCATTAATATATGCTAATTTGAGACATTAGATTTTATTCCTAACACATGAAACTATAACTATTACACTTCTTTATAAATTTATTGAAAGTATAATACATCTCATTGAATAAAATAAAAATACTAATTAATAAAAAAATAAAAAATGATTTTTAATTTTTATAAATGTAAATATGCCTATTTCAATAGGATATGGTAATTTGAGCTATTAGATTTCAAGACTAACACCCTGAAACTATAATAACTATTACACTTGTTATAAATTTATAGAAAATATAATACAACTCACTTAATTAATGAAAATCCTAAATTATAAAAAAATAAAAAATGATTTTAAATTATTATTATATGTGTAAATATACTTATTTCATTAATTATATGCTAATTTGAGATATAAGATTTCAAGAGTAACCCCTGAAACTATAATTATTACACTTTGTTTAAATTTATAAAAAATATAATAAAACTCCTTGAATAAAATGAAAATCCTAAATTATTAAAAAAAAAAAATGATTTTTAATTATTAATCAATATGTAAATATGCCTATTTCATTAATGATATGTAATTTGAGCTATAAGATTTCAAGACTAACCCCTGAAACTATAACTATTACACTTTGTTATAAATTTATAGAAAATATAATACAACTCCTTGAAGTTAATGGAAAATCTAAATTATTAAAAAAATAAAAAATGATTTTCAATCATTAATATATGTGTAAATATGCCTATATCATAAATAATATGGTAATTTGAGACATTAATTTATACCTAACACATTAAAATATGCTATTAAGATTCAATATTTAATTTAGATAAAATAAATATAACTCATTGAATAAAATAAAAATACTAAATTAGTAAAAAAATAAAAAATGATTTTTAATTTTTAATAAATGTGAAAATATGCCTATTTCATTAATAATATGGTAATTTGAGCTATAAGATTTCAAGACTAACCCCTGAAACTATACTATTACACTTTGTTATAAATTTATTGAAAGTATAATACATTTCATTGAATAAAATAAAAAAACTAAATTAATAAAAAAATAAAAAAGATTTTTAATTATTAATATAAGTGAAAATATGCCTATTTCATTAATTATATGCTAATTTGAGACATTAGATTTCATAACTAACACATTAAAATATGC
This sequence comes from Aphis gossypii, assembly GCF_020184175.1. Classification (NCBI taxonomy): domain Eukaryota; kingdom Metazoa; phylum Arthropoda; class Insecta; order Hemiptera; family Aphididae; genus Aphis; species Aphis gossypii. The sequence continues at coordinate 36,601,115 of NC_065533.1, forward strand.
TAATAAGTTTCAATATTTAATTTAGATAAAATATAATACAACTCATTGAATAAAATAAAAATACTAAATTAATAAAAAAATAAAAAATGATTTTAAATTATTATTATATGTCAAAATATGCTTATATTATAAGTAATATGGTAATTTGAGACATTAGATTTCATAACTAACACATTAAAATATGCTAATAAGTTTCAATATTTAATTTAGATAAAATATAATACAACTCATTGAATAAAATGAAAATACTAAATTAAAAAAAATTTAAAAAATGATTTTTAATTATTAATAAATGTGTAAATATGCCTATTTTAGAATAATATGGTAATTTGAGCCATAGATTTCAAGTCTAACACATGAAACTCTGACCTTAAGATTCAATATTATTTTAGAAAAAATATAATAACTCATTGAATAAAATAAAAATATTCAATTAATAAAAAAATAAAAAGTGGTATTTAATTTTTAATAACCTATGTGTAAATATGCCTATATCATTAAGAATATGCAAATTTGAGACATTAGATTTTATTCCTAACACATGAAACTATAACTATTACACTTCTTTATAAATTTATTGAAAGTATAATACATCTCATTGAATAAAATAAAAATACTAAATTAATAAAAAAATAAAAAATGATTTTTAATTTTTAATAAATGTGTAAATATGCCTATTTCATTAATGATATAGTAATTTGAGCTATAAGATTTCAAGACTAACCCCTGAAACTATAACTATTACACTTTGTTATAAATTTATAGAAAATATAATACAACTCCTTGAAGTTAATGGAAAATCTAAATTATTAAAAAAATAAAAAATGATTTTCAATCATTAATATATGTGTAAATATGCCTATATCATAAATAATATGGTAATTTGAGACATTAGATTTCATAACTAACACATTAAAATATGCTATTAAGATTCAATATTTAATTTAGATAAAATATAATATAACTCATTGAATAAAATAAAAATACTAAATTAGTAAAAAAATAAAAAATGATTTTTAATTTTTAATAAATGTGAAAATATGCCTATTTCATTAATAATATGGTAATTTGAGCTATAAGATTTCAAGACTAACCCCTGAAACTATAACTATTACACTTTGTTATAAATTTATTGAAAGTATAATACATTTCATTGAATAAAATAAAAAAACTAAATTAATAAAAAAATAAAAAAGATTTTTAATTATTAATATAAGTGAAAATATGCCTATTTCATTAATTATATGCTAATTTGAGACATTAGATTTCATAACTAACACATTAAAATATGCTAATAAGTTTCAATATTAATTTTAGAAAAAATATAATACAACTCATGATAAAAATAAAAAATACTAAATTAATAAAAAATAAAAAATGATTTTAAATTATTATTATATGTCAAAATATGCTTATATTATAAGTAATATGGTAATTTGAGACATTAGATTTCATAACTAACACATTAAAATATGCTAATAAGTTTCAATATTTAATTTAGATAAAATATAATACAACTCATTGAATAAAATGAAAATACTAAATTAATAAAAAAATAAAAAATGATTTTTAATTTTTAATAAATGTGAAAATATGCCTATTTCATTAATTATATGCTAATTTGAGACATTTGATTTTATTCCTAACACATGAAACTATAACTATACACTTCTTTATAAATTTATGAAAGTCATTCAACTCATTGAATTTTATGAAAATTCTAAATTATAAAAAAATTAAAAAATGTTTTGTAATCATTAATATAAGTGAAAATGCCTATTTCATTATTATATGCTAATTTGAGACATTAGATTTTATTCCTAACACATGAAACTATAACTATTACACTTCTTTATAAATTTATTGAAAGTATAATACATCTCATTGAATAAAATAAAAATACTAAATTAATAAAAAAATAAAAAATGATTTTTAATTTTTAATAAATGTGTAAATATGCCTATTTCATTAAGATATGGTAATTTGAGCTATAAGATTTAAGACTAACCCCTGAAACTATAACTATTACACTTGTTATAAATTATAGAAAATATAATACAACTCACTGAAGTTAATGAAAATCCTAAATTATTAAAAAAATAAGAAATGATTTTTAATATTATTATATGTGTAAATATACTTATTTCATTAATTATATGCTAATTTGAGATATAAGATTTCAAGAGTAACCCCTGAAACTATAATTATTACACTTTGTTATAAATTTATAAAAAATATAATAAAACTCCTTGAAGTTAATGAAAATCCTAAATTATTAAAAAAAAATAATGATTTTTAATTATTAATCAATATGTAAATATGCCTATTTCATTAATGATATGGTAATTTGAGCTATAAGATTTCAAGATAACCCCTGAAACTATAACTATTACACTTTGTTATAAATTTATAGAAAATATATAATACAACTCCTTGAAGTTAATGGAAAATCAATTATTAAAAAAATAAAAAATGATTTTCAATCATTAATATATGTGTAAATATGCCTATATCATAAATAATATGGTAATTGAGACATTAGATTTCATAACTAACACATTAAAATATGCTATTAAGATTCAATATTTAATTTAGATAAAATATAATATAACTCATTGAATAAAATAAAAATACTAAATTAGTAAAAAAATAAAAAATGATTTTTAATTTTAATAAATGTGAAAATATGCCTATTTCATTAATATATGGTAATTTGAGCTATAAGATTTCAAGACTAACCCCTGAAACTATAACTATTACACTTTGTTATAAATTTATTGAAAGTATAATACATTTCATTGAATAAAATAAAAAACTAAATTAATAAAAAAATAAAAAAGATTTTTAATTATTAATATAAGTGAAAATATGCCTATTTCATTAATTATATGCTAATTTGAGACATTAGATTTCATAACTAACACATTAAAATATGCTAATAAGTTCAATATTAATTTAGATAAAATATAATACAACTCATTGAATAAAAAAAAATACTAAATTAATAAAAAAATAAAAAATGATTTTAATATTAATTATATGTCAAAATATGCTATATTATAAGTAATATGGTAATTTGAGACATTAGATTTCATAACTAACACATTAAAATATGCTAATAAGTTTCAATATTTAATTTAGATAAAATATAATACAACTCATTGAATAAAATGAAAATACTAAATTAAAAAAAATTTAAAAAATGATTTTTAATTATTAATAAATGTGTAAATATGCCTATTTTAGAATAATATGGTAATTTGAGCCATAGGATTTCAAGTCTAACACATGAAACTCTGACCTTAAGATTCAATATTAATTTTAGAAAAAATATAATACAACTCATTGAATAAAATAAAAATATTCAATTAATAAAAAAAATAAAAAGTGGTATTTAATTTTTAATATACCTATGTGTAAATATGCCTATATCATTAAGAATATGCAAATTTGAGACATTAGATTTTATTCCTAACACATGAAACTATAACTATTACACTTCTTTATAAATTTATTGAAAGTATAATACATCTCATTGAATAAAATAAAAATACTAAATTAATAAAAAAATAAAAAATGATTTTTAATTTTTAATAAATGTGAAAATATGCCTATTTCATTAATTATATGCTAATTTGAGACATTTGATTTTATTCCTAACACATGAAACTATAACTATTACACTTCTTTATAAATTTATTGAAAGTATAATTCAACTCATTGAATTTTATGAAAATTCTAAATTATAAAAAAATTAAAAAATGTTTTGTAATCATTAATATAAGTGAAAATATGCCTATTTCATTAATTATATGCTAATTTGAGACATTAGATTTTATTCCTAACACATGAAACTATAACTATTACACTCTCTTCTTTATATTTATTGAAGTATAATACATCTCATTGAATAAAATAAAAATACTAAATTAATAAAAAATAAAAAAATGATTTTTAATTTTTAATAAATGTGTAAATATGCCTATTTCATTAAGGATATGGTAATTTGAGCTATAAGATTTCAAGACTAACCCCTGAAACTATAACTATTACACTTTGTTATAAATTTATAGAAAATATAATACAACTCCTTGAAGTTAATGGAAAATCTAAATTATTAAAAAAATAAAAAATGATTTTCAATCATTAATATATGTGTAAATATGCCTATATCATAAATAATATGAATTTGAGACATTAGATTTCATAACTAACACATTAAAATATGCTATTAAGATTCAATATTAAATTTAGAAAAATATAATACAACTCATTTAATAAATAAAATACTAAATTAATAAAAAATAAAAAATGATTTTTAATTTTAATAAATGTGAAAATATGCCTATTTCATTAATTATATGCTAATTTGAGACATTAGATTTTATTCCTAACACATGAAACAATAACTATTACACTTCTTTATAAATTTATAGAAAATATAATACAACTCCTTGAAGTTAATGAAAATCCTAAATTATTAAAATAAAAATAATGATTTTTAATTATTAATAAATGTGTAAATATGAATATTTCATTAATAATATGGTAATTTGAGCCTTAAGATTTCAAGACTAACATATAAAACTATGACCTTAAGAATCTATATTAAATTTAGAAAAAATATAATTCAACTCATTGAATTTAATGAAAATTCTAAATTAAAAGAAAATTAAAAAATGTTTTGTAATCATTAATATATGTGTAAATATGCCTATATCATTAATAATATGCTACCTTGAGTCATAAGATTTCAAGACTAACACATGAAACTCTGATCTTAAGATTCAATATTAAATTTAGAAAAAATATAATACAACTCATTGAATAAAATAAAAATACTAAATTAATAAAAAAATAAAAAATGATTTTTAATTATTAATATAATTGAAAATATGCCTATTTCATTAATTATATGCTAATTTGAGACATTAGATTTTATTCTTAACACATGAAACTATAACTATTACACTTCTTTATAAATTTATTGAAAGTATAATACATCTCATTGAATAAAATAAAAATACTAAATTAATAAAAAAATAAAAAATGATTTTTAATTTTTAATAAATGTGAAAATATGCCTATTTCATTAATTATATGCTAATTTGAGACATTAGATTTTATTCCTAACACATGAAACTATAACTATTACACTTCTTTATAAATTTATTGAAAGTATAATACATCTCATTGTATAAAATAAAAATACTAAATTAATAAAAAAATAAAAAATGATTTTTAATTATTAATAAATGTGTAAATATGCCTATTTCATTAATGATATAGTAATTTGAGCTATAAGATTTCAAGACTAACCCCTGAAACTATAACTATTACACTTTGTTATAAATTTATAGAAAATATAATACAACTCACTGAAGTTAATGAAAATCCTAAATTATTAAAAAAATAAGAAATGATTTTTAATTATTATTATATGTGTAAATATACTTATTTCATTAATTATATGCTAATTTGAGATATAAGATTTCAAGAGTAACCCCTGAAACTATAATTATTACACTTTGTTATAAATTTATAAAAAATATAATAAAACTCCTTGAAGTTAATGAAAATCCTAAATTATTAAAAAAAAAATAATGATTTTTAATTATTAATCAATATGTAAATATGCCTATTTCATTAATGATATGGTAATTTGAGCTATAAGATTTCAAGACTAACCCCTGAAACTATAACTATTACACTTTGTTATAAATTTATAGAAAATATAATACAACTCCTTGAAGTTAATGGAAAATCTAAATTATTAAAAAAATAAAAAATGATTTTCAATCATTAATATATGTGTAAATATGCCTATATCATAAATAATATGGTAATTTGAGACATTAGATTTCATAACTAACACATTAAAATATGCTATTAAGATTCAATATTTAATTTAGATAAAATATAATATAACTCATTGAATAAAATAAAAAATAAATTAGTAAAAAAATAAAAAATGATTTTTAATTTTTAATAAATGTGAAAATATGCCTATTTCATTAATAATATGGTAATTTGAGCAATAAGATTTCAAGACTAACCCCTGAAACTATAACTATTACACTTTGTTATAAATTTATTGAAAGTATAATACATTTCATTGAATAAAATAAAAAAACTAAATTAATAAAAAAATAAAAAATGATTTTTAATTATTAATATAAGTGAAAATATGCCTATTTCATTAATTATATGCTAATTTGAGACATTAGATTTTATTCCTAACACATGAAACTATAACTATTACACTTCTTTATAAATTTATTGAAAGTATTATACATCTCATTGAATAAAATAAAAATACTAAATTAATAAAAAAATAAAAAATGATTTTAAATTATTATTATATGTGTAAATATGCCTATATTATAAGTAATATGGTAATTTGAGACATTAGATTTCATAACTAACACATTAAAATATGCTAATAAGTTTCAATATTTAATTTAGATAAAATATAATACAACTCATTGAATAAAATAAAAATACTAAATTAATAAAAAAATAAAAAATGATTTTAAATTATTATTATATGTGTAAATATGCTTATATTATAAGTAATATGGTAATTTGAGACATTAGATTTCATAACTAACACATTAAAATATGCTAATAAGTTTCAATATTTAATTTAGATAAAATATAATACAACTCATTGAATAAAATGAAAATACTAAATTAAAAAAAATTTAAAAAATGATTTTTAATTATTAATAAATGTGTAAATATGCCTATATCATTAAGAATATGCAAATTTGAGACATTAGATTTTATTAATAACACATGAAACTATAACTATTACACTTCTTTATAAATTTATTGAAAATATAATATAACACATTGAATAAAATGAAAATATTTAATTAATAAAAAAATAAAAAATGATTTTTAATCATTAATAAATGTGTAAATATGCCTATTTTATAATAATATGGTAATTTGAGTCATAAGTTTTCAAGACTAACACATGAAACTCTGACCTTAAGATTCAATATTAAATTTAGAAAAAATATAATACAACTCACTGAAGTTAATGATAATCCTAAATTATTAAAAAAATAAGAAATGATTTTTAATTATTAATAAATGTGTAAATATTCCTATATCATAAATAATATGGTAATTTGAGACATTAGATTTCATAACTAACACATTAAAATATGCTAATAAGTTTCAATATTTAATTTAGATAAAATATAATACAACTCATTGAATAAAATGAAAATACTAAATTACAAAAAAAATAAAAAATGGTATTTAATTTTTAATATACCTATGTGTAAATATGCCTACCTATATCATTAATAATATGCTAATTTGAGATATTAGATTTCATTACTAACTCATGTTACTATGACTATAACACTTATTTATAAATGTATAGAAAATATAATAAAAACAACATTGAATAATATGAAAATACTAAATTAATAAAAAAATAAAAATGATTTTTAATTATTAATATATGTGTAAATATGCCTATTTTATTAATAATATGTTTATTTGAGCCATAAGATTTCAAGACTAACACATGAAACTAAACTCATTAGATTCGTTTTTAAAATGATAGAAAATAGAATACAACTCATTGAAAAAATGATACTAACTAATTTATATAACAATGAAACTGTTTTTTAATTCCTAAAATATGTGTAATGATGCCTTTTTTATCTTAAATTTCCTAATTTAAGACATAAGATTTCATTTTCACACATGAAATTATACCTATATGCTCCATTTTTGAATTTAGAAATCATATAATATAGCAAATTGAATAAAGTGATAATACACAATCAAAAAAAAAAAAATGGATTCTTATTGTAATTTTTAATTATTAACATGTATGTAAATGTACCTTGGTTATTTATAAATAAATAATTTAAGACATTAGATTTCATTTATAACACATGAAACTATACCCATAACATTAAATATTAAATTATAGAAAATATAATATAACTCATTGAATAAAATGATAATACTAAATTTTTTAAAAAAAGAAAATTTATTATCAATTTTTAATTATTTACATCTTTGTAAATATACCTAGGATATATATTATAACAGTTAAATTTTGTTAAAGGATTTAAATTCTTATAATTAATAGACATTTTCTAGGCGCGTTGACAGATAGCAGCTGGGTATTTTGAGTAGATTTTGAACTTTCTGAAACATCTGATTTTGAAGGTGTACACGAATATCTTGGTTCGACAAGAAAAGTATCATTTTGAATGGACACTTAAACAGTATCAACCATAGGCAACTCAATCTCTGCTTCAGTAAAATATAATATAATAAAACAATTTAATAAATTGATGAAATACGATAAATGCAATCTAACATTATAAATTAACTTACCAAACTCTGTAAGTGTTGCTGTTGGTAATAATCTTGTCTTTTCATTATTACTTAATGAATTAGCATTAAAATGTTTACTACATATTCGATAATTTTTGTAAATAAAATCTTCTAACTTGCCTCGAAGATCAAATAATTTGCAATTTGTTAACCATTGATTACTACTGAAATCGTAAATTATAATTACCTTTGACTTACATTTTAATTACATCAAAAATATTATGTACACTTACCGTTATATATCATTTGGGTACCTATGCAAATGACAGTCACTTTGTTTTGTCTTCCTTTAGGAGTTAACACAGCTTTTAGCAATACACAAAGGCACCATTGTTCAAACTGATTAAATACAATAGAATAATAAAATTGATTCGGGTACACAAATTCGTTATTAGCAATCGGAATAAAATGATCGTGGAAACTGGAAATCAGAATTTCCTAAATGCTGAAAACACGTTACGTTATTTTCTTCATTTCGGCGCGACAAGTATGATGTTGTAAGCTTGGCGGTATGGCATTATGTTACGAACACTTTTATCATCGAAACGGGTTGCCAGACTAGTCCGCCAATTTTTAAAAAAAAAAGACGACTGCATAGTATTCCACCACGGACTAAGATATACAGGACTGGAATCGACATGGCCGGGGGGTAGTAGAAGGCCGGTCCTCAAATGTTTCTAATGGTATACAGGTGTGGTTACTAGCGCATTCTAGTAGCGTATATATGCAAAGTAATAAAATAATTATTTTTGAAATAATTTTTTTTTTCTTGCATATGGCGTAGGTTTATTGGTGAAAACAAAATTAAATAAACATAAAACAAAACTAAATAAACATTAAATTAGCAAAGTAACGAGGACTAGAGTAGATAGATTTACAATAATCTAATAAATTTAGCAATAGTTAAGTTAATAATAAGAGCTCATAATATAGTTAAAGGCGAACATTGGTCTTAGACAACCAATCCATTGCTCCGTCATCGCACTTGTGAAGTCCCTCAATTCCTCCCTTATATCTAGTTTGGGCACATTCCTCCACCATGTGTTTGATGGATTGTTATTTATATTAATATAATTATTGAAATTGTATTTATGAAACCTAATCTTAGTGGTTACTGGCTATTATATTCTGTAGAGTGTAGATGTATCATCAGACTTAAGTGACTGTCGTAACGTTGGTTTGTGGTTGATCTGATTTTAAAATGCCTCGTCAATGTTCGGTGATTTCGTGCTCGAGTATTAAAAGCAAACAAGCTGTTCAGTTGTTTAAAGTTCGAGACTCAGATTTTTATGCTTGGAACGAAATATTCGAAAAGTAAATGGTAATTCAAATCGTAAAGTGGTTTATGTCTGCGCTGAGCACTTTTCTAATGATGATTTGATAACTCATTATAATGGACCTAATGATTTGGAAAAAGTAAAATTAAGAATTTTACATAATATTTGAATATGTTTAAATTGTAATATTTTGTATTTCTGTAACATTATTAACTACTTATAGATTAAAAGAAATTTGGTTGGGTTAAGAAAGGGAGCTATTCCATCAATATTTGATACATCAATTGATATCACTGAAAACTATAATACTGTAACTCCTGATTTACCAGACCCATCCACAAAAAGTACATTAACTACTGAACCATTTAGAAAACAGTTGTTTAATGAACCTATTGCTAAACGAATATGTCTTAGTTACAGATCCCAATACAAGTTTGTTAATGACTTATAATTATTTCACCCAAAAATAGTCTGTCTAGAACTATAGACTACTGTATGAATTTTAATACTCATAAGCAATAATTAACTATTGTTATTTATTTAGGAAACATTTACCAGTTATGAGGAATTATTAATGCCAGTTGGTTGGATGTTGTACTGTGATGAATGTATAGTGTCATTGTACAAACCAATTAAATCTGAATGTGGTAGTGAAATGAAAGTGGTCATTCAGAAACAAATTGTTTTTCAATCTAATATTTTAAAAATAAGCTATTATGTAAATCAAAAATGTAGAGATCCTAAAGTATTAGGTCTATCACAATTGACGTACCCATTAGATTTTATGAAAATTAATGAAACTATTAAATTGTTTGAACAGAAACAAATTTGTCAAGGTGGTCCAAGTGTCATCAATTTTTCTGGTACCTACATATATTTCTAATTGCTTAATTAATGATTAATATGTTTCTACAAAATCTTAAATTAAACATTTTTTATTTAGGAATTCATATTAAAAACACTAATTTATATATCTATAGATAATTTGTATATCTTGGTCCGTGTATTCCACTTACTAAGATTAGTAACACGCCCCCCTCCCCCCTACCAAGTTCGAAATTTTTTTTAGGAGAGCGCTCTCAAAACTGTTTGTCAGAAGCGCCACCAATAAGTCCCATCTTTTTATATTATGGTCACATTATTACCTAAAAAATGTAATGGTTTGTTTTGTCAACATTGAGGACTGTGGTATTCGATTTCGATAACACATATCTTGAATTCTGGTCTGAACAGTTGTCTAATATAAAATGAAATACTAAATTAATAAAAAAATAAAAAATATTTTTAATTATTAATATATGTTAATATGCCTATTTCATTAATAATATGCTAATTTGAGACATAGATTTCATTCATAACACATGACACTATGCTAATAAGATTCAATATTTAATTTAGATAAAATATAATATAACCCATTGAATAAAATGAAAATACGAAATTAATAAAAAAATAAAAAATGATTTTTAATTATTAATACATGTGTAAATATGGCTATATCATTATAATGTGCTGATTTGAGACATTAGATTTCATTCCTAACACATGATACTATGACTATTACACTTAATTATAAATTATAGAAAATATAATAAAACACATTGAAAAATATGAAAATACTAAATAATAAAATAAAAAATTTTTTTTTAATTATTAATATACGTGTAAATATGCCTATATCATTAAGAATATGGTAATTGAGACATAAGATTTCATTCCTAACACATGATACTATGACTATTACACTTATTTATAAATTTATAGAAAATATAATACATCTCATTGAATAAAATAAAAATACTAAATTAATAAAAAAATAAAAAATGATTTTTAATTATTCACAAAAAATTATGCCATTAGATTCATTTTAAAATTCAGAAAAAATATAATATAACTCATTGAAAAAATGATAATATATAATTTTTAAAAAAATAAAAACTAATTTATTAATATTTATTTACATGTGTGTATATATGACTATTTTGTTAATAATTTGCTAATTTAGGACATAAGATTTCATTTCTATCACATGAAAGTATAACCATAAGAATTTATAAAAAAATAAAATCTGATTATTTATTTTTAGTAAGTGTGTAAATATGATTATTTTATTAATAATTTGCTAATTGAAGATATAAGATTTCATTTCTAACACATAAAATTATGCCCATTAGAATCATTTTAAAATTCAGAAAAAATATGATATAACTCATTGAATAAAATGTTAATATTAAATTTATAAAGGAATAAAAACTAATTTATAATATATAATTTGTGTTCGGGGAACACATAGACACTAATGGTCAGACACTATGCACACACTCACACAGCTAATCACTAGATTTATTCAATAATGCCTATATCCAACCCCTTGAAAACAGTATGCTTTCAACATTCTTAGTTATTAATATGTGTGTAAATATGACTATTATGTTTATAATTTGATAATATAAGTTATTGAATATACTGGCAATGTGCAATTTAAAAATAAAAAACAATTATCTTTTAAATTTTTAGTATGTGTGTAAACATACCTACTTCAATTTAAATTTGCTAATAAACCATAATATTTTCATATATTTTATACTGTATTTTTATAGAGATTTTTAGGGCGTTAAAATCTCGGCCTTAGACTTAAAACTATTTGTTGTAGATATTACTGTTGCTGTTTCAGTTGTGTCATCGCGTAAGTTGTCGTTCTGAAATGAGTTCAAATATTTACTAGGAACCTATGCGGCCAAATATGTCATCTTCGGTATCCGAACAGTCCGGTGTTTGGCGGCGCTGCCGCTCGCCGCATGAAAATCGCAGTGGCACTCATCGCCTCCGACTAGCCGCTCCTAGTACATGAAATCGGTCGATCGACCCCTAAGAACTAAACAGCAATTGGCGTGATATCACAGTAACAATATTTCAATAACATTATAAAATATATTTCAATACTTACTGATATTGTCGAAGTCGATCAACATTTCATGGGGTAACCGATGGATTTACGACCAGGAGTCTAGCCGGAACGACGAGCGCCGCCGTAATTTTTGGACGGCGAGTGCACCGCCGCCGAACACCGGGCTCTTCGGGCCGCGATGATGACGTATTCGGCCGCATAGGTTCCTAGTAAATTTTGAGTCTCATTTCAGAACGACAACTTACGCGACGACACAACCGCAACAGCAACACCAACAATAACAGATCGTGGCAACAATAATAGTATTAATTGTTGTTGTACTTATTGTTGTTGCTAATGTTATTGCATTCCGTGTACAATACACGACGACCGTGATTGAAATTTGAACCGCATTCTTGCGGAGTTATAACCTCGCCGTTTTCCAGCCGAGTAAAAGAGAAAAAAAAATAGAAAAAAGGCCGAACGATCACGATTCACGACCGTATCATTAACGTAATAATGGTTGGAGGTTAGCAGGGATCGTGGTCGTTTTTTTTTCAAAATTATTGTAGTTCAATATTATACCAAATATATTGTACTTCATTGCAGTATGGAATTATTAGCACCGTATATTGTAGTCCTGTATGGCTATATCGCACTATGAGGTACAACACACTACTGCGTGGACAACTGCTTTGATTTGCAGTATTATTCGGTAATAACTAGGGCTTGATGCCCTAAAAAATCTCAAAAAATGCGTTAAAAATGCAACAAAAAATAAAAAAAATAAATAACTTTCAAATAGGTACCTACCTATATCAGTATCACCCAAAACGCATTTTATGCATTTTATAAAGCAACGTTTCGAAACACCAGAAAAAAAGATGCCTTTGCATCAAAATTCCAGACCTAGTAATAACATAGACATCAAACTTATGAGTTGCATAATCGTATAAAACACAATGTTTTTTTTAAAACTAATTTTTAATTTTTTATAACGTGTGTAAATATGACTATTTTATTAAATATTTGCTAATTTAAGACATAAGATTTCATTTCTAACACACAAAAGCATAACCATAACATACATTTTTAAATTATGAAAAAAAATATGGTATAACTCATTGAATAAAATGAAAATATTTAATTTATAAAAAAATAAAATCTGATTATTAATTTTTAGTAAGTGTGTAAATATGATTATTTTATTAATAATTTGCTAATTTAAGATAAAAGATTTCATTCTTTACACATAAAATTTTTCCCATTAGAATTATTTTAAAATTTAGAAAAAATATGATATAACTCAGTAAAAAAAATTATAATTTTTAATTTAATCAAAAAAAAAAAATAATTTTTATTTTTAATATTTAATTATTTACATGTGGGTAAATATGACTATTTTATTTATAATTTGCTAATTTAAGACATAAGATATCATTTCTAATACATAAAATTATACCCATTAGATTCATTTTAAAGATTAGTAAAAATATAATACAACTCATTGAAGAAAATGAAAATACTAAATTAATTTAATAAAAAAATAAAAAATGATTTTTAATTATTAATGTATTTTTAAATATGCCTATTTTATTAATAATATGCTAATTTAAGCCTTAAGATTTCATGACTAACACATGAAATTATGCCAATTAGATTCAATATTTAATTTTGATAAAATATAATATAACTTATTGAATATAATGATAATATTTAATTAATAAAAAAATAAAAACTAATTTATTAATTTTAAATTATTTACATGTGTGTAAGTATGACTATTTTATTAAATATTTGCTTATTTAAGGCATAAGATTTCATTTCTAACACATGAAAGTATAACCGTTAGATTCAATTTAAAATTTAGAAAAAATATAATATAACTCATTGAATTAAATGATAATATTTAATTTATAAAATAATAACTAATTTTTAGTTTATAATTATTAATATGTGTTCAAGGAACACACATACACTATGCACCCACTCATCCAGCTAATCACTAGAATTATTCAATATTGCCTATATCCAACCCCTTGAAAACGGTAAGCTTTCAACATTCTTAATTTTTAATACGTATTTAAATATGACTATTTTGTTAATAATTTGCTAATTTAAGACATAAGATTTCATTTCTAACACACGAAAGCATAACCATAACATACATTTTTAAATTATGAAAAAATATGGTATAACTCATTGAATAAAATGAAAATATTTAATTAATAAAAAAAAAAAAATGATTTTTAATTATTAATATATTAATAGATGTGTGAATATGCCTATTTTATTAATAATATGCTAATTTAAGACTTAAGATTTCATGACTAACACATGGATTTATGTCAATAAGATTCAATATTTAATTTAGATAAAATATAATATAACTCATTGAATAAAATGAAAATACTAAATTATTAAAAAAATAAAAAATTATTTTTAATTATTTATATATACGTAAAAATATCCTATTTCATTAATAATATGATATTTTGAGATATTAGATTTCATTCCTAACACATGATACTATGACTATTACTTTTCTTTATAAATTTATTGAAAATATAATATATCTCATTGAATAAAATGAAAATATTTAATTAATAAAAAAAAAACAAATGATTTTTGATTATTAATATATGTGTAAATATGCCGACAAGATTCAATATTAAATTTAGAAAAAAATATAATACAATTCATTGAAGATAATGAAAATACTAAATTAATAAAAATATAAAAAATTATTTTTAATCATTAATATATGTGTAAATATGCCTATTTTAATAATAATATGCTAATTTAAGCCTTAAGATTTCATGACTAACACATGAAATTATGCCAATAAGATTCAATATTTAATTTAGATAAAATATTATATAACTCATTGAATAAAATGAAAATACTAAAATAATAAAAAAATAAAAAATGATTTTTAATTATTTAGTTTTCACAAAGTGTATTTTTAATTATATTATTTCAACCAATCTCTAGTAAGAGAATAAAAATAAGTATATGTGTATATACTATATATATATAATACTAAAGCTAATAATAACATAACGTATGGTGAAAAATGCTATTATTAGTATAAAGTTATTAGAAATTTAAAATTTTAGTGATAAAAATTATTAAAACAATGTACCTATGAGAACTAATAGGTTTTTCATTTTTTAGAAACTAAAGAGAGATGAAACGAAATTAGTATTTATGAACCAACTTATTTTGAATACTAGAGACACTAACCTAGCCTTTTTATACCAAGGAATTAAGTCATTTAACTAGAAGAATTGTATATCTATAAATTGATAACTTGTTGTCTCATCTAATTTCTAATTATTAACATTTAAACCTTTATATATTCTTCTGTTAGGCATTAATCTATCACTGATACAGAGTTAAGTTGTACCTTATTTAAATTAAACATTATTCTGATCAAATAATTACTGTTTAAATATTGTAATATTTTTTTTATATTTTCAAAATCAGTTGCCATGACCATACTTATAAATAATCTTAACATACCAACAAAATGGAAGTTACAATTTTTATCTACAAATAAAAAAAGCCGGTAAATGGGTACCCCTTTGCTGTACACTAGGTACTGTATGGATCACTATTATATATTATAGGGCTGTTAAATTTGAATCCAATGATAATTATCATTGTATACGAAAAACGATTCTGAACTAAGATGATTTGTCAGCTTAGGATATCATTTCGAATGGTTAGTGAAAATGGTGGTTTATGTTTTAATGCCTGAATAGGTACACCAGAATTTAAGTTTTTTTTATAATTATTATAAGCTAAACTTATGGAAAATCTCGTATTGAATTTTCAACTCTATGCTACTTATACAAAAAATTTTATGAATTATACTTACAAAATAATTTACAAATATTCAAGATTTTGACGAATTTTTGTCAGTATTTGATCTTCAAATGCTAATAAAAAAAAATTGTTCCTATGTATTGTTATAATATTTTAATCACTTTAAGAATAACTTATGAGGAATTTTGTATTAAATTTTCATTTTGATTGGGCCAAAAAAAATTTATCGACACTAAAAAAAGTTTTCGAAAAATTGGAAATTAAACCATGTAAAGAAAATGCCAATCCAAATAACTGGTAAAATGTTCAAGTATCTACGATTTATACTTTTTGAATAATAACAAACTATAATGATACTTCAAGTTTTCTCTATAGATATTTGAAGGAAAACTTATGGAAAACTTAGTGTTGTATTTTTAATTCTTAGTTATAAACACATCAAATTTCATGATTTTTCAACTTCAAAATTACTTCCAAATTTTTTCATTTTCGAAAAATTTCGTAAAAATTTGAACTATAAACGCTTATAAAAAAAAATTGTGATTTTTATTTTTTTTTTAACTACAATAAGCACATTTCATAAGGAACCTTGTATAAACTTTTAAAATTTTTTGGTCATCTAAAACTTTTTTATCGACACTTACAAATTCTCATAAAAATGGAAAATTTCAGTGGTTTATAATAACTGAAATTTTTTTTTTTAAAAATTTAAGTGTATATAGATAACATTAACATAAACATTTTCTGGAGATTTCAAGTATTTCAAGTGATTAGTTTTTGAATTACAACCATATAAAAAAACCGATTTGGTCGAAAATTGTTTTGCGTAAAAATTTCCGTTTTCCGTCATTTGTTTTTCTCAATTTTTTTGAAAATTTCTGGAAAATGTTTCTTTTTCACCTTTATAATGCATCAAGGATATTATTCACTTTGCCACCGGAAACCACCCCCGAAGTTAGAAATTGAAATATTATTTCGACTAGTTATGCTGTATATAGATACAAAAAAAAAAAAAACATCATTATAAAATCAATACATTCATCACTCCGTTCAGAATCTAAAACAAAAATATTTAAGTAAATATGTATATATATCACAAAAATTGTATGTCTCTAATTCCATCAATTTAGACTAACTGATGAATGAGTGAGTGACAGAATATATTAGACATCTTCCTTTATATTTATTGGAAATGGAATTCCTATTACTTTTTCTAAAATAAAACCATGTGGTATTTTCAAAAAGAAAAATATAGAGTATTAAAATCTTTCTAGTAAATAGCAAACAATTTTGAAAAATGATTGCAGAAAAATGTTTAAATTGATAACAAACTTATTTGAGGAAGATGTCGATGATATTAATATATCTAGATTTTCTTAGTTGAGAAAAATGATGAATGTATTGATTTTTTAACTATTATTTTTATTTTCGCTTTTAGTCTTTATTGAAATAGTAAAAAAGCTCCAATATTCAATATTAAGGGTGATTTCTGATTTTATAGGTACTACTGAAATTGAAAAAAAAAAAAAAATAGGTAAAATTGTAAAAAAACTTTCAATTTATTTTCAAAATTATTAAAAAAATACTAATAAATAACTGTGAAATATCACCTAATATTTATATTATTATTTTCTAATTAAACGTTATAATTTTTAAAATAAGTTAGATTTTAATGAACCATTTGCAATTCAATTTTTTTCATTTTGTGTTAAAAAAAAAATAATTTTTTCTAAACCAAAAAAGTTTTAAAATTGAGTGTGAGTTTATTTTTTTATAAAAATTTTTCTTACTGGAATTAAAATAAAACATATTTAACGGAAAGTCACAATATATTTTTATAATTATTTTAAAGTTTACATTTTCACAAAATTGTATTGATATTCAAAAGTAAAATAAGGCTTTCTCATATGATTTTTAATATTTTTAAATTTTAAAAATATTAGTCTTGGAAAAATAAACCATTTAACTATTACCTACTTAAATTATTATTCTCTATATTAAATAACAATGGTATTTACCTATATTAAAAAGTGTACTTCTTATGACAGTCACAGTATACCCTAGGATATGATCATAAACTATAGTATTGAATATTGATTTATGACTTATGAAGTGAAGTCATTAATTTATAAATTATATACACATAGATATTAGATAGGTATATTTTGTTTTATTTTAATATTTTTTTTATTCCAATAATAAATAATCATATCATACATATTTTAAACCTTTTTAAACACATACGTGTTATATATTTATATAACATTTGGTTAGAGATAAATTATTGATGAAATAAAAATAAAATACCATTGCATTTTTTTTTATGATATAGGTAGGTTCATAAGGTACATTATGCGTTACTGTGTTAGGTATATGTATGGACGTATGGTGCATTACTTGACTACCCGACTTATCCAGCGCAATATACCTACAGGCACTTTGACGGTATAAGAATACAATAATAATTATAATAATAAAATTGTATTTAATCGACGTTTTATAATCTGAATAATCTTTTATAAGATTAGTTTCTCATGTAACTGTGTAAGTGTATACTCTTGACCGAGAACATTCATAATATTATTTAAAATGTACCTAACTGAAGTCTTTACACGTTATTAACGTCTAACGATTCATGAACAATATGATATTAATTTAGTATATTACTAAAATGCTGCACCTTTGATTTTTGCTTTACTTATTTCTTATTAAAGTCTTATGTGGTACCGATTTTATAGTCGAACCATAAAAGTGTACTTAATCACCGTGGCCGCTTATTTTGTCAAGGTTTCTCAGATAACTTTCCCGAATAAAATAATTTCAAAGACTCGTGAGTCGTGACGAACATTAGTCATTAATCATTTAATCTTGGACTTTGATAAGTTACTTTCTAAATGTACTTTACTTCTAAGTTTCAAACATAAAATGTACTT
The DNA here is from genome assembly GCF_020184175.1 of Aphis gossypii. Lineage (NCBI taxonomy): Eukaryota > Metazoa > Arthropoda > Insecta > Hemiptera > Aphididae > Aphis > Aphis gossypii. The sequence goes on from NC_065533.1 coordinate 36,620,416, forward strand.
ACCATCTTGTAACCAAGATTATTATACTAGATTTAAAATCGTGCAATTTTATTTTGTAGACAAATGGAAATAAATATTAATTAGTTCAATAAATATAAACATTTTAAATACCTACTATAGGTATTAAAGAAGATTAATTCATAATGAATTCATCGAAGTATAAATGTATATAACTTATATAATAATATGTACTGATAATATTAATTAGGTAAGTATTTATAGACATTTTTTATCTACCTACCTAGCTATCTAACTGAGCTCACACTTTCAACGCAAGCATTAGCGAAGGTGTACAAACAATTATAATTAAATTAATGCTATATAATAAAGTAAGTACTGTATTATCGGTTTGTAAAATATTTATTCTATTCTACAATTCCATACTGAGTAGGTACGTCTTCATGAAAAAAAAAAATAGTAAGGAAAATTATTTACAAAATAGCTAAACCAACTCTTCATTTTAAAAAATAACGACAACCCTGTACAAAAATATACATATAGGTATACATTTGTGGATATAAAGAGCTGCTAACCACCACGATTATACTCTTATAGTTTTTCTGGCTCGTTAGTATAGGACGAAAATAGTGAGAAAAAAAAATTTTAATATTTTAATATTTAAATAGTGAGAATACGTTACCTAAATAAAGATATTCGTTATAATAATAACGCAATATTATTTAATGTTTTTAAAGTAAAAAAAAAAAAAAAATACAAATAAAACTATTTTGTAGGCATTTAATTGTCTAATTGACACAAGCAAGCGACGCCTCGTTTGATCCAATGATCTCTCGGTCGATCGATTAAGAAGTCCATTAACATCACGAAATTAGTAGAATGGCCTGTGGTAGAAAGAACACCTCGACGAGCACTTGTCCTGTAGATTGGAGCATCATAATATGATTTTTTCTCAAACTGCAACTAAAAATTATAATAACAATGGTACAATAAATCATTTTAAAGTTTTTTTTCCTGTTGGATACATTCTTGGTTAGGGAAATACGTAATCGGTTTCCTAGTAAAAATAATATGTGGATACGAATTGGTTCCTATGTATTAAACATTAATATATTATTATATTTATTATGTTGTACCTGGTACATAGCCGCTTTGTGAAATTGATCTTTTCATGAAATAGAAACGGCTTTTTAAACTTTATGTAATTCTAAAATATTCCACAAAATAGTCACTCCAATTTAACATCGTGTACGGTGTACTTAATTGTTTCAACAATGTGGTCGTTCACTTTGTGTACTAAAATACAATATTTATTACACACGTTAAGGTACAAGGTTTTATAAACATAAATGTAAGTTATTTTAACTAAAGTAAAGTCAAATTTTATTATATTCGTTAGGTTATAAAAAGTTCTATAAAGAAGATATTATAATATGGGTACCTAAATTTAAAATAATTATATAATAACAAATAATTTTGTAATATAATTTGTAGGTTGTTTGTTTTAAAGGTAGTTTAACATATAACAGCCATTATTACGATTTATATTCCTGCTCTAACAAATAAACAATGATTATAATACGATTAATATGATATAAATAGTTATAAATATACTATGTAATAATATGTATAATAACTTTAGTTAATTTTAGATAAAAATGACTTACATTTATGTTTATAAAACCTTATGCCTTGACATATGTAATCAATGTTGTAATTAAGTACATAAAGTGAATGACCACATTGTGAAAAAAATTACAAGATGTTAAATTAGAGTGACCATTAGGCATTTTGTAAAATATTTTTGAATTTCACAAAGTGTAAAAAAGTCGTTTTCATTTAAAGAAAAGATGACCATTTTATAAAAAGATCAATTTCACAAAGTGGCTACGACATATATATAGCTTATTGATTATACAATTATACTTGTATGTAAATTAACTTACAACACAAATATATTAATTATACCTTAGTATTCTAGATATACCTAAGTCTGTATAAGATTTGGAGAAAATTGTTGACGATTAAATATAATAATATTCCAACTATAATATACCTAGTTGAGAAGGTAATTGGTTTGTTAAGCGTTAACTTAAGTCTAAAGGTCACCCGCGAATCAATTTGACAATTAAAAACTAACTTGCGTACGCTTCCCGTAGGTACCTACTTAGAATATATAAGTATAATATGAGTATACTGTACTTTAATTCCCGGCCTGAAACAAATTATTGGAAGAGTGTCGAAAAGAATTTTTGGATAGGACTCATTTAATATTTGTAATTCTCGATCCCATCTAGCGCCTTCTAAAAATAAACCCTGTAAATATAAGCATGAATTAAATATCATAGCTGTTGATGGAGCAAAACAAGTTTTCAGACAATTTGAAAAGTATTAAGTTTAATACAAATGTTCTAATTAGTAGTTCTAAATATTATAATAAAATAATTAATTTTAAATTATGGAATTTAAATCGGTTTCTCAATTTTTAACATAAGTAGTAAATTTAGCACACTCGCACACTGTACATTATGTATATGTTAGGTAGGTATACTGCAGCAGAAAATGTGGAACATAATTGGTAGATATATGATACGGCCAAATGGCTGATCTTCAATGTGTACATAAAAGGTAATTTTATTGCATACATTTTTATTTTTACAACTCATACAATCTTTTTGTAAAATTAGGTATTTTTTAATAATAGGTAAAGTAATATGGTGTATGTTTGTTTACCTTTACAAAAACGCTGAATTCTTCAATATCCATTTTGTCCTTTATTAAGATAATATTAGCGAGAGCGTGAAAAATATAATAGATTATTATGAATAAACTAAAACAAATAATAATATTATAGTTCAATAAATCTGCAAACTAAATGATAAACTATATCATGTACCTATTATAAGTTATATTATACCAATACCATATACCTACCTACGTTTGTCTTAGTTTACAAATACAAAAATAAAAATAATAAACTGTTAGCACTCGTATATAAATAAAATCAAGACTAATATCTAATCATCATTCAATATTCATGTATTTATAATAATTTAAACTCAATGGTGTTAAATAAATATTTAAGTTTTTAATTACAAAATAATAATAATAATAATAAATAGTACTAAAAAATAAATAAATAAATAGTTCTCATAGCTTCATCGATTCCGGCTAGGCGAAGATGAATCACTCATTTTAAAGAAAATGAAAAAAAATGTCCTTAAAAATTTAAATTTTTTTAAGGACATGCCATTTTATATATATAGGGTGATTATTTTATCAAACAACACTCATTATTTCAAAAAGTGTAGATTTTTTTTCAAATTTTTAGATACATGTTTTTCTACAGCTGTATAAAATTTTAATTTCTTCTCTCTCATATTTAATTGTAAAAAAACTATCAACTTTTGATTTTTAAATGGCAACCTATATTAATAATTGCATAAATTAATTAAGTCATTTTTTCGTCAATTTTCACATTGAAATATTTAACTAATATTTAACTGCGTTAGCTCAAAATTGGTTGGTTTTAGAAGGTTTTTAGGTGTTATACATCAGTAATAATTAGCACAGTCAGAACTGGGATTTTTATTTGAAAATCCAGTAGCTATAATAGTAATGAATTTTATAACGTCGACCCCATGGTGTCAGTGGCGTAGTTATGGGGGGTATGAAGATAGATCCCCCCCAGAGCCTTTTTTTTAATGTTTAATGCATTGACTTATTGAGCCCCCTACTTTATGTTTAACCAATAAATTATGTATCCCTCCCCCCTAGAACAAAATCATAACTACGCCACTGCATGGTGTAGCAGAGAGTGGTGATAATATTTGTACCAACCTGTTCCTGCTTGTCATAGCTTATTATCAATTGTCATATAATTATAATTTATTGGACTAATATTACTACTTATTAGTTATTACTACTTATCTACTGACGAGTTATAACACATTTACACTCAATAAACTCTTCCCAAAACTACCCAACTTTGAGAAGCTATAACTCATCAACGGTAAACGGATTAATGAAAAATGAAAATTTGAATGTGATAATTCATATAAAAATAGTCTATTAATTTATGAAATTTTAAGTATAGGTTATCATTTGAAAATAAGTTGATAGTGGTTTACCTTATAAATATAAAGGTGAAAATATTAAATAATTCTACAATTCTCGAATACCTACTATGGATCTTAAATTAAAAAAAAAATTTTAAAAGTCAATACTTTTTGAAATAATGAGTGTTATTTAGTAAAAGAATCACCATGTATAGATAATATATAGGTGATACACTTATCACCTATAAAGTACAATAATAATAATAATAATAATAAATATTATAAAGTTAATATTATTATTCAGTTTTAGTATATACCTACGAACTGAAATTTATTTTCGTGTGTTTCCAAAATCACATAAACCAAACTATGTTAGGTTGGGTATCATCAATATTGACACTGAAAAAAACTATTCTTATTGTATATGTTTACTTTTTCACGATGAATGTTCATAAGATTATAAGTTCATATTGTGTTTCTAGTGGGAAGCAAGTGCTGTCCCTTCCAATTAGGCGTTTAAGTATAACGTATACCTATTTTTCATGTATTTTATTTTCTAAATACCTACTTTTTTTTTTATTCAATAAAATAAGATAATCCTAGTTAAATAGGCTACTTATATCTAAAGTTATTTAGAGTTATTTACAGTAATACATAGATTTTGGCTTATTGACAATATAAATATACTCACATAATATATTAATACAAAGTTTATATTATACAAACAAAAATTAAATCATAAAAATATAAAATTATCTTTACTAGTGTAAAGGTGCAAGGGTTAATACTTCGATACTTAGTAATTGTATTCTTACCTGATAGTAGACTCTCCATTCGGGATTTTCCATCAATTCAATGTTCGGTTCATATATAGTTACATCAAACTCAAATCCAAGTTTATTTATAGGTATTTTATTTTTGCGTGAAAAATTTTGTAGCACACCCGATACGAAAGACTGTGTAAAATAAAAACCAGAAATCCAAAATACTTCTGGCATGCCATTATCCAGCCAGTCTTGTAAGAATTTTAGTCTGTATAATCATAATTGTAAATTTATTCAACCATTTAAAAATACAATAAATAAAATGTACCTTTGCAATAAATCTGCTACATAACCGCCTAATGGTTTTAAAGATGGATATGAACAATTAATCCAGTTAACTGGCACTCGTCCAATGAAAAGACTTGTATGCAATTCTTCTAAATCAGAAGACATAACAACTACACCCTTAATAGCTTTTTGTACTTCCGCTAATGACTTTTTTATAACTGACAATAATTTGTTGAAACGTATCAATTCCTATGTAGAATATGGTAAATGTATAGTATGTACTATCAACTTGCAGATGTTTAATTATAAATAATCGTTACATAAAATATCACATAGGTACCTATTAATCTTGTAAAATGATATTTTTAATGTATAGGTATTTAAATACGTTATCTTAAAAAGCATTTAGAGAAAATTTAAAGTAAGTACTTATGCGTTTAATAAAAATTATAAATACTTGGTAAGTATTTAAATACAAATAATTTTATATTTTTTTTCGCTATATTATAATTTCCTATTAATTTCTTTAATGTTTTAACCGTTGACGATAGCAACTATTATTTAAACTATAAACCAATTATGTAGTATGGGCCTACCAAATAAGTTACTAAACAATAAATTGTAAAGATATGTTCTGAATAAAATTTACCTATTCATAAATTCATAAAATATCGTATGCCCGTGTATTATAATTTCGTTAATTAATTTTTATATTTCAGATATTTTATGAAATACGTATCTATTATTGTACAATATATTAATTTAGTACTGAATATAATATAATATTACAAATTATGTTATATTAAAATACGAATATAATGGAATAATACTATATCTTTTAAAAATAAACTAATTTAATACCTGTCGTAGAACAGTATTCATCGATTGTTCATACTTTGTTGGATATTTTTTTGTTACTTCAATTAAGTCAAATAAATCTGGTATATTTTTTTCAATATTATGAGCTAGCTCTGCTGTTTTTGAGTTCGTATCTTTATCGCCACCTCCCGTAGTAATTTGAGATTGAGTCAAAATGGTACCATATAGGAACTACACATTTGTTATGATTATAAAAAATGAACAAATATTAAAAAAAAATATAACTACTTACCAAATTAGTTTCATAATTATTTTTTGTTATATCAGCATTTTGATGGAGTCCAAATATATCCGGTTGTGGATTCATGGGTAAAGATTTAATATATTCTAAACACCCATTAAGAGAAGTGTCTTGGGGTATATAAAACAGTTCACTCTCAGAAAATGTATATCTAATAGATAATTACACAATAAATGTTAAAAATTAAGAAATACATTTTTGAAAAATAAATAAGTTGGCACCTACCCCTTTATTGTTGTACTTTACATGTCGAGTGGAAATCGTTATAATTATTTTATAATAATATAATATTTATAGAATGTGCTCAATTATAAATATTTTATAGATAATCATTGTATCCATAATTCAAATTTAATAAATAATAATACATTTTTATCGGTTAATTATTTGTTTTCAGGCTATAAAAATATAAAATTTTGTTCGCACTTTTCATAATCTCCTAAATTAGGAGTAGTCAATTATTTGAACGCTACTTGTCAAAAATTACCTATTTTTCGAGCGTGTCATGAAAAATATTATATATCATAAGAAAAAAGATATCTTAATTTTATTGTATAATTAATGTATTAATATAAAAAATAAACATCCATATGTAATATATATAATATATATGTGTGTGTAATAAAAATATTTAAATTTTTTGGGTGCCTTCAAAATCTTTTCACGAACAATCGATTTGCAATCCCTTCCCTATATAAATGTTTGTATAAATGTATTAGAACTTACCTCTATTATATTCTTATAATTTTATCAATATGATTGATGTCACTTTATTGATTAATTAAATAAAAAGTATAATGGCCAATCGCAAATGTAATCCAAGAATTAAATAAAATAAAAAATTATACTAAATTATATTTACTTACGGATAATTATTAGTAACATTTGAGTTGAAATAAATTGACAATAGAGATTTCAATAAACGTCTATCATTATCGTCTGTCACTCGACCACCATAATTACATTCACCAAATAAATGAAGTAATGCTTCGTATGGAATTTCATCATAATCGTTTAAAAACATCTAAATAAATTTATTTTTATTTTTACTAAGCATAATAATATAATATACTATGTAGGTAAGGTTAGGTTATTTTAATAATACAGTTAACTGCATCACGCTGATTTGAAAATCCGAGTCGTTGAATTCATAGGGAATATTCCAACCAAGTGATCCAAACTTTCGACGTTCTTGAATAATTCCGTGGAAAAAACATAGTGAAAATAGTAGTGTTTTCAAACCCGAATGATTCTTACAATTGAAGTAGAAATCTGGATCATTAATAGGGTAAGTTGTATATGAACGCAGTAAATTTGCACTAAGACCTTTTGGAGCTTCGTTTATCATTTTAATTCCTGATTTTGAATTTAACGTATTATAAAAATGAACAATTTTGATCATTGGGGATAAAATTTACCATTCTGTAGTACAGATACAGGGAAATCATCAGATGGATAACTTGTAAGCCAGAGACGGAACGATTGATGTGTGTGACTGGGTATAATATCTTCATCACAAATGCGATCAAGTTCTTTCATCCAGCTAACAGCTAAATGACAGTTTTGTAACACAACCCATTTACCTGTTTCTATTCCTGATTTTATCATATTAGAAGCTATTGGACCCTATGTATAAGTTATGTTTTCATTATTATAACATTACTGAAATAAATAATTTATGTTACTTGTCCTTGACCAAGTGATATGGATAATAAATCAGTTGGATTAATATTTTTCTCTTCTGAAAATTTTATCAAACTCAACATTGGATCTGTCCCAGTTGATAATATAAAAATCAATGGACTACAACATGTTGAGTCTTTATATGAGTCCGCTAAGTCAAACGATGGTGGTTCGACATATTTCTGTCCCATACTACTTACAATATATTGCTAAATATATTTTAAGATTTTAATTAAATAATTGTTAGAAAGTTAATAGATAAATAAAATAAAATATATACTTGAATAGCTGGAATCACTTTGTCGAAACGAATACATTTTATAATTACAAGTTTTTCAAGGCCGTCGATATTCCCAAAAGGCTCTGGAATAGGCGTGTCTTGTGGATTATTTGAATCATACCATATTCTCCACTCATCATTTGAATTAATAATTGATTTGTAGAATTGATTTAAACTAAAATTTATAATCAATGAAATTACATTATTTTAATCTTTAACTAAATATTTTATCATTTTATGTATTTATACATTTTTTTTTTTAATTGTTAATTTGTTAAATTTTGTTTTAAATCGATTTGAAATACTATTTAAATACTGGCTTTTCAATACTTGGGTTTGCAATCCAAGCTATAAATTAAAATAAAAACTTTAAATTTTTTTAAATTTCATCAGTATTTACTTAAATTTACTTATATAGGAAAAAATACTAGTTTAGGTACTAATATATACTAATAAACTACCAATTAAAAATGTATGTAATAGTATTTTATTTTTTATTAATTAATTTTATACCTATTTTACATATTTACATAGTCATAACTAGCATTTATTTTTCAATGTATTAGTTCAACTTATTTGAAAGTGTCTTTTTGAAAATTACTTATTGGAAAATATATTTTATATCTAAATAAAATTTTGTTAAGATATTCAAATATGCATATTTGAAATACTTTTTCTTAATTACACTATTGTAAATTGTACATATATTATTATAGTTTTTATCATATTATTACTCTGTGCATATTATATAGGTATATACAATTTATTTATTGTATATCTATGTGACTATGTACTTCAACATAACAGATAAATTATATGATTATAGTATTAAATACAATTGATTATATCATAATATATTACATTAGGTACATTATCAATTCATCATACATTTAATTAAATACAAATTATGTACAGATTATTAAAATTTACTAAAGCAAAAGTTACTTTTTCTCTGAATTTTTAATTTCTTTATCTGAACAGTCAATATGTTTTGGTGTTTTTTGTTTTATAGTATTTTTCAGGCATATTTATCTTATATATTAATGTCATATAAATATTAATTTTTAATGATTTTAATACATTTATACATTTATGTATATTCAGATGATGTTCATAACTTACAATTAACAATATGATCAATATTATTGTAACATACCTAATAAGTTATCATTAAATAAAATATACAAATAGAATTTTTTTTTTCTTTTTTAATTTACAAAATAAAATAAAAATGTTAGTGTGATTTTGTATAATTAATATATTTCATATCAATTTTTACTATCATATTTCAATAATTCAATCAACTTAATTGTGTTTAGTTTAATAATTTCCGACCTTTATGACTAATGATTCAGCATTGAAATACATACCTATTTATCACTTTTTATTTTTTACCTTGGCAATTGGGATGCTTGAACAATTTTGGCCCATGATTTATCACTTAACCATTTAGAAGCTGGATTGGGGTGTTCATTAATTATCTCAGTTTCTTCAGTAAGGAATAATGTAAATAATTCATCATCTAGCAGACCCTGTGATATAATATTATTAAGAATGAAAATACATATTGGTTTATTAATATACATTAATTAATAATTATGGTATTAGACATATCACCTTAGACCGAAAAATTCCAATTGTTAGAATAAATGAAAAAATCAATTTATCTTTTTGAAATAAAGATCTACACACATTTCGGTAAATGTTATAAGTGAAATAATCATTCAATATATTTATTCGTTCGTTAATGTCATTCGATTTTTCACTTTGTACGATTGACTGTCTCACAAAACATGCAGCAATAATCATTTATATATTAAGTATAATAAATAACAATGACTTACCTGATAATACAAGTTTATAAACCAAGATAATGAATATTGGTACATTGGATCTATGTTATTTAGATCAGTGATACAGAAAAATAAAACTGAAGAGTGATTAGATACAGGAATATAAACATCACGAGCTACATCAATTTCCTTTTCAGTTACAATAGCAATTTCTTGCTTCAATTCAATATCAGCTGATAGTGACTGTGAAAGTCAATTTAATTAGTCTAATAATTTAAACTTTTAAAGGATAAAGTAGTTTAAAATACTTTTGATGAAGATAAAACTTTTATTGCTGATTCATCCTCCAAAATATTTCCCTCAGAGGATGAGAGAACGTGTAATATCTTGTCTTCAATTTCCTTAAGTAGTTTATTATTATTAGCACTTTCTACAATTAGTTCATTTTTCTTTTCTTCTAACTGAGGTCGTTCTTTAGCAACAACAATCCCTAGCAATTGATCCTGAAGTCCTTGTTTCGTGATCATGAAGTTTAGTAATGTTACCTAAATTACATAAGTATACCTAATTGATTTTTTTAGAATTCAATAATATATAGTGAAGTTTTATCACATTATCAAAACAGAATATAGGTATCCAAATTATAATATTTGTATACCTATTCTGGAGCTTTGAGATGAATTTTATCATTTGATAAATAAGAAAAATTCATTATGAGAATTTATTTTATACATTGAGCAGAGCGATGAATATTTAAATTTTAGAACAAAGGATATCTACACCTATTTTATTTTTTTGTATTTGCCATCGTCTTTTATCGTAGTAAAAATACTTAGATTTTCAACTACAATATCTGTTTTGGTAGAAAAGTTGATCCTCAAAGTGATAGAAAATAAAATAAAATTTTGGAAAAATAGGAATTTTTACATAAAACCATTTTTTGACAAAACGAATTTTGTTATTTTATTATACTTATAAAACGAATAACTGTATATAGGTACTATTAAAGTGTACTTCAATAAATGTTTGTATTAGAATTTCTTATACATGGAATAATTTTTAAAAGATTTTGACTTTTTCAAATAGCTTTAAAAAATCATTACCTAGTCATTTTCATTTTTCAATTTTTTTTCGTCAAAAATATAAAAATTGGCAACATATTTTATACATAATTAAAAATATATGAGATTTTCAATTTGTACAGCTACTCTATGGCTTAAAAATCTAAAATATTGTTCTTATAACTAATACAAATAAATGCAATATCTATTTTTGTATTCAACTTCAAATTTAGATGAAATTATATATATCATAGTTATTTTATTTTCGTTCAAAAACATTATTTGTTGGTAATTTAATTTTTTACGTAGGTATATTATAATATTTTACAACACCCAATGGCATTAAAAAAAAAATTAGATCAGGTTATTGGTTATTACATAATATATAGGTACTTTATACCATGATCCGCGAACCTATTCGCACGATTCTATAATAATAATACATGATATAAAAATATACAATAATTAATAGTATAAAAGATGCTATATTTTTTATCAAAAACTTAACTATAATTACTATAATAGCAATATAAATGTATCTTATAATATACTAAGTTAATACTACTGATAGACCAGAATCATGTCATTATATATTTTTCAAATATAATAATTATTTAATACTTATTGAATTAAAATTTAACTATTGCGTTTTACTAGGTAGGTGATGGAATTGTAATAGTGCCTATTCAATAATGTGGTTTACGGTTTACTTTTATTGTACAGCAGAGTAGTCGCCTATTTACCATTTTTTTTACATTCTTAAATTTATCAATTTAATGAAAGTAGGTAAATGTTAAATATTAAAATGTTTAGGTATAGATCATTAAAGCTATTGGCATTAATTGTTGATTTATTTATTTAGTCTAAATCTTTGACAAATCAACTTACTTTGACAGAAATGTCTGGTAAATAATGAGGATTTCGAAGTCGTGTTGTGATGTAAAATCTAAACGAGTGATTATATTTCAACAAATTATCGCCAAATCTCAAGTAATCAATTCCATCTTGCTTATAGATATTTTTGAGTAATATTGGGTCTATGAAAAGTAACAAAACATCGTAAGTAGATACATTTCTAACATATTTTTTTTTAAAACAATTTTAATTTTATATAACATAATATATTTTATAGTATAATAATTAGTAAATTTGTAATCATACCGAGAGTAGCATCTATGTCCTCTTGTACATTTTCTAAAAGAACTGGTAAACCATGTTCAATTGCTGTTTGTATGGAAGCCATATAATTTGGATTTGATAGTTTAACTACAGATATATTATTTGTATTTTCCATAGTTTTTATCCATTTATTTGCCTGACCTTGGGGATCAATCATTAGAGGCCACCTCGTACTACTAAATACAATTATTCCATTTTCAACTGAAAAGTTATCAGCTGGAAGTCCATATAAATTCCATTCTCGAATTAACACTGGTTCTCCTAATGTGTGTATTAATGAAAACTGCTTTGAACATGGAATATTTATTTCCAAACACCTTTGGTTCCATTCATCAATAAGTGCCTGAATATCAATTTTATTTGTATGCATAAATATTATAAAAAATCAAATCAAAACATATAAGAAGCCTACCTAACTTAATTCACGTTTTCCAGATAAACTTTAAAATGTATAGTTTAATTGGTTAGTCAATTTTTAAGTAGAATTTTGGAATTCGTAAGTTCCTCAAATCTAAGTGATAATAAAAATAACCTTATAACCTTAAAAGGAGAAGACAATTTCATTCAAATCCCCGACTACTTTGTTGAAATTACACTTGACAAATTAAAATGGTTTAGCTAGCTTGTTTTGTAAGTAATTATTTGTTGTTTTTTAGAGTTTACAAGATCAGAAATTTGAGCGATGGTCAGAATTAAATGAAAGAGGTATAACTTCTCATGAATCTCAAAGTACATAGGGCTATTAACCAGTAATTACTTACAAATTTATTTATTTGATTTAAAACTTGTTAGTTGAATTTTTGACAACATTAGGAGGAGCTACATTTTAATTAATCTTAAATAGGTACACATTTGCAGTTATACTAACATTTCTAAAGTCAACAGTAAATGCTCCAAGGTAAGCAACAACGCCTGCAGATAACAATACATCACCAATTGCGTTATCTAGAGTTGATTGCAATTCTAGTGCCGCTTGGCTCCATCTATATTTTTCTCCACTAAGACCACTAATTAATTGTTCAGCTCTGGTTAGTTTTTGAGAACACAAGTCAATATTATCTTCCAATTCTTTTTTTTCTTTTGTTTTTTCTGCAAGTTCATCCCTCAGTGTTTGAAGCTTACTCAATACCCCGGAAAGTTCAGCTCTTTTTTCGTTAAGTTTTTCCATTTGTATAGCGTAATCCGTTTCTGCTTGCTGAAGTTTTTCTTTTTTTGGTCCAACAATTTTTATTACTTTATCATAAACATCCAACGCTCGTATCCACTTACAAAGACCTTCACACGCGTTAGAAACTGATTTGATACTAATTGGATTAAAGTCTGGATCATTAATATATCTGAAAATTAATTGTATTTTATTTTTTATATGCAAGAAAAATGTATACAATTACTTTTCTCTTATATGTTTCATAATTGCAGGATCTATGTTATCTTTGTCATATGTTTTTAAACTTTCTAAAAATTTAGTATCTGAAATCAGTTTCTGTGAAGGTGACCAAAAATCTTCAATCATCCGACCAGAGCCACTTGGATCTGGTTTACGTTCAGATTTGATTCCTTTCATGACACAAACTGCTTCTAAGACTAACTTAACACCATATGGTGGGTTTTTCATAGATTTAACTACCGTAATATCGGCTGGTTTAAGAGTATTTAGGGCTGAAACTGCAGCTTCGAGGGCTGGTATGGCTTCAGCTAAATCACTTTCACAATCATCTTTAATAGCCTGTGATGCTGCTGCAGCATCATTAGCAAGAGCTTCATCGGCACCCACTATCTAAAATATATTATTAATTGTAACTTTAGAACACAATAAACAAAAATTATCTTATTTTATTTAGTACTTCTTTTTTAGCTTCGACTTTTACTGTATCTTGTTCAATTTTAACCATAAGAGCTTCAGTAGCCAATGAGGTTTCTACAAGTTTTGGCCTTAAAGCTGTTAATTGATCTTGCATAACAGATACTTGACCAGCAGCAAAGTCTAATTTCTTTAAACCAGTTTCATATCTATTACGTAGAGTTGTAATTTGATCTACCTTCTTTTTATGTAAATTTTGAAATGTTTTGGTTAACTCTAAATAGGAAGTTGGTGTAACATAGTTATGTCTCTTTAACGCTGAATAAAACCTTAAATGTAATATTTAATGACAATGGTTATAAAGAAATTGAAATATAAAAATAATTTTAAATAATTACAACTTCTATCATTTAATTTGTGATTTATGAATAGTAGTTATGATATTTTTAACCATTTATAACAAAAAGTTATAAGGTCATAAATCAAATAAATAGAACTCTTAAATAATGAAATTTTAGTAATATCCATAAGGATTTTGTTTTAAATAGAAGTTGTATATTTATACAAATGAAATGAGAATGTTTACCTAGAAGAAGAATCTCTAGCTGTCGTATGAAATTCTTTACAAATTGTTACACAAGATGATGCAATATCACTGTGAATAGACATATCTTTCAAATAATATTCTGCAACTTTTTCAAGAGCGTCTTCAGGCCAAACTGTAAACCTATAGTTAACAAGCATAATTGTTTTTTATTTCACCATCGATGTACATTAAATTTATCATACCAGTCAATTGTACAACAGTTAATAAATGAAGGAAACATTCTCAAGCGGTTTCTAAACATATCACCAATTGGCGACATAGCAAAAGTAAGATGGAGGTTTTCTTTAACTCTTTCTATGAAGAAATTGTATAAAGCAAGTGGGGTTGTTTCTACATTTTTCCCCTGTAACAAATAATTGTATTTATTCTAAATGAATGAATTTAAATTATGAGCCATTACGTCTTGATAATAATATTTTAATTATTTCAAGTAACAAGCATAGAGAATTAGATGCCTATGAATAAATAATACAAAATATTCAAATTAATAAAAAAAAACTTCGGTAATTGGAAATGGATAATACTGTAAAACTCGAAAACTTTAAGAAAAAATAGAACTTCTCTGGAAATTGAGCAAATTTTGAATGATACTCTTGTGGGAAAAATAAACAAGAACAAGGAATAGAAAGATAATTTAAACCAAAAATCAACAAATCTTACTCAATTCTATTTATTACAATCTATTAATTATATATTTTAAATATTTTAATGATTATATTATATTGTTATATATTCATTTATATACATTTCATTATATAAAAAAATATTGATACAACTTACAAGGCTTTGAGCAATATTGGATACTTTATCTAAAATATCAACTCGTTCATCAGATTGATACAGATTTGGTATGTCTCCGGTGTTAAGTAACATATTTATATCTTCCAAAAAACTTTCATCTGAAATCTGATTGTCAGATAAAAAAAATGTAATTGGATTTCCTTCACATCCAGCATATCTTAATATTTTTTTCAAATCATCATTCCATTCATTTTTACCATAATTTCTTTCTATTTCAATCTGACCAAAATATTTACATTTATTTAATAATAAATGAATATAAATAATTAAACAATTACGAGAATTTCAATAAATATTTATATAGATTATAACATAATACCTAATACTTACTTCAAATATTTTATAATTGGCAATAAATGTGGCCAACTTTGTAGTCGATTGTCTTCCACTACCACCTATTCCAACTAATAACAAATGACCGTTTTCTTGTTGTAATACTCTACTTACACGAGACACATGTTCAATAGCGAATTTAAACATAACCATTGATAATGGATTTTTTGATACAGTATTGTATTCATTCAAATAATAATCCATTCGTTGGATTAGGTGTTTTTCACT
Organism: Aphis gossypii; assembly: GCF_020184175.1. NCBI lineage: Eukaryota > Metazoa > Arthropoda > Insecta > Hemiptera > Aphididae > Aphis > Aphis gossypii. The sequence goes on from NC_065533.1 coordinate 36,636,370, forward strand.
ATGAACTTCATCATACATTTTAATATTACTATCCGGATCCATATAATTACCATAAAATAGATTTCGTAAATGATCAGTATTTAAAAAACTCTCTTCGACTGGCATCAAGTCACTTAGATAAACGTCCATCGGTTGTCTCAAATAACTGTAAGATGCCGTTTTCATTATTTCAAATAATTTATTCCGGTCGTCATCGTGGACTAATCTATCACCAAATACACGCCATGTCTCATGAACCCACAATCGATATATTTTTTCTACGGTTTTACACTGCGATGCTGGTAACAATAATATTCCTTTTATAACTCTGGTAAAATCTCGTAGATTGAAAGTATAGTGAGATTTAGTAGGAGTTGGTAAAAATGTTGAGACTGCTTCTTTGTACACAAATAGTATTGCATCTACAACATTCTAAATTATTCTTAGTTAAAATATGTATCTTTATTATACAATTCAATACTTTATACATTTCCTTGTAATGTGATAAGTTCGGAGAATCCTTTATCAAAATGCCATTTAATAATTTGAGAAAATATTTTAGATACAGTTTCTTGGCTGAATGAATTAATACCAATAGCATTCATATGTCTAGTAAAACGAGTGGTAATTTTATTTGAACCACCACCGGGAGGTTGAAGAACACCAATAAATAACTAAAATTAAAACAAATCATTCTTGAATAATATTAGTAATATTATAATATTATACTTAATAATAAATTTAAATAAATCTAACCATATCGAGTATATCTATTCTTGACTTAGCTTGAAGATCATACCAATAACCATGATCCATCCATTGCCTTAACAATTCTATTGGTGGTTGAGCACCATATTTTTCAGGTAATGGCATACTTAGATCATCTACAAATAACATACATTTCTTACCAACAGATGGTCCAAAAACTCCTCGTCTTCGTCTAAAAATAATATTTTTTTATAACTAATTATTTTAATAAAATTTACATTAGCTGATATACTTGTCCAATTTAGAAATGATAATGTCTTGCACTGTGTTAGCAATAGTTCGTGCTGAGAAGTTTAAAATATTAGCTAAACATTTTTCTTTTGGCAATTGTTTCAAGTAGTCTAACACAAAGACTGATTTACCAGTACCAGTGGATCCAACAAACAGTAAAGGAATTTCATTTTTTAATAATATTTGAAGAAAGTAATGCTGCTTAGCTGTTTCATCAGTTTCGATGATTAAATCATTTATCTATGCAATGAATAAAATTAATGTCACTCATTTAACTATTTTTGAAATTCAAATTCTAACTAAAATACAAAAAAAAATTATATATATATAAATATTAAATAGTATTCACTTTTGTATCTGGTGAAATCCTTTTAAAATCTATTTTTTCAGACCATAGAACCCAAGAGCCATTATTTTTCTTATCATACACATAGTCATAAACTGTACCTATTTCTGGAAAAAGGTGGGATTTTGTCAACTTAAAAGTAATTGGCTTTTGATATTGGTCATTATTTCCATTTAGAAGTTTCCTTAAAAACGTGTCAAATTTATTTCGACTATCACCGTTTATTAAAGAACCAAGACTCCAAATCAAACTAAAAATTGTTATACATCCCAACCATATAGTTGCAATTCCTACTCCAGTTTCTTCTTTAATTAAACAATCAATTAACCTTGTAAAAGACTATAAAAAATAAAATAAATTGTTGGTATTTAAATAAATAAATTAAAAATGAATTACTAACGTTAAACATATGATTTTCAGATGTAGCTAAAAATAAGTTACAATGGTATTGTATAAAAGCAAGTACGGCAGGTACCAACCACTCGATTAGATCATTCATCATGATTTGTTGGTCTGGCAGAATTTTGGAAAAAAGCGTCTGTTTGTATGAATGCCAAAAAGATTTCCAACCAAGCTGCTTTGGTTCCATATAAATCATTCCACAGCGAGATACTGTGGCAGGCGAAGCTTGTTCTAAATTAGCAGATTCAAATATCATGTTCATTTTATTATTCATCTGTTCAAAGACATTTTTTTTAAAAAAAATCATTACGTAAATAGATACCGTGAACATAAATTATAAAATACAGTAGGTATATTTAATAAATTTTATGAACCTGGATTATTTCCCCGGACATTAAGCAAAGCTTTTTGTTATCGTCCAACACTGTATTCATATTTTCTACCCATACTGCATCAACAGGTCCATCAAATACAATCCATTTACGATCATTCGATACACTATTTGCAAATTCTCGAAACACGATTGCCATAACTCCTAAAATAAAAAAAATTAATTAAATGTTAGGTATTATTGTTTCATTTTTTTTATATATAATTTATAGCCTAAGAATATTTACCATCATGCCATTCGTGCGAAACTACATCAAATGATCCATACAACTGACCAATTGTAATTGCTTTAGGATTAATAATTTTGCAGATGGTTTTATATTCTTTCATTATTACTTCGCAGTCGAGTTGTAAATCATTTAACGATTCTGCCAAAACCTATAGAAATAATTATAAAATGTTAAGTATTGTAATTATACAACATTTTATAATAGTATAATTAGGTAGCCATAATCTTCTTTTTCAGCTTACCGGTCCGTTAAGGACCATTACTGCTTTTAAGAGTTCTCGCCATTCATTTCTATTGTAAGTCGACACAAAAGTCACACTCTGATCTATCTCCTTCAAATCTCTGGCTATTATATCAATCCACCGGGTTCTAGGTCTTCCTAGGGGTCTTGTTCTGTTTATTTTTTTGACAAGTACTTTCTTTATTTGTTGCCCATCTGCTCTTCAAGTGTGTCCGAACCACTATAGTTGTTTATTCCTGGTAAACGCTATAATATTTGGTCTGTGTACAATTTTTGTAATTCCTCGTTTCTTACTCTTTCATAGGTATTTGTTTCATGGTTGACTTCTAGCTCATTCATATTCCGTAGCATTTTTCTTTCAAAAATCATTAATTTTCTCTCGTCGTCTTATGTCAAGGAACAAGTTTCGCACGCATATTTTATTATTAGTCGCAAAAAGGTGCTATCATTAGTTTTTCAGCTGTCTGTGCGACTTCTTCTTTAGTTACCCAACATTACGATATTATCGACGTATGCCAAAATTACCATCTCTCCAATTATGTTCATTTATATATCTTACTATTTTTTTCAGAGCAAGATTGAATAATGAAGGAGATAGGGCGACTCCTTAGCGAAGACCAGATTTTACCTCCAATTGTTCTGAGTAATTTTGTAAAAATCGTATTTTACAAATTGTCTTTTCATTACACATTTCTATTAGATTTATAAACTTTTTTAGTATTCCGAGTAGTTTTAATCCTATCCATTGTTCTTTGCTGCTATCGATGTCATGTCTGAAGTCTATAAATAAATAATAATAAATGTAGTTCCTCGTCGAATTCAATATTTTTCCATAACTTGTCTTAGGACAAAAATGTGATGAGATTGACTTATCTTTTCAAAAACCTCATTGGTAACATACGATAATTTTTTTGGCATATATATTTGTTCTTTCTAAAATTACTGTTGTTAGTAATTAATAACCTATGTCGAGTAAAGAGATACTTCTTTAGTCTCCGTTACTGTTGGGTTTCCTTTTATATAGGACAAATTATAACAGTGTTCCAATGATCTAGGATTTTTTTTTTTTTATTCTTCATACATATTTCACACCTAATCAATTCTGTTAATTTCTTCCTTAGAGGCAATCCTACTCTTTTTAATAATTCTGACACCATCATCACCTCAAGCCTTATTATTATTTTTGAGACCACAACTGCCGAATCGATTTCGTTTTAAGTAGGTTCCCCAATTTTCGGTTCCACTGTTTGATACATTATTTCTTCATATTTATTGTTGTGAGGAGATCTGTTTGGTAGCTTTCCAAAAATCTTTAAATTCGTTTACTATTTATTGTTTGTCAGTGATTAGGGTCTATTTTCATCTGTAAATATTTTTGATTGTAGCTTATATCACCTTTTAATGTTAACACTTATGTTATATTTTTGGACTGCAACTGTTTATTTATAGGTTTTTAATCATTTTCTTTTCATATAAATGCTTATATCTTCTTATTATTTTGTTAGAAATCTTTTTTTGTGTTTCATATCTGACAGTAGCACTAAATGATGGATTCTACAATGCTATCTTTCATAGATATCTGCCGGTTTTTTGCATATATTATTGAACCAGTTCTTCAGTTGTTTTTTTTTACCTACGTTTTCACTAGGACTATTGGTCATTGTCTCTTTTATAATGCTTCAAATCGAGTCAATGGTTTGTGTTTCATTTTCTAATTGGTTTGTTGTACACTTTCTTGTATCCTTTTAATAAATCTCTTTTGATTTTAAGGTTGTCTTCAGCCTTTTATATTGTACTTGTCTTTACCATATTCTACTTTGTAGATAGTATGAGATTGAATTTTGCAAATAATAGGTTATGGTCCGTGCAGTATCCACTCCTCTGTAAGTTCTAACCTTTTTGATACAGTCGGCGTGTCTTTTGCTTATTATTATGTGATCTACCTAGTCATGTACTCGACCGTTCGGAGAAATTCATGTGTATTTATGTAAATCCTTTCTTGGAAAGTAAGTTCTACTAATTATCAGTTTTTGTGATGTAGCAAAGTGAATTAGTCTTGTACCATCATTGTTATTGCTTGTTTCATGTAAACTGTCTGGTCCTAATGTCCTATTATGGGTCTGTACATGTTTTCTCTGCCTACAGTAGCATTAAGATCACCAACTATCATTTTTAAACAGTGAGTATGGAAGCTGTTTACCACAATAGAATAAAATAATTAATTATTTATAACCAATATAGTCAATAGCTAATAAAGATAACAAGAAGTTGCAAAAATGTTCACAGCTTTATAGAGCTGTTATAAGCTAATTACTCGAATAATCGAGTACTACCAATACTATATACTATATAGTATATAGTACTTACAGGTTCAATTCTTTGAGATCAAACGCGTGGTAAGAAAAATATATAATTAACATTTCATTTTACATTTTAAAATAATTGTATTGTACATAATATTTATTCATAATATACTTTACATTTTTAATAGATTATTGAGTAATAGAATAGTTACTCATTTCATATTCACATCTTCAGCAATACAACGTATATAACCATGAATGACACATACAGGTGTTTGTACGTAAAGAACCAAAAAATATAATTTAAATAAATATTTGATTAAAAAAAAAAAAAAACCAGTAAATTAAAAAATGTATTTTTCTAAAAGTAATATTATTTCTATTGTTCCTTATACACAAAAACATTTTAAAGTTAATTCGTTAGCCATTCCTCTTGAAGTAATTGATGAATTTAGCTTGAAAACTTAAGTTCAGATCATATATTATATTTTATTATAATATATTAATTTATTACTTATAGGAATGATACGTTTATTATTGTATAATATGTGAAATATCTATAATTTCTATATTATAGGTATATTTATCCGAACAACCAAACTCATCTTTGAAATAAATATATACAATATACATAGTTAAAACCATTTACCCTTTGATATTGTAGTGTAGCTTCAAATATGTAAATAATAATACCATATATTCCTACAAGATATTAACCAGTCAATTATCATTCATTAAGCTAACACTAAAAGTATATCATATAGGTAGTATATACTATATGAAATATATGAGTAAATGACTATGCCTAGGTACATGCTACTATTAGGTATTAAGTGATTAAAAATCTAATGAAAATACACGATGCAAATATGCAATTACTATTTACAAGAACTATATTAAAACTAATTTATCGTTAATATATACCTGATAAGCACAAGTTTTTCCAGATAATGGTTCACCAACAATCATAAGTCCGTGTCTGATCAACACCATTTCGTATATTTGTAATATTTTGTCAATAAACCATGGAGTACATTGTAATTTTTTTTTTTCCAAGTTAATGTTTATTTTATTTATAAGTTCTTCTCTTTCTGGCATAAAGATTTTAGCGCCGGGGAACAAATCTTCACAAATACCAATAAAAAGTGGTAAATCCTGTTAAAAAACATTATTAAGTTATGTAATTGTTATATTTATTAATTTTACAGTGTAAAACCTCTGATGAAAATTTTGGCATGTTAACGTCGTATATAGCTCTTAATACAATTTCCTCTCCATTTTTATCAGGGTATTTTAATTTTAAATTTTCAATGGATGTTAATACAGCTTTTAATGCTCTCATCCCATAATCATAATGTGATTGAGATGACAATTGTTCTGAACATAACTTATATATGTCTATAATTTTTTCAGCCAAGCTGTAATATAATTTTTTATATAATGTTATCCAAATTATTTTTATGCACAAACACTAAAACAATTATAACGTACATTTTAGCATTACTAAAACCCATAGAATATAATGATATTTCTCCAATCATAGCAAAATCTGGTACCATCATAGCGACTGTTCGGAATAATACTTTCAAGTTATCGGGTAGTTCGTGCCTTCCAGCATATCTATAGTTGTACAGTTTTTAATTTTATTAATAAGTTACCGATAAAATAAAACGTTGGCATTCCTTAAAAATTATATCTTACCCTGGGTTCATAGTTATAAAAACTGCACAGGTAGGATTTAATGTTATCTCTGTGCCTTCAAAAATGAATTTTTCTTTTTTAGCTTTTACTGACATTTGTATAGTATACACTTGCTGAACAATAACCGATAATACTTCAAGTTCAATTCTATTAAATTCGTCGAAACAAGCCCATGCTCCAGATTGTGCTAATCCCTATTATATAAACATTACAAGGAGTTAAGTTAAAACTTTCAAACAGTTTACAATTATTATAGTGGAAATCTAAAGGCTAGCTAATTTTTCTTGTCATAACCAGTTTTTCGTTATTACGAATACGGTTAAACAAGCGTTTATTGTTACCAATTAGAAACAGGAAATACGTAAAACAAAAACCAAGCTTTCTATTGTACATAGCTTGTACATACATATTTAAATTAATTATTAGATTTAATAATACATAAATACATTGCTTTGTAAAATATTTAGTGTAAATTGAATTTTCTTATAAAACTTATATGTCATGATTTGTCTAACATAATAATAGCATCTAAATTTAACAATTATTTTTGACTCGACTTAAATAATTTTCTATATCCTCTATCATTTTTAGTACCATCTGATTGCGATAATGAACAAAGGCTTCAGGTTCTTTATAACACCCTAATCCATCGGTTAAAGCACAGTAGTAGTGTTAAGGGGTAAAAAACGAAATTAATAAACTTTAACTACAATGATGGGTATACTGCATGGCTATCCACTAACAAAAGAATTTTTTGGGGTAATTCATCATCCCATAAATTTAAGGTTTTCTTAAAAATTACTGAGGTCATTCAAGCTTTGGTGTTATTATCATAAAATATTGGAAGTGATGTAACTCCTTTAAAACAACTTGGGCTTTTTGATTTTCAATAACAAGAAGTTTTCTTTTATCATTTTTAGCCATGTTGGTCGCCACTTGAACTGTTATTCTTTCTTTGGATAGTTTCACATCCGAGCATGTTCCACACTTGAAGCAAAGAGTTTTATCTGGAGTTAATTTGAAAAAAACTGCCTGCTTCATCAGCATTATAAATGTCATCATAAGAATAATTTGATCTAAGAGATGGCCCAAATGTTAGCTAACCAATTAGAACACATTTCAGTATTAACAGCCGATGACTCTCCAGAAATCTTATCAAAACCAATATTGTGTCGTTTCGGAAGCGCTGAATACCTGAATCCAAGATGCAAAGCAATTGAAATGTTTGATCTTCATTTTGGTCAGTTTTTGTTTACAAAATAGAATTAGTTCTATTTGTTTATGCAAGTTCAATACCCGTTATTGCTGTTTAAAAAATATTAGCACAGCTTCTTCAAGTTTCATATGCTATGCAGTGCGGAATCGTTTTACCCGAAGTGGCATGAAAGATACTTTTCAATGTATTTAACTTTTCCATATTGTTGATATTGTTGACGAAGAAGTGCCAAGTTCTTTTGCAATCACATTAATTTATTCTAACCATTTTCTAATTTCCCAATTATTGCTATTTTTCGTCCAAACATTTTCGTTAATTGACGATATGATATGATGTGCGCTTTTACACTACTGGCTCTACCTTATATTTTATGAACTCGAAAACACCATACCTTGTAGAAATCATATGCATTGTTAATACAAGTCATATGTTTTGTAAGTCAGTATGTATATGATAAAGATAAAATACTTATAATAGAAATGCAATATAATGATCAGGTAGGCCTAAATAATGGAATAAGTAATAGGAAAAAGATAACGACCAACTCATTATAACCGAATATTTATTTTATAATTCGATATATTTTTATATGCTCCCTCTCTGACCACCAGTGGGTAGGTACCATTAATGGTTGTATTAAGAAATTAATATATTTGATTACTCAACTGTTTTCTTTTAGAATTCCAGAAACATAATAATAAGCAAATAATAAATAATAAGTTAACTACTAATACCGTTTCCTAATAAGAAATCTAGTTACTATATTATATACTTAGTATAAATTTAAATACCAATTTATAGGACATAAAAATAAAATTATCACCAACAATAACATTTCAATAATTTCAATATAGTATATTAATTAATTTATATCATACAATTTTACAATTTTAAAAAGCCCATAACTTGCTTCCAAAATAAAATATCAAGAAACAAAATTTAAACGGGGACCAAAATGATATTCTTAATTTTTAATTTTCTAACAATTTAATTCACTTTAATATTAAAAATAAGAAAATAAAAAAGATTATTCTGATCATCTAATTTGCTATTATTTGTTAAGATGGTGAGGACGTGAGGTGTACTGATACAACATCCTTTCAAGTCAGTAAAAGTGATTCACACATTTTAAAATTAAACATATTATAATTACATGTTTTATACGAACCATGAAAATTTTGCCCATAGATTTAAAGTCAAGTCCTTTAGAACAATTAAATACGATACATTGCTTGGCTATTGCTTTGGCTAAGTCTTTTGTAGTTTCGGTTTTACCAGCACCAGCTGGACCTTCTGGAGCACCACCGAGGTGTAATTTTAATGCACCCATAAGTGTTCTTTTAATTAAAATCCATTTTTCAAATAAATTAAAACTTTTCATTTAAAATTATTATTTTACCTGTAACATCGATCTGTCAGGGGAGTAATTACTAATCTTGGTGTATTCCCTAAGTATTCATTCCCATAGTCTAAAGTAGTAGTTATCATAGACACGGTAGTTTTGGAATCTTTATTATAATATCGAAGTTGACTAATCCAATTGAAATCGCGAATATTACTTATTTCTAGTGTTGTAAGATTTTTAATAACGTCACGAGCTTAACATATTAAAAATAATATCATTAAACATTTTTTAATTAATACTTACAAATAATAAATATGTTAAGTTAATTACCGTGTATATCTATAACTATCATAGCACACACCGTTGCCCTTTCACTTTTACTTAATGTGCCACACATTAAGTTTACTAAATTTTCTACTTGCTTATTACTTTTTTGCATATAGTCCTAAAAAAAAGACTTATATTATTAACCTTTATTTTTTTCTAAGAAACTTCACTAACAGGAAGCAATTTTTTTTCAACGGCAGTTTCTACTTCAGCAGTCCAATTTATGGTTGCAGCACATAAAACTACCATACCCGGCCACTTCAGTACCCATTCACCCCGTTTAATATTTGCGTATTCTTTTACTGCATTGTTAATAATTTCAGTTATTGACTGCATCATTAAAATTTCCACTTGAATTAACCATTTTTCTACCAAACCCTATTACATAAAATTAAATACAGATTTCAATTCCAAAAATGTGTTTTCAAAAATTAAATATGTATTAAAGCATACCTTAGCGTCAGCAGGATAAATTATTCCATTAAAGGCCACTACTTCACCGTCAGCTGATATCATTCCTACAATTTCTATACTTTTTGTAAAGTTCAATTTTGCTATGCCTTCGAAACATTTTTTAAGATGTGGTTGTACCCGTAGTGGGTCTTTGGTTTCAGACAAAATTTCAAGAAGTTCGTCATTAGACAAAAAAAAAAATCTGTAATTTTTTTTGAAATAGGTACATCATTTTTACAAATAATAAGTAAGTTTGAGGACTTCTAGTTTTTTCATATCTTTTTAGAAAGATCATAGAAAAATTCTAGTAATCAACAAATGTGTTTTATAACACCTGGAAATTAAATTTTTATTTTTATTTTGCATATTTTTGAATATTTTTTCATTATTGCATATTGCAAAATATGCATATAGGTATATTTGTATTTTATAAAAATTAAGAACATATTTGGCAATTTTTGAAATAAGCTCTGAAATTAACATAGACAAAAAAGAATAAAATGGTAAATTTTCCATTTAAAAATAATGTTTTCATTGACGGCTAGGAATTACCTATCCATATAATTTACTATCTCACCAATAAATCGATAAAACCGAAATGCGTTTAGGAAGTGAACTTTAGTTGTCCAACATATTTTGGAGCGTATTAGTTTTATCATTGGGCTCACTACATGAAATGTTTTCGTCGCGTAATAATTTCGTCTATTTCAAACTTTTTTAGTAATTATTTTTTTTTTTGATTTTCAAATATGCTAAAGGAAAAACAACCATTGGCTTTTCGTTTAAAAAGTTATGTGTCGGAATTTAGTGATTCTCTATATAAATATTATAACTGGACAAAATAATAAAAAAAAAATATTTTTTTTGTTTTTTTTTTGAGTAATTTTTAAACGTATATTTTTTCATTTTTATGTACATAAGTGCATGCACATTTTTAGATTAGAAATTAGGCTAGAAATTCTTAACCCTAATAATAAGATTATAATGCCATACCGTGGAAAGAAAAGACGTTTTTTCTCCAAATACTCGTTTAAGCCTTTCTGTATTTGCTCAAACATTACACTGCACTTTTTTAGCAACTGTAACATATTTGGATAATTTGTAGCTTCAAGAACTTTACGGTTTTTAACTGTGTTAATCATAATTTGACGCCAAATAGCATCTACAGCTCTAAAATTTCTAGCTTCTTCGGGCATTTGACGATTTATGTCTTCTGAACTAAATATTGGACCTAAATACATCCAAATCCCTTGCACCTACATATAACAATATAATATTATTCATATTTTTAAACGGTTTTTAATAAAACATTTTTTAACATCTACAATACAATATTATACAAATATTGAATAAACATAAAATTAGTATAAAATGTATTGTATGCTGTATAATTATAAAAGTATTATTATATTTAATGATGAATTGATTTAATTTAAATTTATAATTATAAATATATTTTATCAAACTATATCCAGTATTGTTTTGTTTTCGAATTTTGTTTTCAATATATATATATATATACCTATATTATATAATAAAAATAACTTAATGAAAGTGTAAAAATATATCTAGGTACTTGAATAAACTCTATTGAGAAAATTAACAACTAATAATCATAGTGCAAAATATCAAAATAAACAGCCTAATCTAAAAATAGATTATAAATTTATACTTTTTTTTGTTATGCTATAGTTAAACAAAATGCATCGTATTAATGTCAATTTGATTTACAAAATAGCCTCGAAATTAGAATTGGTGAAATTGGTAACAATAACCATAGAAAAATATTTAAATATTTATCATAACTATTTATAACAATTGGATTAAACATGTATAAATAATACTTTTTTTAGATTATCACTGGTATACAACTTACAACTGAACCAAAAGCTGATACTAAAATAAATAACATAACAATGATATAAAATAAACTGATTTATATCTATTTCAATTAATATATATTTTATATACTTACAGAAATCCATAGATCTAAAATTTCTTGCATTAAAATTAATTTTTTTTCCCATGTATCCATCTCTTCTTCAAAAGGTTTTATATAAACCGATCCATGCATTGTTTGAGCTTTCAGTATATGATCATCTAACATAACCTGAATATCATCTAACGCTGTTAGTATACTAACACCACTATCTCGGTATGGACTACATTCAAACTCAATAGTTAACCATTCTTCTTTCATTTTTCGAAGATTTTGTTCAAGAGAATATTCTCTAGATGCAATAACACTAATTTCTTCAAGTTTTTCAATGTAATTCAATAAACCAATTTCAATCATTTGAGACAAAGTTGATGAATCATTGGGATGTAAGTCTACACCAACACTTTTACTAATCTAATATAAATAGATTTTTTTGTTATTATTGTATTTATATCAATAAAATATTAATTTAATTACCTCTACCCAATGTCTATCGTGAATACCTGGATTACAAATTGTCTCCAACACGGGTAAATACTTTTTAAAATTATCTACTTTACCACGTACAATTTCTGCTACTCTTTTTGATCCAGGATAGTCTTGAAGAGTTCTAGCTAATTTATATAGGTTTTTCCACATATCATCTACCATTTCCTTTATTTCCTTAGCATTTAGTTCGTGGAATGGTCCTATAATATTTAGAAAAAATGATGTTCTATTAGAAATATATAAATTTATATTATACATTTACTATCTACGTAATATATTTTACCATTAAACCATATTTCATAGTAGTTCTGAAAATCATGAACAATGTGCCACAAATGGTCAAATTGCTCACTAGCCGCAACCATTGAATGAAGTTGAGTATATGGTGTAACCTCTACATCCAAAAGTTTTTCAGTGTGATTTATGCTCTGTATTGTTTAAATTCATTATTATTTTAATCCTAATAAATATTATATTCTTACCCTATAGGTAATGCATAATATTATATATATTTAAATAGGATATAATATATATATTTCACTTAACTATTATTTATGTTATAATTTAGACAGAGTTAATAAAAGTAAGACATTGCTCAATAAAATAAAAATAATTGCATACTTATTAAACACTGCTATTATTTTAAAAATATTTTGATTATTGTTTTATAAGTTTTATTATCCATCACATATATATAACATATATTTAAGTTAGTTACGTACGTTTGCAGCAGCAATATCTTCTTTAAGAAAATTAGTAAGACGTTCAACTTCTTCAGTGGCTGCTATTATTTCGTCATTAGTCAATATTGGTGGGTCTTTTTTTTTTAAGTTTTCCAACAATTTGAAATGATTTTTTAGACTATAATCAAAACATCGAAACAAATAATAGTGAACTAATTTATATCATTTTTAACGTACTCAAATTCAAATTCTGTTTTTTTAGATTTTAATTGGCCTTCAACTACTCCTTTCTTTTGAATAACTCTACTAGTAGCTAAATCTAAAAATTTTTCAATCTCTTGAGGCCATCGAAATACTCGCGATTGCAAATGTATGTCATCAACTATTAAGATTTAGTAGTTTTAAAATAAATTGACATTGAATAAAATTGAATAAAATTTTTATTTTATTACTATTAAATTCCGTGTATTCAAAAAGAAACATTATGTAATCTCCAACAGTTCTTAGTTGAGCTTTCATTTTTGATAAAGTAGACTCCCGACAGAGTGTTACATAATTACTTAACTCTACTAAATCTTCAGTTGTATCAGGCATTTCTGAGGATTTGGCCGACATAACCTCAAATGCACTATTTATTCTGAAAATAATATTTTACTTATGATAGATATTTGTATTTGTTGCATTACTTTTATTTTATTATTATTATTTATATTACTAAAATAATTAATTAAACATTTCACCATACATTATTTACCTTGAAATATTTTGTTGTGTTAAATTCATAAAATATTCAAGAATTCTGTTCTTCAAACTCTTAATGATATTTTTTAAATTTGTATTAACCTCCGACACATCTAATTTCATTAAATTCAATTCAACTTGATCTCTAAGTTTGAGAATATCTTCATTTATAGTTACATACTTGATAACCCATTCATTAAATTCCTGAAAGATATAAATTATAATTACTATAATTTATTTATTCCTTATTTTAATATCTAAGTACATACACTTAGTAATGGAAATGGTTCACTTGCAAAAATTGTATTCAATGCTTCAGTTTCTGTGCCGTTTATTAAATAGTTGTAGGTTTTATAATATGTTATGTAAGTTTCTGGACCTGGAAAATTATTTTCTAAAATCTTACCAACTTCAAACAACATTTTTTGAATTTCCTCCTCTGATTCATAAATGTTTTTTAGCACCATTGTAGAATCACCTTTGAATTCTAAACATTGTTTTATTAGTACTTACCTAATTGTATATTTTAATTTTTAATGATATTAGGTATATAATATGTAAATTACTTTTTATTAATAGTTGCTCAACTCTTGGAATATCTTCTACTGTTTTAATTATTTTTCGTGGAATTGACAATAAAAGATTTAAACATTCTTCTCGTGTAGGTTCAAATGATATTTCAATTGAATTTAGATTCGGAACTGCTCGTAGAACAAAAAATGGCAAACTTATGAACATATTGTCTTTGAATTCAGAATCTATTGCATTTCCGTTCTAAAAAATATGTTTTAAGACCAACTTTTAAACCTATATTTATTTTAAAAAACAAAATTTTATACATTTAACTACCTATTTGTATTAGGATTATGGAACATCTGATCTTAAATATTTAAAACATTTGCAGTAACTTATTATTTATTATTATTATTTAAGTTATTTTAAATTAAGCTATAATAATATTTGTTTTAAATTACTATACTGTAACCTTATATTTAAGTATTGTCTTCATGAAATGTTTCAAAGACTTAAAAACAATTTGTCTCAACTGCCTGGACATAGTCGCTGCAACACAGTCAAAAAACTTTTGAATTTGATACTTCGATGCTTTTGTGGTGTGTGTTGGTAATAAATCTTGGTAACTGTCTTTTGTTTTCAGAAATAACTCAGCACATTCTACAATCCACCTTTTTGAATTACAAACTATTCATTAAAATCTGTACATATTTTATACTACATTTTAAGTTGTTAAATAAAACATAACAACTAGATATCCTAACTAAGATAATAAACTCTCATAAACTAGATAATCAATAGTTATCAATGATTAATTAACATATATAATTGTAAATATTAAATTATTGTTATTTAAACAAATAATAATGTATTTACAAGTGAAAACATCCAATTTATATAATTTAAAAAAATATATAGATTTGAAATCTTTTGAAGATATGATATTGTATACATTTATAATTATTAAGAATATATAATATGCGACGTAGGTATACAAAGAATTTTTTAAATTAATACTCAAATTATTAGTCAATTTTCTTTGTTTTGTATATAGGTGTCAAGTACTCATAAATTATAGTCGGTAATTAACTTTATTATAATATAGGATAATATAGGTGTTAAATTTATTCGGAAACGATTAAAAAAAAAAAAAAATCGTTTTTATTTATTATTGTAGGTAGGTGCCTATTAATTTTTAAGATTATAGAAGGTATCTAATTCTTATTTTATAGTATTCTGTGTATCGAATTTATACAAACTATAGAATATAGATACATAATATTAAATATTTAATGGGGATTTGGTTTATTATACCTATAATAAAAATAGTATATAAAATAGTTAATTAAAAAATTAATTTAATTTCGATTAATCCCGAATCTATTCAAAGGAAGCCTGAATAGAAAATGTCAATGAACTCAAAAAATATTTATTATTTATTTTTAAAGCCCAGAAATTAATTTTAAAAAATAAACATCTAATGTTAATAATATTTTAAAATCTAAGTATATTAGTAGAATTGCATACTCTTTTACTAATTTGTGTCGAAATTGTTCACATGATTTATCCAAAAAATCTTGTAAAGAACTTGGCTTTATAGGTATACCAACTTTTCTTAAATTTTTTATCGGGAAAATATAACCTTTAGAATACCTTTAAAAACAAAATAAAAAATAATAATTATACAATAGGAATGCTAGTATAAAATACATAAAACTTGCTTACTTTTTCCATATGTTATTCAACATTAAAATTGAGTCACTAAAATTATATAAATTATTTCTTAGCTGTTCTCTTTGAATAATAGCGGTTTGATGCCACGGAATAGGACCTCTGATTTGCATAGAAGAATAATCTGATCTATAATAATTTGTTATTCCAATTC
Source organism: Aphis gossypii (assembly GCF_020184175.1). Taxonomy (NCBI): domain Eukaryota; kingdom Metazoa; phylum Arthropoda; class Insecta; order Hemiptera; family Aphididae; genus Aphis; species Aphis gossypii. The sequence goes on from NC_065533.1 coordinate 36,652,551, forward strand.
TTTTTAATTCATCTGGATCCATTAGTATATAATCTAGGAGTATTTTTTTGCAAGCAGTATCATAATTTTGTCGTACATCACTTTCCAAAATTGTTACCAAAAAATGATACCTGGTTAAAATTATTCATCAAATATTACAAGAATATAATATTATTAAATATGACGTAAAATTAAAATTCTTTAATAATTGTCTTAAGTTAAATACCTCGCCAATAAAATATACCATTACATACTAGTATCTAGTGTCTAATATAATTGCTATACTTGTCTTATAATCAATGCCGCAATTTAATTTAAAAATTACGTTTTCTACGTTTACGTCTACGATATGTGAGAGGGATTCTTTATTCTCTGACTTTTTTCAAGTAAGTAACCACTCTGCTGTCTAGTATAGCCGTATAGGTATTAAATGTGTAAATTTTAATTCATTGATAAATTATTGTATAGGTACGAAAAACGATTCTGAACGAAGATGGTTATGCGATTAGCCTATATCACTATAATAATTAATAAGTATACTGTATAATATATTTATACCAGTCTATATACTCAGTGGCGTATCTAGGATTCATTTTACGGTGGTGTTTTAATATTTAGATAATAGTGTCATGAAAGGTGGGGGAGGAATCCTCACACCACCCATAATTCATTAACACAAATCATAGGTATATTGATATAAATTATTATATTAGTGAAAATTATTATAATAGTATGACATGTAAGTTGTATAAATTTTTTTTCTTTTAAAGCACATAAAATAAATAATACTAATACTAAGACAACAAATACAACATAATACATACGGCCGATGGGGGGTGTTCTAACACCCATATCACCCCCCCCCCTAATTACGCCACTGCAGTATATATTATAATACTATATTATTAATAAGTATAGCTTTTGAGTCAATAACACCTTACTGTAACAATATGAATAGATTCGCGGTATGAATAGATAATAGCTCAAAACAATTATAGATATTATTTTGAGTATATCATTATTGCGTATAACACAATTATTGATAATGTATGTAAAAGTTCAATAATACCCATGAGGAAAATTTTATAATAGGTACCTATATACCTAAACTACTATATATATATATTATAAACCTATATAAACTACTTGATTTGATTCCAATATGAATTAGATAGGTACCTACTTATAATTTATATATATAGTCATAACTTATAATGAAGAACCTTTTTTTACATATTTTTCAAGTATTAGCTAGATATAAAAATTTAACATTTTATAAATTTTTTTTTACGTCAAATGTTTAAAAAAAATTTATTGTGATTGTCTACTTTCGATATTTTTTAATGGGCATATGAAAACCTTAATGGAACCTTGTATTAAGTTTACAAAGTTTTTAACCAAGAAAAATGTTAATGGGATGTTTCTAATAACATTATAATTTATAATAATATACAGTAGGTATTATATGTTATGACCAGGGTTCGGGACTTGTAACACTAAAATATGTGCTTATATATGACCCGATAAACCTAAAAATATGCTCTAAAAATGAAAAAAAAATACTTAAAAAGTCATAAAAAAAGGATTCATTTTATATAAATATGAAAACATTGTAATTTATTTATAATTATTAATTAATAAAATAAATAAAAAATAATAAAAATAAAATCTTTACAAAATATAATTATACATCATGGTTTTCGATTTATTGAATATACAGTGTATAACTACACTCAAAACAAATTTTTGTAATTAATCGTTCAACATTTTAATTAGTAAATTTTGAACAATAATATTATCCATCAATCGTTAAAAATCGTTAAATATGCAAAAACCTCCAAAATATGGAAAAAAATGCAAAATAAAATTTCATATTTGAATTCTCCGTACTATAAAACGTATTTGTATATCACTCTGCTATGTCTTACATCACATGTGATGAATATGCAAATGCTATAAGTCCCGAACCCTGGTTATAATTTTCAAAATATTTTTTCTTTTATATGAATATTTTGTAGTTAAAAAATAGCATTTTTAATATTCATACCCAAAGTTTAAAAACGTAGTACAATATTACTCATAAGTTTGTATTTACTGGAATTTAAAAAAAAAAGTTTTGAGTAAAATCCATACAAATTTTTATGAGTATTTGGATTTAAAATTTTAGTTATTTACATGTAAAGTAACGACTTATCATCGATCGATTTTTGATTTTTTTATTTAAATTCAAAAATATTTATCGTAGAAACTAAAAATATTCCATTATTATAGAAATTATATCAAAGAACTTTTTAGCTCATCTAAATAGCTTGAAAATGTAATACCAGTCACTCTTAAGCTGTTCGTTTATCAACCTTATTTCAAAAATAAATTTACACATTTTTTTTATAGACTTTAAATTTAAATTTTTACAAAATTGGAGATTCAAACAAAAATTACAATTTTAATAATATTTTGTGATTAAAATAAATATTCATAGGAACTTGAAATTGTTCATTATTACGTTTATTATTATTAAGTATAATATACATTATATAGGTACAATGCAATTTTAAAAATATTTTGGTTAATTTTAAGCTAACTTTACGTCAAACCTATTTCCACTATTCAATGGAAGTCAATGTTAACTCATTACCTATAATTTAATAACAGCTAGTATAGTATACAAGTATTATATTGAACAATATAATACCTAATAATTAGGTATTATATAATATATACGGTTTGTGTTTATCAACAATTAGGTCTGTTAACTTTATAACAAATATAAAAATAAATTATTATTAGCAGCAAAACTTTATTATAAAATAGCTCAGAATAGGTAGGTTGGTACATTATCTCCACTCATCAAAATCATTTTTCATAAGCAATGATCTACCATTAGACTTAAATTTGACGCATATGTTATAGACTATAGTGACTTAATGAAGAGACAAAAGAGCCAGTTCCTCGAATTTTTTATTTAATTTCATAAAAACAAAAACAATAATACCTACTGTAAATTATTTTCATATTTCATTGATGAAGAAGTATAGTATATTTTTAAATCCAATTAAAGAGAACGTTTACAGAAAAAACATATAATTTCAGGGGTTTTTTGGTGTCCTTTCCCCTCCTCTAACCTCTTACAGTATTGAAAAATTCTAACTATGCTCGTCGCTTGTGCATTGCTATGTTATTACAAACGGCAACAAATAAACATACTTTTTGTGTATGTATTTTCAATCTTTACTAGATAGATTAATTAATATGCTACTATGAATATCTGCAGTTGGTAGAAGCTGACAAGTAATACTGTAACAGTCACCGGTAAATATATTGATATACACCAAAATTATTGTTGAATCCTAACGTAATATTCAAAATTGCTCTAAAAACGTCACGACTCACGAATCACATATTTTATGAAATTTATATACTAGTAAAAACATATAGGTACTAGTCATGTGTTTCTGTGCGTCGAATGAAAAATATCTTATATATACTTTTTTATCTATAAAATTAGGTATAACCGAAAAATCTGGTTAAGAACGAAAACGTCTTTAGTCAATGACTTATGTGTTGTTTTTACACTCAACAGTATCTTCTGATTCATATAATCGTACCGAATTTGTACCATACGCGAATGTCTTAAGTTAATTATATAATCTACTAGTCAAGTAATAAATATAAGTTTAAAGTCCAACTAATAACACACTCGGATATGTTTGGTTTTAAATCATGGTGGAATAAATATAAAAAAACATGCGATTCGGTAAAAACTTCAAACAGATCAGTTCCTAGGGAGGAAAAAGTATCTTTTATTTTTTAATGTATCGTATTTTCACTACTACAATTATAAAAAATAAGGGATGTTAATAACTAGCAAAAATATTGATAGCGTCAATAAACATAATTTTTTGGTTATTAACTATCTGTAACATACCATATTAAATTACCGAAAGAAAACTATAAAGATATTTTACTGACAAATTCAAATAAAATGAAGTAAGTATGTACCTACAAATTAGCATCTTAGGACATAGGTACATAGCTCCTTATAAAATAAAAAATTTATTTTGGAATGAAACTTTGAATTGGCGTACCTACTATAGAAAAATAAAACATGTACATTTGTGAAAATTTGTAATTTAATATTGCAATTTTATAAAAATGTAATAATTTACTGGATGTTTATAATAAATACTGTTAAAATGTAATAATATGAACCTTTTTATCCTTGATAATTTTATTTTATTTGTGTTAAAACAATTTTTTGTTTTCCATATTTTCATTTATTGTAAAAACGTAATGAGTCATAAAACTTTGGAAGTTAATAATAAGCACAAATTAATTTTTATTACACGAAACTTATGTAAAATTAATATATGAGATATTTTAATAAGTATTTATTCTTAAATTCATTTTTTTTTTCAAAATTATTTATATTAAGTATACAGTTTTTATTAATTATCCAAAAGTTTTAAATAATTGACTCATGACGTTTTTGCAATTATCAATTCTGTTGTATATTGTTATATTAATAACTTTAATAAATTGTATTACCCCTATTAATAACGTATCTATGTTATGTTGTTATACTAAGGACCGTTCTTACAATGTCCGGTTAAGTGTCGGTTAAGACTAACCGGTAGAATTCTATCGGTTAATTCATGATAAATTCTTCCGGTTAGCGTTTTTTTATTAAATGTCTCGATTATTTTTTATTTATCGGCTACCGAAGATGATGTTATAAGTCAGTTATTTTAATTATAGGTGCGCAAAAAATTTTAGTTTGCAAGGAAAATTTAAAATGTAACACACTATTACTACTAACTAAAAAACTACTTAATGGAAATGGGTACGTATATGTTTGCAATTACAAAACATATTGCACCACAATATATAGTGTAGGTAGGTAATAAAATTATTGACATTATTTTAAATTCAAAATGTCACGAACGTTTGACAACTAGCATTATTGCAATAAATGAATTTACTGAAACTAAAACTAACTTATAATATCATTCTCACCACGTTTTTATTAAATAATAATTTTTATAAAAATCTATAATAATAAATTTACCGATTCATAAAAATATAATGAATCAATAAAATGAAAATATTATACCTATTTTATATATAATTTAATATATTTTGTTAGAAAACTGAAACATACGTATGTAAATATTAGTATAGCCAGTGTTTATTATTTATATTAATACACATAGTATATACCATAATAATCATGTAAATTTAAACTTTTACTAGTTATTTTTCACATTTTTCGATTCAAGTTGTATTTTTTAACATTATTAATAACTTACTGTCAGCATTCACCATACTGTAGACATTCACAGTAACGTAATAAATACATAGGTAACCTACTACCTACACTGTTATTTTATAATTTATACCATTGAATAAAAGTTCTATAACTTCTACATTGATTAAATTATAATTTATAGTAAAAATCTTTTTTGAAAAAATTTTAAAATTGACATTTCTTATATACATATTGAGACCATCACTATTGAGTTATTAAGTAGGTACATTAAAGTAACCTAACCCAGCGTTTCCCAAACTCTTGTTTGGGCTAGCCCGATAATTAATATTTTTTCCTTCGTGACCCACCAAAATATTTAGGTCCTAACCTATTATACATCGAAAAATAATTAATGGTTCTTTTAAAAATAAACACACATTACTTTTTAAAAATAAACCATATTATTTCATTTATACTGTTTATAATTATCTTTAAATTGAAAAGCTTACTTTTTTAACAGATTCGGTTTAACACGATTTTTCTTTATGTTTTCCAACACTTGTTCTGGAAATGGATTATAAAATTCACTTGTTATACCCTGGTAAAAAAAAAAGAATATAATAATTAAAAGTTATCGATACAACACAGGTATTATTTTTAACATTAAATATTCATAATCTCACTTCGTTTAAATAGTATGCAATTGTTTCGTTGTCTTCTTTACTTATAACAATTTCAACATTTTTCTCTTTTTGCCACATATCTTTTAGTATATTTAGCTGTTCGTCAGGACTCATTGCAGTACAAGCTTGTAACGATGAACCAATTAAACTGTAAATAAAACAATAAAATAAAACGTAAACGTGCATGGAAAAAAAATTGTATTAATTAATTGTAGGTAAAACTATAAATACTTATTACTTTAAAGGTAACTCTGGTTTTATCATAGCTTTTTCTCTTTTAGTTTTCTTTGCAATCATTTGTTGTTCCCTCAATTCTGCTTTATCCCTGTAATACTTTCCGGACAACAAATCCTGAATAAAATTTTAAAAATATGATGAAAATACCTATAGGCTAAACTGCTAAAGGTAATAGAACAAATTAAATGCATAATGTTTATTAAATATTATAAATTATAATAATTATATATATATATATGTATATATTTAATAAACATTATGCATTTAATTTGTTTTATTACCTTAGCAGTTAAATAATATATAAATATATGTGTATAATTATTATATATATTGGTTTACCGCCAAAGGCACAACGCCGGAACATTTGTAATCATTTGTGGTTTTTCTCTTATGTGATTCGAATTCGCCTTTTTGGAGCGAACGATTTAATAAATGACGATCTTCATCTAATATTTTGCAGCTCATAGTTATTTCTCGTGCCTGGTTAACTTTCCGTAATGTTTTTTCAAGTGCTAATCTATAATTACGTCCAATGGACATCGACGGATGCATCAAATGAACTCGATGCTGTAATATAAATAGAAAAATAATTAAAAACATACATATATATATATAATATTTTTAATGTCTTAACGTGTCATATAATAAAAAATAATTTACACTGATTGGAACACATTTAGTCCATGTATGACTACAGAACAGCAAAGGGTGGACACCATCTGTAGAAATCTCATCCGTACACTTTTCCAAGTTTTCAAAATGACATTTGTTCATTTTTAAACGAGATTTTTTCATTTTTATATCCTACGAAATATAATAACAATTATTTATTGCAATAATTATTATAGTGTATATACAGCAATTTAGCAATTTATAATATAAAATAATATCGCTTATTCGGATACAGCTACAACAATTCACTAAACAAAATATTAATAATTATTATTATAATTATAATCGCTGTGATCTTTACGATTGGATGTGTGTGTGTATAAGCTATAAACGCACTTAAAGCACTAAGTAAGTATTGATCATCAAAGTAGAAATTTCCTTTTACCATTACAAGTGTTATACTAAAATAATAATAATGGTACCGGCTATATAATATGATAGAACATGCGTTTTCGGGTACCTTGGAAACCTAAATCGATTTATCAAACACATAAAACTGTATACAACTATAACATCTAAAAACACAGTTTTAAAAAGTATCAAATCCATTTAACCATAATATTACAACTATTACGTTTATCAAGTGTTTAAATACATACAATTTATTAACTTTTTATAAATTATAAAAACGTAACTAATAGGCTATAATAACGTATAATGTACGTAGGTATATATATTATAATAGTAGTTACGTATATTATTAAAAAACATTTATGTAATATTTATAACAATATAATATCAAAATTTCCATTTTCCAATGTCATTACAACAAATAAATTTCAATATTATTACTTATTTATTTATGTATCCAGTCCGACGCCACAGTCGTGGCGCGAGCTAAGTAAAACAACAAAATAATAACTGCACTACGGTGTGTGTATACTATGTATAGTGCATCAAAGCAGGAGTTGTCCATTTAAACTGTGTAAAATATACAGACAAATTTGTTATACGACATAACTAATTTTCTACTATATCAATTAACTCCTAGTAAACTCCAAAATATCAGAAATATTGTGTATAACTAGCTTTTGTAAAAATAATCAAAACTTTACGTTTATAAATTAAGTTATAAATGAAAAAATGCGAACTTTTTAATGGAAATTTATATTAAATTCATAATCACGGCAGTCGTTTCTAGCGTTTACACGTCGTTGTGTGTGTGTGTGTGTGTGTGTGTGTGTGTGTGTGTGTGTGTGTGTGTGTGTGTGTGTGTGTGTGTGTGTGAGAGAGAGAGCAAAATAATATCTACGACTTTTATACTTATAAGTTATAGAATATCAAAAATTAGTCGAAAAAAGTATAAAATATATATGATATTATGATGTATAAAATTTCTATATTCTATGATTAATAACTATAGGTAGGTAGGTATTACATAGAATGCTAAAACTCAAGTTGGAAACGTATTACTTAATCCCGTAGAAGTTAGTACTACGATACGATTTTTAGTACTTGATGAGAAAATTATCGAAATTTTTTAAGCTGTTTTATAAAGGAAAACATAAAATAATACGTATAGATATTATTAAGTAATTTGTATTTTATTATTTATGATAAATTTAATATTATTTCATGTAACAGTTAATGGGTATTATTGTTTAGGAAATAAAAAGAAAGACTTTTAAAACTTAATGATACTCAAACGTCAAGAACTCATTTCACACAATGCCAAACTAATTTTGTAACTATTGAGGAAATTCCAATCAAAAATGAATTTATTTTATGGACAATAGTAAATTAGTAACCTAAAAATCTACGAGAACTGGACGAGGTTTTTGTTTAATATACAAGAAAGTCAAAATGTCAAATAAAAAAACATTTTCGTGAAAAAATAATGTCTTATACAATTCAAAATAATATGCATCAAATAATGGTGCAATAAATATAATATATACATATATAAGTAATACAAATATAATTAAATAATTTAAAAAAGGTGGTCAAGTAGAGACCGCTCTACTGTACAATAGATTATAAGTAGGAGGTATTAAATTTGAATTCAATGATCGAATATCATCGAAAAACTATTCTGAGCAGAAACCTAATGTCAGTCTAAGATATTTAATATTTATATTACTACCTATTCTATTATTAGTAATACGGTTTGTCGGTTTGCGGTATGTTGAGATTATGATGAATCTTTAATGTTTTTAACTGCTATAATATTATAACAACTTACGAGAAACCTTATATTAAATTTTCAAACTTTTCGACTCAACGAAAAAATTGTTATTGACATACATAAAAAAAAATGAAAATTATTGGTTAAATAAAATAAAATATTTACCTTTTATAATTTGACTGAAATGTTGACACATTTTTTACTTAGTCAAAACACTCAAAACCATCCATTTAACATCACGCTTAACACATATTTGTTTAGCTACCTACTATATCATATTTCGCTTTATTTGATTAAGATTTATAGTTCAGCTTTTTAAATATTATAATAGGTTATTTTAAAAACGTTTTAGTTAACGATCTTCATACATTTGATTTTCTTCTACCAGTTTAGTTAAAAATTAATATTTTTAATTCATTACTAACTAATAAATTGTTCAGTGTTATGTTTTATTACTTGATTATAAATTATAAAATATACCTAAATATTTTAAACATTTTAACATCTTAACAGCCAGTAATAAATAAAAAATCGAACAAAGTTTGAATCGTATTATAAAAATTGTTACTTTTTAATGAACAATTAAGTGAATAGGGATAGCTAGTATTATTTTAAATTATTAAGTATTGTTATATAAAAATATAAGAATAATATACTACTATAGAGATTGGCCATCACACTGAATAACAGTAAGCATTTTTTGACAATCGGCAATCAATTCTCCATTCCTGCAGGTCAGGTATCGGTTTTTTTTAATGAATCCGTGTTGATTTAAATAACTGATTATGACCTAACATTAAAGTATTATTATTACCAAAAATATTGAATAATAATGTAAAATGTCGACTGTTGAGTGTTGTAACCATGTATCATTGAGTAGGTCATATTAACCACGGTTAGCTAATATAATTTCACACCTATCGTGTACGAATTTGAACCTTAAAGGCGGGTTTCCACTACATACGTGTACGCGTACGTGCATAGAAAACTCTTTTCTGTGATTAGTTGGTATACATAGTAAGCTTTCGGTATACCAGAAAGTTTATACGTTCTTACCACACGTATAATCACGATACCATGAAGTTGGATCTAGTTCAACTATTTCCGTGTGTTAAACGGTCGAATTTGAGCGATAGCAGCAGTAACCAATTTTAAAATCTTAAAAATGTGTTGTGTTTTTATAATATTAAATTACCTATATTGTTTTAAAAGTTAATTTAAGTGTATTTACACTATAGAGTCGAGCCAAATTATAGTAAGTTAATTACCGCGAAAATTAAGCGCTTACCTACCAGTTACCGTGCTTACTAGAGTATTTTTCATGAAGGACGTGTAGGTATGTACAAGCGTACATTACATACGTTGAGCTAGATCCAACTTCATGGTATTGTGGTTATACGTGTGGTAAGTACGTATAAACTTTCTGGTATACCAAAAACTTACCATGTATATTGTTGGTAATACCAACCAATCACAGAAAAGTATTTTTATGCGCGTAAAGGTATACGTATGTAGTAAAAACCCACCTTTATGTTATGCATTTTATAGGTTTGTTAACAAATTGTTTTCTGAATAAACATTTAATATAGGTACACATAAAAAAGTATTTATGTACTATCAATTGGTGTCTTAAAATACATTTTTTATTTGTTGGTTTAACGATTACAATGAGTTATAATTAAGTATTATTTAAACCTTTCTCACGAATAACTAATAAAAATATATTAAAATTCGAAAATTTAACATTGAAAACTTAATGTGTACCTATAATTCTTACAAAATAAGAAGTTCAATGATAAATATGATGCATCATAATATGAAGTATTACCTATATAATTATATTATATGATATTATCCATAATAAAAATTTAAAAATGTCGATAAAACGCTTATCCTTACTTCGAGTACGATCTGTACTCCGGGGCCTACGAAAAGATTTATATTTACGTAAAAATAATGATAACTTAAACATTATCGGTAAACACTTGATATAAATAAAATTATTTTTTCAATACTTCTGAAGTTGTTTTAGATTCTGAACGAAGTGATGAATATGAATGTATTGATTTTACAATGATGTGTGTGTTTTTTTTTTTTTTGAGTCAGTGTAAAGCATAACTAGTCGAAATAATGCTTCAATTTCAAACTTAAGGGGTGGTTTCCGATGGCAAAGTGAATATCCTTGGTGCATTATGGTGGTCAAAATTAAACATTTTCCAATGGATTTCAAAAAAATCGAGAAAAACAAAAAAAAAAGTGACGGAAAAACGGGAATTTTTACGCAAAACCAGTTATCGACTAAATCGATTTTTTTATATGGTTGTAATTCAAAAACTAATCACTGTAAATACTTGAAATTTTCACCAAATGTGTATGCTAGTGTTATCTATATAAAGTTAAACTTTCAAAAAATTTTGCCTTTTTTATGAGTTATTTATAGATCACTGAAATTTTCGATTTCTATGAGATTTTTTTTTTGAAGTGTCGATAAAAAAATTTTGGATGACCAAAAAAGCTTGAAAATGTAATACAAGGTCCCATACGAGTTGTTCTTATTGTAGCTAAAAAAAAATTAAAAATCGTTAATCATAAAATTTTTTGTGTTAATAACTAAGAATTAAAAATAAAACACTAAGTTTTCCATAAGTTTTCCTTCTAGTAGCTATATAGAAAACTCGAAGCATCATTATAGAAAAAATTTTAAGTGCGTTTAAATTTTAAATTTTTACGAAATATCATAACAATAACGATTTATCCTCAAACGATTTTAAATATTTGTTATTATTCAAAAAATATAAGTCGTAGATACTTGAAAATTTCACCAGATATTTAAATTGGCATTTTTTTTATATGATTAAATTTTCAAAATATTTAAACTTTTTTGAGCTATCTATAGACAACTGAAATTTTCAATTTTTATGAGAATTTGTAAGTGTCGATAAAAAAATTTTGGATGACCAAAATATTTTGAAGTTTATACAAGGTTCCTTATGAGATGTTAAAAAAAAAATAAAAATCGTTAGTCACAATTTTGTTTTATAAGCGTTTATAGTTCAAATTTTTACGAAATTTTTCGAAAATGAAAAAATTTGCAAGTAATTTTGAAGTTGAAAAATCATAAAATTTGATGTGTTTATAACTAAGAATTAAAAATACAACACTAAGTTTTCCATAAGTTTTCCTTCAAGTTTCTATAGAGAAAACTCGAAGCATCATTATAGTTTATTATTATTCAAAAAGTATAAATTGTAGATACTTGAACATTTTACCAGTTATTTGGATTGGCATTTTCTTTACATGATTTAATTTCCAAGTTTTTGAAAACTTTTTTTAAAATGTCGATAATTTTTTTTTGGCCCAATAAAAATACTTGAAAATTTAATACAAAGTTTCTCATAAGTTATTCTTATAATGATTAAAAAATTATAAGAATATATAGGCACAATTTTTTTTATTAGCATTTGAAGTTCAAATACTGACAAAAATTCGTCAAAATCATGAATATTTGCAAATTATTTTGTAGGTATAATTCATAAAATTTTTTGTATAAGTAGCTTAGAGTTGAAAATTCAATACGAGATTTTCCATAAGTTTAGCTTATAATAATTATAAAAAAACTTAAATTCTTGTGTATTCTGGCATTAAAACATAAACCACCTTTTTCACTAACCACTGGAAATTATATAAGGCTGATAAATCATCTTAGTTCAGAATCGTTTTTCGTTTTACAATGATACCTACCATTGGATTCAAATTTAATACTCCTATAATGTATAATAGTGATCCATATTGCACCTAATGTACAGCAGAGCGGTACACACTTACCCGCTTTTTTTTTTAAATTGAGTTAACATATCAATCATATTTACTTGAAAAAAATCTAAGCTGAGTTAACAACCACAAATATATATATTTTTTATTATTAGAAAAATATTACATTAATAATGGTTAGGTTTATAAATGTGTACTGGGTATTGAGGATATCTTTTTCTTTTCTCAATAATTATTTCCCCTTTTACTGTTTTATTATCCATTGTTAATATACAATATACATGTATAACATTATATGATTATGTAACTATATTATTAATATAAATTTTTAAATTATTATATATTACTATACAGTATACCTATATTGTATGACTTATTAATTATTTACTTGTATTAAATATTTTGTACTCATTTGTATAACACATTTGTCACTGTTATAGAATAATCCAGGAACAGTGCTAAACTATTCGATATTATAACTTAGTATATTATATGCCTGTTTAGAACACAAATCATAAGTATATAAGATTATAATTTATAAATAATAATTGATATTTTTTTTAATAAGAAAAATAATTTCAAAACAAAATATATTTTAAATATACAATGTTTGCATTATTAGGAAAAAATAACTAAACAAGACAATTAAAATTAATTTATTCATAAATTACTGCATTAAGTGGAAAAAACTTAAAATTATTTATTTAGAAGTTACTTTAAAGAAAAAAATAACTCGTTAACTAACTTAGATGAAAGTAACTTAAATTTTTAACTTGTTGATGCCCAGCTTTGAATTAATGAGTGTTAACTTAATCAGTAATCATTATATGCTTTATTGATGGATGTATTAATTACAGTTAATAAATTAAATATTTAACAGCTGTAAGATCCACAAAATAAACTTGATTTATGGTGGTTAGTTTCACAAAATATATTACATACACTTTTTTAATTTAAACAATATTTAATATTTAAAAAACCAAAATAATAATAGCTAAGGGTACTTATAGGCTATAGTAAGTTACCGTCAATTAAACTTGGTGATACAGTATAACGATTAAATGTATCCATTTTATAAGTTTTATTTTGGAAGTTTAAATAATGGACGTGAGGGCATTCGAGGAGTTTACTGCTTATGGATATTATATGAAGTTGATTGTATATAGCTCTGTGCTTTATCTTAATGTTCCGCTCTAAGTCAGCTGCTAGAATCATTGAAAAATTGATGACACACCAAAGCTCAAAAATACTAAATACAGTAAGAAAAGAAGAAGAATTTATCATGAGTTAATCAATAGAATTCTACCGGTTAGTCTTAACTGACACTTTAACAGATATTGTAGGAACGTCCCTTAATTGATAATCATTTTACAATTAATTTTGAAGGATTTTAATTTTCTTACTTAATAATTTCAGGTATTTTTTATTTGATATCATAAAGTAATAAAATTATTTCTTGAGTCAAGACTCTTGACAACTTGTACATGAGTAAATTATGAAAGTTTGCAACACGTCATATTAATGTTTTTCTATAAAATGTTTTTTTGTGTTTTCTAAATTATTATGTATTATCTTTTTTATCGTTTCATACATAATAAGTACCTAATGATAAAGTATTATAACGTTAACATTTTTTCTTATCATATTTATGGAGGATGGAGGAAGGAGGTTGTATATTATTTCAAAATTCAAATACGTTTATATTCTATCGAGAAAATTGGAATATAATAATTCATAAATTTATCATTTAAAATTATAGTTTATTTTAATAAAGAATCACTAAGTGTATATTATAAAACTTATACTACTATATACTTCTTTAAAATTTTTATCGGCACAATTCTGCGTTTTCTGGAGGTCGAAATCCTGTATAATATCATATCATAATATTATATTCGTATTGCATATCTCCTCCAATCTCCGTGACCTGCGCCCCGGATACCGGGCGGCATGGCATTCACGTGTCTAACTATTGTGTTATGCTCATTGCTGTTGGACGCCGAACGTCTAATACACTTACATTGAGCTTGTTTGTTTACTTATTATTGTTAAAAATAAAACATAAAAACGCTGCAACACATTATTGAGACTAATTGTACTTTAATAGTCACATCGCAAACAGTATCTAATGTATGTTCTTGTAAGTTTACAAGTTTTATATTTTATGTGTGACAACGATAGATTATTGCGTAGGTACCTATATTATATTAAAAGTGAATTTAGAATTTATACAATTTAAATTTAATTCTATTTTATTTAAAGTCATTTTATTATCGCAGTGCTTTGATTTTATTCATAAATATTATTACTGAGTCCAACGCAGACACATCATATTCTAGCTGTAATACATAATATTTGTGTCTGTCATGGAATTACTGAGAAATTTATTCTATGTTAAAATGAGCTTATTGTTTGCTTACATTTCAGCGCAATTTTATCTTTATAAACAATGTTAGATACTAACAAACCGTAACAAACTAAACGCTTGAGACATGAATGCCTTAATTATTCTGCATACAATTATTTAATATGTATCTATTAAATTGAGCCTCGGTCTTAAACCTATAGTGACCATGGCTATGAACACTTTTGCCCTTATTTTTAAATTATTTTATTTTCAACATTTATAAAAATATATTTTTAATATTTTATTTGTGTTTGAAGTTTATGCTACTAGTATTTTACATTTTTTAATCAAAAACCTTTTATTATTCATTGAATCTATTGTAAAATAGTATTTTAAATTTTTTAGACATACCTAATTATAATATAAACAATTTAAACATTAAAATTGATAGGATTTATTTTATTTTAAATATGTTAACCTAGAATAAAAAAAAATTGTGCCTATGTCTTTACAAAGTTGTAACAA
Organism: Aphis gossypii; assembly: GCF_020184175.1. NCBI lineage: Eukaryota > Metazoa > Arthropoda > Insecta > Hemiptera > Aphididae > Aphis > Aphis gossypii. Next base: position 36,668,135 of record NC_065533.1, read on the forward strand.
CTGGTATAAGTAATTTCAATTAAATAACAATATGTCAATTACATAGTTTTAGGTACAGATAAAATCTAATATATTATACCATAAACAATTGAGTTTAATAAAAAATAACTGAAAGATAATTTGTATTTTGTATCAGAAAAAAATATTATTTAAAAATAATACTGTAGATAATTTCCCTAAATCTGTGGTCATTCATGATTTTATAGACTGTAACCTTCACTGGTCACATCTTAATCTAGACTTGACTAAAATTTTACTATTTTTATAAATCGGTTTTATCTTATTTGCAGGTCACTAGTTTACTAATTTTCATAACGAGAATATACTAAAGATTAAAATTCAACCCCAAATTCTGAAGGGTCAGGTCTTATGGTCCAGATTATTGGAGTAAGGTTTGTAAAGGTTAATTTAGGCTAAGATGTTTGTGTTATCACAGATTATAAAAAAAAATTATACATTGCATAATTTATATAGTCTGTGATTTTATTAAACAATTTTATTTTATTTACTAACTGTTACATTTTGTAGGTGTTGGGTTTCAATAGAGGATATCAGACAAAGACATATTTAGTAATTCACATATGACAAATCTTTTAAACTACCAAAAAAATTTCTAGAGGAGGATAAATCTTTGTATTTTTGAGTATGTTAAGATGCTTTTCTGTTGAATGAAATTTAATTAGACCATTCTTTATTAAATATTCAAAATTAAACTTTAATTATAAACAAAAATAATTGATAGTAGGAATAATTTTAATCAATAATCAAATATTTTAAAAACCAATTTTTTCTGAGGAATTCTTGTTTATCTGTTGATGAATACATTTTATGCATTAATTATAAATGATTTATCATTGAACATATCCAAACTTAAAACAGTGATATACAATGTTTTCTTCAATGTTTCTTCAAATATTATTTTTGATGTGATAATTTGATTTTGTATGTGCATACATTAGAAACACGTAAAAGCTAAAAAATGTTGTATGAACATATTCAACAACAATGTTCAACCTATTTTTGACATGCCTGTGAGCCAAACATTTTAAAAGCGTTAATTCATCTTTAAGATGAAATCATATTTAATTTATACTTTTATATGAATAATAAATAGTTAATTAATTAATTTTATTAATAGTTTTGCTTGATTTCAGTAAATATGTCTCTTTATTTGCATTTTAATAACAATTAAGACTGTTTTATAAAGATTTATGATATCTTGAACCTATTACATAATAGATAGTTGACTAGAATTCAACTGATTATTGTCTTTACAATTTAAATTTTTTCTCTTAACTTATTTTGCCTTATTATATTAAAATTAAATATTTTTTGAGTTATAATACCTGCTATTGATTTTCATTTTTGTTTAGATATATTCAAATAGTTTAAAAGATTAAAATGTCTGAGATTCCACAAATCAAATGTGAGCCCCAAGATATAATACTTAATAAGTATATAAAACAAGAACCTATTGATGGACCTATAGAATTTGATCATGATAATGATCATGACATTCCACCTAATAATCAATGGTTAGTATTTTATAGAGTTTTACATTAAAAAATGTAATTCAAAAATAACTTAGATTATTTAAGGTTTTTGACTTTTTTTTTTAGTGTTAACTGGAAAAAAAATTGAAGCAAATTGGAAATAACAATTATCTATAAATAGCTTATTAAGAGACAAAATATTTTTAAAAAATTTTAATAGTGAAAAGTATTTTTGGTTATGCTTGAATTACAACAAAATATAGAAATCATTTTAGATTGAAATAATTAAATATACTTTTTTATCTGAAAATTTATCCAAGTTAAAAATGTAAACATTGTTACTACTCCAAAAAAAGATAATAGACACAAAATTTAAAAAAAAACACATTGTTAAATCACTACACTCATTTACTCAAAACCTAAAATGCAAAATTATTAAAGATAAATTTACTGTAATATCAAGTTATAATCAACAAAACAAAAACTATACTGAAATTGGTAGTACTTAAGAATTATTTTGTTGTTAGTTTCAATGACTTTGTAATATTGTATACATTTTGCATTTTTGAATTATTTGTTTAAAAATAAACTAAGTGAAATACTATGTAAAGTCATTTCCATTTTAAAAAAATCACTTAATCATTATACTGTTATATTTTTGTAATTAGAAACGAGAATAAGTTAAACCTTCAACTTATGTAACTATTGACTTGTTTTACATCTAAGTTTAATCATATTAATGTCATAAGTCATAATTGTTATTTTTCTTTTAATTTAATATGCTGTTGCAATTTTCTAACTAAAAGTGTCCATGCTGGTAATATTTATTAGTAGTTATTAATTATTTCTATGTTTCAATCGTTAATTGTTATATTTAAGCTGTATTTTTATTAAAGTATTGTAGATTTTAAATATTATTTTTTTTTCAGTTCTACAAAATATTCTGAATTCAGTACGGACAAAGGCAAAGATGAAATTAAACTTGAGGTTGATGAAATTGATGGTATTAGATATGAAAGTATTTGTGTGGCTGAAAATCATGAACTACCACCCATGACACCATCTATGAAAAATTCAACTAAGTCATACAACAAAAAAAAAACTACAAAGGCTCCCAAAATAGTTCATAATACTGATACACCATTAAAATCCTGGTAATATTGGTAGTTATTTATTATTTCCGTATTTCAGTTGTTAATTTTTATATTTAAGCTGTTTTTTGTTAAAGTATTGTAGATTTTAAATATTTTTTTTTCCAGTTCTACAAAAGATTCTAAATTAAGTACAGACAAAGGCAAAGATGAAATTAAACTTGAGGTTGATGAAATTGATGGTATTAGATATGAAAGTATTTGTGTGGCTGAAAATCATGAACTACCACCCATGACACCATCTATGAAAAATTCAACTAAGTCATACAACAAAAAAAAAACTACAAAGGCTCCCAAAATAGTTCATAATACTAATGCACCATTTAAATTCCGGTAATATTTGTTGGTAGTAATTTATTATTTCTATTTTTCAGTTGTTAATTGTTATACTTAAGCTGTTTTTTAATTAAAGTATTATAGATTTTAAATATTATTTTTTTTTTTCAGTTCTACAAAATATTCTGAATTCAGTACGGACAAAGGCAAAGATGAAATTAAACTTGAGGTTGATGAAATTGATGGTATTAGATATGAAAGTATTTGTGTGACTGAAAATCATGTACTACCACCCATGACATCATCTATGAAAAATTCAACTAAATCGCACAACAACAAAAATTCTATAAAGGCTCCCAAAATAGTTTATAATATTAATAGACCATTTAAATGTGATACTTGTAATAAAAGATTTATACGTAAAGAGCACCTGAAAACGCACATATTTATTCATACAGGAATAAGACCTTATAAATGCGAAACTTGTGATAAATCATATACACGGAAAGACAATTTTAAAAGTCATCAAATGATTCACTCGGGAGAGAAACCATTTAAATGTGGTGTGTGTAATAAATCATTTTTACATAAAGGTCACATTAGATCTCATATTAGAATTCACACTGGGGAAAGACCATATAAATGCAATGTCTGTGGAAAATCGTTTTTACAGAAAGGCCACTTAAAAACCCACAAACAAATCCATTCAGGAGAAAGACCTTATAAATGTCATAGATGTGATCTATCATATACACGGAAAGATATTTTGGAAAGTCACAAAAAGATTCATTTGGGAGAAAAACCTTTTATATGTGATATATGTAAGAAAAATTTTTTACTAAAAAGTCAAGTAAGAGCTCACATGAGGACACATACCGGTGAAAAACCATTTAAATGTGTTTATTGTAATAAAACATTTTCGAGGAAAGATAACATGAAAGCTCACATTGCGAGATTGCATACGAAATAATAATTTTTTGTAATAATACGTATAATAATATTGAACTATCAGTATGTAATTATAGTTTACTATAAATTATTTTTATATTCTTCATATCTTCTTTCTTAACTAATTTTTTTTTCATTAGTCAAATGCTTTTAATTTGATTTTATATCATGCCATTTACCTTGTAAGTGTTGAATATATTTTAAAAGACTAAATTATATTGTTTATTATTGACTATAAAGTTAATAGGTAACGTAGTATTTATTATTGAGTTTGTAAAATATATTTTAATTTTTATAATGTCACTTCAAAATTATCTTTTAAATAATTAATTATTGTATACTAAATATAGTGTTCGCCAACTTAATTAATTTAATGATTTATTACTGTTAATTAAATTATTTTAAACTCGTGCCATGATATAGTATTCTACTAGCTCAAAATTATTGATAAATGAATTTATATTGAATTCTGTAACGTAATCTTTTATACATCAAATATTACTTATAATTTTTGTTCTTGTTTTAATTGTATAATTAGTAAAAAATATTTACTATAATAATTGTGACTTGTATGCAATTAATTATGAAAAATTAATGTTACTAACTTCTTTATTAATTAACCGAAGTGCTATAGAGAAAGTATTGTTTTTACAATTTTCTTCAAGAGTTAATGATGTCTAACAAATAGTAATATTTGAAAAATAATCATAATTGTAGTAAAATGCGCACTATTTAAATTATTTTAAATTTGTTGTTATATCAAATAGTATAGGTACATTAATTGACAATATTCTGTCAATAGAAAACAATCTATTCTGATAAAATGTGTTTTTTAAAGATGATTCAATTATTATTATAAAATAATTTTAAAAATAATATAATAAATATTGTATATAAATTTTTAACTATGTCAACCTATTCTAAATCAAAATGTTTTCAATGGCCTTAAAATTTGTTATTACTATTATTATAATATAATTTGTGTAAAATGTAAATCAATGTTAAATTATAATTTAATTGATTTTATTTAAGTTGAATGTGCACTGATCAAATGTCAAATGTGTAATTTATAAAGTACTATTAATTATACTTTAATATCTAAATGACAATCATAAGTTTTTATATTTTATTATCTATAATTATGTAATATAATTTTAAAAAGTATGTTTATGTGTAATTTTCTCCAAGTGACATAACATAAATTTAATGCAGTTACCTGTCTCAATTGGTGACTATTGAATTTGTTAAGCTTGAGCTTTGAAAGAAGAGTCAATAAATGTATTAAGGTAGTTCACTGATCAATCAAAAAGTTATGAACAATTTGTATAAGATATACTTAAAATGGAAGATGAGTTTTATTGACAGGTGACTTAATAATACAACTTTTTCAGTAATGGCTACCTGCTACCTACATTTTGACTGTAGCACACAAATGTATTTTCTAAATTAATTTTTTACGAAGTTAAACTTATCTGCAAATGTATTTTCTGTAGTTTTAGAATTCTGAAAGATTAATTTACGGAGAATCTGAATTAAACTAAAAAGCTTTAACCAATAGTGTCATTTGAACTTTTGATTAAAATACTTCTTTATCGCGGTATGTAAAAGTATTTTATTAAGGTAATTTTAGGTTTATAAATTAAGATTTTAAAATCCTAAAAAGATCACTAAGGAAAAGAGGAACTCTTAAACTGAACTTCAAATATAAATTACAAAATAATTTACCCAGTGCAACCCATCATTACAGATTATAGGTACACTCAAATATTCAATATATTGTAAAATTTGTACAATATTGGTACCTACAAATAATGAAAAGTTCCAATTAAACTAAAATGTAAAGAAAGTATATGCAGACAGCTTTGGTGAAATTAAATATAAAATGAGATTTATTTAATTAAGATGTTTAAGTGCTTACATTATTACATTTAAATAAAAAGTTTATTGTTAAAAAATAAAAATAATAATATATAAAATGTAATTATAAATTATGAGTAAAACGATGGTATCAATAAAAATAATTATATTAAATCTAAACTTAAGTGTAACAATGTGTAATTATTGTAAATTGTAAAAATAATTGAAAGTTATCATCATACTAATACATACTAATACAGCACTTTTATTTTAAACTAAGTACCTACTATAATAATAAAATAACTACTAATTAACTAGGTATGTTATACAAATTGGGCAACAATTATAATGATGATATTAAAAATAATGAATAGATTAGGATAATATAGAAAATAATGAAAATAGTAAAATACATTTTGTACAAATATTACCATTATTAGTTAAGTTTATTAGTATGTATCATGCCAGTTTGAAATAACTAATAATAATATATACACATATATTATAATATACCTAATTCAAAACTGCAGTTAACGTCATAATATATTGTTAGCTCACTAGTAGAGTTCACTTATATCTAGATTATTATTATATGTACTGATGTAAATGGTAAATAGAACATGTTAATATTCTAATAAAAAGTATGTTTTGGTTAAATAGTTTTCATTCGGCTTCTGGAAGTGTAGCCATGGTTATGGGATCTGTTTCAATGACATTACCGTTTAATGTATATATTAAAATTAATATCTTGTATATGGTAGATGGCTTCAGGTCCGATAAGAATGCAAAAGGCGTGTGATCTTGTTTCATATATCTTTCAACCACTTTGAACCGAGGAGACTCTATAATATAAAATAAATTTTCTTATTTTTTAAGCAAGCAATAAATGTATTAATTTTATAATGATTTTTTTGTTTACATAAAAAAATATTCAGTAGAAAAAAATGCTTAAAATTTCAACTTTTGGGTTAAAATAAAAACTGCTGCTAACAAATTAGCCAAAGATGCTGATATTATAGTGACTTTCAAAAATCCACAAGACCACAAATAAGAAAAAAGAAGAAATTATTCGAATATGAAAACGTCGACGAACCCAACTTATATAATGAAGACAGGTTTCGTACAAATTATTTTTTCATCATTCTTGATCTCAACCATGTAATACAGTCAATTGAGAAACGCTTTAAACAGTTGGAGAGTTATTCTGTGTTCGGACAATTTTGGATTTTTGCATCGAATTGGAAAGTTGAAAACAATGGAAAATGATGTCTTATTAAAACACTTTAAAGATTTGAAAATTATTTTTACAGATAACGATCTAAAATATATAGATGGATTTGATTTATTTTTTGAACTGATTATTTTTCGATCTTTTCGACAAAAGTGTCAACACGTAGACACAAATTCGCTTCAAGCACTATATTATATTTTAATAACTATTTACGGATCATTTCCTAATTTAACCATTGCTTTAAGAATAATGCTAACCATTCCTGTGACATCAGCTTGTGCGGAAAGAAACTTTCTAAGTTAAAATTAATAAAAAAAACCTAATATTAACTTAATATTAAAACCTAATATTAATATTAATTGAAGAAGAAGTATTGTCCACAGTCGATTATAAACAGCTCATCAATATCTTCGCTTCCAAAAAATATAGAAAGAAAACGTTTAGTTAAATTGTAATGTGATAATTTATAATTTACCTTATTTTAACTTTTGATACTATTATGATAAAAAAAATTATCATACCAATGTATTATTTATTTAGGTACTTTAAAGAAACTAGTATTTTGTTATGGGTGTTTGAATAAAAACACAGAACTAGGTACCTATTTCACAAGTTTGTTTTAAAATACCTAAACAAGTAATTTAAATAAAATTATTTTTACTGGAAGTTAACAAAAATTTTTTAATAAAACTTACACAAATTAATTAAATACACATTTAAACCTAACACGTTTTATTTTATTTTAATAAAAATTAAATTCGAATACAACAAAATACAATATGAATCCTGAAAATGTCTTCTCTTTGTTGATGAACACGGCATTTCTCGTAATAAATATATACCTATCTATACATGGTGAAGAGTTCAATGCCAATAACGCACAAGACACAGAGATCCTAATCAAGAGAATTTATGAATCGTTTAGAAAGCATAACTTAGATATTTAAACAAAGAATATAAATATTGATCAGACAGCCTCCGTTAAGAAAAGATATTCGTAAACATGTAATTCATTAGTTAGGTATCAACAATTACAAGAAAATAAATTAAAATTAGGTACCTTTTTATATCTATCTAAATATTTTGGAAATGTCATTCTGAATAGGAAATTATAATTTGAGTAATAGTTGAATGTTTGTATATTTTTAATAATAACAGCATATTTAAATAAATAGTACCACCTAGATCCAATATATAGCAATAGCAGAAACCACAGTTGAAGATTTGAACTATATTTTCTACTATAGGTAATAAGTGTAACTACTTCTTCAGGTATAAAACAAACACATAATTGTAAAAATAAAACCAATATTCTTTCATTTATTTATTTTTTTTTTTAATAAATAATTGATAAGTATATCTAGGTACCTATTGAAAAAAAATATTGCAAATAGTTGGTAATTTAACTAGAGTAGCCAGTGCTGAATATAAATACAACTTTATACCAATATAGATAGCATACTACTACACTATACTACCTAATACTATTAAATAATCAAAACTATTTAAAAAATAAAAAAGTAATAATGTCTTACCTAAGCATGAAAATTTTTCCAAGGAATTTATTGGACAATAAAAAACGTGAAAATCATAAATAAAATTTATTTTTTCCGAACAGTCAAGCTTCCACCTCAAAGCCATGTATGTCTTGCCAACTTCGCTGATCCAAATGCTGTTTACTTTGCTAAATTCTAATCGTGTATAAATGAAAAATACATCATAATATTATAGCTAACAAATATTAATAAATGAAAAAATATAAAATAAATAGGTATGTGTATAATAAGTTACTGTTTTATTTACTTGTTATGTGCAGTGTAGTACACGACTCCCACACCATTCCACTACTTATCGATTTAAATTTATAAGCTTCATTTCCATTGGCATTGCTTTTTCGCAAAGCCTTGCTGTTGGCACTTATTGAAAATTGATAATCTTTCCAATAATTTGGTACGGAAATAATATAGCGAGTCTCTGTTCTAGGTATGTTTATCCAGTCCATATAGCCCTTAAAATAAATATTTTTTATTTCAATCCATAAAATTTAATGAGTTAGTTATCATTAACTTAAGTCAAAAAGCATATTTTTGGGTGGTATTGTGGTAATATATAAATTTTTAATTTACGTACATTGCACTGGTGAGGATGGTTCATGTCATTTTCACACCAATATAGTGTGTAATAATTCAGTTGGTTGGGCGCAAATAGTTTCTGACTGTTATGAATTTCCCAAGACAGTTCATAGACACCTTCATCATTATACGTTTTCACTTTTGTCAGCGATAGTGATACGGTGTCATTACGTTCTGTAAATGATAGTCATCACATTAAATATTAAAATAACTTTAAATATTGTGGTTAAATACAGTAGGTACTTGGATTGTCAGTAGTGGGTGGGGTACTCAGAAAAGACGGACCTCCTTTACTATAAGCAATTTGACAATTTGTTATTTAAGGGGAAGGAATGAGGGAATTAACACAATTTTTTACTTTGAATTTATATCAAGCGGAATAACTATAATATAATATAAATTATAATCGAATGTGTCCTAAGACTGACTGATGTACAGAGTTAGTGTGCAATAAGAAAGCATTTTTAAGTGGTGCTCGTACAAAGTTTTTGAGATTCAAAATTTATAATAACAAAAACATAACAAAATTTGAATCATATTATAAAGCTGGCATTTTAAACGGGCAACGAAATCAGCTAGTAGTAATATAATATAAATATACACAAAATAATATTATGTAGATACCTAGTTGTTTAATTTTGATTTAAGTATGGTACCGAAAATTCCATCAAAATCATGCATTACTACATACCTAATGCAATCGATGCATTGATGCATTAAATTTGTGTAATGATATTCTATTTCAAACTATATTAATACTTTTAAAAATATTTTCATCATTGGATTTCTGTATATATTTAAAAATAAATATAATTACCTACTATTTTAAATTAATGCCATACGGCCCTTTCCTGTCTTTCCCCAAAAAAATCGCGAGTGTGACCTTGGTAAAGATTATGATGATGATGAAATTTTTTTAAACATTGATTATGAAGAATATCGCTATCATTACACACCTGTGTGTGGTCACTTTCAAATCAAAAACTATAATTATTCAGTTTGCTATTTATTTATGTAATAGGTAATTAAGTATATTGATAATTATTTTTTTTCATCTACTTTAACATCCATAAATATTCAATAGGTACACATAGTAAATTTGCATTTTTTAATGAAACTAAATATATGTAAATATGTAATAGGTATATTAAATGAATTTAGATGAACATAAATCCATGTTTAAATGGAATATAAATGTAAAATTTAAATAAATTAAAAGGGTGTTGGGACAAAGCTCCTCGGGCGTTTGTATAAAAAAGTTTACGCTGTTTTTAAATCCATATAGATTGAGCTACTCTATTTCGATTTCCCTTAAGTATATTATAGGTATAATAAATTAATATATACTTACTGCCGGGTAAACTAGGTATGTATATACTTGCGTACTCTGTCGATAAACCATCTTTATTTGCCGAGTACACTCTGATGTTGTACCCAATATATAATTCTAGTCCGACAAACGTAGCATGATTGGCAAACGTCTTGTTGCTTGGATGAAGAATTCTGTGTTTACGGACAATTTAAATGTACAAATTATTAATGAAGTCGAATAATAAATCGAAAAAGAAACAATCTATGGTAGGATCAAAAATGGTACTGACATAGTATTGTTATTAGCTATGGCTGTGTAGTAAGCGCGATATTCAAATGAATTATCAGTTGTGTGTTTCTCGTTTTCTTGAATGTTTTGCCAATATACGATCACATCTCTTGTGACATCATTGACCGATGACAGCACGTATTCATAGCTTCCAATATCTATTTTGGGTGGTCGTTTAGGCGCTTCAACAGTGTTTAAGTATACATAATTAGCTTAATAATAATTTAATTTTACAGTATTTACAAATACTCATTATAGAAATGATTGTGATAAAATTAAAAAAGCGAACGCTAAAAATGTCTAATGGAAATATAATATATTATATAGAAAAAAATAATTATTTATACATAAATCAATGATTAAAAGAAAATAGATAAGATAGAACTGTTTAACTGTATACCTATATAGGTAATATATATATTAAGTACGTACTAAATTAATTAGTAATATAATTTCCGTTATTCTCTAATTATTCAATAGTGCCATAAAAATAGGTATCTCATGAAGCTTTTATACTTTTATTCCTAAGACTTTTTTTCAAACATATTCTAAACCGATAAATACTTTTTTATAATTATACACAAGAAATATTTTTCTTATCACTTATATGGGTATATTATCAGAAAAATAAATCGGAAATAATTACGTATTTAATACACTTTTAATCTATTTTATTGTTTATAATTGTTTTAAATTATGTGTTAATATTATATTTTGTAAAATTAAGATTAAAAATAATAATATATAAGTATTAACAGTGGCGTATTTTCAACATTTTTCTGGGGGGGGGAGGTTCACAGTTTATATATAATTAAATAATTTACCTATATAAACTATGAGAACTATATTACCTATAGCCATTATGGCTTTATCACACATTATATTTAACTGTAACTTGAAAACCGTCGTCAGAATACACAGAATACCAATTTCTATACTTATTACTTTACTATACTGCAAGGATATGTATCGGTTTTTTTTTGGGGGGGGGGATCCAGTACCCCTGGACTACCCCTTAAATACGCCACTGACTATTAAATATTAATTATAGGTAATTCAGTACTTTAAATTATATATAAATGTATACAGGGTGTTCACCAATTTAGGGAACACTGAATTACTTGGAAGGTTTTTTTTAGAATAAATCGAATTTTTGTTTTACAAGCTGGTGGTAAATAAATACACATTTTTCGATAAATTCCAATTTTTTTTGAAATTTTGGTCTGAGCATGCTCAGAAGAACTTTTTTTGAATAGCAACACCTATTTTAAATACCATATTCAGATAAGTCTATTTTTTAAAGCAATTTTGATGTATCAATTATGGTTCTAAATTCAAAATTGACTTAATAAGAGCCATGTCAATTTTAATAAATAATACACGTTTTTTATTATTTGAAAAAATTTATAAAATCATTTAAAACTTATTCTTAATGGTTATTTTTTGAATATTTGTACGTATTTTTTTTTTGGAAGTGTTATAATTTTATACCCATATTATGTTAGTTTTGTTTATAACACTACTAAAAAAAAAAAAAAAACGTACAAATATTCAAAAAGTAATCAACTGGAATAAATTACAAATGATTTAAAAAATGTATTATATTTTAATAAAATTTACATGGCACTTATTCAGTCAATTTTGAATGAATTTATTTTTGCCGATTATTATAAATCAAATTACATTATATAATTATAATAAAGATTAAATGTTAGACGCTGTATACTATGCTATCCATAGGACTATCTTCTGGCTTTAAACAGAATAGTAGGAAAGTATAAAGTCAAAAACAATAAAAAAGACACATAATATGAACGGTCCGATATCACGTACATCTATAAAATACTAACGAAAATACATGAAACTCCTGGAATTTGAGACCTCCGTACTAGGATCGCATGTGCCCTATACAGTTGTGTCATTATCGGTAATCGGCAGTAGTGTAGCATTCTGTGGTCATTACTAAAATTACCGATAAAACGCATGATATGAACGGTCCGGTATCACGTATATCTGTAAAAACCTAACGAAAATACATGAAATCCCTGGAATTTGAGACCTACCTACCAGGATCGCATATGTCCTATACAGTTTTGACGTTGTCGGCACTTGGCAGTAGTTCAGTACTCTCGTAGTCATTACTAAAATTACCATCACCACATATGTTCCTGTTACATATGTTTCAATCCTTCGCATCTTAAACAATTTAAACGCGTACTCAAAACGTTTGTAAAACGTCTCCAAAATGTACAACGTATGCCATTTCACGACTGACTGATTCGTATATGCTCATTAGCAAGTAGGTATACTAGTATATAAATATTATGAACTTATAAGTATATCAATATTATTTATAAGTCGAGGTATTATTATTGGTTGTCATTTTATTTTTATATTTAATCAATAGGTACATTATTACCTGTTTAAATATTAAATAACAATTTAATGTGTACATTTTTTTTTAGTTTTTTTTTACTTATTTTTGAATTTATCTTTTTGCAAATTTATTACTGTACCTATTTATATTATATATATATATATATATTTATAAATTTATAATATTATATTTCTGCTATATTTTAATATTTTATACGGAAGATATATATTAGTATTTAGTAATGATCATTTCGTTACCTACCTACGCGATATTTTGCTAACAATATTTGGCGAGTGATTTCATCCAGTTACCTATTGATTCATTATATTATTACAACTTAAATACAACTAAGATTGAGTATACTACCATTAATTGGTTAAGTTACAGAACGATTCATCAATATTATATACTAAAAGACGTATTTATAATTATTTTTACTTATATTATAGAAATTACATTTTTGTTGTTTACCAAAAATTTGATAGTAGATACCTATATTTTTGATTATTTCTAGCTTTTGATTTTAGTTGAATAAAATAATATTATTAAAAATAGTGCCTACTTACATTTTTTTTTAAATATTTTAATCAAAGGTTTTATTTTTCATTAACAAAATGTGATTTAATAATAATAATAAAAATAATAGTAATGCATGTTTCTAAGTAAGATTAAAAAAAAACATTAAAATGCAATTTTAGAAGGTAGTTAAAAAATAATTGTTGCTTAGTTATTTATATGATGCTTTTTGAATAGGTACAGACATATTAGATTTAATGCTAATATAAATATTCATAAAATCCCGAACATTTTACAAAATTCAGTTGTATATTCCATAAAATATAATATAAATACTTAACTAATTTCTCACGGAAGTTTGGTTGATTAGGTGATATAATATATATTTGTATATCTATAGAACTATAAAATAAGCTTTAAAAAAAACTACCTATCGTAGTTAAGTTAATAGGTAGTGAAAAGCAATTTGTTTACTCAAGGTCAAATTCTTACTTTCGGCAAAAGACTGTGTAGTTAAGTTTATTATTATAACAGCCATTGATATCGATCGCACATATATTTGTTCCATTTTATACACGATAAAGCTGTAATAAAAACGGTTAATATTAATTTAGGTATAATATATTTTAATAATAATATTACCAATTTATTTTAAAAATTGAATGATTTTAGAGTGGTTCAAAAACCATGTTGATATTGGTTTAATGATTTACATTTTTTTATTCCTAACAAAGTATTTTGATATATAATCACTAATTGTAGCTGTACACTATTTGTTGACTGAGAGGTTAAAATCATACTAAAATAATAAAATTTACGTAGATCTATCTATGTTAGAGTGTTCATATATTCAAAATGAAATACGGAACATCTATAATCAACTATTTTCTAATAAAATTCACAATAAAATAAAATATAAAAATTTAAATTTGAATCTCCTGTTTGATTGAGCAAATATGTTAATAACTTCATAATAACAATATTGTTATCAACAATATTTATATTATAAAAATTAAAGACGAAGATTTATGACTGAATAATACAACAATACATTTACATAGGATAACATAAAATATTAAATTTAAATAAATGAAATAGATAACACATATTGATGTGGTCAACGGGGGGGGGGGGAGGGCTCTACCACCCTCTTAAATCCGCGCCTGACTACTGCATCTACTATTATTTTATTCATTATTCATTTAATCATATTTTACTCTCTTTGTAAATACACATTTACAAGTACACATTATGTATACATTATTGTTATTATTGTAGTAAGTAAATGGTTAATGTATGGTATTCAAAATGATCAATTAAAAAATGATTTAATGATGAGATATAAATTGTCATTGTCCGTTTTTCAATAGCCACCCTACAGTTTCCACACAAAAGTGATTAAATATCGTGCGATACAATCGCCCCTTTAAAATAAATTCTCAACAATGGGGACAAGAATATATACAGTGAAATCTCTACAGTCCATGTCAGAGTGTCATAATTTTTTTTTGACGTAGTTCTATACCGAGGATGTAATATTATTATCATATTTCTTTTAAGGAACCAAACAAATACAAAAAAAACTATTGTGGACAGCGTTATCGAGATTTTTTAGTGGATCTAGTAAATGTATACACAACCTAATTTCTAACAAAGAGAGACCGATATCGAAACCATCTGCTCTAGACCTTTTGACCACCCGTGGTCTGTCACCCGTGATCTGTATTTATCGGTGATATATGATTGCGTATGTTTTTCCCTTTTAGTGGCACTATTGTATAGTGCGTACGTCTCTTATAGTTGTAGGATTGCGTACATTGTACGCTTGGCGATTGCGAATGATGTCTCTGCGACTCTGCTTGACATGCGCTTAAAAATATTATGATTGCAACATGTACGAAAATGAGTGCAACGTTGCCAATATATACTACTTAGTATTTTGTATTATAATAAAAATAATAATATTGAAAATAGTAAAATAACTGCTAAAATTTTCAGTAAAAAGTGTGTGTAGGTACAGCGGCGTTGTTTATGTTTCTACAATTGTATTATTTAATTAAGTTTGTGTTGGAAAAAATAATAAAAATAATTATAATAATTAAACTTATTGAAGTAAAACTAATAGTTTACCAAGTCAATTCAAAAAATATATATGCATTTTAAATGATATAATAAAAATACAAATTATAATTTAAAACCTTGGTGAGTATCGATAACCAGTCCTGAAAAATGTGTACTTGCATAAAAGTCATAGTAACGTTTATTAAACCTTATTTAAGATATGCAATAATTTTCTAAAATAAGTTATTATTTTACAAATATTAGTAATATTGTAAACAACGGCAACGTTGTACTAAGTTAGGGTAGGGAACGTACGCAATCATAATGATGCAAAAGGTCCATTAACAATAATAGGGTACCTAACGTACCTACTCTGTATTATGGTAATTGATTAATTGACGTGGAATTAAAAATGGTTTATTATTATGGTAAATATATATGAATATATTATTTTTAATCATTTAAAAAATATATAAGTACCTATCTATTAATTTGTTGTTATTACATTCACAAATACATTTTTTACATGACTGTTGTGTATATGACATCTTTTCGAACACTACCTGATACACTACCTAAGTAATTATAACTGATATTTTCAATACTTTACATTTCTACAATTTTCGTTTATTAAAATTCATGTTTATTAGCAAGTTTCCTTAATGGCACTCTTTACCTTGATCGGGTTGAGCTAATAGTGGTCAAATGTCCAATTCGAATGGAAATTACACTTAATTATACAATTATTTTGAACATTATGAACTTAAAAACAAAGATTATTTATTGTAATACTTATAAAAATTAAAAGAATTGTAATTATCGATTTATTAAAATGGAAATACAGACATTTTTCAACGCGTTATTTTAGCAATAGTTAAGTTTGAAAAATTAGCAGTTCAAACGAACCATTTGTGTTGAATAAAAACGAAAACATCTTTTAATTGTATATGAATTGAAGTTTGCGGAAAAAAAACCACATAATTATTATAAAACTAATTCTTTTTTTCTCAAAATCGAAAAATATAAACGATATTCTTCCAGATGTGACAATACAATACAGTTTTCTGCCAACGCACTCGTATTATATTCAAAAGTGTTCGGAACTCAAACTCAAATCGATAAATGCGTCAAAGTATAATTAATGGACTATAAATATAATACATTTTTGAGGCTATGTCATCGAAAAATCTACCACATTATATTATTTTATCGATATTTACTTAATAGTCACACGAACGTCGACGCTTGTTGAAACCGTATCTGCTAAACGCTAAACACATGTTTATTGTTAACGTAGTTACTTTACGTATACCTATTAGAGGCATTAGGTACTTAAAAAGGTTCTGACACACATACGCACGCACACACCAAAACACGCGCTATTCTTAGTATTTTGTAAAATGTCATTTATTTACCCTTCGATAGGTAGGTACATAAATGTATTAAGAAAAAGTAAATAAATACTTTTTAGAAGAATGCTCGTTTACTTTTTCAATAATAGTTGTTCAAAATAATTTTGATGACTGTTAAGGAAAATTGGATAGAAATTTAAAACGAATTTAATTAGTAGGTTTAATTTATACCACGATTTTGAATAAAATACAAAATTAGAATTAAATGAATAATTTTGTCTTCTATAATTAAGAAACGAAATAGGAAAAAAATGCACATTATAACACACTCATATTAAAAAAAAATTGTTTGACTAACTCAGGTAGAAAAAAGAATGTTAATTGTATAATATCTAATGATATATTTTTTTAGAACCTATCTTGCAATAAGAAAAAAATTAAATTATAAAAAATAAAAAATGAACGGGTTTATAACATTAGGTGATTAACCCTTTTTTGGTGATTCTTTATGCCACTGTCCACGGACTTCACATAACCATACGAGCGTAATTAGATGTAAGACATAAAATAATTAGGTTAAAATAAAATTAATTTTATTCTACCCACTGTAAAAATCTTAAATACATTATTACGACTAAGTACATAAAATTTTAACTAAATATATATATAAGATAGGTACATACTTGTGCAATATATTTTATGGTATTTTTCTGTATTTCTGTATCTGCATTTATCGATGTCTTATAAACCGTCTAAAAACAGCAAAAGGTATTTTACTCTGTAACCAACTGCAGTACTATAGTGTTATAGTATAAGAACTAAACGATACTAATAAATGGCAAGTACTCGGCCCGAAGAATCTCCTGCTAGGCTGCGCTGCTGAACTAACATAACACCAGATTAGAGGCGGGGGTTGTATTCAAACTGGAAATGTATTGAAACGATTTCCTGGATGCATTATATTCATGTGTATTGTACACCGTATAATTACGGTTGTATTTACATATTATTTCAACACATGCTGTATGGTTTACAATAAAGGAAATGATTTTGTTAGAATTAGTGTGAGAGAGAGGGTGAAAGAAAATAAATACCATAATAATTTAGGAGCATGGAGGGACAATATTGATTATTTTTTCAATGATTGTTAGCACAATTTTAATGGAATCGATTTCACAAAGCTATTGGCATAATTTCAGTTTTTGATTTGGGGATGTTATATAACAAATGTTGTATTTTAATAATATTTATTGATTTTTTAATAAGTTTTGTCTGAATATTTTATTTGAGGAACTGTGACTTATTTTTAGGAGGAAAGATTAGTTCTTCCTAACCCCTTATATTTGCGCCTATGCACAAATTATGGTCAGGAAAGATCATACACCAAGTCGTATTTTATACAATGTATAAAATATATTATTAATTCAAACGTTTTTTTCATATATTTTATTTAATAAATTAAATTTGTAAATGCTATTTGATTATTATCAGTAAAAAAAAAAAATGTTCTATAAGAAATTAATACCTATACATTTTATATATAGGTATAGTAAAAATAAAATATAATAAATTATAATTATAATTAACTTTATAAATGATTTAAATACAAATATTTTTTAAAAAAATAACCTCCATAATTAATGATTCAATACAGATTTTCAAAAATAACAACTGCAGCAATCGAATTCATAATATTATATTAAACAAATAAACACAATATAACACTATTAGTGTTAATTTTGAAATATTTATATCTTTCGTATACTTTAATATGGAATATATTGAGTATATAGTACCTACAGTACTATGGAATTAATAATTACACTTTTTTATTAGGTTGTGTATTATTTCCGATTTTTGAAAAAAATATTAGTACCACCTTAATATATAACTCATATCAGGAAAAGTTGTTAAAGTGAAAAAAGTTAATATCAAAGACTATTTTACACAAATATTGAATTGACTACCTATCTATACATATTACAAAATGTTTCTCGAAAAGCTATAAAAAAATTTTTAGATAACAATAGATAGGGAGTTTATTTATTTATTATGGTAAATGCTTGTGAGTAAATAAATAACGGTGTTGACTGAATCAAAAAGCAAATTTTAATTTGATTACAGCGGTGGACTATGAAAAAATTCGGCTATTTGAGTGACCTTAAAATTGTTCAGTGGATATATTTAATATAGATATATTAAATTTTTAGATAAAATTTATAAACGCATGCTTATTCTGAATTATAGTGAACTAGTGAAGTACTGTGGAAATGTTGCCCTTAAATAAGTAATTACTAAACTAAGCAGTGGGGTATATAGGATTTTGTCCAGGGATACGTTGGAAAACATAATTTCCTCGACGGTTGAGGGGGGGGGGTACACTTAATATCACCACCGTTTTTAAAAGTGAAAATTTTTGAGAATTTTTATATTTATTACTGAGTTATTAATTATTATCAATAGACAATAAGTACCAACACATAAATTTATAAAATTGCATTCTTTTGTTTTGAAATTTATTATTCATAATTAATCTTATATTATAAAACGGAAAGAACCCATAAGAATACAATCGGTGAATTCGAATTATATGCCAAAAAAAAAAAATACAATATGTAATAATACCTATTAATATATAAATATACAAATTTATATGTAGGACGAAAACAATAAAAAAAATAGTGCACCAGCCAGTATTTTATAAAATTATGTTAAGTAATTTATAATTTTAATTTATTAATTATCTATATTTGTACCTAATGGTAAAAGTCTTAGGAATTCGTAGCTATAGAAAGGGAATAATTTAAATTGTAATTCAAACTTCAAGCTATTGGTGTAATACTGTAATATAGTCTATCTGTTAGAAATTTATATAATATAAATAATGATATTATTCCTTAAATAAATTATTTACATCATAGAGTAACTTTTAATTAATAATAATTATTATTATCGTTTTTTTTTTCAAAGTAATAATTCTATCGAAAATATTGCAATTCTCATCCTTGTTGAAAAGCTTAACTGCAATTTCATCGGTAATTTTTTTTTCATTACTATAGATACTTGACTGTAATATACATAATTATATAACTATAAATTTATGAACTTAAGTTTGTACCTCACGATTAACATAAAATATATATAATATAATATTATACGTTCGAATGACTAGAGGTTTGAAGAAATACCAAGATTATTATAATATATTTATTGATAAATATTGAAAAAGTATGAAGTATGAAATACAATGTTAACGATACCTAATTATCAGTATTATCTTTTTTTTTATTTAAGCTATTTTATCTTAACTACTACAATATTATAGAAAAATATATTTACATATGATATACATAATAATATAATATAACTATATTAATGATGTGTTGGATTTATAAATGTTGAGATAATAGCTAACAACATTCGAAACACATTTTCCAACAGTTTGAAAAAATCGAGAAAAACAAAAAAAAAGTGACAAAACGCAAAACCAGTTTTTGACCAAATTGATTTTTTTATATGGCTGTAACTCAAAAAATAATCACTGTAAATACTTGAAATTGTCTCCAAAATGTGTATATTAGTGTTTTCAATATACAGTTAAATTTTCAACCACGGCTCACACAACTCGTCGGAGAGCGGCGATCCACCAATCTGCTGATGCTGTCGCCACTAACCGTCATCCAATATGGGATTCTAGTACATTAGAGGTACTATAGAAGCATGCTGGCACTACTTAAAGAAAAAAATAAAAGAAATAAAATACGCCCTTGTTACACGTATTCCAATATTTCGCGTTAGGTGTACCGCTATAACGGCTATAACGCGTTTCTACAATTTCGTCATGGAACTAGACGCAAACAAACAAATACTTTGATATATCAATGTCTATAGACAAATATTTTTAAAACACAGTAAAATATATACATTTGTACAATATACTTTTTTTTAAATTATACAATATACATACATAGACACATAGTTCAATATACATTATTTTAGATTCTGAACGAAGTGATGAATGTATTGATTTTACAATGGTGTGTGTTTTTTTTTGTGTCTGTGTACAGCATAACTAGTCAAAATAATGCTCCAATTTCATACTATGGGGGTGGTTTCCGATGTAAAAGTGAATATCCTTGGTGCATTATAGTGGTAAAAAGTTAACATTTTCCAACAGTTTTCAAAAAAATCGAGAAAAACAAAAAAAAAAATGACGGAAAAACGGCAATTTTTACGCAAAACCAGTTTTCGACCAAATCGATTTTTTTTTATGGTTGTAATTCAAAAACTAATCACTGAAAATACTTGAAATTTTTACCAAATGTTAATGTCAGTGGTATCTATATATAGTTAAATTTACAAAAAGATTTGACTTTTTTGAGTTATTTATAGACCACTGAAATTTTCGATTTTTTTGAGAAATTTTTTTTAAAGTGTCGATAAAAAATTTTTGGATGACCAAAAAGTTTTGAAAATTTAATACAAGGTTCCTTATGAGTTGTTTTTATTGTAGCTGAAAAAAATTAAAAATCGTTAGTCACAATTTTTTTTTATAAGAGTTTATAGTTCAAATTTTTACGAAATCTGTCGAAAACGCGAAAATTTGCAAGTAATTTTGAAGTTGAAAAATCATAAACTTTTTTTCTTTTATAACTAAGTTTTGAAAATTTGGTACAAGGTTATCCATACATTTTTCTCCAAATATCTGTAAAAAAAACTCTACCGGATTCAGACAAAAAATTTTTATGAGTGTTTGAAATTTAAATTTTTACAAAACCGCGTTAAATAACGGTTTAACCTAACCTAACGATTTTTGATATTTGTTATAATTCAAAAAGTATAAGTCGTAGATACTTGAAAATTTTACCAGTTATTTAGATTGGCATTTTATTTACTTGATTTAAATTTCAAAATATTTTGACTTTTTTTGAGCTATTTATAGACAACTGAAATTTTCAATTTTTCTGAAAAAATATTTTTGAAGTGTCAATAAAATTTTTTTGGCCCTATCAAAATACTTGAAAATTTAATACAAAGTTCCTCATAAGATATTCTTATAGGGATTAAAAAATTATAAGAATACATAGGCACAATTTTTTTTTATTAGCATTTAAAGTTCAAATTTTGACAAAAATTCGTCAAAAGCATGAATATTTGCAAATTATTTGAAGTTGAAAAATCATAAAATTTTTTGTGTTTATAACTAAGGATTAAAAATACAACACTAAGTTTTCCATAAGTTTACCTTCAAGTATCTATAGTGAAAACTCGAAGCATCATTATAGGAAAAATTTTAAGTGCGTTTGAATTTTAAATTTTAACGAAATAGCGTAACGATAACGATTTATCCTCAAACGATTTTAAATATTTGTTATTATTCAAAAAGTATAAGTCGTAGATACTTAAAAATTTTACCAGTTGTTAAGATTCGCGTTTTCTTTAAGTGATTTAATTTTCAAAATATTTTGACTTTTTTTGAGCTATTTATAGACAACTGAAATTTTCAATTTTTCTGAAAATTGTTTTTTTTGTGTCGATTAAATCTTTTTGGCCCTATCAAAATACTTGAAAATTAAATGCAAAGTTCCTCATAAGTTATTATTATAGTGATTAAAAAATTATAAGAATACATAGGCACAATTTTTTTTATTAGCATTTGAAGTTCAAATATTGACAAAAATTCGTCAAAACCATGAATATTTGCAAATTATTTTGTAGGTATATTTCATAAAAATTTTTGTATATGTAGCTAAGAGTTGAAAATTTAATACAAGGTTTTTCATAAGTTTAGCTTACAATTATTATAAAAGAACTTAAATTTTGTTGTATTCAGGCCATTAAAACATAAACCACCTTTTTCACCAACCACTAGAAATTATCTCCTAGGCTGACAAATCATCTTCGTTCAGAATCGTTTTTCGTATACAATGATAACTATCATTGGATTCAAATTTAACACTCCTATAATATATAATAATGATCCATACGGCACCTAATGTACAGCAGAGCGGTACTCACTTGCCCGCTTTTTTCATTTTTTTTTTTCATAGTAGCTAGGTAGATACTTTTAAAAATTTAGTGAATTTTGTTTTGATTTAAAATTTTAAGTTGAATGTATAAACAAAAACACATCGTTGATGATGTGTGCAAACAAATTAAGATAATATACTTATTAAGCCCAGGTATGACTACCCCGTTTCCTGAGCACGGCCTTGAGCAATGAGCATATTGTATTAATTACTCATGTAACTATGTAAGTACTGAATAAAGTACCATGCGTCCATGCCTGTCTTATGAACTCACGAAAAACAGGAATTACAAATCACAACTCAATTTAAACGAAGTATATAACCCGTTCTTGTCATGACAACCGTTCAGATTTGAAAAAAAAAACATTGGTCCGGATAATCAATATTGAATATACTAATGTTATAATAATATAGTTTTCGGATCACTGTTTCTTAAACTTTTTTCAGTCACCGAGTGGAAAGATGAATTGGACTGGTTGTACGTATTTAATTATATAATATTAAATAGTTATATCAATCGAATGACTAATCAGTAATTTGTAATCACAAATTATTAAAATTTTCGAATTACAACAATAACAACAATGGCATTAAATAATAATGTTTTAATTGAATGTAGAACACTGATGATAATAAACTTGGCGGGAATTTAAAATCGACCTACTGGAGAAAAAAAAACATACAGACATGGAAAATAATAAAATAATATAAAATATTATCGACCAGACGCGGTCGATGACGATTTGCGCTGACTAAACGTAGTCTGTAGTACCAGGGCTACGTGTGATAGTCGCTACTCGCTACTTGATTTTTAGTTTTTATCGTCCTGTGGCGTACACCGACGGCGGCGGCGGCAGCGGCTTGTAGCAGCTCGGTCAAAATCCATCATATCCACAACATATGCCCCTGTTACACATATTCCAATATTTCGCGTTATAGCCAGATAAAACGCGTTTCTACAATTTCGTTTATAACGCGCTCCTACAATTTCGTTTACAACACGTTTCTATACTACTTTGTTAATCGTGTATAACGCGTTATACACAAATGCGCAAACTACATAAAATATATTATATAATCCTATAAACTAGGTATTAAAACTACTCATACATATTTATCATCCTATGTTATGTGAAAGAATTAAAATTAAAAAAGCCATGGGAAATTCTATTCGCTAGAACGTCTAAATTTTAACTATGCTTGTGTTTAAAGTATATCGTATATTATAATATTATGTCATGTAAAATTGGAAAAAATTAATTTAATATTTTTTTCCTTTTCAAGGTATCTTTATAATTAGTAATTGCATTATTCTGTTGAATATTTCAATTTCATCACCATCCAAGTTATTTAATATTGTAAAATATATTATGCAGTTTTATGATAACACAATTTACATAGGTAGTACTATAAAATATAACAATGAAAAAAATAAAGTTTTATAGAAATTAAAAATATATTTTAATTAAGTATCTAGGTAGTTCTAGGTACTAGTATCTAATTAAAATAAACATAAGGTAAATAAATTTAATTTATAATTGTATATTATATAAGTGCTTATAATTTTTATTTTCATAAATTTAAAAAAGTATATTTTTCAAATAAATTGGTAGACAATATTGGAATTGGCACAATTATTTGTTTTTTTAATTATCATCTGCTATAACTCTAACACCCATTCTTCCCATTCTTTCGCTATTTCGTTACAGTCTTCGTTATACTTTCATTAACGAGACGTTGGAGACATGAACCTCGGTGCTAACGGTATCTTTTTTTTGATCGGATATGAACCTTGTAGGAAAATTTTTTTAATAAAAACTACCCTTATAATATGCTATAATATAATATCACTTTTTTTTATTTATGAATTAATACATACCTAGGTATTTAACTTAATACTGATAAGATACCCACCTAGTCCAAACTTAAATTAAATTGCTTGTCAGCTGTTGTGACCACGATTAGACTTGTACTCAATTGAGAATAATAATATTAAATCGTATAAAAATAATTAAATGAAAAAATAATGTAAAACCGTATTCATCATAATGAAGATCAATAGGTAATTATTGTTTTATTAGTCGTAAGTATACCATTTATAGACTGATATGCTCAGTTGGTCGATTATATTGGGGAAAAAATTGGATTTAATTTTATAAGAAAGATTTTTCATGAGTTAATTTACTAATATTGTTAGTAAAGGTATTTATGACGCGTGCCCACCGTGTATTAACTGTACATAAAAAATTTTATATTTTGTGCAACACATTTTTACAGACGATTTCAAATATTTCAAGTTTAAATTTTGTCAAAATTGGATATTTAAACAAAAAATCACTTTTTTATAATAATTATTAAAAAATATATTTATACAATATAAATAATTATAATATATTATTCACAGGGACGTGATTTTTTATTATTTATACTATTATTTTTTTCTCAGTGGAGTAACTTCAAAATTTGGGCCCGTAAGAGAAAGTTTTAACGGCCTCTTCTCAACATGCAGACATTATATATATTGAGATGTAAGGAGAGGAGCTTTCATCTTACTTAAATTTTTTTTATACGTTTTTTAAAAATATTGTAGCATATTAAAATATTATTAAAAAAAAATTAATATTCCTACCTTTTAATTTGAGTCTCCTAAGCAAACGGGCTCGGGTACACCTGTATTCTCTGATCATTATTATGATTACACTACTGATTTTCTATAATACATGATAACATTTACAAAATTATTAGATTATTTCATTATTTTTAAGCTTTTGCCAATTTTTGTAACTGTACTATATGGCATGTACTGCTTCGTCGTCACGAACCGTCATCCTATATGGGATCCTGGTACATCGGAGGCACTATAGCGGCACTACGTAAAGTTAAGAATAAAATAAAGAAAATAATTTACGTTCAAGAAAAATAACTCGTACGCCCAATAATATGCATTCTTTCAAAAATCAAAATATTATTTATCTACATGGTTTTCTTAATGGGTTGTCAATTTCGAATCATGTTTTTATAGTTATAATTTGTAAGTTATAACTAATGATAAATTACTACAAAAATCGAGAAGCAATCCGAGGAAAGATTGATACATATATAATAACTCTCATGTTTACTTTGAGACAAACCAAGTTTGAAGTACCTATTAAAAAAAAATAAAGGGTTTAATAGTTTGTTATAAATATTATTAAAAGAAAATCAATGTACCTACCTTTTAATTCGGGTCTCCTAAGCAAACGGGCTCGGGTACACCTGTATTCTCTGATCATTATTAT
The DNA here is from genome assembly GCF_020184175.1 of Aphis gossypii. NCBI lineage: Eukaryota > Metazoa > Arthropoda > Insecta > Hemiptera > Aphididae > Aphis > Aphis gossypii. The sequence goes on from NC_065533.1 coordinate 36,694,436, forward strand.
GATTACACTACTGATTTTCTATAATACATGATAACATTTACAAAATTATTAGATTATTTCATTATTTTTAAGCTTTTGCCAATTTTTGTAACTGTACTATATGACATGTAATGCACTGCTTAAGTCAGTTTTGACTAAAAAGCTAATAGCAATTATATCTATGTACGATTTAATACATACTACATATTATTATAATAATATGTTAAATATAAATACAATAAATGCGATTTTTTTGGCAAAAATGAATTTAATCAAATCGTATTACTATAATACCTAATAAATTACTATAACAGTAATATATTATATAAGTAATGTATTACATACAATCTCATATTTTGTTATTAGCTACCTAATATCGTACATAAAAGTGGTTACTGGTTACCATAACTGTTAGGTATGTATTATGTCTGGCCTCTTTTAAAATGTGTATTATATCGTAATTTATCATAATTTTTATTCGGAATAATATTTTATCGGTATACTTTTTTTTCCGATTTTTAACTACGACCCACACAACTCGTCGGAGAACGGTGACCCGTTTATTTGCTGATGCCGCCGTCGTCACGAACCGTCAACCAATATGGGATCCTGGTAACATCGGAGGCACTAAAGAAGTAAACTGCGGGTCGATTCTTGAACGGCGCTATTTATTAGTTTATTTATTAGTATGATATTTTATTATTTTATTAGTATGATACGACAATAATTAGACGTTGTCAAATGAGATTCAATATTTCCTATTCTTGAATTTCGTACGACTTATGAGCGTATGAAAAGTTATGCGCCTTCTAAAAGTGTGGGTCTAACTACTCGCCACTCAGTTGTCGTATGCAACAATAGGACAATAGTGAAATCTGTATGATCTATATCATTTTTTAAACTACATCTCGTCTTTATTGCTACGGATCATCTTCTAAGTTTCATTATTTTTATAATTTTTTTCCAATACTTATAGGTAGTGAAGAATACAATTTCAAAAAAAAAAAAAAAAATAATAATAAAATGTCTAATTTTGATGACTTGCAAATTTGTTTGTTATTGAAAATGTACGAAATCAAATTAATTTCCAACCACAGCCAAGATTAAGAAGAGTAAAATTTGTTTCGAATGCTTTTAAACTTACCAACTCGGCATAAAAATATAAGATAATAAAATATATTAAAATATACGTGTATAAATGAAAATACGTATAAACAAATACATAAATATTACTGTTTAAAAAAAAAATAAAATATACAACTCAAAATGTATTTTTATTTTTTACTATTCCTCTAATTATTAAAATATGATATTCAAGTTTTTCTTCGATAAAACTATGCCATCTGTCTGTTAATAAATGCTGGTATATCGAAAACGATCGTTCACAATCAACTGAAGTAATTGGGGCAAATTTAAAATGGCTTAAAAATCATTTGATTTGGGTCTTTATTGTTATTATAACTATATAACTATATTATAAAATTAAATGTATTAAATCGTAAACGACAATAATGATTAGATTACAGTAGATGAACTATTTATTTTAAGACGATGGGATTACCCATAGGCGTGCGCAGGAGGTATGCAGAGTATGCTGCTGCATACCCTGAATGAACACAGAGTCTCATACATACCAAAGACCATTTTTCAAATTAAAAGTGTTATATTTAATTTATGTATTCATTAATTTATAATAATCAATTATACGAATTATGTTCGCAATTTTTATTTATTTTTACAAGTTGTATGATATAACATTATACTTGATTCTAACTATTTTTATTTTGTACTTATTTATATTTGAGTTATAAGTAAAAAAATTTTAATTAAATTGTAAGATATTTCAATATTTATGTATAAATTTTACCAGAATTGTACATACTTCAAATAAGTTTCAGGGAGTGCCAGACAAGGCTAGATACAGGGGTCCTTAACGGGGGGGGGGTTATGGGGGTTCCCCCATTTCCAGAGGGCCATGTATCCATGTATCCACCTTCTGCATACCCTGAAAAAGAGGCCTGCGCACGCCTATGGGGTTATCTCGACTATTTCTAATGTATACATATAATAATATTTTACACATAATACGTATTTTAGATTTAGATAGCTAAAACTGTGTCACTAATTCCGCATCCTACCGATCAAAAGTTTTTCGCGACAGAGCATTCATTGAAATATGCAACAAATATGCATTTACGGCCAAATAGGTATGCAAAATTATGCAAAATAAAATTTAGCAGTGAATTCCAATTAGTATGATTCGGGAAGATTATTTAAAAAAATATAAAAAAGTGAAAAGGAAAAAAATATGCGAAAACATACAAATCCGGGCTCTATTTATCACCAATCACATTTCGTATCATAATAATAACCCAATAAATAATAAATACCTAATTTACGTGCAAGAAAATGAACTTGTACGCCCTATAATATGCGTACTTTCAAAATATTATTCGTCTATATTGTTTTCTTAATGGATTGTCAATTTGTTTACATTTCGTTATGAGATTTAAAAAAAAAAAAGGAAAGCTGACAAATTATTACGGCTTGTTTTCGTACAAGTAGCTGATACTTTAATCATCATTAGTTTTTGAAGATTCCTGACAACTAATAATGTACATAATATGTTATTTTAGACGAAAGCGTTAAGAAAAAAAATACCATTCATTCTACAACATAAAATACGCTAAGTACGTTTTAAAAAAATAAATTTAAAAACGTCGAAAAGGTATTTTCAGTTTTTGGCGATTTAAAATATGAATTTAAATTAAATATAAATTTAATTTCATAAATTACACTGTATAGAAAATAATTATTTATTTCCGATAATAGTTTTCATATACATTAAATGTGGATATTATATTCATTGATAACATTTTAAACAAAATTTTCATAAGTGAGAAATACTATTTTGACCGCTAATTGCAAATTGGTTTTTCATAATTTAAAAAATTTTAAAAATTTCGATTTTTGATAAAAAAAACTGAATACCGTCCGTGTAAATGACACGTGCGATACGAACGTAGACGAAAGAATACAATATAACTGCCTTTCATGAAAAAAAACCTGCAGGCCGTCTTTCTTCACCAGTCGTCTTGTTTAACAATATCGCTCGAATATAATAAAATACATTTAATAAAACATAGCGTCGACGACGATGCGGAAATCGAAATAATTTTCGTCTACCTATTTATTTCATGTCATCCATTATGAGGTCTTGGTACATCGGAGGTACTATATCGGCATACTGGTAGCCGTGTCGATACGACGGTGGCGGCAGAGTCGAGTGAGCGAATTGATTATTGATGGGGCCCTGGTACGCCAAGACGAGATGGGGCTCGCTTCGCGGCGACGACACCTGGGCCAGCGGCCGCCGCGTTGTCCCTTAACTCGCGAGTCCGTTCCAATCATAAACCGTATACTCTACTACTTAGAACTTAAGGTCTATGGTTCCAACCGACCCGACGACACACGAAACACGGATAGTTTTCGCGTCCAACGTACCAACCTCCCAACGCGGTAGCACGACAACCGTGCATGGGACCCTAGTAACCGGCGCCCGCAGAGACGTCGCACTGTCGTACCTGTCTGCACTGTCTGTAGTCTGTACGTAACTGGACGGCGTATATATAAAATAAGTCAATTTAATGATTATTTTAAATTTGAATATAATGATAGGTATCATTTATACTACCCCAGTAGCGTAGTCAGGGGGGGTTTTAGGTGTTCAACCCCCCCTTGGCTTTAAAAAAAAAGTTGTTATTACAATGTATATAAATTTATAGTTTTGTTAACTGTTATTCTTATGTATAAAATGTATTATTCAATTAGCGTACAACTAAGTACATTTTACCGCTCCTGGACAATAGTTTTTAGAGGTGTGCAAAAATAAAGGTCATTAATTCCCCCCCCCCTCGGTTAATTCCTGGCTACGCCACTGCTACCCGTAGATTAGGCTACTAATTAAATCTATATTTTTAAAGTGTATCCTGAGATTGGGCCTTAAACATATAACAGAAAATTAATATACTAGTATATTATAAAGATTATTAAAATTTTTTTTCTAATACCTACATAAAAATATAATTATTTTTTATATAATGTTATACAGATTTTACAAATTTACACATACATACTCGTATACATACACACTAAATGTGGATAACATAGTTTGCAATCAACTAAACGATCGCGATATTTTATAATCTTTGTAAATTACACTTTTGGCTATTTCCATTCATTTTATTTCATGGTGGCCCCTACTATTCGATTTTATAATAAAATCACATAATTTATTACCTTTTTATAAGACACGCGGTCGCTTCAAATAAAGTTTCGTGTGCACTGAAGTGTTAGGTATTGTAGCAATTTATATATGACGTTTTATTTATTAAATATTATTTTATTGAAGTTTAAATTTTAATAGTAACCCAACAACCAGGTGTACATGTTATTACCTAATGTAAAATCCTAGTGGCTCAATTATCATATACCTTTTTGAAAAAAAGGTTAATTGTGGTCCAATTCCTGGGAGTCCAATATGTCAAGCCTAAGATATAGGTATCTATTATATTTTCCACTAGGTGGTGAAAAACCTTGTTTATGCTTTAATGACTTGAATAGGTACCTCAAAATTAAATCACGTACAGAAAATTTGCCTGAATATTTTTAGAAAATTAGTTTATCCATTAAAAAACTCAGAACTAAACTAGTTTATCTTTAAATTTGATTTTTATATAATAGGTACCTATGGAATGGAACTCGGATCTAGCCATTTACCAGCACTTTTTACTACTTGAAAAAATTTTAATTCTACTGATTTTTTTCCCCGAAATAAAATTAACACTATGTACGTAACAGATAACAACAAAATGTATATATATATATATTATAATTAGATATTTCAATACTTCAATCTTTTTTTTCAAAAATATATATACCTAATACCTAATCAATAATGATATTATTGAGGTTATTAGGTTCGTTACCGATGTTTTATTATAATAAATGATATTTGAAAAAAAATTAATTTTTCTAGTAGTAAATGGTCTGAATAAAAATAAGGTTTTTATTTTTTTACAAAATCTAATAAACATATACGTATCAAGTAAAATTATTTATACTTGACATTTAATTCTGATTCTAATGGTAATAATAGTTTCAAATGTTTCAATAGTTTGAAATTAAAACCAAGTTTTTTATTATCAAAAAAAATATTGTAATCGTACATTTACACTCATAACCATGATAACAAATAGGGTTTTTTAATTTTTAAAAATCACATTAACACATTATTCATTAAATAATATTTTAATTACGCCACTCAATGTACTGTTTAGGTTTAAATTATTACGGCTAAAAGTGTTGATAAAATATTATAAAGTCTTCATTTAAATTATATTTATACACAAATAGTACCTATATTATTTCTTCTTAAATTTGTAAAATATAGCAAGTGTTTAAACAATTTATATCTTATTTATAATAGGTATTATAACCAGGGCCCCCACATGGGGGGGGCTGATGGACCTTGAGTACAGGGGCCCGGCTATTTTAAGGGCCCGTGGTATAATAAAAAAATTAATATTTTTCCAAAAATTGTGATAGATGGTTAATTGTATTTTTGGAAGTCTTATAAAGGGCCCGGTCAAACATTTAGTACATGGGCCCGAAATTGTATGTGGGGGCCCTGATTATAACCTATCACTGATTTAACTTTTAACTAAGATTATTGAAAAATACATGATTTGTTTTTTTATTGAAACTCGATTTACCTCTATATACACTTATTAGGGGAACTCAATTTACCTACTGGTTACTACCTTTTTATTTCATGGACATAATTTATAAAATAAAATTATATTCTTCTCATCAATTAATAGAAACTTTTCATCTTGATGACTTTTGTTATTTTCTATTACTATATTATTTTACAATTGACGTATAACTTATATTCTTCATACACTGTAGGTAATACCAAACACGGGAAAATGAATATCTTTTTTAAACTATTGTTGACAACTTAATTTTAAATTGATCTAAACTAGTTAGAGCGAAACGAAAATCTTATACTTAATTACATTTAGCGAAACAACAAATGACGAAGATAATTTTTGGTAAAACGAGCTACGCCCTTCAAAGCGAACTTTGCCCTAAGCTGACTAGAACTTAATGCATTTATTTGATGAATATTTTTAAGTTGAATAAAAGTATAACAATGAATTAAATCAACATTATCCGTTGAAAATAATGTGATGTCATATTATAAAAAGAATATTATTTTTTTTTTCAAATTGTTTCAATGTAGAAATACAGATTGCGTAAGTATACGCAATAGATACGTATTAAACTCAAAATAAATCTTAAGAAAATCTCTGAAATTAATGTGTGTTTTATATCAGAAGTCAGATCACTTAGATACAAGCTAAACACTCAAATACATAATTTGACTCGTGAAAATGCTTCGTTACTCTTATGTATATTATTATTATTATTATAATACGTGCGCAACGATTAGCTAACGCCCCTACCTGAATTTGAATTTACTTTACCAGAAAAATTTTTGGGAAATGTTCAATTTTTAACTAGTACACAGTAGTTATAATGTATATCAGGATACAGGTGTTTTTTACGCACAATCGTAAATCATTCAAAAATACATAATAAAACTCATAAGATGTACGTTGTTCGTCATACCTTAAATACATTTTAAAAACATTTAAAATTAGTATTTGGATAGTTATTAATTTAAAAAAACAGTGTAAAGGTATATGTTTTAAAACCATATCAATAAGTACATTAATTGTATTTCGTATAATCTCAAGACACATCACGTATCTCAAATAAAAATATAGTCTTTTGTAAAACACAATAACAAATATAATACTGTACATACCTATATTATTACTTTTTGGTCAATGTTAGGTTTGTAGACTAGCGGACCATGAGCATAAAATATTAATAAAAAAAATAGTAAATATATTAAAAAACAACTTTTTTTTAAAGCATTCGGAATATAGTATGAAATACAAAATAAAATACACGATAAAATAATAATTACAATGTATTCAAAACAGGTAAGTAAGTAGGTACTTTCGGATTATATACGTATTATAATATTATTGAACAACGAGTCGTTTGTAATAATATTATAAACAATATTATATTATTTGGTCCAACAACAAAATTATCAAACAGAGTATCATAGTAATAAATATATAAATTAACTAGGATACCAGGTGAAATATTTCTTCATCCGTTGTCACCACCGATAATGCGTGTAAAAGTTATTACTCGCTGGGCAGGCGAGTATTTGATAACCGTTGTCGCCATCGTCATGGTCGAATGTCGAGGCGTCATCGTCATCTTGGTAGTCCTTTTGACGTTTTTCGCTTGTCCAACGGTGCTGTTTGGCTTTCCAATTTTCGTCGTCACCATTGTCGTTACGGTTGTGATCGTAATCAGTGGAAGATGGTTGTTGATATTGACGGTTGGAAGTTGTAGGATCTTTAAACCCGTCATCGTAGTCATGGAAATCGTTCGAATCGATTGTCACCGTTGAACCAGAAACGTCCAGGTTCACGGTACTCTCCTGCGACTGAGTCGAAGACTCAAACAGTTTGTCATCATTATCGGCGGTTTCTCTGTCGTTTTCTTGCCTCCTGTTGTCCTGCAGTTGGTCGTCAGTTCGATAAATCACTGGCGGTCGTGACGACGGAGGCGGCATCGGCGGTGGTTGCAGTGATTCCATCGTCGGTGATCTACCCGAAAACTTATCTGCATCCGATGTCGGTTTTTGATGGTCATTTTTGAATTGCGGCCGTTGATCTTCGTGTGCATGTTGCGTCCAATAGACGCTGCTCTCGTCCACTGTGAAACCATGGCCGCTTGCGGAGCTTCCGTTCTCTCCGGTCACAGTACCTCTAGCTGCAGAAGGAGAGTGAAATAAAAAGTGGATTAAGAAAAAGTTTACATTTTTATATAGCTTTTATATCGCATTACAAAGTTATATTTTTGATAAAATTGCCTACTCAACTATTCAACCGCACATTGGCACATTAAATGTAAATTTAGAGTGCTAAAATAATTTGTTCTATAGGTACCTAATCTTTTATATATATATTACATATTTACATATGTCATTTGTAAATATTTAATAGGCTCATTAATTTTTAAGAAAAAATAAGTTTTATAGAATGTTAAAAAAACAGACAGTTAATATGAAGACACATCTGCGAGTATAAACGTATACTTACTAATAAGTATATTATTATCTCCATCTTACAAACGTTTTCAAGTACCTAACTAGTTGACAAATTCAAACGTTTTCGGAAAATTGATCAAATAAATAGACCTAGCTGGTACAAGTGGCAAACGATTGATAGAATTCTCGGTACAATTGAAAAGTGTATTATGTATATTGTATATAGTATGCCTAAGTTATTCATTTGTGGTTATTAATTAAGTACTTATTAGGTAGGTTCGGCTATTATTAAGAACTTATTAGTATTAGAACAAAAACCTATAACGATGATGAACGCCGGAAGATAGGAAAAATTAAATATCTAGTTATAGTTCATAGTAGTATTCTTTATTTACTAATAGACAATAGACATATTATACGTGTATTCTGTATTTATTGTATTATTTTTAAGAACAGTACTCGTTTAACAACAATCAGTGCCGTAGCCAAACATTTTTTTTTTTTTTAGGAGAGGGGCACCTCATTTTTTTCTTGTTTTTGCAATGTTAGAATACCTACGTATTGAGAATTACTTTATGATCCAAAGTATGATGGCAGAAGAAAGAATTTTTATATTGCCACTGATAACGATGTTCGGTATTTTACTAAATCGTCTACGACAGCGGTTCCCAATTTTTTTAGTTGTGCGGATCATCAATTTTGTAAAAAGAATTTTGAGACTCACTAATAGCACACATCACTAACATATGTTATTACTATCATATAGTGTACCTAACGCACTACCTATAAATAAAGATATAATTTATTTTCTATAAACCGCAACATGTTATTTTTACTATTATTTTAAAACTGTATTATTAATATTAAATGTTATTAAGATGTGATTTAAAAATGAACAATGTATCTAAATAAAAAAAAATATATATTAATATTACAGAGTTTATATATATATATATATATTATATGGAACTTTTGTTCTTATATAAGTTATTTTATTCCTGGATATTTTGTAAAAATACGGCAAAACCAAGTACGACGTACTTTCCAAATATAGGTTAAGTATGACAAATAAAAAAAAATTGTAGTCTCCAAGTTACATTATTTTAATTATATTATTATGTTTTAGAAATTGTGATTATACACATTATCTATAAGTATGTTGTACTTTAATTAGGTGTACAGTGCTTGGTGGGCACCACGTATTTATAAATAAATATTGAAGATATCTAACGAAGAAATTGAAATCGATAATATATTTTAAAATCATACTTAATCATAACAATAAGCTATTTAGCATTTATGAATTAAAATTAAGAATAATATTTATCATAGATTTACTTTGAGTTACAAAAATATATTAATGACATCAATTATAAGGAATCTCTGTACACCATTCTACAACCAACAAAAAAAAAATATATATATATATTTAGAGTGCATGTTGCCTCAGTGCCCTCCCTGGTTACGGCACTGTCAGCAATAATTATGTATTTTGTTAATAACTAATAAGTAATATTGGATTTTTTACATCTAGCCGAAATAGAAAAATTATATATTTAGATTATCATTTTAAGTTATGATAATTGCATTCATGTAAATTAAAGACTTGATGCTATTTTAAATATTGAAAACTATATCAGTGTAATCAAAAATTTAAAAAAAAACTCGTTTTTGACAATCAAGTATGCTATTAAAATATGTGATCCGCAAGCAAAACCATAAGGCTAGTGTCACACGTCTTGCGGAATAATCGCGACATGTAGCGAAATGAAATAATATTTGTATTTGCATTTTTTTTTTAATACATACCTTGATTGGTTGATTCTTTGTTTTGGTCGACTACCAATGAGGATTTCATAAAACGTTGATATTTAGGCTGTTGACGATGCGACCAATCGTTATTGTCAGCCATGTAACAACAGTGTAATATTCCGGGATCTATAGGATGAGCTTCTAAATAAATTATAAAAAATACAGAAAAAAAAATTATAGTATAATGAGTATAGTCAAAATTATTACATAAACAAGCTTATGCAAATTAAATTTTAAACTAAAATAACTAGGTGTAACTTAGTCAATAAAAAGGTCATTAAAATGGATTTGTTAAATTTGAACTGAATAATAGATTATTCTACGCGAAAAAAAAACATTCTGATTCTTCATTCATATATTAATATCAAACAATAGTCTGTTGTACCTTTTTGATAAAACAATTGAGCGCATTCAAAAATAACATACTAGTGAAGAAATGAGTAGTGTAATAGTTTATTTATGCTTTTATCTAGGAAAAAAGTTCTAACGAGACATATCGAACTTCACAAAGAAGTCACATATTAATTGAACAAGAAAACGATTACATAATGAGAAGTTTATTTTAAAACTGACTGTTTTTATTTTGATCGTGATAACTGATAATTGATCAATAACTAAAAAACAGTTTTCATAAACAAAAATCATAATGGTTTTTGTTAAAAACTGGTGTTGGTATGATACTTTTAATTTCTGAAGTATCAACTAGAATCCATATTAAATTTTATGCAAAAACTAGTAGTATTGAAAATTAGAGAAAATTTTCTGTTTAAAATATTACAGTAAAAATAAAATAAAAACATACAAATTTGATAAAATTCCTCTAGAAATACATTCACTCAAAATCTAAAACATCAATTTACCAATGCTATGATACTTAAGAATAAATAAGTTTTACCTGTGTTAAAAATGTATCCACCAGCATCAACAATGCATTCGCGGCCACCAGCTGTGTTCCAAACTTTACCATGACTTCCATCATTATGTATAAAGTTATCGGGATCAAAAAGTAAATAAAGATACTTAGTTGTTTCAGCAAGGAAAAAAGATTCCATCCTATTTTGAAGAGAATGTTTTTTGCAGCTTTTAATCTAAAAACAAAGTTTAAAAAATGAATAGGTTAAGTTAATATTTTAAAAAGTATTATAATTTATTTGAATTCTGATATTATTTTTAATGTACCTAAATATCTTCTTTTGTTTTAATCTAATATTCAGTCAAAACAAATTTTACTTCATCTAATTAATTAAAACAGCTTCAACTTAACTATGATGGGTTTCAAGCTAGAAAATCATAAATTAGTATCCATAACTTTATAATGGTAAATATTAATGTTGACTTTATAATTTGAAAAGAATGTAATATGGGTAAAAGTATATATTTAATATAAAGGTATTAGTAAATTTAAAAAATTTTTTTTAGCTTGATAGCAAAGCAAAGCTCTGCGAAAAACATATTCTAGCCTAATAAAAGTGTAAAAAATCAACCAAGAACACAAAGTTGGTCTGGAAAAATCTGTAAGTAAAAACAACTCAAAAACATTTATGCAAAATATGTATTTCATAGTCCAAAGTAAAGTAATTATCTAAGGATATGGAAATGTAAAAATTAAATTTTGATTAAATAGTTAATTACCTACTTAGCTCTTCTATATTTAGAAGAATATAAAAGTACACCAACATTTTGCAGAATACCTACCTTTAATAGTTTAATGTCATACCACTTAACTCATCTAAGCTTTTAATACTTATAAGTTAAGATGTGTTTATGTGGATTGTATAAACAAATGATTTTAATACATAACAATAAAATTAAACTACTAAAAAATGTGTATTTTTAACTAAATTTATTTAAGGTTTATATATGTGAAATATATTGTATACAATATATTAAGGTTATATATTATATTTTATAAATTTGAAATGTGTTTAAAAATTATTAGTCTACAACTATTTTATTGTTTTTTAATTATTTTGATGTTTATCTACTAGTTTATATAAATTATGAATGTGCTGCCTAACTTAAGAAAAAGATAGTAATTTATTGACTGTTTACCTAATTTAACATGCAACAATTTAAGATGAAATCTATGCATGCATTTATCATAATTTGATACTTTTTGAGCTTTCAAAAAAGCATTCAAAATGCGTATTAAAAGTATTTATTAGTTTATTAAATTATTAAAGAAAAAAGGTATTATAATAAAATAGATTTCTATTCTCAAGTCTGCTATTTATCTTAAATTAATTTGTTAAATTGAATTAAACAATACAAGATAAAATCGAGATTAAAATACATTTTGAACAAATTTTTTAAAATGTTCCTTAAAAGCAAAAAAAATACCAAAAATAAAAACCTTAAAAAATATTAACAATACAAAAAAATCAATATAACATTTTCTGAATTTGATTCCATGTAGTATTAATCAAATTTATGGTTGATATTGTTTTGTTTTAGAGCAATAGAAAAAAAAAGCAAATACCTTCAAAATCCATACTCTAGTTATAAATAATTTAAAATCCATAAATATCATTTTAAAATGAACATTTAAAAAAAAAACTTAACTTAAGCACTTGTTTATATTCTCCTTTATAAATATGAAAAATATATATAAATATAAAATAAAATATATATATTATATATTACCGTGGCATATCCACATCGTGTGCGGCTACTGTGTTGAATTGAACGTAGAATGTCGCTACCTATGTCTAGTAAATAAGGATCTCCATTAGTTGCTTTATACAGATACATTGCAGACTCGACTAATTCAGGACGTAATGGAAATGAATCTCTAGCAGCTTCTTGATTGACAACATTGTAAACTTCAGGAGTAAAACCGTATAATTTAAGTACATCGTGGTAATTTGACATTGATTTCATGGCAATATCTATATCACCTAAAATAATAGAATATACTTCAAAATATTTCAAATATTATAAATTGATAGATTTGATAAGAGTTTATCATATGATAATTAAAATAATAAAATCAAAATAACTCTAGGGATTACAATATAAAGACATACTATTAAATATCCGAATTATTAATGATATTAAGGTATAATTACCTATTAGACTTAAAAGCCCTGGCCAATATGATTCTAATGACTGATATATGGGCATTGTTACTTGGCCCTTTTGCATGTTCACCCAAAAATACCACCCAGTGGAAGTTGCTGAATACTTATCAATAGGTTTTCTTAATTCATCGAACATACTTCTTAGATGAGGCAGGTTAAATAGCAGGGATCCTTTAACTAAGTACTCAAAATATGAATCAATCCCACCACCAATGCCTGAATCATGTGCAATCCATAATCCAGAAGACACGTCCAAATGATTACCCATTAATCCCATTTTAGATCTATGGTTGAACAATGAATGAAGAGCTTTTAAAGCTACCTATCAAATAATAAAATACCACTTATACTTATAATGTTTGAAATCATCAAAAGAAAAACATTTTTAGATAATTAATTATTTTAAGCTACTATTCTGAACTGAAATATTGGGTACGTGTGTATTAAAATTAACAGTTATAACTAGGAGTTTAAAATAATAATATTCTACCAGTCTTTACAATATTTTTTTTTTTATTATTAACTTTTAGCTGATCAATGAAAAATTTATTTACTATAATTTTTTAGTATAAACAGATTGGTTTTCATTATGATGGTTACACACCTACTTATTTTGATAATTTCTATTACTAAAACAAGAATGTAACATTAGTGATTACATTATGTCATTATTAAAATTAAAATCAGGTAAAAAAAAATCATTGTTTTACTTTGTAGCATATTATTATAAGATAATATATCATTTTAGTAGTTCATCAGAAATATAGTTCAGAAGAATCTTAATAAGAAAAATAAAATTTTTTCATTGAAAAAATATACTCAATCTGTTTAGTTAGATTTTAATAAATTAAATAAAGATAAAAAATTAAAATTAATAAAACTAGTTTTTTTCAACTCAAATTTGAAATTATTATTTTTTAGATACATTAGTTATTATTTATTAAATTTGATAAAAATTATTCAAGCTCTGATTAAAATATAAAATTTTCATCTGATTAACATTGTAAACTTATCAAGTTTAAGGTTATTAGGTTATTTCCAAACAAGTAATTTTTGAATGAATGTGACACATGATAAATATTTTACAAATCCATACTATGTTTATGGAATTATGAATGTTATAATTTAAATTTATTGCATATATTGGTAATTTAAAGTAAAATGTTTGAATTGAGACATTTATTTTATTTAAAAAATATAATTGACTAAAATAGTTATAATTATTATAAAAAATAAACTAATGTAAGAAGAAATATAAGCGAGAAATTAATTTTTGTCTCACTTATCGTTTATCAATTAAAAATAAAAAATACAAATGAGAAATTTTGAATTTACACAAATAAATATTTATATATTTTCCCTTCAAGTTAATTAAATAACAAAAATGCTATATATTTACTTACATATTTTATATTTTTTTTTAGCTATGGATAGTAACTTAGGTTTACCATTATTTTTATACAAATTATGAGCAAATTTTAATTAATTAAATATAATATCAAAATTAATACTAAAATTATTTATCAGATATATTTACTCTAAGATTAATATTTTAAACTACCTATTAATTAAAAAGTAAAAAAATTGAAGGCCCCGCATGCTGTATATTACATAATAGTATGTACTTAATTATAAAACTATTGGCATTAACTATAAAATATTTACATAATAATACTGAGTCTAAGTCCTTAACTATTAATATACCTACTTCCACTGTAAATATATTATTATTATAAAATTTATGTTCAATTGAACTATAATAAGGTTTATATATTACACATATATTAATTGATTAGGATATTACCTATTTTAGAAAATGATTTATTACAGCTGTTCCCAACTTATAGGCTGTAGCCCACAAGTGGGCTGAAAGCAGCATGGTACTGGGTCATGAACCATATACTATTAAATATTATATATATTTAAAATAATATTATTATATATTTTTGTTATATACCTAATAATATTTAATCAATATTAACTACAGAGTACAATAAGTGTACAATTAATAGTATCAAACTTTTGAATGTAGTTTTATCTCATATTCATATAATATATATATTATATATTATAATTATATGAATACATATTGGTGTGCTATTGCCTGTTAGTGAACCTCAGAAGATTTATTTTACAAAATTGGTGGTCCTCACCAGTGGCGGATCTAGGATTTTCTCATAGGGGGGGATATAAAATATTTTCGCACATAACATGTATATAAGCGTTATTTTACTAAATTTACAAAACAAGATTTAATTTTGCACGGCCACGGGGGGGGGGGATAGATCCGCCACGGGTCCTCACAACTAAAAATGTTGGGAACCGCTGATTTGCTATACAGTAGTAGTAATATATTATGGTATAATTTATTTATTTAAACAATATTAGAATTGAAAATCAGATTAAATTGCTTAAATTTAATAAACATTAGCTATGATAAATATTCAAAATCTAAATAAAAAGAATAGATAAATAAAAAATATTTATCAACAAATATAGCAATGTTTATAATTTAATTTACAATTTTTGAAATACTCGGATAATCTAAAATGTTTATTAATTGCAAAAATTAAAAACAATTAAATGCAACTATAAAAATATAAGAATAATTTCCTCAATGGGTTGTTAAATAACATTTTATGGATAGCAATAAATACTTTAAAAGTATAAAACACTAGGTATAAAAAATTTAATTTAACATTAAATTATTATATATTTTATGATCAAATTTTAAGTTAAAACATTTTAACAAAATTACACATTTAAAAAATAGGAATTACTTAAGCACATAGTTATATTACGCATAGTTGTTGCAATTATTTAATTAAGTCTCTCAAATTTTTCTTATTTGACTTATTACAATTTACCATACACTTTTAACCAGTCAACTTAAATTGTTAATCATCTCATCTGAATTTAAAAATATTAAAGTATATTTTGAAAAATGTTATTGAATAATAATATTATAGTACACTTATGTTACTTATCATTTACCTGTTCAAATATAAAATCACCAGTTAGTCGAGACAAAGTTCCAAATTCTAATATGAATGTACCAACTCCTGCTGTACAAGTTACAGTTGTTTCGCCTTCTGGTACACCAGATCGAAGATTAACTGTTCCATAAGGCATACCAGTAGGTGTATCAAATGCTGGTAATAATCTTCTAGCTACATCTTCAGCCATGCGTAACAATGGTCCATTACACGGCCATCCAACTTCTAATTCAGTTGTGGCTCTAAATACAAAGATTAATAACAATAGCAATAATTATGTTTAATTATGAACAGTAGGTAAGATAAATGTATTGTAATTGATGATGTTTAAAAAAAAAAAAAAATGTTATACCTATGAGACAACATATGAGCACTTAGCAGTCCACCTACAACTCTTATGTTTGTCTCAAAAACTGACACATTGATATCGGCATCAAATGAAACATTATACTTTATGTAGTCAACTGCCTTATTAAATTCATCATGTAGTCCCATTACAACTAGAGTGTCTAGAGCATCAATCAATGATAATGAATAACTATAAATAAGTTATAACATGTTTATTGTATATTCATTATTGAAATGACTCTGAACAAGGTAGGTATATGTACCTGCCCCAAGTGTCCACACCATCACATGTCAATGGTCGTAACTCATCATAAGGATAAGCATATTTCATGTAGCCGTGATATGCATGTTCAAACATTTCTTTCACTTCCGATCTTTAAAAAACAAAAAAAATTAAAATTAATTTTTCTATTGATTTGGACAAAAAATAGGAAATCCTTGAGACACACCTTAATTCTAAAAGACGGTGTCTGTCATAATGACGTGAACACAAGCCGTGTCGAATGAGCAGTAAAATCATCAGCGAGAAATGAAACTTAAACTTCATTTTTTTGATTTGAAAATATAACATTTAAAAGACACGTAGGTAGAACGTGTATTTTTAAGTTGCAAAAACATTAGATATATTATAATTTTTACTCAGTTCGATGTTGCCACAACACACTTGTTATCGGCAAATGTGTGTGTGCATATAATGTACAAAGTAAATGCTATAACATAATAATATTTAATATTTATATTATATACGAGGTAATAAATTTAAAATTTTGATCGGTAAAATATAAAAACTGTTATCAGCAAACGTAAACTATTTTATACGTAAGTAGTCTGTATACGGCATAATAATAAAAAAACAACAATAAATTGTAATCAAACGTTACATCCGAGATAAGGAGTACGTATCTTGTACGTGTCTTTTTTACCCCCATACAGATAAGGATAATGAATTAAAGTCGACAGCCGACTGATGCCGTATACCGCGGCGGCGTATCACCGACAACTGTTCGTAGTGTAAACGTAGTCGGGATCTCGTCAATAGCTTTATCGACATTTCAAGCAGTTATTACTCACCTTTGCACTTCGTTCACAGTGGCATGACGTGTATGTGATAATGGGATCGGCTGCGGTAATTCTAAATCGTGATGGTTCATCGCCGCCAGAGTTAAGTTTTGAGGAACTTCTGCCGTGTTTATATCAAACATTTTTCGGGCTCACGGTTAGCATCTATCGTAGTCGCGTTTTTTTTTTTCGTTTTCGCACTGAACTTCTCCTGTGTTTCAGGTGCTGTGTGTAATATACATAAACTGGATGTTGTACTACAGGCGTTCCCCTTGCGCGCATGAGTATAGGGCTGACAATGAAAAACATTTCACGGACGAAAAAGGCAAGCAAGTGCCGTTTCCTAGTCTGAGTGATGAAAGCACTTTGGATTTGTCGGTCATAGTGCCTGCGTACAATGAACAGGACAGGAGTAAGCTAAATTTAATCATCTATTTATTTTATTTGTTTTAAAACTTTGTGTTTAGTAAGGCCTATGCTCGATTCATGCTTAAATTTTTTGACGGACGTCAGTCGAAAATGGACGTTTGAAGTGATTGTTGTTAGTGATGGGAGTACTGACGGGACATGTGATGTAGTTATGGAATATGTGCGGCAGTATGGTTCAGATCAGATACGTCTTTTAAAGTTATATGAAAATCGTGGAAAGGGAGGAGCAGTTTCCTTGGTGAGTAAAATAATTGAATTTTTACTAATAAATTAGATATTCCAATTATAAAGTTATTAAAATATGTCATTCTCACAGGGAATGCATAGTGCACGTGGACGTACTTTGTTATTTGCTGATGCTGATGGTGCAACAAGTTTTCAAGATTTAGAACAATTAGAATCAGCATTACTCCTCTTAGCATCAAGTAATAATATAAAAATATATAAGATATACTTTGCACTTAGTAACTAAAAACATAAATAAACACTTCATCAATTATTTCTTCAGTTATAAAATCAAGGTTTTATTTGTACATTTGTTGGCATTTTTGAGAAAACTATATGGCTAAGTTTTGTTACTCGTCTAAAATAAATAGTTAAAATATCTAAGGAATAATGAATAAAACATAATCAAAATATAATTTTTTAAATTACTTTTCCATTAATTTAATGTATTCATTTATTCATTTAGACAATTTAGAAGTCATTAGTGTGACAGTAGATTTATAAATATAAATTCAAATTATAACACAAATAGAAAAAGAAAGTCTAAGAATCAAGTTAAAAGTTTAATGTGTCTGATTGATTTACTATGATTTACTATGCTAGTGATTATATATAATTATATGTCCATTGTATTTTTAGATATGTAAAAGTTGAAGTATGAAATGATATTATTTTATGAAATATGTAGATACTTTATACACTAATCAAATTCATTCCACAAACCTTTTAATTTATAACTTAACTAGATATTTTATAAATTTTTCTCTGAATTTATTTAGATTAAAATTAAATTTATGTGGCCTGTGAACTAGTTTGTGTTGTTTTCGTTATCAACAACTTTATGACTATTAAGTTGGTTATTTTATTAAACAATAAATAATAATAATAATGATTCATACGATCAGATAGGTACTTCAACTATTGAAAATATACATTGTTACATATAACTTATAAACATTGATCTCGCTTCTATTTGCATCCACAATACTATTTGTTATTACACTTTATGTATTATTTACATTTTAGATAAAAAAAAAAAAAAAAAAAATGGAAATGGTCAGGATATTTTAAGTGTTGGTGTACTAATACTATGAACTGATGTGTTGTAAAAATTGTATGTATTATAATTCAAAATATCTCTGAAATTAATCTTCTAATAATAAATATGTATTCCACATTTTTAACATAGGTAAATAATAAATGAAATTTTAAATTTAAAAAATTTTATTAACAAGTTAAATAGACTTTGTATGAAATATGTTTATACAGTAGTCACCGCTTCTGGTAGTTCTAGAGTACTTTGATCACTATAACCGGAAATCACTATAAGCGGTGACTAGAAAAACAGGTAGAAAATAACGTAAAAATAATTAAATATTTAAATTTTATTTATTATTATTTTTTATTTATTATATCTTAATATTTTTAATAATTTTTTGAACACTTTATTTTGTACACAACATTCAATATACTTTGTAACATGTAAAAATAGTAAACACATACATGATTTAACAAACTTAGATTTTTTCAAAAAATTTATGAAACATGTACGATATGAAGTATCGCTCATTACGTGGGTTACATTAGATAAGATTAACTCGATTTAAGTTCACGATAATGATAATTGTCATTCGTATTCGTTTATCCTGTACACAAGGTACCTAATATTACTGTAAATAATTACTTATTTATGTTTTATATTTCTGACATGATTATTTCTGATCACAATAACCGAAAACCTAAATACTGTAAATGACAAAAAATGCACGTTTAACGGTTGTTTCTTCCGTTCCTGAGATTTTTTATCACTATAAATGGCAACCACTGTATTATATTGTTTATATTTTTATGTATTTATATAAAAATTGTCATTTTTTTAATTTCTATTTCCATTTTGATAAAATTATTTATGGAAAATAAGTAATAAGTATATTATTTCTCCTGAAAGTAATCAATATTTTTTAATATCAAAATAATGATTTTATATCTACTATACTTAAACTGTTCTTAATTGAAGATTATATAGAAGAACTATTATTCCATACAATTTTTATTGTAGATATTGTTTTTTTAAGTCAGTAGCGACATACGGTACTTGCTGTATTACACCAATTAACTGAATTCATTCGGATAATCTCTACTCTGAATGAGTTTTGGGTGGGTGAGTGGTAACCCCCCCCCCCCCCCCCCCCCCAAAAAAAAGAGTTTACCTCAGTGATTTAAAAACAGTTTCATGTCACTGCTTAAAGTTGTTCCTATTCTAATTTATAAGTATAGTATTAATTTAATTTTTATGTAAATAATTAAACTAATGAATTATGTACAATTTTACTTGTATTTAATGTATCATTTGTTAACACACAATGAGTTGAAATACTGTGTTAATTTACATAAGGTATTATTTTAATTTTTTTTAATACTTTATCCATTTTTATGTTTAACTAGATGATATGACTGAGTGTGCTAAAAAGTTACATGCAGTTGTGTGTGGCTCGCGTGCTCATTTAGAAACAGAATCTATGGCTCAAAGAAGTATATTTCGTACTTTTTTGATGGTGTGCTTTCATTTTCATGTCTGGTTATTTGGTGTACGTAGTATCAAAGATACACAATGTGGCTTTAAATTATTCACTCGGCCAGCTGCAAGAATTTTGTTTAATAATTTACATGTTAAAGGATGGTATATAATTAAATATATTTCTATAACTTAAATTTTTCTTACAAATGTTTGTTTGGTAATTTATTAGGGCTTTTGATGTAGAAATGCTATACGTTGCTGAAGAGTTGAAATTTAAATTAGTTGAAGTACCAGTTCATTGGACAGAGATTGAAGGTAAATATATAGTAATATAATATTTAATTTCTTAGATATTTTCATTGTTCGTTTTTTTTATAGGTTCTAAAATAGTTCCTGTATGGAGTTGGCTTGAAATGGGTTATGATGTCTTAAAAATATGGTTCAAATACCGCATTGGATCATGGGTGATACGCAAATAAAGGACAAATCTGCTAACATATTTGTATTATTTGCTTTTCTTTTAAGTTATTTGAATAGTATGTAAATTACATACTTTGTTCTGTGTAAAAATTTAGCAAATATTTTATCAAAAGAATTTTTATGGAACTACATAATAATTATTTCTTTGGCAGATTATCAATTGTGATAGTTGATAAAAAAACTCTTTATAAAGTGAACTATTAATACATTTTATTATTGATTTTTATTTTAAGAAACATTTTTTATTGAGATTTAATTTTAATTATTAGATTCTTAGAAGAAGTTTCTTATAATATTTGCTTTATAAAACAGAGTTAAACTAATCGTACAAAATGTATGAAAATAAACTTGATAAAATATTTGATAATAATATATATTAAGTTTAAAATAACGGGACAAATATATTTAAAACTGCATTCCATATTTATACTACAAAAAATGTTTTTATTAATGAATAATATTAATACTGTAATGTTTCCTATTTGATTATTACTTATTAGTGTATTATATTTACTTTTATCTAAATACACAAAAATAATTTTTGTTAAATAAATAATTAAGTATTGATTTTTCTTATTATATACTCATCTTCACTATACACTATATAAAATTAATATACTACAGCTTTATATAGACACATTTAAACAAAATGTATAAAAATTATAGGTTTTCAAGATTATTATTATTTTTAAGTAAATACAATTAGCGCATTTATAGTAATTAAAATACATGTGTGCATATAAATAAGTTCTTATTATTCATATAAATTTGCTGTCCATCTATTAATACTATTGATGTGTGGGTTTTTAATATTGATTGATTTTTACCTTTGATTCTCAACAGTAATATTAGTACTTATTTTTACAAATTTCTGAAATCTGTTTAGATTTAGATTTGTGAAATTGATATTTAAAACACTGGCATTTTTATCTATTAAATAATTAAGTTATATTTAACATACCTAAATAGATTATTCTAAATGTCTAAATAACTATTGTTTTTTAACTACAAGTTTATTTAAGAATTGTGTGAGAATTGATGTTTTCTAAGTTAAACTATTTTATAGTCCTAACATTGTAATTGATAAAATATTACTTATGATAAATATTATGCAAGTAAACAAACTAGTCAAAATTAATTGAATTTAAAAATACTTATTATTTTGAAGAATGAGGATTGTGTTTGTTATTTAATATGAAATTTATTTTATTGAATTCTGATGTACTATGTAGTATTATTTTGGGCGAATTCAAATTATGTTTTATATACATTATTTATTTTAAAACTAAAATAAATGTATTATTACTGATATCTAAAATGAAAGCTTATAGGTACATGATTGTGTAATAACAAACTTATTAATTTTATTTAAATAATGAAATGATTTTAATTTGTTTATTTATTTATTTTTTAAAAAGTTTTAAAGTTCCACAACTAATTTATTTGCATGTAAAAAATGAATAATCATCTTTTAAAAATTGTTTAAAAAATTATGAATTCATAATAAGCAAAATATTTTATTGTACAATTAATTTTAGTTTATTATAAATTGAATCTTGTTTATTATTTAACAAAACTTAAAATATTGTAATTTATATACTATTATTTTTTTTTTACTTGATATTTGATTTGTATATCTTATAAAAGTATGTATTTAATTTTCACTGATTGATATAATGTCTATTAAACTGGTTATAGATTTAATACTTAATATAATATATACATACTGCCGTCATAAGCGAAAACGCCGTAGGTCACCGAAAAACGATTTTGAAAAAAACGCGTTTTTGTATTTTGTATTTTCATAAAATCATAACACCTTGTACATTCTAATTATTTAAATATGATATATGGTTTCTTATGTAATTTTACCCAACGAATGCAATGAAACAATAATAAATATGATTAAATTAATAATTAACAAGATATTTTACTTTACTCGTTGTACCTTAGTATTGGTATAAACTTTTGCTACACTATTCAAAAGCAAGAATGCCGTAACTCGTAATTAACAATTTCTGATATGATAAAATTATTTATACATTTTAATTTTAAAGAATTCACAAAACAAAAATATTATTTTTAAGTCAATTTATAAATAAAAAAAAATACTTTATAATACATAATTTTTATAATAATTAGCATGTTGGAATATTTTCCCAAAAAATTTTTCTGTTGGCTGGGAGAACTTGAGACAGATTTTGTAGGATACTATCGCGTTTTTCTTGTAAAACCCCTCGTGGTTTCATTAATGAGATTGGATGCGGCATTCCATTGATTTTCATAACATTTTTTCTTAAAAAGTCTAATTCTAAATATTCTTCATCGTAATCGCTTTTAGTGAACAATATAAATTTCCCACGTTTAACTTGAACAGATACTACATCTTTGAGTAAAATACGATTTGTTGATTTGGTCAATTTTTGCTGAGCTTTATAATCCTTCCATAAAAAAAAATCCGAGTGTTCCATTTTTTTTACAACAACTTTAGATTTATTTGCGTTGCCAATAGCAATGGCAAAATCATCAAAGTCATACGTTTTCTTTTGGTGTTTCAGTGACAGCTCGACCTGATGGTGAAAGTGATCCGCTGACATAAAAGTATGGCCCGGCTCAAAATAATTTAAAATTATTTCATTAGCACAGATTTCTTCGGAATTTATAATGTAAATAAGAAAACTAAATAAGCACCAATTTTTATTTTGGCTGCTACAATTGTCAAGCCAAATCGTCACTGTATTTGCATCTCGATTACTTAATAGAAACGCATAAAATGTGCTTATCAAATCTTCTTTATTGCGACCATTAATGCCTTCGTGCCAAATACAAGCGAATGGAAATAATTTAGATTTTTTCCCCAAAGGTACGAAACTTTCATGATACGCAACAATTCGTTTTGTGAATATAACCTTTTTAAAAGAATCGACACGAGGTAACATAATTACTTTCTGTAAGTCAACGGACAAATAAATATTTGTTTCGTCGAATTCCATGTCTGCTTGTTTTTTGTATAAATCTCTAGCTTTTTTAGTTTTGTTTATATGAGTTGTATAAATTGTACAAACATCACATTCGGGCAAAATTTGAGTTTTGTGTTCATGAATATTAAAGCTTTCGCAAAGTTCACATTCTTCATGACCTAACTGCGCGAATGAAATATTTTTTTCTTTTACCTTGCATCGATAATATTCATACGAAATATAATTACGGTCTAATTCAGGGAACTTTTCTATAAAATGTTGGTGCATAAAAGTTATTGTGACATCACTTGGTAAATAACGAATGTTTGGTGCGTGTTCACGGCGATAATGTGAAATTGTTGGATTAAATGATTCAATGTGATCCATAACTAAGGTTTCATATTTAAATTTATTAATTGCTGGATGTTTACTCCGTTTATCAGAAGTCGGTGTAATTTGACCTTTGGGGGTTGAAACAAGAACATTAAGCACATGATCATTAGTCTTCTTAAATCCTAAAGTAGTTAAAAAAAAAGGCTTACAAACTTGCATTCGCACATCAAATTCATCATATAAAAATAATTTCAAACTATTTAGTCTTTTACAATTTTCATTATTTTTATGTGATTTTACGTCAAAACGTTCGCAAGTATTTAAAATATAAGATTTTCTTTCCGACCAATTCATTTCCCAATACTGTTTATTTATTTCTATTCTGCGATTTTCCGTTATTTTTTGTGTACATTTGTTTCTACATTTATCATGTTCACACCCAGGTAAAATAGTATGTTTATATTTCATAAGTTGTATTTTTTTTTCTTTACGAGTTTTAGGAGACGTGTTATATTTCTTACGTTTTCTTATTTGGCCACGTTTGGTATAGGACTCATTTTCGGAATTGTTCGAAGTTGATGTATTGTCGTGAGCTGGATCGACATTTTCAATTACGAATCCGTCATCAAAGTGTATGGGCAACGCTGCAATATCAATTATTTCATCAAGGTCATCTAATGTTTCAGTTGAATCTGTAATTGTATTAAGGAAGATGATATATTTCTGAAAGTTTGATTTGAAATATTAAAAAACATAATTATAACCGATGCTTACTTGGTGAGGCAGGTACAACCAGAAGATTTGGATCGTAAAAAAAAGGTTCATCATTTTCATTATTCATTTTAAAAATTTAAAAATTATTACATTTTAACGTGGCAACGATACAATGTAAACTAAACTCCACCGTAGAAAAATAATTAAATATCGAATAAGTTTATTATAAATAAAATGTTCCGATAGTGACTTGCTTTGCGATAAGTAAACTAGTCCGTGTTACTAAGCCAAAATGCCGCCAATTAAAATTTGTACTATGTACCAAGATAAAACGCCGTATCTTCAATATTACTTACTGCGTTAATGCTTAGTATGGTGATTTTACGGCGTTATTACCTAGTACCCATAAATTTTTCTACGGTTTACGGAGTTTAAGTTATTTGATTTTTGATTGTATTATATGTTTGGAGTAATATTTCAGACATACGGCATATTCATCTACACAAGCCGAATTTCACAATAATTTTTTGTTTATAACCTCATTTTTTATTTTTTTGGGACTTACGGCATTTTCGCTTATGACGGCAGCGATACATGTGTGTGTGTGTGTTTGGCTATTCTTAATATGTATAAGTTTACTTTTTTTTATTTATAAATTAAGGCATTATTGATTTTTTAATGAAAATGTTCTGTGTATACTCTCAAATCTCCCTTAAAAATAAGTTCAAATAATAAAAACATTCTACCTTCTTCTTTACCATATTAACTTTACCCAGTTGTCTTCTCTTTATTGATAAGAACCATTGAATGATATTATAGGGTGAGGTAGTGGCGTAACTTCATGGTTGCATAGGTGTGCATTGCACTGAGGCCCGGGGCCTAAAAGGTCCAAAAGGGGGCCCATGAATTTTGATACTTTGTTTAAAATATGTATATTAAAATTTGATATTTTGTTAATAATTTTAAACTATTTTATAATAAATAATAAATTACAAAGTTACAATATTTTATATTACAAAAAATGTTATCTATAAATGTTATACTATTATTTGGTCATATATATTACAATATTATTCCCGTGTAGAGTATAAAAATAAATCTTCCATGAAACAGGTAGAAATATTGTCATCAGAACATATTTTATCATTTACATCATAAATTGGATGTGTATTTTTTTAATTTTATTCAAAAAAATAAAATGATATTGCACATGGGCTAGAATTTTATAGTTACGCCACTGGGGAGAGGCTAAGCTTTTAAATGGCTTGTTTAATTTAAGTGCCTAAATTTACTATTTTAATCTTGTATGAAAATATTTCCAAGTTAACAAAGTTAAAATGTGTTGATTGTAATTCGTAAAAGACATTTTAACCTTGTGGTAAAAAATATTTGTCAAATTCTATAGACTTAAAATGAGTGTTATAAATCTAATTTACTCTACTAAAAACAGGCATTATTCTTTCTTGGTTAAAAGAAATGTAAATAATAAAAAAATATTAAAGTTGTTATTTCAGTATAGATTTATAAATCTGCCTGTCATAACTATATAAAAAAAAAATCGAATGTTTTAAATATTAAATATAATATATATTAAATGATCTTACTCAATCAGAATATTTTTATTATCATTATCATTATAATATATGTGTATAAAGTTGCCTATATTATTTGAATTTTTAAATTTCTGTGTTCTAATTAAGTTATTTAATAATTCTTTTTGGTGATGTATTCATTAATAAATATATTTTTACTTGTGTTACTTTTTAAAAAAGGTAGGTCCTTTTTTAATTTTAAAAGGGTATTCTAATTTTTAACGACATAATCTTTGATTGTAGCCTTCAAATTTAAAACAAAAATGGCTAAAGCATTAATTATTTTTTACTCGAAATTCACTACTGCAATTGCACTATAAATCATTTTTCAAAAAACCTAATCTAATACTTATTTTTTGTATAATATAATCCATGAAAATCAACATCAATAATATTTATATAAAACAAACAAATATTTTAATAATATTATTAGTTCCTATGTATAATATTATAACTTGTTATTTTACTCTAAACTAGTAGGCGCACATCAAGCACAATGTTCAATACTGCTTAACCACTGAGTGTTCTCAGGACTTAACTTTATGTGTGGAGTATGGACACAGAAAACTTTCTTAAAAGATGGCATATTATGCCAATATATTTAGCTTTTTTTTTCGTTTTTAAAGCTTAAGTTGGTACTTATTAATTTTATATTTTTTACTGTATGAACCTTCTTATAAGGAGCATTAATTAGACTTTATTGATACTATATAGATTTGAATTATGTACTAACTGAACACATTTTAATAATTATTTTAAATTAAATCTCAATCAACAAAAGTGTAATGAGTAGATGAGTAATTGATGGTAGTATGAAACGTTAATTATTTCTAACTTCTAGAGCAGGTAGGTACTTGTAAACTATTTTTGTACATTAACTAAAGCATGATTAACCAATAGGCTGAGTAGGCTACAGCTTAGGACGCTAATCGGCCAATAGTTAAATTGGGGGCGCCACAAAATAATTTGTTTTACGAATATAGAACGTGGGTGCGCTAAATCAACCTTAGCCTACTGGCGACCAGCTCCTTAATTAGGTATTGACATTAACTATCGAGTATAAATTTTACAGATGTGGGATGTTATTTTATTTTTTTTTATAAAAACGTTTTAGCCGTTTCAAAACGTAATGGGTACCTGCATTCGGGATAAATTTCGGCTGTTAGGGTCAACACGAATGCGCGTTATAAATATAAATACAAAAACGATTTTGACGTTAAAGCCGATTATATAATATAAATATATTGACAACAATAATAGACTCGCGATTGGAAGGTTCGCGGAAACTTTCCGACCATAAGTGGTAGGTACTTATCCATCGCGTCGGGTGGCGGGAAAACGGAAAATTCACTTCACCCACCAAATCGTGCGTGGGGCGAGCGCAACGAAAACGAAACGCGCGAAATCCCGAGACAGCGCGACCAGACGACGGCGAGCTGTCATTGGCCCGGAACTACAACGGGGAGCCGGTGTGATTCGAAATTTCGCGCCGTGCGGACCCGACGCCCGTTCATTTCGTTTCCCGTCGCCGGTCCGCTGACTCCGTCGTCCGTTCGATACGAATTTATCGTCCATAGCCACGACTTTGGGCACATCGTACAGTCGTGCAGTTGGTCTGCAGCTATTTTCCAAAAGCCTAATATAAATCCGTGGATAGTGGGATCGATTTAATTCGGAGACGACACAATAACAGGTTAGTTCGCAGTATAGGTATATATTATTATAATATTATAAGTACGGGCAATACAGTGTTGAGAACGTGGTTAAAAGTATTAAGCTATTATGATAGTCGTTTTCTATATTTCACAACGCGCTATTAGAAGAAAACAATATATATTATTCTCAGAATTCGGAAAAGATATAGGTAGGTTCAAGTGTGAAATCCCAGCTATATGTTATACGTTTAATAGTAGTGATAATCATTTGGTTTTTTTTTGGTTGTGATTAGTCACTACTACTCACTAGTCAGTGGGCGAGTAATAAAGAATGGCACTTCAAAATTTGCTATCACAATTAATAAGGAAAATTTATTGTCATGATAGGTGACCTATATAGTCTTTTATATGAATTAACGTAATACTCCGATATCTGTAACGGCAGTATATATAGCTATAGCTAGACGATAGGTAGGTACTTACCATGATAGCAAATAAATAAATACTTTGACTACCAACCGTTTTGTTGAAAATTCAATTGCATATTACAGTTTTGTTCCGTAAACTGTGTAGCTCTGCATTATAGTCGAAATACCTATAAATTCTAATGTGCAATATGATATTATATAAAATTTTTAATACACCTACGTTGGCTACGTACAATTTATGGAACAAATTAATTGAATTCGTACATAGCATTGACTATTCGTTAATTTGCATTTGTTTTTAATTTTAAATATTTAGGTATTTATCCAATTTAATTTAAATTAACTATTTTTGAAAAATTAGGCTTAAAAATTGATTTATTTATTATCTAACGAAAAATTTAAAAATATAATACTTTAAGTAGGTAAACCTATTCATGTAGAATAGCATATTGTTATTATTGTATATTTTTAGATGACACCTAAGTACAAACGGTAGGTATACCCAAGTATAATACTAAAATATATAAATATATTTGATACATAGATAAACATTTAAAATTAAATATTAACATATTTTTATAATCAAAATTACTATATTATTATTAGTAGTAGTAGTAGTACTTAGGTGTTGCCGGTGTTGGGTACCGTTAACTATAGGCACAAACAAAATGTTTAATGTAGCAGGTTTCTGAGGTACTTACCAATGTAATGGTAGGTATATTATTTGTTAATATATATCTGTAATCTGTGACTAAAAAGATTAAAAATATTAAATTATAATTGTATTTAAGGTAAGTGGTTTCATTTAAAATTTTAAAATTATTGTTTTATTAGCCAAGTGCCTATACTGTGAAATCATAGGCAGTACTTACCTACCTACAGCCACTATATAATATACCTATGTATTAATATTTCTATATTTTATGTAAGATAAAGAAATAATAATATAACTATGATACGATTTCGTAGGTAGGTATGTATAATGTATTTATATACAAAAAATGTACACTAAAAATATTTAAAATAAATTGATCTTTGTTTTGTTTTCTGTGTTAGAATATATGTATCATTGTTAATTTTATGGCGCAACAATATATAGGGTAGGTATATTATTTATCAATTAACCATAGTCAGCCATTAATGTAGGGTAGTATATAAAATAAATATTATACGTTAGTAAACTATTACACGATTTGTTTCAAATTTTTCAAACTTTTGTTAAACAATTTGGTGTTTTCTATTGTGTTTCATTTTCATACTGCAGTCTGCAGTGTTTGTTCTTTCAAAAAGTTTTTTAAATATAAATATTCCTTTGAAATACGGCCATTTCAAAACTTTAACTTATTAAAACTATTAACTGTATTTTAAAGTATATTTAAAAACTCAATTGTAACGTGGGAAGTAGGATGTTTTGTTTCAATCTTGAAATATACGTTCTGTAAACATTTTTTATTAATTATATATTTTATGGTTTACTCTGAATAGCGTAAAAAAAAACATATAATTGTAAAATCATTGCATTCATTACTTCATTCAGAATCTAAAAGTAAAAAAAAAATAATAATAATAAAAAATAGTGTTAAAATAATAGTGCGTTTTGTACTAATCAAGAAACGGTGTTTTTTTTAAACAGTTAATTAAACATAAGAATACCCAGTACCTACGTTTTAAGTTTTTAACAATATGACTATAATATATGTCTATATCTGACCATTATGTTTCCTGTAATGTTTAGTATTTATTATCAGACTTGGTGTATAACTCGATATTAATATTTTTGATATTAAGTAGGTAGGTAAGTACGTTTTGTACTTCATCCCTATTTCCTCAATTAGAAAGAATTTTTCTTACCCGATTTACAATCGTAGCAACTAATTTAATGATAGTGGTAGTTTAAATTTAAAGAGATTGTCACCATGAGGACAATATTATTTTACGTTTAATGTCAACAATGTTACAATATCAAATGTTTACATTGAATAGTTTTAAAATTTAACCAATATTATTTGATTTTGAAATAATATCATAATAATTATGTCATAAAACATTTGATTTATAAAATTAATAGAAAAAAGTCGGAAAAGTGGGAACATAAGGTTATTTAATTTTTATCTGTGAGCAACAGTACCTATACCATTGCTAACAAAAACAATTCTGAGTGAAGTTCGGTGGATAGCATTACATTAGCTAGTTTAAGTTTTTACGAATGTTTTTAACCGAATTACAACAATAAAACTTTCAAAATTAAAATTTCTATAAATAGCTCAAAAATTGCTAAAAATTTCCGAACTTCAAATCACGAGAAACAAAATCTCAAATAAAACAAATAAGTTCTTTTGTCATTTTTCATTTGAAGCAATATTTCTTGTAGAAAACGTTGTCCGTAATTATTTAATATTATAATATCGTGAAATCGTTCGTTTTTTCTCCTTTAACCGCTTTTATTTCAATAACCATTACGAAAATCGAAAAATGACCTGTTCAAAGTTCTAGCTCAAGAACATTACCTTTCAGAAAAGATGCTACACTTGATACTTTTGAGCAAGTTTAGGAGGAGAAAAAGTATTTTCAGAATAAAAAAAAAGAAAAAGAAATAAACATCATTGTAAAACCAATACATTCCTCGTTTCACTCAGAATCTAAAATATGATTTATTTTTGTAAATTTACCAAGTTGTTTAAGAGAACATCAGGTCAACAGTGGAAAGCGCTACATCGAGAGCTTTTAAATACTGTTTCTGGTACTAAACTTTTTTTTTTGGTTAATCGCAATACAATAATCTTAATATTGTTTTATAATATTTTATTAAGAAAAACAAAACACAATTTAAATTTTTATGATAAAGTTACCAATGAATTTATAAAAAAAGATAGACGAATGGATTTTATCTATATATACTATACATTATAAAAAAACTATTTTTTATTTACTTAAATAATTAATAATTTACCTTAATAAGTAACGGATTTTTTGGCGTTTACCCAGCTTTTAATACTACCACACACGGCTGGATGTAACATAAAATATTTGAAAATATTATTTTTTATTTATTTTATTGTTTATAAAATTATAATAATAAATTACAATACAATATAAATTAATTTATGCATAAAATACATAATTATGTATAATATATTAATTTTATATTTTATTGAATTGATGAGCTTAGTTCCTTATAAGATTTATAGCAGGTTTTTTCAATACATCGAATATAAGTAATGTCTTAGAGACATGTATTGAAAACAGTTATTCAGATGTTAATGTAAAAATACTAATAAGACTGTGTTCCACGCGTTGAGTCCAGAAATACAATGCTGTCCACGATTTTGGACACGAGCACGTGATTTTGCGCAATTTAGAAACTTTCGTGCGAAGTTTATGGCAAATTTATGTGTAGTAAAAAAAGACATTAGGTATTAATCTCTTTAATTTCAGTTAGGGTATACTGTTTGTTATATAGTTTATATAGTTAATTTTTTCTAATTTCATCTGTGTGGTCAAGAAGTTTTTCTATTAAAAATAATTTTTACTATAAGGAGTAAAGAAATGTTTTCATCAATAAATTGTATAAAAATATGTCCATGTTTTCATTTTATCACATTATATTATGCAGAGTAGTATTTACTCCTAAGCGAGAAAATTTTGTAAGAAGTGGAAAAAAAATCATATAAATATTTACTACATTTTTTTTCTTGGGGTAGATATATTTAAAAAGGTCTAGGGCGGCATCTGTTCTAAATTTGCCACTGATTATAAATATTTTTATTTACCTTTCTCTTGATTAAACTTTTGATACGTCTTTATGTGAGATGTGCATTGGTTATTAAATAAAACAATACATTCAATAATAATTGATTAGGTACATACCTAAACAAAATTGCATTGTATTTAGGTAGATAGGTACATTAAATTTAATAAACTATAGTACTATGCCATAGTTCACTATACAATAATTTAGTAAAAATTAAGTAGGTACCTATAAAATAAAAAATGAAAATTTAATTTTATATTTGTATATATAATTATATGCATGGAAAAATATTTCATATATATACGTATGCCAATGGTTTCAATAAGTGTTAAATCCAGACAATTTCTCTAGGAGGGGGGGGGGTTAATTTTTTTTCATTGGTGAATGGTGATACAGTCAGTAGATAGTTTCTATACTGGCAATACGATATAAAAACATTGGTATTAATAAATTAATATATTTTATTGAACGCCATTAGATGCTGTAATCGTAACGAGTATTTTGCATGTATTGTGAAAGTTGTATTTGTTAGGGGTGCGAAAGAAATTTATAGTATACCTGGATTCAACACTGGTTTCAATATGTAAATCAATATTTAATAAAAATAAAAAGTTTAAAACTAGGTAATGTAAAATATAATGTAGGTATGAGTTAATAATATGCAGTCATACTATAAAGACGATAAAATACGTGGGTAGATACTTTGTTAAAGAGTAAAAAGATAAGGATAGAAGTGACGACCATGACGAAAATAATATTTTCAATCAGATTTTGTTAAAATAACTAGGTACCTACGGAAAACATTTTTTTTCTTAGTAAACGTATTATTAAAAAAAAAAAAATTATAAAAATATTTTAAAATTAAGAATTTGCATTTTTGATAAAAACTATTGAAATAAACTCATGAAATTTCGTCTTTTTGAATTATAATAATTAGTATGGAAATAATTTGAAACTAAATTTGCTATAAATGAAGCTTATTTAAAATCACGAAAATATTTCAAGTTCCAAGTTCTACTCGTACCTATGTGTATAAAATTTACAATAAACAGACATTACGTTAGGTACTGCAGAAAAACATTCATGAAATATTATACTACTGCTGCAATGATTTTATTACAAATAATGAAATCAATTACATTTTAATGCATTATACATATTGCATAATCATCAATCATCATATTTAATAAATGATATGATGAATCAATGTTTTACTTTTTGGCTCAGTGTTCCAATCAGTAAAAACTTACTCAAGTATATGAAAAAAAAACCTTGAATGTATTTGATTCATCCATCCAAATAATAAAATAACTATGAATTTCTATTTTTTACGTATGCTGCATGCAACATATAAACTGTTAATATTCGACGGACTGTATTTATTAGTTTCAATAAATATTATCCGAGGGACTGCCAAGTTATTATTTTTTAAACGGTTTTAATTATGACAGGAATAACTATGTTTTAAAATGATATACAGGTAATATTAGCTAGTAGGTATTTGGTAGTGATGAAGTGTTTATAATTTCAAAACATACAGTTATATTATTTATGGAAGTATAAAACTTTAAAAGTGTATGATTATAAAGCAACTTTGTGAATTAAACTTGTTAAATGCACACAATTAGTGATCTTCCTTGTTGAGAGTGTTTGAATGTCAAATTGTATAAAAATAACATACATCATTGTTATGTAATATTAAGCTTTACTTAGAAATACTACATTTTTTTTTTGAAATACTTAAAGTGTACAGTTTTCAATGTATTTGCCATTTGGTACGAGTAACTGATCAGAGTCTTTTGAAATAACAGAAGCTATTTTTACTTTTCTGTTAAAATCCGAATTTTACCTTCGTTTAACAAAATATTCAAAGAAATAATGTTATATAAATATTTTACTTTTCCGTCTTTTTTCATTTTGATTGACACTGTTCCAATCAAATAATTTTAGTTTAATATTTTTCTTATTACCCCCGTGTATATTGTTCCAACAAAAATATATTTTGGATGAATGGCGATTTTTAAAAGTAATTGCTTTTATCAGTACATAACAACGTTTAAAATAAATTAAAATTTTAGTATAATAACTAATCAATAATCAATGATAAATAAATTTTAACGTCACGATTATTTAATATAATAAATTGTTTACAGTAAAAATCTGCAATTATGCTTGAAACTCATATTTGATGTAGTCAATTTATTATTGGCCTCGGGATACCGAGACGAAGGCAGAGTACGGTTGACGCGAGCTGGTCGGTCAATACTACGCGCGGTGTGGAATAACGTGCCGCAACACGTCTGGCGTTTCTACGCGAAGAACGCGCACTACTGTCACGTGGACGCGGACGGCGCGAGGAGCCGCTGGTCACGGGCTGCCTATCGCTGGTCGGCTGCTTGATGGGCTCCACGACGGAAGAGCACCTGCGGCCCCCTGAGCACTTCCTGAATAGTCACATTTTATTTATCGTCATAACAATTTTTATACAGAAATAATATATTATATTTTTAAGCCAAAAAACAGTATGTTGGAAATAATAAAATAAAATATTAAATTCATACTTCAAATAAATATTTGAAAGCTTAATAGCTTGCCACTGATTAATGCTTAAAAAAAAAACTGAAAAAATTGTAAACAATTTAAAAAATGCTGAGATGCATTATTTCAATTATTACCAACCATACATAATAAAACCAAAAACAATTACGTAGGTATCTAATGTCTAAATCTTTACTACCAAAACATTGAAGTTTTTAGTCTTGTACATATACTTTTAGTATATTATATATTACAATAATATTTTGAAGCAGTCAAATTGTGGTAACAGTGCCTAAATAACACTAATACCTTACCCAATTTGACAATAAATTTTTCCTAACTTTCAAAAACATATACTATGGTAAATTTGAAGTGTTTTAAAAAATCCCTTTTTTTAAGTTAAAAATAATATTTTAATTTATTCAAATAGGTATTACTTTGAAAAACATAAATTAATGTTTAATAATCTAAACAAAATCATTAAAAAAAAAAAAAAAAAAAAAAAAAATTAATAATAATACTTTAATTTTAATATTTAGATAATATATCCAAATTATAATAAGCAAAATATTTTCGAAAATATTTTAATCCATAAATTCAATATATAAGTAACATATTACATATAATTTGAATATCTTCAGGTATTCAATTCAACATAATATATTGTGCATTTGTGCTTTATTAACCCTTCTTATGCGCGCTTATGGCTAGCTAGGATGCCTTTGTGTATTATCCTTTTAATATTTACATAAGTTTCTATAGATTTTCTAGAAAAATACTATAACTATATACATTATAAAGTTCTAATTCATGTCCCTATGAATAATATTTTTGAATTATAAAAATAACGAGTATCGTTGTTCATTTTCTTGCAGAACTATATACATAGATACCTAAGTATATAATTTTTTTTAAATATGAACATAAAATAAGTGTCTAAAATAATTGTATTCATATATTTTTTTATATATTTCAGTTTCAGATTTTCAATATGAAAGACTTTTCAGAAATAGTTTATTAAATTTTCAAGCTCTAACTATAAAAAGTTGTAAATTTTATAAATTTTCAACTGCAAAACAACTTGACAAATTTTCATAATTTTCATACATTTTATCAAAATTTGATCTTCAAATACTTATAAAAATAAATAACGCATGTG
Source organism: Aphis gossypii (assembly GCF_020184175.1). NCBI lineage: Eukaryota > Metazoa > Arthropoda > Insecta > Hemiptera > Aphididae > Aphis > Aphis gossypii. The sequence goes on from NC_065533.1 coordinate 36,730,695, forward strand.
TATTTTAAATATTTTATTATATTTAAACGAATAACTTATGTGAGGTACGAAATTTTCAAGCTTTTTGACCAAATTAAAAACTTATTATAAACATTTATAAAAATTCAACTAAAAATAATAAAAATTGTATTTCATATAGAAAATTATCATATAAAGATTTGGTGAAAATTCCATGTAACTACCTTTCGACGATTATCAATTGTTTTTTAATTACAATTTCAATCAAAAATCATTTAAGGAGATATAGGTAACTACCTATTATGTATACTCCGCTGTAAACTAACTAGTTTACAGTGGAGTATACAATATCGTAACATTTAAAAAATTTAAACTTCAAATGCTTATAAAAAATTAATTTGAAACTCATTTGGTTGAAACTTTTTTTTAATAAAAGTTGAAAAAAACTCACGAGCTATCTAGTATATATTTTCCAATTTAGGTAAAGTAATATTAAAAATTTTGAGATTTTATGAGTTTTGTTGGGATTTTAAATTTAAATGTCCTTAAAAAATATGTTGACTATACTTTTAATGATTTTCAAATATCTATAAATAGTTCAAAAATAATTAAAATATTTTTATATTATATTATAAAATATATTATTACTTACACACTTCGGTATTTTAAATATTTTGGCATCTTATTGTACGCGCTCTAGTACCCAATTTATATCTTTATTATCGTGACTTAATGGTACATACCCAAAATATTGAAAGTTTGTGGTGCCCGTTGAGGCTAAATATTGTGAAAAATATGTGTGGTAAAAATTACTCCAGACTTACTTCCATGGTATAATATAATAAAATTATAAATTATATATATCTTAGACCATGCGGAAAGTTAGTTTTGGGGTAGCCTGTTTGAAAACTACTTAGTATTTTTCCAAGTAGCATGCTATTTTTCAGGCTTATTGCATACAAGTTAACTGCAATTAGGCCATTTTAATAATTTTATTCTAAGGGTTATTTATAATGACACAGTATATTATTATTCTGTCAAGCGCATCATTATTTGTTTTGCACGGTGTTTTTCACATGTAACATATAAACTTAACTATTATATTACATAGTATATTATAGGTACATTATTTTTGTATACAACTTTGCACAATATTATATTATCTAATGGTCCACGATCTACTTTATATTAATAAGATTATATTACGTGTGTCTAAAGAATGATCTTATTCACATTTGATAAGCAAAGTATTTTAATTATTAACGGTTATTAATGTTCAAGTCACACAAAAAAAAAACAAAATCAATTTTGTCATAAACTGGATTTGCGAAAAAAATTCTCATTTTTCTTCTATTAATGTTTTTTTGGTTAATCTGAAAAATAATTAGAATTTTTAATTTTAATATCTTAAAAGTACAAACTAGACCCGATTTTTTCTAAAACTACTCTTAAAGTTCAAGTACCTAATTATCGTGTATACATGCATAAAAATACACGTATCAGTATAAAATTAATACATTTATTGATCCGTTCAGTTTAAAATAGAAAAATTATTGAAAATTATATACAAATAACACTTCAAAACTAAAATGGCATTAAGCTATATCATAATAATAATAAAAGTTAATGCATATTAATTGATAAAGTAATTACTTATAATATTAAAAATAAAATAATAATACCATTAAACAGTGAATTTCGTTTAGTCAGATAAGCCTATTTATATAAGAGATCAAACTTATATATTATACTTATTATAGATTATAGGTGCCCGTATGGTTTTTAATTATTATGGAAAATATATATTTAACGAAAAATATAAAATAATTGTTATTAAGTAATGGAAGTCCTGTCAGAGTATCTTTTTAGTGTATCGAGTATCATTTGTTAAAATAATTTTTTGAAACGCTCGATACGCATAGATTAAAAAAGTATCACGATGCTAGATACTCGATACTTTACTGAAAAGATAGTGTCGTGATAAAATATATATATATAATATTGCATTACTGCATTACTGTCTACCCCTGATAAATACCTGATTATACCTACCTATAATATTATTATTTTTTTAATTAAGCGAGTATCTTATCAATGTAAATTAATATAAGACGTTCATTTACGTATTCTTATTTATTTGTATGAAAATAGAGGTTATGTTAAGTTAGATTTGAGAGATAATGGCAAGTTTTTGGGTGCAAAAAATCTGTACCTGTCTCCAGATGTCAAATATTATAGTTATAAAGGACCATATTGTGTTTGCAATATTATATCATTATAACGGTATAACTTTTATAACACCTTTATCACGGATCGAATCGTAAGCACTTATTCACAGAAATGAACAACGACCAACTATATTATTCATTACACAGTGATAAAGCAAGTTGATCGCGTCATTATGGCCATTCAACCACGTCGATTTTATGTCATGGTAATTTCAAAATTTAAATAACTCGAAAGATTCCTCAAGCTCTTGACGCAGGAAGTTTGATGATCTTGAATTGATTCTCGAGGTAGGTTGCATATTATAATACAAACTTATTGAATGTGTAATATTATCCAAACACGCATCATGTGAGTATTGAGTAATGTATATATTTGTTATATATTGTTTTTATTAATTTAAACTATAGGCAAACAATTGCGCTTGTGAATAATTAAGTATTATAAGACAATATAAATTGTAATTACCTATTTAATTTGTCGTATCAATAAATGGCTGCTTAAAATAAATAATCTGTTAAGAAATGTTCAGTCTTAAAACTATAGTTGGTAGGAACACACCTATCTGCATTATTGTTTTACTTTTATTGAAGACAACGCATATCGATTTACAGGTTTTGCATAACGTGTGTTAAACGATGTCGTATTGTATTATGAAAACGGTAACTGTTCTATACATTGATAATTGTATTCTAAACTCTAAATACAAAAAGTTCCCATCCATTTTGTGTAAACTTAATTGAATGGGTTTCATCGTGTTTTACACTTTATTATAATTACACAACATTAAGCTTATTATAGTGTTCTGCCCCACTACAAATGGTTTTGCAGTATAAGAACGCAGAGATTACGCAATATAGCAATACATAAAAATGGTACCAATATGGGATTACTCGTGAATTTATTTACGAATAGAACGAAACATCTTTCAAGCTTTCGATTATATCACTTATCCTGATTTAGTTCCAGTAAACTCCTATACAAAATATCTTAAAAATAGTTGCACCACGCATTAACAATAATGATTGACTGTTGCTGCAGTAGTGTACATACGTATATAGGTTTAGACACGTATTCCATACCATTATAGTAATAGTAACATAGTAGTCATAATATAATAATGCCACTGCAATCATTGTAGATCGTAGATGAATAATTATTAAATAAAACTAGGTATATTAAGTATCCGAAATTAAAAATTTCAGCATGAAAATAATTCAAAAGTTAAAACGTTTTTATTTTGTATATGGTTATGTTATTACATTTTATATTGTCGTTGAAAAATATATTTAAATCAATTCCATGCTGTAATATAGTTACGAGGTCTACTACCCGTATAATATTCTTATTATCATCACTTTTTTTTACCCATGTTAATACGCACAACGCTCATCAAGAGCTTCTTTGCACCATAAAACCTTCTGGTTATACTTAAACATGTTTGTATTAATTTATTAATTTTGAATCATTACTATTTTCAGAAATAAATTAAAAGTTTTCAGTCTTTTAAATTATTATCAAAAATTTTATTTTTTCATTTTTATTATACCAACAAAATATTATTTAAAGAAAACGGCGTAAAAAGTTTTACCCGTAAGCTGGTGGAGGGAAGGGAGTAATAATGTGTGTTAAGATTTTTCTTTGGGTGCGGGGGTTATTATTTCTGAAGACCTATTGAACAACCATCTGTTGATATATAAAATTAAACTCGGTGAAACAATAAAAAAAAAGTAACTGCTTTGATGTACATAAAGTAGGTATTGAGAATACCTTGTCATTGAGAAGTCATTGAATTTTTTTGTTAAATTTGAATTCAATAATAAATTTAAAATGATTGAATACGAAAAATAATTCTGAGCGAAGACGCGTGCAGGTCTATCAGTCTATGTTACTAAATTTAAAATACCGTAATATAGTAATACGGTATAGGTATAGTAATAGAAATAGTAATACAGTATAGGTTGAATACATTTTTACAATAAACGTAACATTTATTATACTATTAGTATATATTTAGTATATTACTTAGTATTATTAGTATATTATTTTTGAATCAATACCGACTTGCCATTTAACGGCGTGTATTCGGTATAGGTTTATATAATATAAATAGATGATAGAAATTTTCAAGCTTTAATATGTGATAGGTATGCAGTTGTATTTAAAGTACAAAACTTTTAAGTATAAAAGAAGAAATAAATAGATAATCATATTTTTTTTAACTATAAAAGTATAGAATCAACTATGGTCTTAGTAAGCATCTCAAAAAATGATATCTTAACATTACTACAGATATTACATATAATTCACATAGGTACCATTTGTTTGTACGATAATACTTATTAAGATGTTGACATTTTCAACACAATAGTTATATAAGTACTTTGGTGTACGTTATGAGACACTGTTAGATTTTCTTAACGTCCTTGTCAAAATTATTTTTTTCGTGGTACCTCTTATTTATTTTTTGATGCAACGTTGTCTCTTTTGAAACAAATAAATAAATATTGTAAGACGATTCTTCAAATAGAATGTATATGTATTTACAAAAGTTACGACAGCCTTTGGCTAATGGGGCGGTACATTCAATTGAACATTATTTATAAAGAAAATATGTCATAATGTATTACTATAAAGTCATAAAAGGGAAATTGTCAATTTAAATTATTATTATATATAGGTACATGCAGTATTATATTATGCATTATGTTAGTCATTCAAAATTGTTTTTTCTTTTTCTTTTATATATTAACACAAGACACAACAATGGTAAATGTTACGATATTTTTTTTCAAAAGAATAAGGGTAAAAATTTCAGAAAAAAAATAAGCCAATATAAATATAGACTTATTGGAAATAAGAATAACTATATGTTTTCTAAAATTTGATACATTAGTACTACAGCAATAGCTGTTTATATATAGTTCAATTAGGAAGTAAATACTACAATAATTCATGTTCTAAATTTAAAAGCACATTTTTGAAATGATTTTTCTGAACAAAGTTACCTATATGATTTTTGATCTTCAGTATAAATTTTCTTAAAGTAAACCTCTAAAATAAGAGCCTTATATAAATTCTAAGAAATGATATGTAAAAAAGATATTTTTTTTTAACTGATGTGTACTCTGTACAGCGCTGTATATTGATACTTATAATACTGTTTACTTAAAAACTACCAATAAGTTATTTTATAAAACGGTCAATTATTATTATTTAATACATATACCTGTAGTTTATATTCTTAAAAATAAATATGTTCTTTCTCCCAATGGCCACAATACTGAGGGTTATCTTTAATAAAAAATAAAATGAAAAACGGTCAATTACTTTAAGTTTATAAGTCATAATTTATAATTTGTTGATTCAAAATTTTACGATACTGGCAAGCGACAGGACGTGCATCCAATTGATGTAGTTAATCGGGATTTACACCGGGTAGTGATATAACTAATGATAGCTATGGAATCTCAATTACCATATATCTCGTATGTATTTATTTGTTTTTCATTAAAAAAAACACTGGGTGATAACTAACTGCTATAGATGCTCAATACTACCATTTTAGTATGTATTTAGAAGAAAAGCATCGGCTAGACGATGGACACAATTTTACATAAGATGATGCTTGACTGCTAGACACTCAAATACGACAATTTAATTTACCCTATTTCTGTAGATGACCGATTTCTAGACAATTTCTAGTGAAATAATTTTCACTTTTCCCACCCCAATAAATGCAAAACCCAAATTTTCATTCTAGTTACACGCCTTAGTTATTTTATAAAACAGCTGATTTTTATTAGTAATAATTTGTAATTTGTTAATTTAAAATTTAACAATGATCATCTAGTATTTTATTTTACTTTTTATAATTTGTAATTTCATATACTTTAATCGAAATAGTATTTTATGAACTTATATTTACAGCGTAATCATAAATCATAATAATTGTTAATAATAATTTCAGTCGAAAGAAAAATAATCTAAATCCAATATAGTTAACATAGATAGGTAATAAACGGCACGGTGCATAAATTACATAGTTTTATAATATCGCTGGTAGGTAACAATTATTTCGTTTGAAATATGTATTGATGGATCGTAAAAGTTTTGTTTTATTGTGGACCTTTGTTTATTTGTTTCTAGTATAATTTGTGACATTACCACGGATGATCTTGTAGGCAGTGAAGAATGGGGGAAATGATACCGGTCACTGATTTTGGTTCCTAAAAAAAAGTATACCTAATACTTTGACGTAACCAACGCTTTGGTTTAATAAATGATGATATTATTATAGTATATAATTTGATATCATAATGTTTATTATATGATTTTCCCCTGTCAAATTTTTACGATTTTAATATTTAAATCTAGTGTACTATGATCTAAAATAAAACATATTTATATTCCAACTAGTTATAAATAAGTACTATTTAATAATTGTCTATAATAATATAGTTATTATTATTTTTGTAAAAACAGTTAAGAGAGGGATAACACCAATTAATTTTTAAGAAGAAATACTGACCATATAATTCTAATGTGTGGTTGTATAACCTCATCGTAAACTTGTATATGTATAATAACGTACAAGTGATACTCAGAACAATCGAAATAAATTATGATACATGATACATAGAACATTTTAAAATCATAATTAAAAACATTGTAACTAAATCATATAGGTAGTTATTTAATTTGTATTTTGTAGTTACCTATCACAATACATATTATTATTGAAAATAATATAAACGAGTAATGCAATAATTATTAACTTAGAAATTATGAAGTTAAATGAAGTAAATTTTTAAGCATTAATTATATTAATATTGATTTATTTTATAATAATATAGGTACAATAATGTTGAGTTATCTATTAGTTTTAGATCTTGGATGAAGCGATGAGTGTATTGATTTTATATCGATGTTTTTTTTTTTATGTATGGAGACACTTTTTACAGCAGAAAAATACTTCAATTTAAATACCTTTTCTAGTGAGAAAATTAATCTAATTGGAGGTCAAAAATTGTAATGTTATTAGATCGCGTTAATCAAGAGTAAACCTTAAATAAACAGGCAAGCCAGAATAATGACAGCACTTAAGAATGGCTTAATGTATCTTTATAAGGTCTTTAAGTTGATAAGACTTCAACCATAAAAACTCTAAGTCTAAAGGATTTGTCTAAAAGACACAATCATGATTAATAATTTTTTTTCTATCATTCAATTGTGATTGGTTAATATAATCTTGTTTAAAATACCTATTATGTTTACAAAAATCAGTTTTTATTATATAATTGAATATTCTTACTTCAGTAAGTCAATAAATATACTATTAATTCAAAATTCAAATAAATAAAATAATAATGTTTTTGTTGTTGTTATTTAAGGAAATTTAACAGATAAATTTATACATTTAACATATGATACGGTTAAATTTAATTAAATAAATATCTATAAAAAAAATAATTAGTAAACTTTTTTCTTTTTAGTAAGAATCTTAAATAAGTAATAATACCTTTTCAATATCGGAATAAATAAATGAAAAGTTCATGTTACAGAATGTACCTAATTCAGGTTTCATCATTTACTAGTTCATACTGTAACTAAAATATACGTATACGGTATACCTAATATATACTTAATATTTAAATACTTTTTTTTGAAACATTTAAAGTTCAATGAAGAATAGAAATTTTAATTTCTCATCTTTTGTAGTTTGAAAATATTTGACGTAACTTAAGACTTTTACGTACCTATAGGTGAAAAGTTTTACCCTGGTCCCTGACCCAAGAGAAATACCAATATTTTAAATATTTTTAATTATCAGTCTTCTGTACCTATTTTAAACTTAGTCATTACCAATGGCGGCGCTAGTCGTGGGCGGTGTGGGCACCTCAAAGGGCCTCACGTTCTTTGTTACTTAAATAATGTTTACTAAAAAAAAATTTAAAAAAGGGCCTCTTTAAGTCTACTTCGCCCACATATAAATTTTACCTCGCCCCGCCACTGGTCATTACTCTCAGCTAATATGTTAATGCTTCAATTTTTAACACACATTTTAAATATTAAAAAGATAATTTTTTAATTTGCATGAGGTAATTTGTAGTTTAATTTAGACTGCTTATAGGAAAATTCGACAAATAATTAGAAATAGAAAAATTTTCAAAAGAACAAATGAACGATTGTGGTAAATAGATATAGTGATGAATGTTGATAGACACACACACTCAAAAAATCACATCATTGAAACTTACAAGAGTAATAATAAGACCAATATGTTCAATCGTTGTTATCAAAATCTATTATTTAAAATTATTTATTTTTAATGTAAATCACTTGTTGTTTACTCACTGAGTCTCTATATACGAACGGGAAAAAAAAATATATAAACTAACTGAATCCCGAGTACAAAAGGAACATATAACTACTAATTGAGTCTTGAGGTTAGGAAACTAATAGTATACGAATCGAGTCCAAGAATTATTTCGAGTAAAATATAAAATCAACCGTCTGGAGTCCAGACGCAGCGGAAATTATGCCGCACAGCATTAAATTATATGTTATTCTCACACTTATGCCGCACGCAGCCACGCCGTGCCCATCATGCGTCAAAAGCCGCTTCGTCTGGACGTGTCTTATAATATTAAACGTATGGTCGTATGGATACGTGATTCGCGAATACTTAATAGAATAATTGGATTTGAATACATACAATGTTTATCCCAAATATTTTTACCAATATAAAAAATGTTATATTCTATCACCAATGCACCTAAATCTATCATTTTTTTAAATTTAATAATAAAACATTTTGAATATAATATTATACTATTAATTTTTTTTTAAATATTGTTATAAAATATTTTTTAAATAAATATGAACTTCTTGGACAAAAAATATAACTAAAATATTTCTTAATTATTTACGCAATTTCTTAACAACAATAAAAAACATTTTGACAACTATATTATATATTGACAATTATATAAGCTAGTAGCTATATAATTTTCCTGAAAATATTTTTCCATAATTAAAAAATATTTTTATGCCGTGTGGGAATGGGAGGGAAAAAGTTTTTTTTTTACTTGTCGACACTCAGTATTAGAACACAAACTTAATTAGTAATATACTAAACATTTCATGGGACTCCATTGGTACCTATATACAGGGTGATATTTTTTTTATCAAACAACAAAAAGTATTGAATTTTTTCAAATTTTTTTTTTTAAATTTAAGATCCATACTGTTCTTGAATTGTAGAACCCTTCCATATTTTCATCTTTATATTTATTAGGTAAGCCACTATCAAATTTTGATTTACAAATTACAATATATACTTAAAATTTCGTAAATTAACAAGGCTATTTTTTTTATGAATTATCACATTCAAATCTTCATTTTTCGTTAATCCGTTGATGAGAAATAGCTTCTCAAAGTTGTGTAGTTTTGGGAAGTGTTTATTGAATGTAAATGTGTTAAACTCGTCAATAGATAAGTAGTAATAAGTACCTAGTATAGCAGTAATATTAGTCCAATTAATTATAACTATATGATAATTTATTGATAAAAGTTATGGCAAGTAGTAACAGCCACAAATATTATTACCATTCTTCGCTACACCATGATGTTGACGATATCGAATTCATCACTATTATAGCTACTGGACTTCAAAAATGAAATTAACAGTTCTGAATAATTATAGTACTGATGTATAACACCTAAAATCTTTCTAAAACAAACTAACTTTGAGCAGCTATAACTCGCCGACGGATCAACGAAAGTTAAAAATTTTAACGTGAAAATTCATGAAAAAAAATGGCTTAATTAATGTATATAATTATTTATATAGGTTGCCATTTAAAAGTCAAAAGTGGATAGTTTTTTTACTATTAAATATAAGAGTAAAAAAAAATTAAAAATGTATACAGTTGTAGAAAAACGTGTATTTAAAACTTTGAAAAAAAAAATTAGAAAACAATCTATATTTTTGAAATAATGAGTGTTTTTGATAAAAAAATCACCCTGTATACTTTAAAACAACCTGGGACACAATTCGTCAAAAAATTATATTGGTACTCAGTTTGTATGCAGCCAAATTAAGTACTATAAAGTGTGCAAATTATTATTAATATATTATTAAATAATAATATAATAATTAAAATCTATTACAATTATATTAAGTCCGATGACAGGAAAGTACACGTTTATTCTTTATAATTTGAACAATCGCGTGGATTCAAAATTTAAAAAGTATTGTCGATACTCTATACGCAAATATTTAATTATCTTATTTAATTTTCACACTGAACTATATTGCATATAATACTAAAACGATAAAATATTATTCCATGTATTATATTATCATTGATTGTATAGTCTATAGTTCCTATATTTATATTAAATTATATAAATTAAAATATAGTCCTGAAAATTAATTTTAATAATCTAAAATACGTTGAAAAACTAGGAGACTATGGATAAAGGTATAAAACCATAAGCCTTATAAATCTGTATAAGCGCTACTTTTTAATATGACGTGAACGACAACCATCAACTATAATTTGAATGTTTCAAAAAAAAAAATTTAAAGTACAGAGGAAAAATATTGTTGATCGCCATGATATACCTAGGACTTTACAATACAAATATTCATATATGATTATTAAATAATGAAAAAACGAAAACTTTTTTATAATGTTTTGTCTGTATTGCAATTACAAACAACTGTTTTATTATTCGTAGGTATTTTAAAAGCAAAATGTAATATTAATTTAATACTGACAAATGGCCACTACATAATATATTGACATTGAAGTAGCTACATAAAACCTCAGTTAACGATTGCTTACTAAATTAGTGTATTTTATTTATTTAGTAAAATAAAATTGTAAAATAATTATAAGAAAAGAACCATTCAGTTATGATGATATTATTTTTTTAATAACCGTGTGCGCATATTCATCAAGCTTGGATTTACGGGAGTAGGGGAGATTTATATATGTGATCTAACCAAATCAAAAATTTTAAAAATAGTTATATGGAAAAAAATTACTTAATTTACATTGTCTTAAAATAAATAAATGGTATTGTTTGGAGTAAACATTAACCTAATTTTTCAAGCCTGAAAAATAAGATTTTATCCTAAAGAATTTGTTATTAAATTGCTCAAAAGTTTGAAATAACCTATCATGCATAACAATACAGTACCTATACAAACTATGTTATTGGCGTTATTGCCAGCAATCATTCAATAACTTGTTAGGTATATTATCTTATCTGTATTAAATGTAACCACTGCTCTTATGTTATACGTTATAATATTATATGTTCATTTCTTATTCTGATACTTGTTCGTTAACACCTGTCCTGTAATCCTGTTCCAGTGATATACTGGCTGTTTCATTATAGTAAGTATCTTTTCAATAATTAATGGATTGTTTTAGTACCTAATAAATAAGCAAACTTTTAATAATATAAAGATAATGTTGTATGCTATTATACGCTGTGTTAAATAAAATAGATACTACCGTTTACTGATACTACTAGATACTTATAACCGTGTCAGTGTGGTCAGTAGATTTATAATAGTGTTGAGTAAATTCCGTTTGAAAATATTTTAGCTCTCCTTCATTTCAGATATACCTTACCTTATTCGTTTTATTATAAAGTAAAAAATTGGTACCAAAGTAATAAGTACTGAACTAACTTAACTAAACCTATGCTAATTAAGTTAGGTTAAGTACCTATATTGAAGTATTTAAATGTAATGTGTTAATATTATGTATACTATAGGATAACCGGATTAAATTGAATGAAAACTATTATATAAACCAATTTTAAATGAACCTACGGCCTACAATACCCTAGCAATTGTATTAAGTACTTCATCTGACCATTTTTTAATTTTAAAATTTATTAAATGTATATATTATTCATGTGTGATATTTGTCATTGAACAAAAATAATCGATAAACATTTATTAATATTTTTTTATCGAGTTAAATACCGGGACATTTTATACTCATTATTATGATATCAGTAATGCTTATAAGTTATAACTCGGTACCGTAGCATGGGGTCAAGTGGGCCAATTTCTGGTATATTTTTTAAGATTCCGAAGAATCTATTTGTTAAAAACAATTGAAACTTGAAATTTATAATCTATACATATAAATATTTAACAGTTGATGAATTTTTTTTTTTACTTTTGCTTGTTTATACTTTTTTTTGTGTTAAAAAATGGTCCACTTTACCTGTATATGTGAGGTCAAGTATAAACCAGGCATTTGATTTTCATTAAAAACCACTTACATATTGATACTAGTTTTGAAGTGGACCACTAAATTACATTTTTAAAAAATAACTAGACAACATTTTGAGCATTAACAATTGTTTTACCATGTTTATCCATAAATTATAAGCAATTATTCAATTTATAACAGAAAATATTGAAAAAAACTTTTCTGATGTTTTTCGAAATGAAAGTTGTTTCAATTTAACAGCTTTGATTGCCAATGTTAAACTTTCTTGGTTGTACTTTAAATTATATTATATAGCGACAAGTATAATTTTTCTTATGACATCTCCCCATAAACCCCCCTATTTTGAGATGGTCCGCTTTACACGAAGTTATCAAAATTTTTGACCTTCTATTATTTCTAAGTATGAAAATAATAACAAATGTCTTATTATTAGTAAGTTAAAAGGTTAACAAGAACCTATTAAACACTTTTAAAAGTATGAAAAATAATCCTAGTCTTAGGTACTTACTTTTGAATCAACCAAAAAAAAAAAAAAACCCATAATTTTGTGTAAAACAAAAAGATAAGTATTGGTAATGATCGTTTTTTACGGTTGTAATAACTAGTATCAAAAATTGTTCATTATCATCACGGACGTGAAATCGTAAAATTGACTAAACTAATTTTGATAAAACCATTTTAATGTTATGCTGATAAACATTCAAAAAATGAGAATGGACCCCTTCACGCATTACCTGAAGGTCCACTACACCCCGTTCTACGGTAACAATACTAAGTCTCGAAAAACTTATTTTGTACACGTGTTCCTTGTCCAGTAATGCTCTGAAAAATCCGAATCAAAATACTGAAATTTATTTTTATGAATATGTATTTTCAAGTTACCTATACGGTTTTAATGATTAACTTTATTGTATTTTCAAACGTTATTTAAATTTGACCACAACTGATCGAGTTTTCGTTTTTGTCCTTTATTAAACTTACGAGTTCCATAACCAAGCTAGGTAGGTACACATTGTTAATCATCGTGTTTCAAAATGTTCGTAAAAACTCGTAAACAGTTTAGCTTTAAACACGGCAGTTCAGCACAGAAGCTCAATATGACAGCATGGGTCAGTTTTGAATAACAAACTTTTGTACTTTAAACAGGGAAAATAAAAATGGCCAGTATTTCTTAAATAACTGAGAAAATTTAAAATTGAATTAAGATAAGATGAGAGTTATTACGCGTATTAAGTTGGTTAAGTGAAAATACTGTAAAACTTAACACAATACTTCTCATAAGCTTGTTAATTTTAATTTAAAAACTATTGAGAATTTATAGTCACAATATTTTTTAACGATTATTTAAATTTAAAATTACAACAAATTTGTAAATGGAAATTTTAAAATTATTTTGTAGTTAAGAAAATCATAAACAATTTTCTTTTTATATTTAAGACATGAAAAGTTAATACAAGGTTTTTTCAATCTATGTTAAAAAATGTTTTTACCAGAAAATCTATTACATTTTCTATGAACGTTTGAAGTTTAAATTTATTGTGTATTTAACCATAAAATAACTTATAACAATTTCTCCTTTATTGATTTTTGATATTTGTTGTAATTAAAAAATGAATAACCTACAATACTTAAAATTTTCATCAAGTGTTTATATAATTTTCTATATTATGTAATATAATTTTCAAAATATTCCAATTCTTTATTAGTTTTTTATAGCTATTTAAATTCTGATGATTGTAATTGAGGATTTTAAATTTTCTTATTCATTCTGCAAATGTACGATCGCGCGTGCAAAGTGCAACACACTTAATTAATGAATAGGTACTTATTGTAAATAACTATGATACAGTCTGAGTTAATGAACAGGTGTATGATAGACATCATAGGTTAAGGTATCTATTGGCTACAATTATATTTTTACTACCAATTGTTATTTTATTTACGAGATATCCCTATAAGGACCAAGTTAATAATATAAAACGAAGTTCACAAAAGTTTGACGTTTTATATATTTATATAGATTAAATGAATTTATATTACATTATAATATAATAATGTTTAAAATGATTTAAGCTATATTTCGTATACGCTAAACTCTAATAATAAAACTTTAAACTTCTAATCTGCGCCTTGCATTTTGTAATTTTCTATACAACCACTGTTATAGCAGTGGTCAGAAATTCGATTCTAAATCTAAAAAATAGAGGGTGTCAAAAGTAAAATTGACTACATTTCTTAGTGTACTTATTTATGTTACGTTATTGCGAAAAAAAAGTCAGAAAAACAAATTACTGTAGGTACTATATAGATTTTTACTAACTACCTACTAAGTGTTTTTATATAATATTTATATTTTTTGTACCTACGTGGTATAATATTTAAAAGATTTTAATTGCTTTTAAGCTATTTATGTGGCTAAGTCGTTAAAAAAAATTTCTTTGGTCAAATAACTTGACATTTTAATCCTTCATAATTTGTTATTCAAGTTATTTAAAAATATAAAAGATACAAAGCACTACTTTTTATTAAAATCACATTTAAACTATAAATTTAGTAGGATATAGGTACTAATTTTAATTATTTTGTGTAATTCAATGAGGTTACGGTAGGTTTTATTTTCACATATTCAAAACAAGTGTAGGTATCTTATCTAACTTATTTAAATACAGGAAAACATTGCAATACATCTTTTCCACATAACTATTCAATTTATATGGTAAAAGAAAAAATAGCGTTTTATAGTCCTATCTCGATAGCGACAAAAATTATAAAATTATCTTAAGACAAAAGAGTAGGACGAACCGAAAATAATAAAAAATGTATACCAGAGGTGATATAAATTAAAATTTAAAACTTCATTGGCGGTAAGGCCCGAGTATTTTTCATTAAGTTCAACTTCAGAGTAAAATTTCTTTGAAAAGACGCTTCTGTCTGAACAGATGACAAAAGTTATCAAAATGCATTAAACGTTATAAATAAACTGCATGTTGTAATTGATGTCGTAAAAGAATGATCGATAGACACTGCATAGTGGAAAATAAAACTCTTATATTAGTGAAATCGTTATAATTATTTATAAACGCATTAATAAACGAAGAAATCAAAGAACGAAACCGTCTGTTTAACAATATACAATATTGGTCCAAACTATAAAGAAATAACTTTAAAAAAAAGTTTTAAATGAAAATAGTAGGTACATTTATTATTTTAGAGTAACGAATAGATTTATTGTTTTTCCTTGAGAAATTTATCCAGGAGAGCTCCTACAAAAGAAGACTTAAAAAAAAATGGATAGTAGCAAAGCAATATATCGTTGAAAATTAATTTAACTTATTACCTACAGTACCTACATTTATTTTTACTTTTAGGTTTAGAATATTTTTAATATCTAATATTAATTATACTTAAGAATAATTATATTATGGTTTATATTAATTAGATACCTACTATAATATTACATTATGAGGTTCGCGGAAAGAACTAAATACATTTTCGTTCTTCCTGGCAGTACCTAATTCAAAAACAATCAGGTTACAGCTTCATCTTTAGACTGACAAACAATTTTAAGTGGACGATATTTATTAGTAGATACCTATTTTATTAAGACATATTTGTCTAGCTTGTAATTTTGCGGTAATAAATATTAAAATTTCAGTCAAATAGATTGCCATCAAGAACACGGTTAGCAATGGCAGACAGTAGGCGATTCCGGTACCTATGTCTTAAATTATTACATTGAACACTCATTTTTTAATTTAATAGGTACATAATTCACAAAAAAGGATATACATTTTTTTTAGGTACTTACATAGAATGTACTTATATACAAAATGTTATGTCAGACATGTTCAGATAATTCCATGATTTAAAAGCTTAAATATGTTGCAAAAAATGTAGGTAATATCGAGAATATAATTTAAATAGGCACTTAAGTAATAATGTAAAAAGCTTAAGTTCATAATTGACAACATTGTGTGTCAATATATAAAGAATAATTAACAAAATATAACATAATTAATTGTAGCTAACATTTAATCAATATAAAAGAAATATCATTATCACGAAAAATAAAAAAATAAATAATTTATATGTGATTTTTTTGCAGCAAGCCCTTCAATTAACATCTGTAGATTAATATTTATAAGGAAAGTATACTATTGAGATGACACTTAAGTACCTACATTGTATGGATGTGACAATATAATATTGTCATATTATATTTATTATTATTCAAGGTATTAAAATTTATTTATTAATTTAACTTAAACGTGGCTGGATTATTTTAATAATCTCTCCCACTCAACACTCAACCTAGTTAGGTTACCTGAAATTACAATTTTGTATTAACTTAATTACGGAGTATATAATTTTTTTTATTTTTCATTTAAAATGATTGTGAATACAGCATGATTAAATTTAAGATTTAAAGTGAATTTCTACCTTCGTGAATGGTATACCTACTTTTAATCGGCACCTACACATCCGTACACACAAGTTTTTAATGAATATTATACTGTAATTATAATCACTAAATGATAGTGACTAATTCAGTCCTCTCAAAATGATATAAGATAATATTGCCTGACAACAGGTAACATATTTTTGTTCAATAATGTTTCAATATAAAAGAAAAAAAATATAGTAACCAAATTCCTTCATTTTTGTGGGACAATTATTAGGTCTAAATAGGCACAATATTTTTTTGCATCTTAACATATATAATACAATCCATAACTGAATTTCTTTAATAAATTAACAATATTATTTTGTATCTACATACTATAAGAACGATAATATCAATTTATTTAAATTTACAGTTTTAAATCCAGAATACTCAAAAAATGGAATACAAATAATCAAAATTAGTACGAATTTTTTTCATTGTTAATATCAAAAAGATATATTATTATTATTCAGTTATGTGGTTTTATTTCATCATACTTTTTTTTTTAAATATTGAAAATTTTCAATTCATTTTTAATTTTAATTATTTATTTTTAGGAAACCAAATAATATAAATATTTATTTTGATCTACCCAACATACAAATTCAAAACAGTTTCTTATTCTTCTGACAATTATCAACATTTTGAATTCAATGACTAAGCAATAATATAGACTATATTATTACTTATGTATGTATTGGGTATAGTAATAAAATTTCGGCAAGTATTATCATCACCTTGAGTTTTTTTTAATTGTAATTCTTTGGATACAAGATACAACCATGACGTCATGACCAAATATTTATATTTCTGTTAAAATATTATATTTTTTTCAAGACATACTAGTATTATTATCAATGAAAATCTTAAATAATAATAGGTACATCATAACTTAATTTCAATATACTAGGTGGGGTGGTCAATAATACAATTTATTGGTGATTAATTTTATAAACAAAAAAAAAAAAAAAAATGAATAATAATATCAAATTATTTTTCATTCCTTGATGTATTAAGTTAAAATTAATTTATGTTAAGTACCAAATACGAGTTCAGTTAGAATGTTACTTTAAAAGTAACTTTTTAGCTAGTTAATGCCCAGCTCTAGGTTAATTTAAGTATTTAAATGTTGTTCGTATAGATTACTTATTTATTTGACTTTTTTTTCATTGTTTTCAATTTTTATTGCATTATAACATTTTTCAAAGATATTTTACAATTATTGTTTATGGATAGTAAATAATTAAATATAATAAGTAATAATAATTATTATTATAATTATAATATATATCAAAACAATAATATTATCCTGACGTAAATATAAATACAAATAGTTTTATTAATTAAAAAACATAGATACAAGTATTATATACACATAATTTAATCAATTTCCTGAATGTGACGCTTCATATATTTAAAATAATAATATGATAAATATGATAATTACACAGCATTATGCATTTAAATTTTCAATTCAACTCCACAGATAAAACAATAAGACTAAAACGATATTATTTTATTAAATTATATCATACAATACAATAGACCCAAGGCAATACATAGCTCCTTCTGGCTATTCAACTATTAACAAATAAATAATCAGAAAAATATTCACAGTTTAATACTAGGATACATTTCTAAAAAAGAAATAAAAATTCAAAATGCACCTTGTTTCGTTTATATATCATACACAATGTACATTTTTTCTTTTTAGTCAAAAGTTGGTTAAGTCTTGGAATCAAAAATGTCGGCTTGATGCAATAATAAAATACTAAAATTATTGTTACAATATGCTATGAATAGCATATCATAACAATACAAATAGTATTTTTGTTTAACTGATTTTTGTTAATAAGATTAATAATATACACAAAATTATGAATTATTGTATGCATATATATTAGGAAATTGCTTGACCATTAGGTAACTATGGTTAATTTCGAGTTCATAATTTCACATGAGATACATATTTGTAACTGGACATTAAAACTTTTATTAGGTAATACAAGGGGAGATATCTGTTCTAAATATGTTATATGTATTTAGTGTTAAATCATATGAAATTATTAAAATTAAAATAATTATATTAATGTCTAAACTTAAAAAAATTGAGTATGGATAATAGTTACAATGTGAAATATATAAATATTTATAATAGTATTAAACACATACTTATTTTGAAATGAAACGTTGTACATACATCTTAAAAGGATAAAATAAAAATGAGATTTCAAATAGGAGTATGTTTAGTGTTTCACAGTGATTATTTCTCAAGTTTTTTGTCTATATTATTAATCTTTGCTTTTTATTTGAATTTCATAAGTACATAAAATTAGTATAAATATGAAAAAAAAATGAATGAAATTGTATAATTTGATCTTACTTTATTTATTTATTAGATAAATAATTTAATTATTTTAGAAAAAGCATTGTTTTTTGCTACATAAATCATAGATTTGTTTTATTAATTCATTTAACACATTGGAAATGACTATGTATAGAAATTAAAATTATATATGATAAAAAAATGAATATTTATAATTATGAAATTCTGATTAAAAATCAGTCAATTCATTTTTACACAGTTACAAATAAATTAAATCGATCTGTTATAATTTATTTTATTTTATTTAGTGCAATTGTTGTATGATCTTTATTATATCTGTATTCATAAAAACAAAAATGTCTGAAGTGATTTTTAGTAACAAAAAGATATGTTAGTTGTGTGTAATAATTTTAGATTTTTGCAAAGTTATATTATGTTATTTAATGATGAATAGTTTGCCATTTTAGTCCCCATAAGTTATAATTTTACACAAAAATAGCTAAATGTAGAGTAACAAACATTTGAAAAAAAAAACAATTTTAACAACATAACTATTGAAATAATACATTGAATGAATTAACACTAACAAGGTTTAAAAAAAAATACTATGGGTATGCAAGTCAAAAAACAATAACAAAATAAGACAATCTAATGAACCCTAAAACATTGACCAAATACACGCGCACACAAGATAAAAATAAGGAACGAAATTGAGCCAAATCACATCATAATATTAGTTGTATACAATTTGTGTGTTATCCTTTGGCACGTTTTGTTCTAAGCTTAAAGTATGTCTTACAGATTTTATTAAATGTACTGTAACATTATTAACCCTGTTACAGAGAATAATATTACAGTACACATATATTATATTACTTATATGAAAGTCAAAAGAGAACTGGGAGAAATAATTGAAACAAATATGTATTATTCATTTTAAATAATATAGATAGGAATTATTGTATTAAAGATGGTATAATGCATTGTTTTTACGTATTAAACATAAAATTCAACAAAAAAAAAATTTATAGGGATCATATATTCATAAAATTGTAAAATTAAAATTCAATAATTATTAAAAAACAAACAAAAAATAATTGTAACATATTTTAAGAGCTATTGAAATAATTGGTATAATAATAATAATCATAATAATAAAAACAAATTAAATATAATTTAACTACAAAGCAAATTATAATATCAAGTCTACTCTCGTAAATGTTTCTTTAAATAATTAAATACATATATATAGTAAGTATGTATATATATTATATAAGTATAACAAAGAACAAAGAAAGAATATAATAGGGATTGTAATGTTATTTTCGCAAAATGGTAACGGAGAAAATAATAAATGAATAGAGATTAGAGAAGTTTCATTTTGATATTAATATAAATGTACATTGAATATTGTTTATCCTTCATTAAATTTGACACATTAATATGGTCTAACAATTTTTATTTTTTTTATAACATTTAGTTCTAATGAAGATTTTATATATATGAAAACAAAGAAAAAATTAATAAATGTATTAATAATTAGATAAATAGAACTGAAAATCTGATTGAATTTTTTTTTTATCAATCAATTTGTAAAATCAAGTTTTTAAAAATTCACAATTTTTAATTTAGATGGATAAAAATTTTAGGGGGAGGGGGCTAAGATTCCCACAGGGCGGTGGATAAGTCCCCAAAGCCCCCTATATACACTCATACATCATACTCTCATTTTAATATAGACATTTTTTAGAAGTCATTAATAATTTGGTTTTAAATACAAACACTATATTTTAACAAAATCTTTAAAAATTCAATAGAAAAATGGGTATTATTTTTCATTTTAGCACATTTAAAATCAAATTATGTTCATTCAATAAGCAAAATGTCTTCTCTCATTACAGATTGTATATATAATACTTTTACTATGCTATTATATTTGCTCATCTTATGTTATTAATTAATTTTTATTATATAATATACACTTAAAATTCTACTAATGGTGTAAACTAAAACATAGAAATCGAATGAAAAAGTGTTAAATAAATAATAACTGACATACATGATCTATGCAGTTTCAGAATGCGAATATAGAACATTATACTTATTAATTAAATATAGATCTTAGAAGTTGTTATTTTCCTAAGTTAATTAAATAATATAGTTACAATAAAGTGTGATCTTTTTAGAGTTTCGCAATAATATTATCAGATGAAATTGGATATTTGCTGGGAGGTAAAACCATTGTTTTGAAATAAAATAATTCTTGTACATTACAAAATTATTAAAAGTGAAACAGTTGTGAAACACAGTGATTTTTGTATCAAATTTTTATTATGATTTATTACATACATTTATCAACTTTAAAAGTTCCTTTTTTTTTTTTTTTTTGGAATGTCCAATCTAAGTCAAATTTATCAATTTGATATATTCTATCTCTATAACATTTTATTATTTATATATATTATCATGAATTTGGCGGTTCTTGACCAATTTAATCTATACGAACCGGAGGTAACTGATTTAATTGCACAAACCCAGTCAAAATGTATATAATAATCACAATACTTTCGGACACATCATAAATCAACTGATAGGAACCCACGAACCATTTGAACAAATAAAATACCAATGTACACGAAAACAAAAAATACTTAGGAGGATAAATATTGGTAACGTGAAAATATTGTATTACTCTAATAATATAACAATAATATTGGTTGAGCAAAAAGATGACATTGAACAAATTCGAGTTAAAATCGCAAAATTACGATATCGCCGAACAAATAGAGAATAGTTTTATTAACAGATTATTTTTTTTTAAAGGTAGAATTTTCATAAAAAGAGAAAAATATAATTTATAATAAGATTCTAATGTGCCATTGTATACGAAGTTAGTAAATTTAATACTCTGTGGTAACTTCGGCGTATTATTTTACTCAAATTTATTAAATAAAAATTTTAAAGTAAACTATGAGTATTTACAATTTATTAAATCGAATTCAGGATATGAAGAAAAGTAATATGATTGATAAAAGATAAATATCATGAGAGAAAATAACTCAAACTATTCTCATAGTTGCATACAAGTTGTCAATGAACCGTTCCCTGAATATATAACCAAGTATTATAATATTTACAAATAATATTATTATAAACAATTGATAAAAGAGATTAATACAATGCGATGGTTGAAAAAATATCAGAGAAAATATCGCAGTCTTTTTACAGCGTTTCCGCGAGTTTAATAGTTACCACCACCATATCCAATATCCATTCGGTTAACAGACAAATACCCACCACTAGATTGAATATAAGGTGAAACTCCATTACCACTATTGTTATTACCATATGACATGGAGTTTTGAGGGGGGTAAGGGAAATTTGGAGTTGGCATGTGTATGTTATGTGTGTTGTGTGAATATCCATTTCCAGGTGGTCCTAATCCCCCATTAAATTGCATTGAGCTGGCATACTGATTGTTGTATGGCTGTTGGTACTGTTGTTGTAGTCTATCCATGTCCATCATAACACCACCAGAATGATGATGATTATAATTTATTGTAGGCGGTGGTGGTGGGTACGATGAAGATGTAAGGTTGCTAACGGAAAATGTTGATGGTTGAGACATTGTTGCTTGTTGATGATGATGATTTGCCCCATTTGTTAATGAACTTACTGAAAAGTTGTTCATATTTCCTTGGGGTGCACAAGGTGATGACGAATAAGAATAATTTAATGAGGGAGAACATGAGTAATCATTAGGCATGTAACCTGAGTTTGATTCATCCATATATTGATGATGATGATGATGATGTCCACTATGCTGTACATCACTATCATTCATATTAGGAATTTGTTCAACTAAAGATTCCAAACCTGATAAGCTTTTTGCTGTAACATCTTGATTATTTGTTAACTTTTGTTGATGTGGATGTTGTTGTTGTTGTTGCTGCTGCTGCTGTTGCTGCTGTTGTTGTTGTGGATATCCAGTTGGTGGTGGAGGATAAACTGGAGATTCTGCTGGAGGATAGGCCGGAGACCCTGCTACAGACTCTACATTGCCTGAATATTCATCATATCCATGTGATTGAGGATAATGATGCATATCCATCTTTGTATTAGTTTTTTGTGGTTGCTGAGGCCCACCGACGGAATTATTAAACTGGCATTCCATTTGAGAAGGTCTAGAATGTTGGTCAACTCCAATAAGATCTTCTTTGGTTACACCACCACTGTGCTGACTACTGTGAGGACTATTATCTTCGGCCAGCAGGCTAGCTGGTGGCTCGAAATCAGGTGGACCCAAACTAGGTGAGGCTGGAGATCGTGATCCTAAATTATGTTCTGAAGAGATAGCTGCACTGATTTCTGAGGACAAATCAGAATGTGTGAAGGATGGAGCTTGTGGTGATTGAGAATACCTATGTTGTTGCGATTGAATAGGCGAACGGTGATGGTGAAAATTTGGATTGTTATTTCCACCACTACTGCCTCCACCACCACCACTTCCACCACCACCCCCACTGTTTGATATAGGTGAATGAGAAGAGCTTTGGTTGTTATATATATTATTTATAACATTATTTCCTCCATATAACTGTGATAAGTTCATTGGAGACTGAATTGGCGGAGAGAAACAATTTGATAATTGTGTTGATGGGTTACTGTGTTCACAAGATAAAACTGGTGGCACAACATTATTTGTTGGTGGTAATTGATTTGGATCAGGCTTAATTTTTTTCGGTCTGCCTCTTTTCTTTTTAGGCATGCCTTCTCGTTCATCCACTACTTGAGGTTTAGGACGCTTAACTTTCACTTCTTCGGGTGCTCCATCTTTAGTTTTTATTTTCTTCGGTCGCCCTCGTTTCTTCTTTTGTACCACAGGTGGTTCATCCTTGATATCAGCAATATTTTCTATTGTTTCTTGGTTTTCAACAACAGAATTATAATTATTGAAATACACAGATGGCACTTCATCTTTAGGTTCTTCTTTGATATCTGGCTCATAATAATTTTTTAATTTAGTAAATGAGAAAACCACTTCACTGTCATCAATTTCAGCCACCAGACCATTTAAATAATCTCGAAACTTCTTTAATGCAGCATAAAATGGAACTTTATCAGCTGCTCGTGGTAATTGTGCACATCGGGCACTAGATGATGGCATTACCCACATATACTATAAAAATTGTAAAAAAAAAATATTAATTGATGCATGACATAAAATATATTCATAATATGTAATATTATTAAATTTTAAATTATTTAAGTTTACTTCCATAAATAAAATTACAATCTTCATGGTCGTGTTAATGAAAATATGTTTTTGTTAAGTATTGGTGAAAATTATTTTAACGATTGATTTTACCTATGACATGAAACAATTAAAGAACTTTATCCACAATACATATGGTTAACTTAAACACTTAGTACATAATATAATAACAATGTGGACATCACCAATGCTAATATCTATGTCCAGTACTGATGATGTGACATACAAAGTTACTAAAATAAGAAGTATCTATTTATTTATTTTTTTAAACTAGTATTAAATTACGTCTTCAGTACTACAAAAGAATATTTTAGTTATAAATATGAAGGTATGATGCACAATAGAAGTATCCTTGAGCTAGCATAACTTAATGAATTGAAAATTAATTAATTCAGGAAAATAAATTGAAAAAATAATATTAAAAAATATATATATATATATATTGAAAATAAAGTTAGCAAAGTCAGGATATAAATACTAAACACTATTAATAAATAAATAAGTTTACCGTATTTGTTCCATCAACAAGTTCTGGTTGACGACCAAATGTAAAATCTTTTTTCCCGGAAAACACTTCAAAAATAAGTTTTCCGTTAAATACTGCAATTTTTGGTTTAAATCGTTGTAGCTTTTCTAGAAGAATTTGACTTCCTAAAGTGAAAAAAAAAAATTATAAATTGTTAAATTCAGTTATAGAATATTTTCATTCTTGTTTAATTTCTACTATTTGTTATTGAAGAAGTAGATAAAAACTGTAGATACATAAAAAAAAATGTGAATGAAAATAAATAATTTTTGATTAATGAACATAATACTAATAGTTTAATAAGTTGATTTAGTATGCTGTGGATCAAAAATAATGTTTTAAATTTTTATTTACTTTACAATAAAATTTTTGTGAAATACCCATCTACAATTTTTGACATTTTAATTTTAGAAAAAAAAATAAAGTTTATTATTAACTTTGCCAATAACATTTCTAATACGGATGATTTTATAAACATGAATGTATACATACATTTAATATAATTTTTAATTGAAAAGTAAACATATAGAATAAATTGATTTGTATTATTTTCAAGAGATACTTATGAAGGTTAAATTTAGTTACTTGCAATTATAAAATATATAAGTATTGGGTGCTACCTATATTTCTAATTAAAAAAAAAATAGTAGAAAATGTTGTATGTTAGTTGAGATAATATCATAATGTATAGTACATTGGAACTCACTATATTGAATATTTACAAAATTTAAAATGATGCATTTAAATAAATATAGAAAACAAACCTTCTTTAATTTCTTTTCTTGTGAGATCAGCACTACCCTTTGTAGCTCGCTCTACCATATTGGTAAAACCTATACCATTTTGAAGTAGTTTATAATCATCATCAGCAGTCATAGGTTCTGGTGTAAGACCAGATAGGTATAAACATTTCCCTATAAATGTAAAATAAAATAAGTTAGCCATATGATATACAAAACTGTCAATAAATTAAGTACAGTACCCATAATTTATTGTGTATAAAATCAAACTTATTTAAAATAATATGTATTTACTAACAGAAATGATTTCCAGGACCTGCATAATGATGACCTTTATAAGCAGCAAATAAACCAGGATTGATACCAATCTAAAAAAAAAATTAAAGTTCAATAAGGTAATTAACTTAACATTTTATTCTTGTATAAAAAAAGTAATTAAATATTTTTAAGTTTATAAAACATACAACAGTAATTAGACTTAAAATGTAAAAAGACAAGATGATATTAATAATAATATTATATATAGGTACAATTTTTAATAATCTAATGCCGATATGAAAAATTTGATATATCTCATCACAAAATAGAATATATAAAGTAACAGTAGTCAAAATTTATTATACTCACAATCACAATATCCAAATTATTAGTAAGATGGTCAGGTAAAGTGCGCTTTGATACCTCTTCTTCAGGCATGCCATTAAAACGGTCATGTTTTTTTCTTTCTTTGTATACTTTGGAAGGATTTGTCAACAATTTATCTTTTGGCAACATATGTTGCATTAACCCAAATGCTTGATCAGGGTTTAAGCATTGCAAACTAAACATAAATTATGTGTCTTAAATATACATTTGATAATGACAAATAATAATAATAATAGATTAGTTTACCTCATCTGATCTTCGGGTTTAAATTTTTTCTTCCTGCCTCGCTTCTTTGGCATGTGTTGTAAAATCATTTCTTCAGTATATTGCAAGTTTTGTTGGCTATGATGCTGCATTTCTTCATCAACAAAACTGTATGGATCATCCGGCATATCATACTTAATTTGGTGTTGTTGCATGTTGTTCATTTGATGATGATGATGAGCATGACCATGGTGATGTGGATGCATGTGTGTATTCATATGTTGTTGTTGATGATGATGCATTGGAGGTAACTGATTCATAATATTATTATGATGCTGAGCTGCTGCGGCTGCAGCTGCAGCAGTAGCTGCTGCAACGGCTACTGCGGCGGAATGTTTAGCTGCAGCTTGTTCAGCATCAGTACCACCGCCACTTGTTTCATATCCATCATCCGCACACGCAGATTCTTGTTTTACAGAAGATGCTGGCTGAGGTCCATTGTTAACAACATCACAATTACCATAATTGTTAGACCTGCACATATTTTAAAATAAACCAATTAATAACATTAATCGGTCAATGATAAATAAAAAAGAAGAAAAAATGAATTGTTTACAAGAGTCAACTCGAGAGTCAAGTAAGTCAATAGAACTAGTATGTTGAATTGATATGATTATTTTTAGTTAAAATTTAATGGTAAGTCATACATTCAAAAAATAGGCTAGAATAGGAATTGGTTACTTGGTATAAATTCTACTAGTTTAAAAAAAAAAATTAAACATAAACATAAAATAATGTTTTACTGAAGTGTGATTAAAGGTTAATTTAATATCAAGTACCTATGTTAAATTGTTAGTTTTTCAAGAAACACTTTTGCTATAGCTAATAATTTACAAAAATTAATATCATAGAAAAATAACAAAATTGTTGTGTAGAATATTTTTTAAATTTAAATTAACAATAATATGACGTATTACATAATATGTTATACCTACTGCAAAGACTGAGTTATAAATACAAGCATCCAATTATTTTGTACCTACATCTAGAAATAGTTTTAATACATCGAGAACATCATAAACTAGGTTTAACCTAACAAATTCAAGTTACAACCTATATACCTGCACTCTAATAATGTTATGTAATAGCACATAACGACAAAAACTAATAATACGACACATCCGCATTGAATTCAATCCTTCATTATTATAGAAATTATTTTATAAGAATCTTGATGATATTGTTGTCTACACTCAAATATTGAATATTAAATTTAGTGCTTACGCCACACCAATACAACCAAAACAAAAGTATTAAGAAACGGAATTTCTGCATTAAAAAGGGACGAATTAAATATTGAAACAAAACTCATTGAATAAATAATAAGACGAAGAAATACGGTCGATTTGAAAACGAGAATTTATTGAACACATTATTGCGGGTAGGTAGGTGTTGACCGTGTGTTATATTATTTCCGAGAACATTTTGACGGAGGAACGTGTAATAATATGCGTCGTACTACTCAGACGCCCAGAGAACGTACCTAACAACGATTATCATAAACACGCATTAAGTAGTTTTTTTTATTCAAAAGTTCATACCCACGGACGATTATATAACATTATGGAATGGACTCTACCCCAGCAATAGTATTACAGTAGAATGATAGCTTTCCGTTCACACGTCGATAGATAACTTTCACGTTATAGGTCATGGGGAAAAAATGAATAATTTTTTTAATATTTCACATTAGATATTTGATGGATAATAGTAAAACATATAGACTCGCATCAAAATAAGTGAATTAATATTTATTATATTTTATTATACAATAATATTCTATGAATCGAGTAGAATAATGAACGACTCAAATTCCAAATACAGTATTGCTGGTGCATGTATAGTGAGAGGATTTCGTACGATAGACTGATGTTCCTATCCGCGGTTTTGTTATACACTACATCAATATCTATGATAATAATACGCATAAGTTATGGCGTAAGCTCTTGAAACCCGACCGACATAAGCACTGTACAATATTATTTTCTTTCCCATTTTTTACATTCAGATCTATCGTCCGAAACTTATAACTAAATCGATAAAATATTGTCAACAAAACAGTTCTCGACTTAACGACTTGACGGAGATATTATATCGTACTAGGACTATTCTATCTGGTTTTGTTTGATCAAAAGTTCGGTACTGGTTCCGACGTTAAACGAGTTAGTTTTGCACACACGAGAGTACGGGACATCTGTGTGATGGTGGGAGTGGTTAGGGAATGAGGGGAAGAGCTGTGCCGAAGTGGTGAGGAGAGGCGGCGTCGGGTATATGATGGGTCGAAGGGTTGGCGGGTGTGTAGGGGGGAATAAGAAAGAGGGAGATTAGCGAACTGGGTGGTGGCGGCGGCGCACGCGGCAGGGTGTATTGATTTATGATTCCGGCCAACACAACAGGCAACCTGGTCAGGATACGTGCACAGGGTTGCAGGAACAGAGGTCGTAGAGAACTGAACGCCACCGGGGATTAATGGTCGTTGAACTTATTATTTAGCGGGGTATGGGGTTTTTTCAAAAAAATAAAAATAAAAATTTGTCAGAGTGCATTCCAAACGGTACACACTCAAAACGGAATATTTAGTTGTGCCTATTTCGCTGTCTAGTGAAGAAAATAAAAATAATTTAATGATATTTGATAACGAATACACACAATCGAGTCGGCTGTTTATTACGATATTATTAGGTACACAATACATGATATTATACATTTATACGTCAAACTGAAACAACCGTTAGAAATACTGTAAAGAGTTTTATTGGTACACCGTGTTGCAACTTGCAAGTAAAGTTTTCAAAGTGAAAAAGTTTTTTAAACGCACCTATACAGATATATAAGCAATAAAGTACCTCGGATTGTTATACACACCGCGTTTTCTTATTATTAATACCCACTGTGAGTAAACTACTAACCAGACTAAACTTGTTTCGGTTTTTAAATAAATAACAAGCAATTAAGGGCTAACTCGATATTCATAAAAAAGTATGATGTACAATTGAAACGTCAATAATTTAATAACAAACCCAATAAATAACCGCCATCCTGAATAATATGGATTTGATACCTAATAAAATAAAATAAGTTTTCAGTACTTACAGAAAATTGGTTAACTAATTCTAAAAATCTAGTAGATGGTATAATTGGAAACAATTATTTTGAAATGATTAAAACTTGTACCTTGTAACTTGTATAATATAAACCTAACCTAACATTGAATATTGTTTGTATATTATATTACTAAAGACTACATAGAGATAAAAATGTTTTACAATCGTTATGAGCTAGGGACTATATCAATATATAGATATATTATACTTTTATAGTTTATTAGAAAAAACAAAGAACCTATTTATTAATTGTAATAATATCGGGAATGATTAGGGCCAAGAGGTTTTACAAGCACATATAGGTAAATTGTTTTTTTTCATGCAATTAACTACATAAGTATATAATCGGTACAAGCCAACAGGCTCAATTACAGACAGACGACACGATGACAACACATATATTTATTACAATGTATTTTTATTATAACCGAAAACGTAATACATGCGTGTATCGCGAATGTGTAGTTTAAATCATCCCTGCTGGTGAGTGGTGTAGTGACGGGGGCGGTGGTGGTGGTGGTGTATAATCGAGGAAGTTTATTGATTAATTTTTTTTTTTTTTTGAAAGCTGTGTGTATATGATGGTGGTATCCTACGGCGTCCGGGAGCTCTTTTCGGTGGCGGGGTGATGGAGTTTCCATAGTCCCCGCCACTTGAAAATCCGGAACACCGAGGGACATACGCACATCCTGTACAAGCATTTCGCGTTTCGCCGTCGACAAGAGACGCTGACATTTTGCACACACCCAAAAACCCCGTTGTCACGCGTTAAGAATATTATAGCATCGTCAACATATTATTCTTATTATTAGAACCAACGCATACACGTTCTCTATATAGCAAACCGAATCTGCTACAATCACTTTTATTACTAATCGATTTTTAAACCACTCGACGGACTAGTACATTATTACTGCTGTAGCATAAAATTTTTAAAGAGGCACGGTGTAAGACAACAATGACAACAACAAGAACAACAGCAGAAGCAACATCGGCAACAACATAATAACAAAAATAATATATACATTAGGTTAAGCCTCTCTGTACAGATAACGAGAGAGATGAAATTGAAAAGGGGGAACACGGTTAAACAAAACGGAAGGTAATGAAGATATTATTATTCTCCGAGCGAAGATGACATAATAATAATAATGATAAATTATGTACATAGCGATGCGACGAAGAATACATAATAATATTATTATATCGTATAAGAACGGGTCACCACGTCTCGAGTACATGTCGAAACTACAATAATAATTATGCGACGACAGAAATTGGTAAAAAGGACGAATTTATGACTATATAATAGGAGGCAGCGATGACGATAACCGAAGGGATATTTTGTCTTTATCAATGTCTCCTCTGATGAGGAGTATAAAAAACTAACCAAGAAACGTTGCACGTTTCGTACAGATAATGATATTACGTGATATGTGTGTGTGTTTGTTTTTTAATCGACGGCCTCTGGTTTGGTTCGGTAACGAATCATCAACGAGAGAAATAGCGTCGAAAGCGGACAAAATTAATGTTGTGGCGATATCGTAGCCATATGACGTGTAAACGATAATAATTAGTGTGCGTGTATGCCCGCCGATGTAGTAGCCCCCAACTTGCGCTACGCCACGGCCAATGTGTACACGCGCACGCGCACGACCGTGTCGGTCGATGCGGGCACACCACATTCGATCGCATGAAACATTTTTTAGGAACGCAATAATAATATTATAATAGGTACTATTATTATTATTTGGATGATAAAATAATATATTATTATGACTGTTGTGTATTAAACGCGATAAGAATTTCTAAAAAACGTAGAATTGTTCACATATCAGATAGGTAGAGGTATTTTTATTCGGCACGGAGTCGGTTCGAAAACGGAAAGTCGGAGCTATATTACACCATACCTGTGTCTAGCATCAATTCATTACGCTACAACTCGCCTCCTCCAACCGTAACCGCGATCGGGCAAGTCGATCCAACCCGTTTTGAAAAATAAAATGTACAGACGAAAGATAAAAAACATGGAACCCGTTTTTGGAAATCTAGTCACACGTACACTCAGTATATATACATAGGTACTCTTCGTATACAATAACGTAGAAAAGTGAATAAATTGAAACGCTTAATATTGACTACTTTTTTTTGACTAATCTATAATAACTCAAATTAAGTACAGCATTTTTAAATACTTGCCATAAAATAATACTAAAACTTTTCCTATTTACATGCATAAATAATTTACTACCTATAAATCTAATCACATTTAATAAAATGCAAAAGCTTCATCATTGGCCTGTATACTATATTTAATCTTATTATAGTATATAATATTAAAACACTATTTTAAATAATACTTATATTTGTAAATTTATTTTTACTTCATGAATTATAATTAACATAAAGTTTTAAATAACTGCATATAAAAGTCAATATTTGAACAAATAGAAATGTCAATTTTTTTTGGTAAATAAATATTTGATATACCTGATCTTTTAATTATTTTGAAAACTTTAATATGATTTAACTATTTTCAAATAGAATAACACATAGCTGAAAGTATTGTAGTAAGTTATCTTTTTTTAATAATAATATAGTAAAATTGATTATTAACAATATACCTATGGGTAATAAATATAAAAATCTTACTGAATGTTTTTTTAAATAACATCAACTACTGGATTACATATTATATTTTTAATTTAAATTACTTCAAAAAAGTATATTCATACTATTATATATACCTAATATTGATCTTAAAAATGCTTTTTTTTTTAAACTACTTGTGTGTTTAAGTTTTACTTTATAATCTGAATGAATTGATTTATATATATATAAATAAGGAATTAGTCAATGTCTTAATTAGGTACAATAAAAATTAAATCTGTAAATAAATAATATTTTATCAATGAACTTGTAATTCACTTTATTTAAAACATCTAAATAAAAAGTGATTTTCAGCTACCCAATTTAATTTGTGTTTTTATTTAATTTACTTAAGTAGCTTAAAATTATCATTAATAATCCCAGCTTCAAGTATTTAACATTTAGTTAAATATTATAGGTGTCAATATTTACATAGGTAATGATTATGATAAAATGTCTCTTTAAGTGACATATAAATGTAACCTATAGAAACTACTTATTTATTTATATTTATTCAATTTGCTTATTTAAATAGTTATAATTTTACAAATATTTTGAAAAAAAATCAAGTAGGCACTTTACTCATAACTTATAAGGTACTTACATAATATTGTATTAATTAAATCTAATTTTGTCAAATATATATATTTATGTATAATATATTTTTGTATTGTAAACATATTTAATTTATTATGTGCAAAATTTATTGTAGTTAGGTTAAGTTGAGCTCTAACATACTTAAAACTTATTAAAATAAAACATAGGTAACTATTAGTTATTAAAAAATTTTCAAGAATTTGTGTACTTTCATATTAAATTATAAGTAGGTAATTACCTAAATAAAAGTTATTAAGTAAAATAAATTGTATTGTTGTTAAGGTAAAACCATATATTAAACAATTGCAATTATTTAATAACAGTAAAGCTTATTTAAACATAAACTGTAGAACAAAAGATACATTTAAATCAATGTGATACATTTAAATTGAATGAAATTTATCAACTATTTAAGATTAAACTTTTTTCTTAACTCAATAAACTGTAGTTGGTATAATAATTAGGTATAGTGAAATGCATTTTGCTAACACAAATTAAATAACTACTACTTGGACTGACTGATACAGATATAAATTGGAATTTATTTAATATTCAATAATTACAACTAATAAACATTTTTTTTTAAGACTATAAGATAAAAAACCACGAAGTTTAGAAGAAAATTAGCAAGCAGGGCCAGCCTAATGCAATAACAAAATAAAGGTGGCAAATTTTGAACGAGGCAATGTAAATTAAAAATTGTCTATGGTGGCAAAATACATAAGGCTGACCCTGTGAATAATTATTTTGAGAATTGAAATTTGTTATTAAGATACATTATGTCTGAATGTGTTGAAGGTCCAAAATATAAGCTACTGTTCTTTAAAGTAATTTGTTTCCTTTTTTTTTTTTTTTTTTATTAATACCTACTTAAACAAAATATTTAACAAAATGTGATATAATTTATGCAAAATAAGTAAAATCCAAAAAAATGGTAAACATCCATTAATAGGTGTAAACAAAAAATTCAGCTTAAACTTTGTCATTAAAAAAATAAAAAAGAAACACTATTATATTATATTGAATAAACAAAAACAAATTAAATATTAATATCAATATTTACATTTTCCTTGTTAATAGATATCTCTCAAAAATTATATCATTAAACTACATTAATGAATGGGATATTTAATTAAAACAAATTATGATAATTTGACAAATATCTAATCTATGGTTATCAGCTCATTTTATCTTTCTTGGTAAATAATTAATATTAGCTGGAGAAATTATTATCAATATAATTAATAAAATGTTCCATAAAATATATAATAGTTATTTAAATAATGGATTTTTAATTATCTTAATATATATATATAAGTAGTAATATATAATAATAAAAATAAAAAGATTGTAACACTTGTTA
This sequence comes from Aphis gossypii, assembly GCF_020184175.1. NCBI lineage: Eukaryota > Metazoa > Arthropoda > Insecta > Hemiptera > Aphididae > Aphis > Aphis gossypii. The sequence goes on from NC_065533.1 coordinate 36,765,080, forward strand.
TACTAAATGATCTACCTACTTAGTTTAAATAAGGGAAATGCTACACAATATAATAGATTTGTTTGTTTAATTTATTACCCATCAAAATTCTATAATAAATCACTCAATGGTTGTATTAAACATCAGTACAATGTTTTCATTAACAGATAAACATTAAAGCATTCAATTCATTAATTTACTATTTACAAAAAATCTTATAGATTAGCAAAAAGTATATGTATAGGTATACAATAAGTTACTTTTCTTTCACAACCATGAACTAAAGATATTAGACTTATCAGTTATTTAAACAAATACTTACAATGGATTTACATTTTAATGCTCATCATTAAAATAAACATAAATATGTTGACATTTACACCAATTACATAATATTCACTTTCAAACCAAATATTTTGAATTCAAAGTAGATTAAATTATGAACTATAAATGGAATCTATTTACATTTCTAAAATTGAATTAAATAAAAGCAGGCACAATGTTAAAACAATAGAACCTAATAAGAGATATGTGCAGGTACTTGGTATTTGTTTCATTAAGGTATTTGTTGAGATGTCTATAATTTAATAAAATAAAATAAAACAATTATAGGTACTTAATTAATTAAAGATATTTTTGAATTATAGGAAAATTTTTTGATTATGCCAGTTGAATTTAAGTTAGTTTTAACAAATTTGATTTAATTCTGAACATAGGTACCTATCTACCAATAATGATTTTTTTTTGTAAATAATGATGTTTTAATTATTGTAGTTTTGATTCTGTGAGTACTTAAAGGTAATGATCCAAAAGTCAAAATCAAAATATGTACTAAGACAGTATTGTTACTGGTTCAATCAATTAAAAAAAGAAACTGTTTAATACTTATTCAAGGAGATAGTTTGGAAATTCAAAAAATATGCTCTAAAAATTTCAGTTAGGTATAAGAATTGTAAATTTAGCTAGTTAGAGACTTTCCACTTCAATACTTTACCTAATTCAAGGTTACTCTTACATAGGTTCCTATTTATTAACAATAAGTTTAATACAATACTCAAATAATCAAAACTAAAATATTACTAAATTAAGAGTAGTTAGTAATTATTAAATTATATATATATATATATATACATTATACATACATACATTATAGTAAATTTATCTCCACAACTGATTGTGTGTTTCAAATATGATATGAACTCACTGCATATGGCTTGTTTTAATTTGTGAGACTAACCAGAAAATGTAAAGGATTTTAGAGTTATGTTAATATTCTTTTGGGTACTTAAAATAATGCTTCAAAACACTTATTTCGATTATTCAAACAGTTAAGGGTATATAATTTGAATATACTATTTAGTATTTAAGTACCTACATCAAAATGAACAGTTATTTTTACTGTTTTAAACAAATAGATTCTAAATAATTGATATAATGTTGTTAAGTAAATATTTAAAGTTGAATTGTTTTATTCAATGTTAAAAAGTATCCTACTTATTGCGTTTAAACTTTAATCAAGTAAAACATTAACAATTAAACAGGCAAAAAGCGTGAACCACAATCTAAAAATGACATAACAGGAATGGGTAGAGTTAGTGTGTATGTACATGTATATATATATATATCTAATTTAACAGCTATGGTATAATTAAAACACTGATATTATATTTAAGTGCCTTCCAATATTTATAGTAATATTGTTACACATTGTATAGGTAACTTGATTTAGTAGGAATGGTGTGCTGAAATACATAAATAATTATTTATGAAGATAAGATACACCAATCTGACATAATGTTATACACTGATAACGAAACACGAGTTTCTTTTTTTTACATGGTTACCAAACACCGTAGTGAAAAAAAGGCATAAAACATACCTACCGAGATTTTGCAACATCGACAACGTCTACTCTCAGGCGCAGGTAAGAAACCAGTGGCGGCGCTGAGCCTACGCAGAGGCGACCGACGAGGAAAGTTTTGTGCTCACCTCAAAAACAAAAGACTAGACGCACTCTGAAATCCGTGCCGAGAGTGCTAGCGGCTTTCGCGACGAACCGTCGTCCGGCTAAAGTGCGACCCGACCGATTACTATATTATAGCTCACACATATTATTACTATTATTATTATAACTTTAGACGGCGGTACACGATAATACTACGAGTAGAAGTCGGCCAAAGACGTTATTATAACTGCGTTACCCGGGTACGATATTATTATTATTATTATTATTTATGCGTATAATTTAGTACTCTACCTGCCTCGGTGGGTCGTCGATTACGACGTGTGCGTGCGGGTAAATCGCAGGTAACAGTGTACATTATAATAGTCGTCGCGTTATGTTTTTCACACACACACACACACACATTCACACTCGCTAGTCACAGACATTCACTCATACAACAGTCACACACACACACACCGACAAACGGCCGTGTATAATCGGGCGGCTGGCGCGTGTGCTTTGCAGTTTGCACACACACGACACGTTCACGTCCACACACGCACACGGCACACGGACGGGCGCACAAACACACACACACGTACCGTTTGCACGCATACACGACAAGCCGAAGAGCCGTATCCGGTGGGAAAAAAAAAAAAAGTAATATGCATATAATATATTTATATAATAATATTATATTATTGTTATTAAAAACGGCAAAAAATAAACTACACACGCCAACACCGACGACGACCGCACAACTATCGGTCTCGAGTGCCCACAACGTATACGTATATTATTATACACAGTACACACACCCCCGTCAAGAGCTCGATCCCCCTACCCACACACACACACACACACACACACACACATACACACGTCGGCTCGGAAAAACGGAAAACCGTGTAGGTAACCAGTCTTTGTCTTCGTCTCCTCCTCGTCCACCGCCACCTCCCCCCGGGCCGGGGGCGGGGGCGTTCTAGCGTGTAGTACTACGAGAGAGTTGTTATAATACGCGTATCACGACGGCCGCGTCGTCCCCTCCCCCTGCGTGTGTGTTGATAATAAACCGATGACGATGATAAAAATAATGATTATGATGATGATGATGATGGTTGACCGTGAGGTGTGATAATAATATACGCGGAAAAATATAAAAAAAAAAAAAAAAAGGTAATATCGTGAGAAAAACGATGAGACGGGATAGTGACAAAAAAAAAAAAAAAAAAAATAGAAAAATATTTAAAAAACCGTAAAGCTCGACGCTTACTGTTGTTGTTGTTGTTGCTGCTGCTGCTGTTGCTGTTGCTGCTGCTGCTGCTGTTGCTGTTGCTGTTGTTGCTGCTGTTGCTTCAGAGAGGGCGAATTGCTGTCCGTCGACGAACCGGGTTCCATAGCGGCACCGAGTAGAGTAGCCGACTCGCGGAACAAAGTGGCCACCTGCATCTAACAGCAGCCGCTCCAATCTGCTGCTGCTGCTGCTGCCGCGGCGACCGTGTGGAGGTGCTGCTGCTGCACTGCCGCCGTCGTCGTTATTGTTATTACGTTATCCGGTACGCACGATTGCTATATTATTATTGCGAGCGGCTCTCACCCAAGGCGCGTCGCGTTCGTACGAACGCCGCCGTCGCACACACACACACACACACTGACGCGCACACACACCGACACACACTGCGGCGCGGGCGCACACCGTCGGCGGCGGCGCACACACACACACACGCACGCACACTGCCTACGCACGCGCGGCACACGTACGCACGCACGCACACGCACACACGCGGACGCACTACGACCGTCGCCGCCGCAGCGTTTCCACAACGGCGCCGTTCGTACGCGCCGGCCGCCACGGCATTTTTCGCGATGATAATAAAAAATATTATTATTCGCCACCGGCTCTCGCGTCGTGTCGGCGAAACGAAAGTCTGTAGTGGCGAGCTTTTGCGGTGTCGTCGTCGTCGTCCCTCAAAACGGTTCGGCCGGCGCACACACCGAACGTATTAAATATTAATATAATATAATATAATATAATATTGTACTACGATATTGCGCTTACGACGCGCGAAATATTTTTTAATACCGCGACACGAACGTCGTGGTCCGTGCGAAATCGTTTCAGATTTTTATTATTATTATTATTATTTTTTTTTTTAACCTATCGATATAATATTATAACGCTATTGTTATTATTATCATAGATCTCTAGGTGTTCTAGTCGTGCAATGCGAACGTACCCGGCGTAGAACGGGCATTGTCGGTAGTATTAGTGTTGCAGTTGCAGTCGGTCTAGTCGCGATTGCGCGTCTGTGTGTGTGTGTACGATTTTTTTTTTTTTTTTATTTTATTATTATTCTGATTACGTGCGCGCGTACGCGTTTTTCAAAAACGTAAAATAAAAAAAAAAATTGTTAACAAAACGACGCGTTATCGGCGTCCGCCACGGAGGAGTACGCGATAAATTCCGCCGAGATCGGACGTGCGGTGCCTGCGCGCGCGTTCACGAACGTCGCGCGACCCCCCCACTGCCGGCGGCGCTCACGTTCAGGCGCAGATGAGCGAGCGTGCGGCGGGGTGTGCGGGGCTAGCTGGCTGGCGGGGTTGACGGGGGTCTGGTGGATGTAGCGAGAGCGAGAAGAGACGGGAGAGCGCACACGCACGCGAGGAGCGAGCGAGCGAGCGGGGAGAAACGTGAACGCGCACTACAACAACACACGGTCGTCGTCGCCGTAACGCTCGCACACGCACACTGCCGCGCGCCGGTGCACTCGCGCGCGCGCGCACGCACGGCCTCGCGGCGCGCTCGAGCGTTCGGTACGCGCACGCTCGGCACACCGGTGTACGGCGGCGGCGTCGTCTGCGGTGCGGTGACGGACGGCGAGCGTCGGGGAAAATGTCAGCTCATTGGTCGAGACGAAATATGACCTGGAAAATAATCAATATGGTACGCAGCGGCGGCGGCAACTGCAGCAGCGGCCAGCGATCCGCCGCCGACGCCGCGCGACAGTGTTGCCGGCTTACCGTAAAAAATATACCGCCGTCACCGGTCTCGGAGATGCGGTTTCTACCGTGCACAGGTGCCCCCCTAGCGTTCCCCCCCCCACCGCCGACGCCGAACACCTCGGCCGCGGTGTGGATTTCCGAGCCAGACCAGACCACCAGCTGCTGCTGCAGCTCGTCTCGTAACCGTACCTACCCACCGACAATGTCGTTTTTTATACGATCGTGTATGTAATAATATTGTCTGGGGCTAATGCGGTGGTATATTATAATATTATTACTATTATTATTATGCGGGAGACGGTGGGTGGGTGGAAAACGCTCGCCGAACAACCCACCCCTCTCGCACGCTCACTCTGTCTCTCTCGAGCAAAAGTTTACGTGCAAAAGTTTGGTCGGGTCGGCGGGCAACGCCGCCGCCGCCGCCTTTTCTCCGGCCGTAGACGGCAATAATAATAATAATATAACGATAATATTATTACGACATTAAGATCGTGATTATTATTATCGTTGTCGTTGTTTTTGTTGTGGACGAAATCGCAGGCGTCACTAGAATTTAGTGTACATTCATACAGCCCCTGCAGGCGCTAAAGTTCTGGAAAACCAAAGTACAAAATAAGCCGGAGTCAAAGGCGGCCCTCCATCTCATCATCGTTAAGAAATTCTTCGAAAATCAAATACAAACAATAACAAAAGTCGAGTAGTCGACACCTATACATAGTGTATAGAGTTTACCTTTAATACGTAATACGGCGAGATTCCGAGTATTTTGTGATACGGGGGAGTTGATATAACTACGTTTAAATTCTCTTCGTAATACAATGTAAAAAGATCTATACTTAACCAAACTATATTATAAACAGACGTGTGTCGCTATTTTGTCTTGGCGAAATCTGAAATGACCAACATTCTATAGGTATATATATATTATCGTGTTACAGTAATATATATACCCAGTATATTGGCACGACGAAAAGTTATTAATCATCGCGCTCGTCGAACTGAACACGACAGAGTTATTTTTTTCTCCCACACCCTGGTTAAATGTCAAGTGGCTAGGGGGGTTGGGGGCTAAAAACGTCTAATTGCGAGGGACAGGCCCCTATTCTCCCTGCCCGCACGTTACGCCGACGCGTTTCGGGAGCTTTGTGCTTTGGGACCGTCGCCGTCGGGTTAAGGGTTTTTGTCGGGACACGGTACACACTTATATACATGTAATAATATACGGTCGACTAGTACGCACAATGTAGCCGGCGGCGGCAGCAGCCACCGAGCCACCGCCGCCGACACACTAATACAAACGTAGGTAATCAATAATAATATGCCGTCGGTTACGACGTGTTATTATTATTATTATTTTTTTTTTTTCATAAATATATATATATAATAATATATTTTTCCCGCCAATAATTTCGCCACACTCGACAGGAAATGAAAAAATAACAAACAAATCTCGTGTTTTTATCACAATAATATCGTGTCGGTGTCGGGTAACGCACACGTTTTGAAATCGAATTATAGAGTCGGCATTATGATATTATAGCATATACGCGCGGACAATTAATGGGAGGTACTTGCGACGTCCTGACGACGAGCCACAACACTATATACGCGACACGTGTATGTGTATATTGTAAAATATAAAACGCGTTGTTTATTGTTACTCGAATTCCGCGTGTGCATACTTCTAATGTTATTTATTTTAAATATTAAAATGCACGAGTATTACAGCAGACGTTTAATAATAATAATAATAATAATAATATATATATATATACACACACACACGCTGATAATATTCAATATCGCGCGCAGAAAACCAGATCATTTCCCGGAAAATCGGAAACGTTATTAATATTCTATAACCTAAAAGACTAAAAACGACATTATATTGTTGCCACAGGCTGGTGTTGGAATGCTTACGAATATCGGAGAAGTTAAATTGAAATGAACCGCATGAGTTCTGGACAGAACTTTTAAATACGTTTTTATTATGAAAGACTCAAAAAAGCGGGGTATCTATATAGTGGTTGCAGACAACATAGAATTTATTGTTTTTAATAAAATATTCCGTCACAAAATGTAGGTTAGATAAATCTTCAAGTCCAAGAGATACATGGTGATTTATGTATTAATAATAATAATAGATTTGAATTATATTATCTGTTGTTAGAATGTCGTATTGATAGCGTACTTAAATAAACTATATATACATTATTTATTTCATTTCATTCAGCGCTGATGTTTGAAAACCAAAACCGCAATAATTGTTTGCGATTCTAGTAATTTTGACTTGTGATCAAGACTCGAGTTGTTAATATGTAAGTTTGTTGATATACATATGAATATACAAAGATATAACATGTATACATCTATAGTAATAGGAACAACAGTCTTGTAAAAGACATAGTTTTTAAAATGTATTTAATATTTATATATAAATAGGTGTATACTTAGGTACTTACAAAATATATACACTTTCAATTTTTCAAAGTAATTTTAAACTCAAGTTTTTGGCATTTTCTTGTTATCTTTACAAGTATTTATAGGTAGGTACATTATTTTTTTGTTAAGTATTTTATACCGCGTCAATTGGTCTAATTATAAATTATTGTATTCGTTTACTTTGTTTGAAAGTTCGATTGAAACAAAAAAAATAATTATAATAAAAAATTTCAATCGAGGGAAAGAACATTAGAAGTATTTATCTCTATTACACTGCAGTCTGCAGGTATTTGGAATGAAATTAATGATTTGTGCCTCTGAAAATGATTATCTGTAAATTGTTAACCATGTATACAAATTAAACAAAGTTACTATCAAATTTGTATTATTGTTTATATAATATTATATTTTATGATTTACAAGTTACAAATTACAAACGTATCGATTTTTCTTCCTTTTTTAATGTGACCGAATTGAAAATAATAAATAAATAAAATAAGAGAAAATAATTTGAAAATCAGTGTTTGATTTAAAGACAGATATAAGTACGTATTATACATAGGTACTTTGAGAAAATATTTAAAATAGATATACCTATTATGTTCAAAAATTTGTTTTCAATAGTATTTAAAATACATGCTTAGTTATGTAGGTTCTTTAAACAAGTTACATTAATTGAATACATAAAAAGCATTAGCAATTTGAATACTATTACCTATATACATATATTTTACAAGATTGAATGAAATTAGTATATAAAATTAATTTATTATGTATTTTATAATTTATTATCTAATAATAATTAGAAGTAGGTATGTCATTTTTACCTTTAATAAAACTTTTATTTTATAACAACATTTTAAACTCCACCAACATCACGTACTTAAATCAAAACTGTTATAAAAAAAATTTATTTTTGCGACAACGTTTAACTTAATTGTTATCATATTTATCATAATAATATATTAATTATGACTTGCGGAGTATTATATTGAAATAATTGCAATTTTGTATACACAGAAATTGCAGCTTAAACAATATAATTTGTTATTACACTATAGTATTAGAAATATATTCCATTCGTGTGTTATACAATTTTTTTACTTATATAGTATTTTAAATACTAAAAAAATCTTAAGTTTTAATATCGTTGACTATAGTGGAAACTTATATAAGTAGGTACCTATATAACTTGGCATATCAGAATAAAAACTAATTTAAAGAATAATTATATCTAATCGAATCAAAAAAAAAAATACAAAGCAATAATATTAAACATAATATTTTATACTTCTGTAAGTATTTATAATGTAAGTGCTTTTAATATGCTATATATTTATTATTATTATTAGTTATATATTAAAATGTGTTTTTACGTTTCAGTGTAATCTGTAGAATTTTACATATGGCCTCCCGCCCATTAAAAACACCAGATAATTAATTATGCAGAATATTATGGTAGTATTAATTGTGAATCCAGTTTCTAAAACTTCAACAATATAATTAATTCCACATAATAATTTTAACTTAAAAAGTTAATCAACAAAGACAAAATAATTAAAATTTCAAACATTTGTATTTTTATTAGACAAAGTTAAACATTCATTACTTATTTCCTATATTATTTTTATGTCTTTGTAATTGATTTATTATTTAGTACCATAAGTTCAAAATATTTTGAAAATGTTATGTTGTAATTTTAAAATATAATGTTTAATATTATATAATTGTAAATTATCATACTACAAGTCTACAAATATATAACTATCAGCGAAAATTAAAAAAATTAACATAGGATTTTTTTTTGGTAGAATAATCATCAAAAACCGGGATCAATATTTTCAAGAACAAGTGTTCTGCAATTGTCAACATTCTATTATATGATGTACATTAGTAATTTTTTGCAGTTTTCCTGCATTACTGTAAATTGTAATATCTACCAATTTTTACCAAAATATTAACTAGTTAGGACGTCATGGGTACCTACTATTGTACCAGTGTATATCATCATCATTAGACTTTTTGTTAAAACTTAAAACACTGAATAATAAATTACTACTTATTAGTTATAATGTGTTATTATTATATAGAATTTTGTTATCTTATATGTTTTTAAAATTAAAAAAAATATGTATACATAAATACATAGTAGATAATTTTATTTTAATATTAGAAAATGTAACTGTCATAGAACTGCGAAAGTATAGGTATATAATAAGAAAATACACCTATTGGCTATCGTTACTTGCTATATGTAACTAGTATAATATAGAAGTTAAAATCGATAAACGTATTAAATAAAAAATGTAAAGCACGTTCAGGAAAAAAAACCAATAGTGCTCTGGAAAGGCGTGATACTAATAATGCTGCAGTATAATACTAGTATACACGTTCAAAAATTAATATTTAGTGGGCACGTGTTATTATAAGTACACCCTATATAAAGTTACTTTAAATAATATATAGTTTATAATCTACACGGAAACATAGCTACGTAGATGATAAGTCTTAAACTAATTTTTATTTTAGGTTATTTAGGTACATTATAATAATAAATTTAGATCCAGACTAGATATAGGTATGTCCACGACATATCTAAGAATGATATTTTATAAATTATATATATATTATGTATATTTATATTTATAGGTTATTAATTTTCTTTTAAAAACAAAGCCGTATCATCGATTGTATTGTCCTAGAATTGTTCATTTCTTATAAGTATTGAGGTAGTCCAGAGTTTTTTTTTTCTTAAACGATAAACATGCCGTAAAACTTTATCGTTAAAAGTTTACTCAAAGCCCAAAGGACAGGCGCAGACAGAGACGGTGCGGGGCCGCCATGCATACGCATGACGCTTTGCCTTTCGTTGAGCTTTATTTATGTACAGCGAAGTTTTAACATACAAGGTACAATCATATTCAAATTCGGCAATTATGATTATAAATATTTAGTTTCATATTTTGACGATGTTTAATCAGTTTTAAATATAAAAAAAGCTATTGTATTTCTAAGAATAATAAAAAATTCAAATGAAGAATATATTTATAATATAGATGTATAAATAATTATATGAGATTTTAAAAAACGTAATATTATTTAAATTTAATCACACCCGGTCCTTCCTTTATCTTGATATATAATTGTAACTTGTATGTAGATTATATATAAGAATATAGTTGATTATATTAATATCTTTTTATTTGTATATTGTGCGTGTAGTAAATCGTAAATTTGTATATAGAGTCTAAAATAAACCATATAACTTTTCGGATTCCTTTGATTTTCATTACCTCCCGTGTCACTTTATACTACCAACGATTTAACTGCTTTCAACTCTTTTTCCTGATGTTGATATAGGTATTATAAATAATTATACTTATGTTTGATGTGAATTAAAATTAGTTTCAAAGTGGAATTTGTGAAACACAATAAACAAAAACATTGTTTAATTATTTTTTTTTTTACATAAAAGCGTGTGCTTATTGTTAAACTAAAACGTTATATTATATCAACTATCTATATTCTATACCTATTATATATTACTTGTGCAGGAAGTTACATTTCAATAATAGCATTATAGTCTAAGTCTATAAGACTCCAATATTCAATAGTTATCGGAATTAAAGTAGGCATATAACTATATAAGTGCTGCATAGTTGCAATGTTAAACATGCATTAGGTTAACAACTTATTAATTACAATATAATATAATTTTGTCTGCACTTAATATAATATATACCTGCTAAATATATATTATTAAATCGACTTTTACTTTGTGTCCTTGTAACATTGGTGTATAATAACAATTTACTAAACTATGAGTTGAAAAATAAAATAATTTTTAAAATATATTTCGAGAAGTCAAAACCTACAATATTGTAATAATAAACAGCCGCCTATAACTCAATATAGATAAACACATTATATTATACGTCGTTTGTTGTGGTCTGTATATAAGAGTGCGATCATTCATTTTGTATAGCGCGTATTGTTATTGTTAAAATATATTTTCTATTTTAATATATTCAATGTTTAATGGTAAATATGGTTGACATGTTACATGCACGATCTAATGCATTATTATATATGTTATATATTATGCATATAAATCGCACGTAAGTTAAATTATTGAGATATGCAAAAATATGCATAATTCAATTTCGTTTTTGAACTCGTCGTTAAATGAAATTAGTTTTTGACTTTGCATGTCTTCTACAAATCGGAAACATCAAAACAGGCAAATCCTACAACTTCCGCGAGCTAAATGCATTATACAATTATCAATGTGTGATTAAATTATAATGTCAGAAACTAAAAGTTAAAAGTATGGGTGAATTCTCCATGAAATGTTAATGTCCCTATAGTTAAAAAGAGTTAAGAGTGTGCAAGTGGTGACGTAATTCATAAGTGCGAACTATGTATATACATGTATATTACATGTTTATATACATATATAATATTTATATTTTACTGGTAAAAGCGCACTTGAGTACATATTATATTATATACTGTACAATTCAATAAATTTTCTTCTGTGAAAATGTGAAGAAAAAAAGCTCATTCAAAATCGTTTAAATTGCAAATAATATATAACATTATATTTTGTATAGTATGATCACAAGAAGTTATGTCTAGTACCCACTTATTTACGCATAATACAATCGCCTAATTGGTTTATTCGGAATTTCAACTTTTGAATATGAAGTGAGTAAAATGCATTATTATGTTGATTTTACAATCATGTTTTTTTTTATCTATGAACGGGTTTTCAAGCCGTATATTTATTGATTTGTACGGTCCCTATCTATTAATTTAAAATCGAGTCTATTAGATGGCACTTTGAATAGGTATTTAGTTAATTTCTCAATATTACTTTAGTAGTTGTTTAAGTGCACGAGTATATTATTTAAAAATTACCAACGATCGTTGAAAAGTGCAACATTTTAGTACGCGACCCATCGATTACTCTTATAAGTAATGGTTATTTTACCCCAATTATTATATTAAAACATTGTTTCCGAACTCGTGTAACTATTAAATAATAATAACATTATCCTGCGTCGAAACAAACAAAGTATAAAGACACCCAGTCTCAGCGTGTTCATTTTTAAACAAATTTATGTATACAATAGAGCGCATTATGTAACGAAAGTTTTAGCAATAATGGGTTTACGATATTTTATTATTAATATTTATTAAATTTATTAATTTTAAGTTTGAACACATTTTGCAGTTTTTGTTATGGATGTAAAATTTAATATAATCCGATAACGTTTAATTTAATTAGTATACTTGTTTGTAACTACAAAAATAATAGAAATGCGTTTAACCTTTGTGCGTTAAGGACGTTGGTTCCTCTACTGTTTGTGGCAGATCTCTACCTATGTTGAAATTACCATGGACATAGGCGTAATTAAGTTAGATCTGAATGAGGGACTGAGTTAAAATAAAGCCACATTAACATCCCTTTCCGAAATAATATAAAACAATGACGGAAATTATATAATTAAAGTATTATGATTGTTCTGTAAAAATAATTGTTATATCACTCAATAACATAAAAAAAGTTTTCAAAATATTATTTTGTCTTTTATAAAATAAATGCCAAATAATCAAAATAAATAAGTACCTATAATGGTTTAAAACTTAAAAAAAAATAACAATTATGAGTATTTGATTATAAAAATAATCTTTGATAGAATATTTGAAGGGATTGGCAAACGAAGTAAATCTATAAAGTAGTTATATTATATAATACAGTGAAACTTCTTTAAAAAAAAATATTTTTGGGAACCACAATCAAATTAGAATCAAATATATGCAATTCTATTTAAGGAATTTCTCTACAATAAGAATTTTTTCGTTGCCTATGAGTGTTCGTAATATTATATGGAAATTTTACTGTATAGTAATTTCCATTTGGTTTATCACTTTTTGTCGTATAAAAAACATTTATACTCAATCATTTATTAATACAAAGTTAGTCATTCACCTTTTTAAATTCTTTCAGACCATGTAACAAGAATTGAACTTTTTTTGTAGAATAATTATTAAAAATACGTTTTTATTTTACATTACCAATAATAACGTACCTTTACGTATTATTTGTATATTAATGGACATCAGTCAGTCAAATGTAATTTATATTAAATTTTGTTATATTTATTTCATATTCAGATTTTTTAGTCTAGACAAAAACCAATCAATAAGGATATTGTTTCCAAAAATAAACGAAATGAAATCGTACCAGTACTACCAGTTTTGTTCTTTGTCAAATAAAATATTCACCTATACATTAACAATAATAATTTTTCTGTCTGTTCCTTTGTAATGAAATAAATAATAATACACACTTATATTGCAGAGTTATACTTTACAGTTTTCAGTAATTTTATTAATATAGGTAGTTATATATTGATTCAGAATTATTTATAACGCTTTATTATACAATGTAATGCGTTTCTTTTTCAATTAAGTTACAATATAGTTTTCTTTTTGATTTTTTTTTTTATTACAATTATTTTTTTTCCGGTAATAATTGTTTGGATAGAATTTTCTCTCGCCTTGTATATTTTCGTATACAGCTAAAAATACCTATTTGAAATTAAAATGTTTTTCAAATTATTATAGTATAGGTGCTGTTGTAAAAGACTTTACTAAAAACTAAGGAGAAAATTGTCAAAAGTTGCATAAAACAGAGACATATTTGGTAAATAAATATATAAAAAAAAAAAAGGTTTATGCGTTGAAAACTGTAAGTAGAACGTTATTAAATATTCGCAAAGAAAACGTTGCTAAGACCGTTTGCAGGTTATAATGAAAATAATAAGTAGGTAGTCATTTCTACAGAGATGGCATTATTATTATTATTTTTCTAATAATATAAACCGCAAAACTACCGCAAACTGTAAAATACAACCGTTTACATTGAGCATAATATGTGTTCAGAGATATTCGGAACATATTATAATTAGTTATGATAATTGATATTACGATGAAAGAAGCCGTCGAGCGGCGACACTTTATAATATGCGACCGTAGCTGTATGTCTCGACGAGTTGTGCATTTTTTTTTAAAGCCGATCGGTTGATATTGATACAATAGAACGCTGCTCGAATGCCTACAGCTTATCATCAATATATTAATATATAGGATGAGATCTGTTCGAAATTGTTTTTTTTTCTCGAATGCTGTCGTGACAATAACAATATTGTTATCGTCACTTTTATGATATTCGTAAAAAAAAATATAATAATATGTACGACACCAAGTTATCACGACATATGCTTATTATTGCGTCCCATCCAAAACGGTGGCCTACTTTATTATGTAGAGTGGTCTATCTATATCTACACTCCACTATACTGCAGCAAAGGGCGCTCATGCAACGTCCCATATCGTAATAAGCTGCTGTGCACCGATTCAGTGTATGTTACATTATATTATATTGAACCATTACATATTATTATCATTATTTACGTTGTTTGAATTCGCTGGTGCTACAATAGAGTTCTAAAATCTTTTATTTTTTCGTGGTGAGAGGAGGAGTAGTGGAGCAGGTTATTATGGCCCCACTCCTCATATTTGAAATAAGGATTATTAATATAACTATATAATAAGTGTTTACGGGTTGAAAAAACATTAAGCGTATAAAAATTGACTCGACATAATTATATATAATATTATATACTTACGAATGTCGAGTCCCCGCCTACTTCTCAATAATAATCGTGTTTAAAATATATTTTGGACCATAATTTTCAATGAAACTATACGTAAAATGTTAAGTGCGTAACGTTTCTGATTACTATCCGATTGGCTATTGGAGAAACTGAGACGGTTTGAGCGGCCAAGCTCAATTAGAATTCACCCCAAATCCTTACAAAAAAAAAAATCTTTGTCATTCAATGTGAATAATTATTAATAATTACTTTAAATTTATTATAACATACTAATATTTAAGCTTATAGAAATAATTATTATCGGTTAATCCAGTTTTCGCAGGTTATAAAGGTACCTATTGATATTTTTTCAAATATTTGCTTTGAAATACTGCAGACGTATCACGTATTATATGATTATAAAATATTTAATGTGTTTATCGTAGAGACGTGAATAAAATGATATTATACTTCCTATTTTATTGTTCACGCATTTTGTTTTGAAGAATTATTCTTTTATGACCTTTATAGACTCTATGACTTTTTGAACTTTGATTTTCTAGGAATTTAGTCCATAGATACTACAATACTTTAGAAATCAAAAAATTATTGATTTCTACGAGTACCCAATTCGGTGGTGGATTTAAGAGAAAAGCTCTTTTCAGTAAACATTACAAAGAACCTAATAAAATAATTATTATTCAGGAATAGATCAATATTTTCGAATTATTAGATCAAATCATTTTGATTTCTGCTTTTGGTATATAATGAAAAACAAGTGATAAAAGGTTATACTCCAGAAACCCACGTTGGAAAGGATTCAGTCCTCAAATGTTCATTTCTGCTCAATTAAATTCACTACTGGTACTTATCAGGTATAACTGTATAACCAATTGACATATTATTAGTACCTAAATATTTATATTTTTTAAATAGGTCCTGTATGAATATTTTCCGGCTACTTCATATAATCGTATCTAATTATATCTATATTCCACAGTTCCATACAACATGTATTAAAACGGTACAAAGTATTAAAAATTAAAAAAAAAATCCAAAACAAGTGTCATTTTAAAACCTGTTCATTTTCTCACTCAGCTTAGAATCAAAAACAGCATTTTTAAAAACTTGTTGGTTGTAAGCTGGGTTATATCAAATACAGTTGTACATAGACCGTATACTATTTTCAATTAAATTACTCACCGTAGACCGACTACTGTTGCCTAGTGCCTACCTATTTTATTTAGGTACTTATAATGAATTCCAGGATAAGTGTAATATTGACAGTTATAAGTTAAAATATATTATTTATCATAAATATATTTGAATAATATTTTTATTTTGTCATCGTGTTTATTATATTTTAGATGGCTTCGTCTCAAAATTTTAAAATTCTTAAGTTTCTTTTTGGAGAAATTGATATATTTTAGATAGTAAAAACTCAAGTGACCGGGTAGACTGTAAGAACTCTTATTATAAAAAAGAGCATGAAACATAATATATGATGCAAAAATAATAGGTTTTTTTAAAAGTTTCTTAATCGGAGATTCGTGAACTATTTTGGATTATTTAGTATAATTTTTTGTCTGTAGATTTAAAAAAAGAGGTTTTTATTGTTTTTTAAATATTAAAAAAGCTATGTTCAAATGAATTTTTTAGACTTTTGATAAGTACCTCTGAACCTGTAAAACCTAGAGTCTAGACTTTGTTTTTTTTTTTTGTATTTATATAATTTTGCATAATTATTATCAATGATGTATTTATATATAATCTCACATTCTCACTTAAACTGTATCAAGTATAATTTTTACTTCCTTAACATGATTTAAGGAATAAGTTTATTTTTAATTGAAATTAATTTATCTTATATTAATTTTTTTGAAGAAAAATTAAGATTACATATTTTCATTGGCGTAAATATTGAAGTATAGGGGACTTAAGCTCCCAAAATAGTTATAAATAAAAATAATAAGTATCTTTTTTTAAATTTTTAAAATTAATAGAATAAAATAGATGTTATTGAAAAAAAAATATATTTACAATTTGATTTTTGTGGTACATTGATGTTTGATAAGCGATATAATCACTGATGAAAATAATTGTTTTGCGCTTCCGTTGAAATGCGGTAGAACATGTGGCGAAAGAATAATATGACCCTGTGACCAAATAGCGTGTACTATTTTATCATGGTGTGTTTTTCAGCTGTGTATTCAACTTCGTTTTGTAGATATAAAATATAAATTGAATTTAAATGTAATAATAATATTTGTCTTTGTAAGTTGATAACTATAGTTGGATTATGTGATGGCCTAGGGGTTACCTACGTGACACATGTTTTTTTTTTAATCAACATTTTAATCATATAAAATATATGAAGGACCCTGAAAAAAATTTGGTCTGGTATTATATTTGATATAATAATTACCAATATATAGGATAGCACAGTTATATAATATATGTGTTATGTATTTATATATACAAATATATAAATACATATATATTATATTATTGGCTTTAACCTTCGATCTGATCCCAATACGTGCGTTATAATATTATGTTTAAGGGAGCTAAGATTAAAATTAGGGATATTTGTTTTTTAATAATAACACTTAATATATTTTTTATTATTATTATTTTTTTAATGCAATTTATTATTGTGGATAAACTCTCTCTACACTACGTCCCATAATAATAATATTATTAAGCCACATGTTCTAGCAACTGCAACACATTGCTATAGACCATTTGCGTTCGTAAATCGTTGCAGTGATGTCATAAAACTATAAGAAAAATAAAAATAAAACCGATTACAACATTTCATATTAAGCTAATAAAGGTCAGGGAATACTGTGCGAAAATAGCGAATCAAACAAATTTGACCAAATGATTTGATTTTGCATTATTAAACCTTTAATAGAACATGGATGCTCGATGGAAAAATTACATAGTGTAACAACGGGTTGTTTTATATATGATTTCGTTTAAAGTATGAAATCTGTTTTTTTAAATTTAACTTACTGCACTAGTAAAAGTATTTAAATTCAAATTACACTATACTATATAATATGTATCGACATTTTATATAAGTATTAATTAGTTATTTTATACCGCTTCAGATTGAAAATAATTTAAATATAGAAATAACAAATTATATTCTTAATAGAAAATAAAAATATTGATTACATATTAAGTATAATAATATATTTTAGACTTGAGATATTTTTTAAATCTGGACAAAAATTAAAAATATTGATAATTTTAGTTTATTTAAATATATATTTACGATCCTACAATATAAAAAAATACTTTTACTACTAAAAACGGTTACAACAATAAATAATTTCCATTTAGTACTTAAGTATTGTTTAAAAAATTTTAAAAACTGAGTCAAATTATTAACTGCCTGTGTTTGAAATGTCAAATATCTTTTCGTTATTACAATATGATAAAAAATGTTAATACGATCGAACACGTAATAAGTAATAACTAATAAGTGTAAAAGTGGAGAGACGCAATAAAATGTATATTATAATAGTATTATACACATTATACTGATCAATCACGATATTTAGTTAGATTATAAATTATATGGTTTATCGCCTTAATTTGGTTAGTGCTTATATAGAATTTATATAATTTAAAATATTTACACAGTCTTATATCTTATATCGATAAGAATCAGTACAAAATTACTCACACACAAAAGGTAACCAAAAATATGGTTCTAGAAGCTCTTATAAATATATTCATAAAATCATAACACTATTAATCTATAACTATGTATTATTAGATCTGTTGAAAGTAAATATATGGTGATCGCGCATATCTTATATTATAATATATTATGATGTGCGGCCGCCAGACTAGTTCCATAAAATAAATTCAATTTATTCGTTTATACAAATATTAAAGTATTCGTAAGTTACGTTATCAAATATCAATATTCAAATTAGTTTATTTTATGTAGAATTGATGGTGTCGTTGAGTTCAACCGTTCAACGTGTGTAGATGCGTTTACTAAAGAGTAAACATATAAAAATTGACAATCAATCAAAAAAGTTGACTTCCACCTATTTATAATATACCTACAAGTTATTACTGTCATCATAAATCACAATATAATTATATTATTATTTTTATTATTTATAATTTAACAATTTAAACTATCCACCAAAGTTATAAATTTAACTAAAAACTCTATTATAAACCACTTTATAATACTTCAAACTTAAATCCTTTAATATTATAAAAAAATTATACATGCAAGTAAGTATTAAATATTTTAGAAGTGTGTACTAAATTCATATTTTGTGAATTATTCAACAGGTGGATGACCTATACTAATGGATTATTACATATTATCTGTTAATATTGGACGTTTAGGATTATTGTATACCATCATTATTATAATTTTAACTTTTTTTTTAAATTGTATGAAATTAAATTTAAGTATTATAAAGCCATTAAGAGTGCACAGGGTATCTACTGCAGTTAGTGCTTACCTATAGTTAGTTACCCAGTAGCTTCGACAAATATATTAAATTTAATATTTATCACTTCGAAATATGAAGTACTTTTTTATAGAGAACTGGCTACTCAGTTAGGTTCATGCAGTTTTTTTCAGAATAGTTGTTAATTTTATTGATTACATTATTTTAATTTTGATTAAGTTAGTTATTTATAAATATCCGTAATATACGAGTAAACTTCATAAATACACAGTTTTTTAAACAAATCCTCGTGTACATAGATATAGAAGAAGTTACAGACAAGCTAAAAAACATTGTGCCATAGTTAAAGTGTGTCTTGAAAACTTCAATTAAAATTTTGTTTATCTAAAGTTACTGTCGAATTTTATATTTTAATAACAAATTGCAATTTTATTGCTATATTTTTTTTCTAAAAAAAAATCATTTTTTTATTGCACGATTTATTTATTATTGTACGTAGTGGAATATCTAGAATTTAATTAAGGGAAAAGTTATTTAAAAACTGCAATTCACCTTAAAATCTAGTGAGGGGCTGCAAAAAATCAACAGTTATTTAATTTAGCTTTAAATAACTTAATGTTATTTTCTTATAATAATAATAATAAAATAAATAAGTGAATATTTTTTAAAGTAATAATAATATAGAACATTTTTTAATTTTTAATCAATATATGACGATTTGGACTTCAATGTTACTATGTTAGGATAGCTATCTCTATTTCTCTATGACTCTTTGTATATTTGAATTTGATAAAACCAAATCAACTAGTTTACATCATGAACTAATATCATATTAGTTCATAGTTTGCAGCATAAAAAAGGTTTGATATCGAGTAAAATGACCTGATAATATCAACTTATCATTAATTTTTAGAAACGTCGATAACAAATTATCTATACACCCTAAGATAATAAATAATTCATGAAAAGACCACTGTTAAAAAGAAACCAAGGGGTGATTCACCCCCTGCTTAGACCACACATGACACTGGATCGTAGTTAAAACAATTTTGATTTTTAATTTTTTTTTTTTTTTTTTGAAATGATTATATCAAGTAAAATAATTAATATTTTATTTTAATTACATTTTTAAATAATAAAATAAATTTTGATAATATTACTTGTGTATTGGTAGCCTATTTATCTATAATAATGTTATAACTTAAAATATATTATCAATATTATAGAATTAAATTTTTTTAATTTAAAAATGATATTAAACGAATTAAGAGAAACATATTCATCGAGCGCATTAGATTTTCAGATTTTTATATTATATATTTATTATTTATATGTATGATGCAATGTTATTAAAAAAAATTATATATAATTATTTTAAATTACTAAGTAATTATTAATTTTAATTATTAGTTATTAAAATGAAGTACAGGAATGAATTTATGCAAAACAAATAATTATAGGTACATAACTAAAACCGATTTATCAATATTGTTATTGGTAACCATGACAACGGATTGTTATAGTAAAGACAGTTCGTTCTTCATTGTATCAGTCCGATACAACTGTAATATAAAGATTATATAAAACCCTGCAGAAAATAAATGTATATTGTCAACTATATTGACTCTTGAGTACTTAATACCATTGATTTTAAAATATATTATATTACATTATAAAACCCATGTTAATACCTATGGTCATAGGTACCTACATGGTATATTTTATATAATTCAGTATTTTTTAATTTCTTACACATTTATAAATTGTTGCTTGAAGATTATACTTTGTGTGCGTGTGTTATTGCACATAGAAAGATGGCATATAAAATATATAAAATGGCTAGTGGCTACTATAGTTGTTTCCTATCAACTACCGTGGTTGGATACTAGTTCATTATTATTTGCTGAAGTATATGCGTGGTATGTACACACTCTCCTATACGTTACACACAAACAATTTAACGCATATACACGTATAGGTACGTATGTGTTTGATTAAAACTTTAATTTTAATTTTATCGTTTAGACTTTCAGAGGAAGACAAATAAAATTACAAGCGGTCGCAATTTTTTATTGTTTTTGGGTGTACCCAAACACTTCTAAAAATAGTCATTGTTTTGAAAGGAATGTCGAAATTACTATATAATCTAAAAGTTTTTAATGATTTTTTTCTGCTCGCAGTAATTTAATAATAACAGTATAAGTTAATGTGTACAATAGGTATTAGGTGTATAAGAAAATAAAAAGTACTCGTATGGTAAATTAGACTTATTCAAGAGTACTTACTACTTAGTTATTCTGTATCTATGGGTCATAGAGACAACATTATTATATACTCAATAGTTGAGGTAGTTATTGATTTCATAAAACTAATACTTAGAAAACAACTTTTTTAAACACGTACTTAGAGATAATCTCAGTCATAATAAGTAATGACCTATCACCAGTTTAATATGTATATTGATTTTGAAATGTTTTCATTCATAATTATAATATATATGGATTAGGTAAAGTTTATATTAGTAGGTAACTGTTTTTCATAATTTAATTGATTAGTCCTTTAACTTTAATAGTTTAATAAACATTATCTAACAGTTGATACATTTTCAACCCTGAGCAATAGGTACCTACATATGCACAATTATAGAAGGATTTTATTTTGTCATATTCCTATACTTAATTAATTGGTACAATATTTTAAAATAAAAAACAGTTAGTACCCAGGTATATTTATATATATTTCAAAGTTAAGACTATATTAGGTATATAAAATATTGTAATTAGGTATACTTATTACTTAGGTATATCACAATAGATTCAATATACATTTTATTATTTTCTTAAATATTTTAAAGAAGGAACTAAATTAATTTTCATTATTTAATTATTTGATCATATTATATTTATATGATATTTTATCTATAATATTAATTATAGTACCAAGGTATCTACTTATTATTTATGTTAAAATAAAAATGTAGGTTATCAATTAAATCAACATTCGTTAGTTTTCTAAATGGATACCTAGATAATATAGGATAATGCAATTATTTGTTTGTTTTTATGTATGAGTCACTCGAAAAACACCTATACTTACTTATATATAAGTAATTATATCATAAGTTAAATTAAAAGTTTGAAGAAAAATAAACGTTATTTTATTAATAAGTCTGTTAAATTTGATAGCATTATCCAGTTTATATGGCGGACTACCAAAAAGTCTGATTAAAAAAGTCTCTGATATTTAAGTCATTGATAAAAATTTCGAAATTAAGTTCATGGTAAAAAAGTTTGCAAAGTACATATAATTAAGTAAAAGGAAAAATGCGATGTGATGAAAAATGAACGCTCTAATAATAATTAATATTATTATAAATTTTAATTCAATGACTTACCTGACGAAATTAATAACTCGTATTATTGATTGTTAGTGATATACATACATATATATAATATATATATATATATATATATGTATAGAAATTTTCCTCGACTTTGAACACTGGTCGACTTTTGGGAGCATACAATATTGAACTATTGCTTATCTAAATTGTTAGGTTTATCGAGTCTTATTCATATATCTATATATAGGTAAATAATACGTATTATTTTCTTGTATAAATAATTAATATGATTTTTTTTTTATAAAATAAGTCTTACTAATTATAAATATAATCATTGTGTTTTTATTTTTTTTAAATAAATAGTTTCTAATTATTGTAAAGATATTAAAATTGTATCATTGACTTCAATTGTTTATGCTTTGAACTTTTATCTGGACTTTTTTTCTAGGACTAATTTTTTACCTTGGACTTTTTTTTTATTGTGATCTAGTTTCTATACCTTCTATAATGTAAAAAGGTACTTAAATATAGATAAATCATAATAATGCACACCCGATTCAGGATAATGCATTAATATAACAATTTAACAATTGCCATTACCTATAAAAGCACGAGCATTTTATTACCTATGAAATCAATATTTATTTATTATTGTACTATCAATGAAATTGTCTAATAATTATATTCATGCAGTTGGTAGTATCTATACAATTTTAATGAGATTAAAAATGTACAAGCAATTAACAAAGTAAACCATTTTAACACGCATTAAAATCCATTACTATTTATACAAGAAAATATAATATGCATTAATTACATAGGTACATCTTTATAGTATAAACATTGCAACCATAGTCCGAAGTTCGTAATTTAAAATTTTAAACACAATTTAGGTATTTAGCTTGTCTATAATACGGAAAACCAGAGACTAAAAAATGTAATTTGACATGTTTGATTGGACAGTAAATATGTCCGTTAAGTAATTTGAAAATAAGCCACAGATACCTCCTTGTTTCCAATGATTCATCTGAGTTTTAAAAAGCTAATAATAGTTGATTATAGAGGAGTGAGGACGTGAGGTTGACGTACAATACCACATCTTATAGGATATACTATTCTCAGAAAACGACTTTGAATAGATTCAATTATTTGTATTGAATTTACAACGCTGAAAACTATAGAATTATATTAGTCAAACACAGAACGTATATTATATGTGAGGAATACGGCCGCCTTTAATGCAGTTGGATATTCGAACTTCTAAGTCTTTATATCTCCGGTCTATAAGACCGGATTTGCATGTTTATATATGATTTGCATTAAACGACAGAGACGTCTCCATGTATACCTAATCTTTATTCTAGTAAACACGAATGAGTTGATATTTTCTTATGCAGTAATCATGGAGGTATGGAGTTGGTTTTTCTTGTGAAAGTCATTATTACTGTATATTTAAGTATAAATAAATTTCTAAGATCACACACTAGTTAAATATAATTCAAATTATTTTGTATACCTACAGGTAGTATTTATAGTTATATGCACTTATTTCTACTAATAAAGTTATCTGATTTAGTGACAACTTAAAATAATGGAACACTAGTACCTAGGTACATTAATTTATTATCTATTATAGAGCAGTGTTTTCATACTTTCATAAATCAATTTCACGAGTTAGATCAATAGTTATCAAATTAGATATATATAATTATAATATATTATATTATCCATAATTAAAACTTTTTACTCGTTATCTAAGAACATATTACTGATAGCTTATTTCCATATAATCCTGTATTTAAAATACTTAAACTTGATTTAAAAAAGCAGACATTCTACATATTTTCTACTCGCGCGTTGGGTAAGCACCATTAGAATTGTTGATGGGTCAATAAAGATGCCGTATAGATGTTCTAGCTAGCAGTCGGCCCGTGTACATTTATATAGGCGTAACATATACGTATTCGATGATGATAAATTAAACAAAACTTAATCCATACGACTAAACTAAAACCATATACATATTTATCCCATTAACTTAAATTAACCTTGACATACCGAATATACCAGCCGGTCGTTACTCCCCGCAGAACAGTTAGTACCTATATATTATGTTTATCTACACGCATCGAGTATACAGGTCTGGCGAACTGAACCGAAAATCAAAATAAGTGGGGATCGGTCATTGTTGGATCTGTTTAAGGGGATTACACTCCTATCATCACACCCATTTCTCACTTCCTTCGTCTTCTACTTCTTCGTCTTTCAATCATAAGGCACTCTAAGATTCGATTGTCCATTACTACACTGCACGTGTTTATTTTACGCGATAGAATATAAAAGGGCCCGTCAGTTGTGTTGAGAGAGTAATAATGGTATTATATAATACATGCACACCTAATCTGAGTGAAATTTAATTACATTATTATTGTTAAATAAAATTATTGAGATTGATTTGGAAAACAATAACACGGTAGTTTCCTAAACACTTTTAAGTTGTACACAGTACCTATATCGTATTACAATTTATTGTTACTCGTTTTGTGTTTACATAATATTAAATGCTTGTTAAAATTTTTAGAAGAATCAATAGTTACTCATCATATTGTAATATAACAGTCCGCAAATTGACAGCTTTACTACAGTGCGTGTTTCTAGACAAACTCAAGAGATTAAATATTTAAACCCATAAAGCACCTATTTTACCATAATTATTTTATTCCTCCAATAAATGACAGTGATTATATTATATTGTAACAATGACGATCGTTGAAATACTATTAGGAAGATAGGTAGGCACTTATTAGTTTAAAAGTATTGTTAAACTGTCATCAAGGTGATCGAAAATTATTTTTATTATCGCCTTTATATTAAAAAACAATTTATGGAAGGATAACAATATTATATTATTATATAATAGGGATAAATATAAGGATCAGTTTTCTAGAGGATCTTATCGGTGCTCCTTCCCTGCTGTGCATAACGATAGCATTGTCATAGGAGTCTTTATTGCCCTCTAAATTCAAGTGCTCGTAAATTTACCACAAGTACCTTCAAATAATTTTGCTGGACCTTTATTATTATATGTAACTACCACATTTGTTTACATTTTCAATTTGTGTTTTATTACACATATTTACACAGTGAATTTGGAAATAAAAAATATAATATAAACAGTTATTTTAATAGAGGACCATATATTTATATATATTTGTTGATTGTTCAAACCAGTTAAGTCCATATTTTCATAAAAAGTATGACATGATTGGTGATTGAATTTGTTTTTTAACTGTAAAACAAGATCGGATCGATGGTCTGAATTGAATACATATTTTATTGGAACAATTTGGGACTTAAATATTTGGTAATAAAAACGGTTAGGTACTTGTTATTTCTTACGGCTTCATCACAAAACAATTCATTAAATGGTGCCAATTTGGTAGAGTATTATTTTCGATTAGATATTTAATTTTACCTTCGATTAATATCTTTTTTTAAATGATAGGTATCTTTTTATATAGTTATACTGGATAGTACCTATAATTTGATTTATTTAATAAATAATATTAATGATCATACTATTCATACTTATACAGTATACTACACTCGAAATACTATAACTATGGTAACTGGTAAATATCCACCAAGACAAAATTTACTTCTTCTGGGATGAAGCAGAAATAACACAGTATGGCATATAACAATAATCGTATTATTTTTAAATACTTTACAACATAATGATCATCATAAAGTAAGTTTTAGTGTAATAAATTGTAACCGGCAATTAGTTGATATAGAATACTAGTATAAGTACATGGTTTTTGGTTCCCAGATAATATACTACATGAGTAGTAAAAAAACGACCAACAATTTTATAAAAAGATAATTCGAGTAAAAGTTCAAAAATAAATGTCCACTAATAATATTTAGTTTATGTTTAGGTACCTATACTATTCGGCATTTGATATTAAAAAATAAAATTCAAGTGAATTTTAATAACCGCATAATATAGGCCTCTATGTATAGACCATAAACCTATACAATATATTGTAATTCAGTAATTATTAATGTAGGTAATTTTAATTTTAATTCGATACCGATCACGATTACGTGTAAAGCCGATTGATTGCACAACATTTGATCAGTTTAAAATGGTTCTCGGAAAGTTATTTTTTTAACCTGTGAAAACTTCGTGATACACTAACAAATATGGCGATAATGTGATGCGCATGAACTAAATTATATTTGTCTAAAATAAGTATTATAATACTTCCATTTTAATTATATGTTTAATATGTTTTTAGATATTATCCATTGCACGAATTGCAACAGTAGAACGATGTCGTAAAGCTCGTCTAGTATATAATACCTATATATCTATTTTTATAGTATTTGTATATAATACAAACAAATTATACATAAATATATTATTGTGGACTATCGTATAAAAAATCAAAATATTTATCAACCAAAATATACATTTGTTTAGATATATAGTGACTTGTTTTTAATAAGCTGAGTATATACACTTATTCGATCGTTACGGTCATAAATTAATAAATGAATAAACTTAAGAATTTAAGGTGGATATTTAGGTAATACAGATTTTTTTAACACTGCGCTTAAAATATTCAAAAGTAATTCAGAATTTTGGAATTGAAATCTATTTTATTTTTTTATGATAAGACGCTATAGATTGTGTGCAATCATAATATATTATAAATATTATTACGATTTTCATTATTTTAAGTTGATTATTGTTTTAAGAAGGTATCAAAAAGTTTTTTTCTGATTATTAATTGATTTTATTATTCAGTAAAATATACCTATTATATTTGTGTTATTTCCTAAAATTATAGAACTATATAAGAACTTAAACTGTTATCAGTCAGTTCAGATTAAATTATTGAAATTTATATTATATTTGTAAATTGAAATATATATTATATTATTATTATAACATGTTAAAATTCATCACTCTCTTTATATATTATTTGAATACTCTTATAGGATATAGAAAGTTTCTTTTTGTATATAGTTACATTTTAGATTATGATTTAAGAGTACGAATAACCTGCAGGAGTGTTTTGTTTTTTGTCATAACTATTTATTTTATGACAACACATTTTTTTTAAAAAGAATGCTCAAACGTAGTCTGATTATAAAAAAAAGTTATTACAAACAACACGTATAAAAATACGTGCGTGAATAATCTACCTAAGTTGTACTAAAATTATTTTTGAAAATTTTCAATTTACTTTAAACAATTTAAAATATCAGTCAAATTTATAACGTAGTTTGTCTATTTTGGTTACAAATATTTTCATTTAGATTTATATTAATAAATTAGATGAAACTTTAATCCATAGCCCATCGGCTCACTTTGTAATATAAAATAAATATAAGTTCAAAAAGCTTAGAACCGTAGTTTTTATACATGATGGATACTTATTTCACTGGTTTCAAATTAATTTTAATAATAGTAAGTGCTACTAGAGGGTTCACACTTGTTGGGTAATTTTCTAAAACATTCAACTATTATTATTATTTATTATATATATTTATATACAGTATAATTTCTTGACCAAAACTCATTATTCCAAAAGTATCAAAAAAGTGTTTTATAAATTACCCATTAAAACAATCTACAAATTGTTCACTTAACTGTAGCTTATTCATATTGTATAGTTGGATGAATTTATAGAAAAATATTATGTTTTGTTTTATATATACAATCTGTTTGTTTAGGAACAATAATAATATGAGATAATAATTATTTATATGAACAATTTGACAGGAGGAGTCACAAAGTGGTAACACTACTCTTACTTTTTTTTTTTTTAATTATTTAATTATTCTTAGATTAATCAATGAGAAGATCTCGACACCATTTCCTTTTGAGCCTTCTAGAGGGATTTCCAGGTATTGTGAGAGTGGCAAGTCTTGATATGAGGGGGTTGGTATGAGATGGAAGTTTGGAGTGGAGAAATATAATGTTAAATGTCAAATTAACACCTTATTAATAGGTAGTTAAATTAAGATAAGTACGGATAATACAATATAATAATAGCATTTATTCTATATTTCTATCGTGATTTATATTAGTGTTTTAAATGTGTTTTGTTTTATAAATACGTGTGTTATTTATGATTACCTTAGTAAGTTGTATCTTAGTGGTAGGTACATTAAGTATTAAACTTAACACATTAATTAACTATATTTTGGTCACGTCGCTTAATCCTTGTGATGTGCTTTTGTGATTTAAATTTAAATTAATTTATTTCATTATTATTCTTAAATATTAAATTAAACAATCAGTATAGATATACCTTTACTTATACACTATTGTGTATTTTAAACCAAACAGAAAAAATTAAAAATAATTTAATGGAAAGCATAATCAAAACAATTTAAAATATTGATAAAAAAAATTAGTAATATTTTGGTTGAATAGCTTTCTTACTGAATAATTCAATATTAAGGGCTTAAGTTAAATAAAATCAGAAATATATATTCAAATTACATCTCTCTCTTTAAAACTCAAATTAAAAACCAGGAAAGTTGCTCTATTGGCTGTATGGTAGAATTTGAGTTAACCTCGTTATTAAGTAGGTTACTGTAGTGAATATAATAAATATTAATTAAATGACAAATTTTTGGTTCCAAAAATGATTTTGAACGAAGACTACTTCAAAGGATACTTTATAATTTATTTAAATTACTCTAAGTAATACGACAAATTGAATTGACTTTCGCTAAAAACCTCGCACATATTCTTGTAATACTTGGTAGATATTTTATTAGTTAATATCTGCAACGTGCAGTAGAATGGTGTAAATAGTATGTTAACTAATAAAAATCTACATTAAGTTCTTAATATCCTTAATATTAATCAAATCTTCAAATTATATTTCACCAGATTCCATAATAAACTTCATCAACGCACTAATCCACTAATCTCTAAGTATCGAACACACTCCCTGGTAACCCACGCCGTAGACTCAAAATGGTGTAGAGATCTTATTATCTAGTAAACGAGTTGAATAAGTGCTGGATGTTGCTACGAGGTAACACCTTTCATAATTAAAAAAAAAAAAAAAATGAAAAAAAAAAATGAATAAATTCTATCATTTTTATTACTATCACTTATAGCGCGTGTTACTACTGGGTATCCTCCCTAATCACACGATTCATGTTATTTTACTTCCATTGCCACTTACCATACGTACTTATTGTACAAAATATATTGTATAGATTGTAGATTACAATAAATAAAAAAAAAAAAATGCTTAAAATTGTACTAAATACTTTGAAAATGTTAATGTGTATAGTGCAAAAAATAATACTCTTCATAATGTCGAAAATGTTCAAGTTTCGAGAATATAATTTTTTGTATTACAATAAAATAACTAAAATCAATGCATAAATATAAAACATACAAAAATCAATACTAAATTGTCATATTCTATTTTAGA
Source organism: Aphis gossypii (assembly GCF_020184175.1). NCBI lineage: Eukaryota > Metazoa > Arthropoda > Insecta > Hemiptera > Aphididae > Aphis > Aphis gossypii. The sequence continues at coordinate 36,795,382 of NC_065533.1, forward strand.
AAATGTTTTTAAAAATATTTATTTTATTATATTTATTCATTTTCAATTAATATACCTACAAAATAACAAAATCAATTTTATCGAATTCTGTTATTGCTCAAATATTTTTTAGTTTTATCGATTATTTTGAAAAACATTCAAGGTACCAACTAAATCTAAATGTCTACCAGAAAATTTAAAATCGAAACATTTTTACAGCTCCAAAAAGTGTTGACAAAGACAGGAATAAAACACACACATACCTAATTGTAAAATCTTTTCACTCACAATCATTATTAGAAGGGATTGAGCTCAAGATTTTTGAATAAAAAAACCTCTTTTTATTCTTTACACTAATATAAAATCATATAATATTATTATTGTTATACTGTATTCTAAATGTAAAATAAAACGAGTGCGACTACATGTCGTAACCCGTAGGTAGAACTACGTTTTTAAAATAATTAGTGGCTATAGTGCCAAGGAAATACACACATACTAAGTATAATTTTATGCCAAACGCGTAGTTAGAAGAGATTTCAAACTTTCGCAGATCATTTCGTATTATATAGTCTAAAAATTAATTTAAGGGGGCTTTAACTCCTCATATAATCCTACATTTTAACCATTTATATATTATGTTGGATTATATTTAGGTTAAGGCGTTTTAAGAGTTATATAAGCACTTATAAGTTATTTAAAAACTTATTTCTTTTGTTTCAAAATAAAGTTCGAATGAGCTAGGTCCTACATTATTGATTTTTCATTAGTATGTGACATTGTGACTTTCATCATAGATATCTAACGATGTTAAACAATCGGAGTGATATACAATGCCTAATGCCTATATATGTTATTCATAATATTGTTTAACAAACGTAACAGTTTGAAAAGTTATATTTTAGTGTATTGTTTATAAAATTCTTGATCTATATATACACGTACAACTAATAAGTTAACTTATTTGTTTTTGAGTATAATATTTATGTAGGTCGCTGATAAATGTTTCTTTAAAAATGTACCTATAGTTTCGCAGAAAAATCTGAATAACAATCAACAAATAAAAGTTTGTCAAAATATTTTTTATGTTCAAGTTTTTTAGTTGCACTTTCTTATTTACTTTAACTATGTGTCTGGCATTTTAGAAGCAATAGGCTAAGTCTTAAGGCTTAGTCAAAAGAAAAAATTATAAAAATTAATCAGGAGAGAAGATTTTATTTTATATAGTACCTAATTCAAAGATGTTCAATACAATTTTCAAAATATTTTGGATCTTTTTGAGCTAATTATATAAGTAATTCAAAATGTTTAACTCTTTTCATTTTTTTTTTCAATTTACGTTTAATAGAATGTTTGCTTGTGAGTTGTAACTTAAAATTGATAAGATATAAATAAAAATATTTAAAAATGCATTTTAAGGAAATGTTATTATTGCGGAAATTAAAAAAAAAAAAATCAAAAATACATTGGCGCAATTTATTTAATAAGCGTTAGTCAAAACCAAAAAAACTTGCAAATTATTTTGTAGCTAAATAGTTAAAAGTACATAAAATGTTTAATTTAAATATCTAAAATTTGAAAATTGAATAGGTACATAAGGAATCTCATGGTAAATTTTTTTATCGAAATTGGAATAAAAAAATTTAACATATAAAGCCATATACGCTTTTTATGACTTGAAGCTTTCATATGTTAGTAATCTTATAACACTTTTAAAAAAACGAAAATACCAACGTAGGTATAATTTTCTCATATTATTGACATTTAGAGTTCTAATTTGAACAAAATTAGATATTATTTAATCTGAAAATTATGATTTTAATTATTATACTGTTGATCCCAGGAACTTGGAATTTTTCGCCATTACGTATATACTATTAAATGTGTACATTATAGGCACATAATTATATAATTTTAAAAATATTCAGACTAAATTTATATGTACCTTGGACTATGAGCTTATTCTCTGATTTCTATAGGTTGCGAGGTATTGACTTATAAGTCTCGTTTACTAACATTGTTAAGTCACGATTTAGCATTGAATTCAAATTTAATACTTCCGTAACACCTACTCAATGATTACCTAGGAACATTCGAAATCTGCAACACTGTGCAGCAAAGCGACTTACCCGACTTTTCTCCAATGAATATATTTACGTAGATAATCTGCAAATTGATTTTTCTTTAATCTAAATTATGCTATGATTGGTAGCTATCAGCGATTCATCACCATGATTATTCTATAATCGTATCATATTATGATCGTCTAAAACTACAGTAGGTTAATAAATAATGCAGTTGTAGCCTTAAAAATAAAAATAAATTATAAAATTGTTCAATATTTAAATATAATTATAACTTAGTTATAATTTAACTGCATTATCAACTAATTTAATTAATAATATGTTAAGCAAATACTTTTTTTGTTAGATTTATAAACTGTTTATTTTTAAAATAAGTACAGTATTTTTCATTGAGTACCAAACACCCAATATAACTCTGATTGAGCTTTCTAACTTTTAAATTAATTTGTTTGTTCAAGCTACCAAGACAAGACTAAAATAAAAGTCGAGCGTCAAATATTGAAAGGTACTAAAATTGTAGCTACTTTAATAGATTAAATCAATCTTTCAAATCATTATGAAGTATGTTTGAAACAAAAAAAAAATAATAATATTTAATATTGTGACGATAAACTACAAATTGATTGTAATCAGAGTGGCGCCTTCAGCCAGCCTTATTGACAGTGTGTCCATTATCATGTTCTAAAACGTCACTTAACACAGTCTATATAAGTTATATAAGTTTATCCAACACCTTTATAATATACATTAAATAATAAACGTCAACTTTTGGATTTAAATATGTTATAAATTATAATATTTCCCATATTCTCAATAAAAAATAATGGTTGCGTATTATAATATTGATACGGCTGTAATTAATCAAATGTGTAGGCAAAATTTAGAATATAGCAATGGTCATTGATCAAGAACGACAATTATTAATACTATTGTGTTTGAAAAAATAACTTTCATTGGTATGCATTCCAGTCAGGCAGAGAATGATGATCAAGATGCTTAGATTTCAATGAATACAATCATAATCGGAAGGTGAACTATTTACAGTATAAATTCATTAAGCCAAAACAACATACACTAAACTGTAGTGGACAAGTTTCGATTTCGAATCTAGAGTGAAGTTTTATAGATGTCTTATACATTCGAGAAACGATGTTTGAGTTCCAAGAACGCGTGATACGAATACACAACGTTTACGTAGTCTTTAAAAAAACACAACATTCTAAATCTGTTTTAACTTTAAAACATTAATTAACCTTCTGTGTCAAAAACTACATAGATATATATATATATATTAAATAATATTATATAAATGTGTAGGTATTATACTGGACAATGGTATAATATTAAATGTTGAGAGTACTCTGTACAGTTTGTACTGTATAGTATTAATTATTATGATAATTTGATTTTTTATTTTTTATAATATATTTTACACATTTTAATTTATATGATAATGAAAAAAGATATTAAATTTATTTTTACCAACATACTAACACAACTTAAAGTTAAATTATCTTTTAAATTTCAACCATACACAATATTTATGTGGTTATTATTTATTAACATAAGAGCATTGAAAACATTGCAGTTTTGAACAATATAATAAAGGTATAAAAGCTTGAGAAAAATATTAGATTATTTGGAATAAATCAAATTTAATTCTGTAAAAATATTTAAGTTTATTAACATTTTTTATATTCTGAACGGAGAAACTAAAAGTAAATTGGAGATAAAACACTACAATTATTGCCCTAAATAAGTTTTCGACAAAATTAAAATTATTAATTGTTAGTCACTATAATTCAAAAATGAATGACTAGAGATTTAAATTATTCATCAAATATTTATGTTAGTTTATTTTAGACATAATATTATAACTTTCTAGTTAGTTCTACTCTTTTTATACTATTCCTTTATAGGTACATATTTTAATATTTCAACATTTCTTAATTTAACAAATTTTCAGAGACTTGCAACTTTTTGATACTATCTATATGTATATTATTGTTTATTTCATACAAAGCTATTTTCAAAATATTTAAATTCATTTTGAGCTATTCAGAGCCTAACTTATGAGAGGCTAGGGGGGCTGCAGCCGGTATTATTTGGGGCCCCAGGCCCCTGTTGATATTTAATTATCAAAGTGGCACTGTGAAATTGTATGATATTCACCAAGAAAAATTAAACTCACTTGTATCTATCTGCTGAAAGGGAAATAACTAACACGCTTAAAAAAAAACCTTTACCTTAAATTTTTTTATTATTTACATTGACTATGTTGAAAAATGCATTACCACTTTGACTTTGTGTACTATGTACATGATGTATAGCAGTAAACATTTGTTTAAATTAAAAACTGTATCTACACTTCTTTACTTAGGTATATGTATTTATATTTTTAATTTCATCGTTTTATTTATACTAATCACCATTAAATAATTACTTATAGACTTAAGGTATAATTTATTTATAATCTTATAAAATAAATTGAATATATAAAATCTATAAAGCAAAAACACTGATTTTATAATTCAAGTTGATAATTTAGAATTTATATAATAATTATTATTTATTAATTAATTTTGGGGCCCCATCAAAAATTAGACCCGGCCCCAAAATTTCTAAGTTAGGTTCTATAAAAGTACAACAATTAATTTACTTTTATAAATTGTATAGAATAATATAATTATATCATTCATACATGATACATGTGTTAACTCTTACACCACTTCTAATAAAATTGATAAATATTAGAATTTAACTAATTTTAATATAAGTATTTTTCAATCTCAATTTTAAGGAATGTCATAACTCACAAGTTATAACTTACCTATAAGGTATATCATACCAAATATTGTTACGTAAAAATTAAAAAAAATTAAATGTTCAGAGTACACATTATTCAATTATTGTAATAAATACTTAAACATATATTATGATGGTGTAGCACCTATTATAATTTAAGTGTAATAAGTTGTTTCAATTATGCCAGATTTGAGCTGTGTTCTGCGTAATGTATTAATCAGTTTTCCTAGGAATCGTTTGTATAAAAATTGATTTGAGAGAATAATCCATTTATACACGTCGGCTATCAAAATTTTTAAATTTCTACCTTAAACTGGATTATACAAATATTATATACAAAAAAATATTTACATCCTGTTATATTATTATTATTATAAAATTAAGGTTGGTCCAACAAAAAAAATGTATCTTCCACTTCACAATTATATACTGCAATTATTATTATTCAAATTTTAAATATTATTAGTTCAGCTTAACTGATCGGGAAAAATCACAAACCTCATCTCATTCCGTCCAAAACTCTTCTGTAGCGTTATTGGTAAAGATCAAAGAACCCAGTATAACTTGGCAAACATTATTAAAAATTCTTTTTTCCGTGCTATTTTCTTCAATAGTTTATACCTATAAATTCTACTACACCTGTAACGCATCTCAAGAGTTTTGCAAATGTTGTCCCCGATTTTCACAAAAATTAACTCTAAAAAGGGTCATCATATGAAGACCAATATACCAGATACCTAATATTGTCTTACCGCTGTGTACTCGCCCGTTAGACAAATAATAATTGCACACATCGAGTCAAACTCATTTCGTAAACAATATATAATATGATAATCGCTAATAATAGGTATAATCTCGTTGAAAAAAAATAATTCACATCGTACATTCATCTACAAACAATAAGAAAGTGAAGGCATTGCAACTCTAATTACATAAGACAGTGTATCTACCTACAAGAATTAATGCAACATTATACTGTTGTGTCAAAATTAAGATTAAAAATATTCATCTAGGTATCTACTCTTAATAAACGAGCATACATACTTATATCAAATCGTCAACAGAAAGTGATATTTTATGCAAACAAAATACTTCATTCTGATGCAAATCAACACTGTATAGATATAGCTTTTTGAGCTTTTTCATGAGTAGGTATCGTCAATGTGACGAAAAGTTAAAGTATATTAAATATTATTATATCTTTGTATTTTAAAGGTAGATATATGTTGTTTTTGATTGTTGAGAAGTAAAATAATTGAATATTGATTTTATTACGTTTAAATTTTATACTCCCATAACACAAACTAGTTTTTACTTGTCAAAAGCAATAATTGGGTTTTCTTTCGGTAAATTATGAATAATAAATTGAACCTGGCAAGTACTGTTAATTTGTCTTAACGGTTCACTTGTATACCAACTTTACTATAACTGCGACCGTTTAATTATTCAGTGATTCAATTTTAAATAAGTGCGCAATTATAATATTATTTTACTGGTGCTCAAATCATTTTAAATATTTTTTTCTAACAATCAAGTTCTATCATAGTTTTTAAAATATAAATCATTCATCCAACCAAATATACTAAAACAATAAAAGTACTCGAGAGATGAAAGACGAAAACTGAGTACCAATAGCGTAGCATAAATAGCAAATACCGATAACATATATAATATTATATCCTGACGTAACTCTCAGTTATTATAATATGATCTATTTGAGTACATGCACATTATATCAAATTTTTTAACTTTCTTGGAAATATGTTTTTATGTTTTTTATATACCTATATACCTAATTAAATGTCATTATAAAACAACATTTTTGAGAAATAAAAATTATATTATTATAACAATAATTTATCTTTGTCATTTATTTTTTATTTTTTTTGAATTAACTATTCGCTTGAAATTTGAAATTCCAACCAATTAGAGCTCAGAAAAATATTCGAATTCGGAATTCGAAATTAAAAATGTATTATATAAGTATATTATAGGTATACAAATATTCATTCAAAAAAATAAAAACCTAAACAATTTTGGTAATAATAAAGATAAAAAAAAAATTATTTGTTACAATAACATTAAAATTTATCAAAATAATATTTTCAAAAAATTAACACTTATAAAAGTGATATTATGCAAACTTAGAGACATATTGTACAAGTATAAAAGCAGTTTAATGAGCGTAGACTGTAAACATTTAAATAGATCACTTTGTATGTAGTTGATATACTAGTGATACTAATAGTTTTTAAACATTAATCAACGACTTAATATTGATCAATACTCGTAATTTAGTTTTAATTTTCATAAAATATAATTATAGATTAAGTATATCAGCATAATATCATGATAACATTCAAATTGCATGTGACTTAAATTCAGCTAGTGAAAGTTGAAATAGAAAACAAATTTTCCATATGAAGAAAAATATGTTATAATATGATTGAACAAATTTACAATTATATTTGGCAATATTATTAGTCCTTATTATTCATTAACCTCAGTTACTAGATACCTAAATAGTTATTTTGATTATTTTAGAAATTGTTAAGAGATTATAAGCAGAATAATCAATTATAATATGATTTATAATTTTAATATTTTGAATGAAAGGAATTTAAATACTTAAACATCTTCAAACATCTATATATTAGTCTGGGTAGGTAGTAGAATTAATAAAACAATCAGCCCCCCATAATCCGATCGTAATTTTAAATGAAGAAATAATTATTTAAACATTTTAAACAATTCGTTTTGGTAAGTATTAGTTACCTACTTATAAACAAAATCACTCCGATTTTAATTCTGCATTTATATGTATGTATATTTTAAGTGCTAATACTATATACAATGTACATCATAATATAACAATATTTGAATGTATCGAATATTTTTCATTATGAGTTACCATACTGAATAACGTTTTTAAGTTAGATTCGACGACGCGCGATTATTATATTTCTGTAATTAAAATGATGCTGTATATTTTGATATTTTATTCTATAGCGAGAATATACTACATAATATATATTTAATAATCAATTCAAAATGGATTTTCATCGTAATAAAATGCATATCGAATGAGAAAATTTGTCGAACGAAATCAACCATTGTAATATGTAATACCTAACTGTCTTATAACCTCTATCGAGACCAAAATATTATCAGCAATAATGGTTTTAAACAGAATATTATTCGTAATTATACGAGTAATAAGATCCGATGATTACTATAAAATATAATCTTCGTAGGTATTCTAGACCGGTAGCGGGTACATAATATTATGACAATCGGTTAGGTTTTTGAAATAAAGCGTTTTCGTTTATTCGAAATATTATAATACGACGCGACGTAATAGTCAAATATATATTAATATTATGCATGATGGGCGTACACGGCCGACAGTCGACAGATACTATACGCGGCTGATTGTCCTGGGCGCATCAACTGGCACTAATAATTATTTACTTTTCGCGCACGCACACGAGCCATATACACGCAGCATAATATATAAAATTGCCTACATAGGTAGGTACATAGTCCACTTCAAAACGGTTCACTATATAATATTAATACATCGACGTCGATAATAATAATTATTTATCCGATCGGAAATTCGCCGAGTAGAAAACATGTATAATTTAATTTCGCGTACCCTTAACTATACGTCGTCTATTGATTTAACTATATCATATAGGTAGTACGTTTTTCGGGCGTTTACCGATGAAACGCACTGATGAAATAAAATCGAGTACCTACCTATCGTCATTTTGGGGAAAATGGATACATTCACAAGATGCGTCCAAATGTCCAATAGAGACAAACCAACAAATACTTTCTGTATATGATACTCTACTCAGGGAAGGACCCAAGGGAAGGAGAAGACAAGAGGCTAGTCCCTCTCCAGAGGTCATACCACACACATATAATGTACACATAACTACGTAAGTCAACATTATTTTTTCAATGAAATATTTAATCTAATAATTTACTTGATTATTATGAGTAATCGAATAAGTTAAAAAAAAAAAATCCAAGTAAATATACCTAAAATAAAAACTATATTTAAGTATTTTGTAGTTGATAACGATGATAGGTATAAATAAAAATATTAAACCACGCGGTGCATATTATCATTATATTATTATTTATTACTATATGTTTATTGGTCAAGTGGGCGTGATTGGGAACAGTTGTTGTAATAAATGTAACTATTAAAAACGATTAGATTTTTATCATTTAATAAATTATTTGCACACTTTTAATAAATTAAGTAAGTATATAAAAATAAGGACAATTTTAAACTATTGTGATATTTTTATTTATTTATTTATATTATATCATATTTCTAAATGCTTAAAGTGATGGATTTGATACTTACATATATTAACATAATATATTTAAAAAATGGAGGTACAAGATAAATATTTGTATGACGTACATTCAAATGAATCCTTCCCTAAGGTGATATTTTTGAATGTAGTGCTAATGATTTGTTTTGATGATAATTTATCGCGAGAGAATAATATCATTTTTGATGAAATTCAGAGTATATTGCAACGATTATAGAATATTTTGACATTTTGTTAAACCACATTTTTACCACTGACTCACTACTCATTATCAAAAAACGGTATGTCTACAAACGTCTTATTATACAAAGACTTTAGAACAGAGGTTTCAATTTTTTTTTATTTTATAGCTATAAAAAAATTTTTAGTTCTTAGTGAACCAAAATTATATAAATCCATATATAGGTATGTTTTCTAATTTTAAAATATATATTATTATGAAACAGATGATAATATTGTATCCCTGACACACGTATCATGCTACACATTGTAAAAACTAAGAAGTACATACGATAACGATTTGAGATATAATAAATATTTTTAGATTATTCATCTTCATTCGAAAAGCCACTTTGAAGTAGTTTGAAGTCCCCCTTCTCTAGATAAATTTTTTTAACATTATATTTTATTAGATTGAGGATTATTTTTTTTTTATGTAAAAATTGCATCATATATTTTGGTATTATAATATACTTTTGTATTCGATTATTCTGACAATGTTAAATAGGTAGGTAACTTCCTTTTAAAAAAGGAAGTTACCTAAATATAAAATGTATTATTGTTAAGAATCATGTTTAATGTTTAGGTACCTTAAAACTGATATAAATTTATATATTGAATTATTTAAATAAATTTATAATTATTATTCATAATGTTCATACATTCACAATAGGTAGATACTAAGTGCGTATTCAAAAAAGGAAAATTGTGTTCTTATATGATATTCCTATTCAACCTTATCGATGGTCAATAAGAATACTTTTAAAAAAATTTTATTAAAATAACCCAGGCATTGAAATTTATTATTTATTTTGGTACATATTATAATATGCTCTTTTTTTTTTATAAAAGTTTTCTAAACCATGTTTGAGATATCTAAAGCATAAAAATTGTGCTTATAAATATTCACATTACATAACTTACTATTACTTATATGATTTTATATGATAATTTCTATACACACAACGGAATTTCCAAAATTTTACTCATTTTAAGCTATTTATATACCAAGAACTTATCTACACTTTTCTATGGTACGTCACGGTATCGACTTATAATTAATTATATGCGATATTTTTTGGCAACAATTAGTAAGTTTAACCTACCGAATTCCGAAAATATTTATTATAATACAATTATAATCGCTAAATAATAACCATTGAGCCAAATAAAGAGGGAGGTGCTTGAGTAACTTAGAGCTCAAAATCTCTGCCAAGACCTTTTCCCAAAATTAACCCCTCTTAAACTAAGTAGATACTAAGTAAATATAATTTCATAACACAATTTTTAAATTGAATTCAGTAAATATATAATAAAAAAAAAATTATTTAAAACTTTGTTATTTATGGTAGGTACCTACCTACATTCTTTGTAATATTTTATAAACATGGACAATTGTGTTTTTCATTGGAAATATGGAGAGAGAATAATAATATGACCAGACCGTGTAATATTTTATCACATAATAATATTATGTGTCTTTATCAACTTTGTATTATATTACACTTAACTGATTTAGATATAAAACGTAAGTTATGTAAATACAAATTTGTATTCGTTTTTCGATAACAGTTGCTGGAAAGCGTATACTATTATACTATATATATATCAGCGGAGATCACGTATCGTAATTTGTATATTTTTTTTTTTTTTTTAGGTATTATAATAATTAATATTATGTAAGTTTTAACGAAAAAAGACTAATTAGACGTATACACCGATACAATCGGAAATAAAAATACAAGTCTTATTGATCATATTCTTAAATTTTTCAATACGTCTTAATATGTTAAAATACCACTATTAGATTCACTTGACGTTTAGTGATTTGCGATTGTATTATTGTTCTCGTTTTATGCTAGCTACGTTCAGTGGTGCAATTATCGGAAGTACGTAGGTTAAGTCGTCTTAAAACGAATTTCAAAATTGTAATTATTATAGAGCACAAAAATAAAACTAAATAAACAATAGTTCACTAATGCACACCCTAATACATCATTTTCACACGAATTGAATTTAAAAATACAAACTGATTCGTATAAAAGAAATTAAATAAAAATTATATGAATTTAAAAAAATGTATAACAAAAACTGGTGACGATAATACAAATCAAAAAATCAAAAGACACACTTATATTAAACTGGCATAAAATCATTATTTAAAAAAATTATTTTGTAACATATATTTTACATTGTACCTATATTTTATTTTATTGTTTTATTTTTTTACTTTATTAAATTATTAAACATTGGGATTTTCCCACTGCGGACAATAATTTCTGATGAATGACAATAATTTAAATAATAAAAAAAATATATGATAGGTATTTGAATAATATTATTCTGTGATATAATTTTACTTATATATAAATAATACGGTATAATATTATTATAATATAAATTACAAATTATAATATTTCAAAAAGATGATTATTATTGTTTAGGGAAACCATTTTTTTTTGTTAATTTTGTTGGGGGAAAACGTGGAAGTACTTTGAGCACTGCGTATTTGATACAGGTGTGTTTGTTTTTGCCGTATGATAAGCATGTTAATCTCGTTTTCACGATAACGTGTGTAATATATTATTTTTTGAACAGAATACTTTATAACATGGGCAAATGAACTGGATTATTCCTGAAAAATGAACTGTATCGTAAAAATTTATCGTCGAAATGATAATACCTAGATAGTAGTCAGTAGATATTAGATACCTATCTTATAATATTGAGTAAAAATGTGTAGATTCTAGATGTTCAGTGACATGTTTAAGAAGGTGTTAAAAGTTCAAGCGATCGCTCCTCGTGGTACATTTTTATATCCAGATAGTTATAGTGATATACCAGTATACACTTATTATAATATAATACGATTTTAATAATTATCATAACTATTAATATTAATATAATTATTATTTAACATGGATCATGTTCTGATTTAATTTCCTTGTAATGAGAAATTAATTTTTTTCGTAAAAAATGTACAAAATAATTAATTTACCTAACCGTCCTAACCTTAGAAGTGGGCGGTGAAAAAATTAACACCAATAGAGAACAATTCTGATTACGTTGCTGCATTCGAGTTCTGCACACATTACAGACAGTCAATTATTTAAATTTAATAACATATATTAATCCACGAAGCTCATAAATATTGAACAATCATTTTCAGACTTGTTTTTGTAGTATTTTTCGAACTGCTAAGATTATTATTTTATTAATATTTATATAGCTATTCTAATTTCTTTTTTAGATGATTCATTTATTTTGAGAAGTCCAAAGTAAACATGGAGGAGTATAATATTTACTTTGTTAATTGCTTAGATACAAAATAAATCACATTTAGTTAGGTTAACATATTCATTAAATGTATATTAAAATTATATTATGAAATTAATTTTGATAAACTTTTTAGGTAGAATTTCATTTCAATATATGTAAATATTAAATAAAAACTATTACTTTTAATATTATTTATTTTTGGTGTACCTATATTATTTTATAGAATCAATAATGAACATGAAAAATTAAGCTTCATTTTGTAAGTTGTATTTTAAAATAAATTTCACAAAGAAAAATCCCGTTAATAAATCTTATTAAGTATTTATGATTTGACTTTTAATATTAAGGTATTGTTTATGACCTAGTCAAATAGGTATATAAAATATACTTTCAAAGACTAAAAACATGTTTAGTGAAATGGACATTTTTGAACAAACAAATTGGGATTTTACCAATAAATTTTCTAATATTCTTGTTACTATTAAAATACAGTTTTCACAATAATTTCATGATTTTAAAAAACACACATATTGCAACAACTACTATTTAACGAAATCAACTCGACATCTACAAATTACTATACAGCAGAGCGGTTACCAATCTTTCCTATTTTAAGACATCAACTTTAATATATATATTTACGTTATACTCTTAGTATTTTTTTCGGTCAACCGTAATCAATTATGAGGTAAGTACTTATAATATTTGTTTTGGTATTGAATCTCTCAGCAGATACTAAATAGATACTAAATGATATGTTGACATTATTGATATTTATTTGTAGTGTGTATGACGTAATGTTACTGTTTAACACGTGTACCTTATGGTACAGTTCCGACAAAGAAAAAACATAAAAATACGAAATAAAATATGTACAAATGCAACACGCTATAGTCTATTCACTATACACTTGAACAAAAAACAAATATATTTGTCGCCTTAAGTCCTCGTTTGAAAATTTGAGAGCTACTACCTGAAAATATTAAATATATCTATAGTTAAGTACGACACATTTACTAAACTGTCTAATGTATGATGGGTGTTGTATCCCTTCACGACCATATTTTTTCACCACGTAAATTATTCCAATCGGCAATTGGTAACTGAAAGTACGCGTTGCAAAGTGGAACTTTAGTTATGCATATAACTATATAAGTACACTTTTTTATAACAAGAGCAATATAACACGTCATATAGCCATATAGGTATTTGCGTAGAGTTTACTTTAATTTGTAAAATATTTCCAACACTTTGTATTTATATATTTAATTTATACTAATTTTTATTTTAGAAAATTTTAAGAATACTTAAAAAACATAATTTCAATTATTTAGATCTTTGATTTTTATTACGTTTAAAGAGCGTCCTGTGGCGATACAAACTTCTTTGTTTTACAAATGAAAATCAATCTTTTTTTTACTATGAATTGCTTGGAAGATTATTGTTCTATTTGAAAATGTATGTTGATTTATCTCAATCGAAATTTGAATAAGTGTGGTCTTTTTTTAATTATTCAACTTTGTGTACTTCACCGGGATGACACCACTGGGCGATACCCCAACCACGCCACTTGACTACTCCCCTTATTCTACATCTATTTAATTATACATGTTTTATTTATTTTGTAAGAACTTAACCACTTATGTTGTGTAAGATAATAACTGAAAATATAGTTTTTAGTTGAAATTGAAAATTCCACAAAATAGAATTCGAATAAATTTATTATTGTAGAGAAATACGAGACAAGAATGCATGGTGAATAAGTGGGTATATATTTAATAAAATGTGTGATATTTTGTATACATGAGGGTGGTTTGGAGAAGGTGAAGCTAAAAGAAAAAGATATAATATTATTGGAAGCTTGGATGTGAAATAAGATCATGATATAATATAAGCGAAGCCAAACATCTTTTCAAGCTACCCACGTAACATGAAAAATGTATACACAGTAGGAATATAATGGATTTCATTACCTACCCTCTCCCCATCGCCCACACACCAAAACGACATAGGTACACACAATCAAATCCCAATTACATCACCGCCTCCGCGTGAAAAAATATAGTTATTTCTGCTAAACTCCCTTGTTCAAAATAGCAGTAATAACGTTTATAGAAATATAACTTATAGTGACTCTATACTTAAAAAATTTCCACTTGAGTGTGATTTAATAACCAATTAATATTATTATATAAAAACATTTAAAACCATTAACTTACAGTTATTAAAAATTTGGAAAAGATAAGAACACGTGATTACAATTAATAATAACAATAAATAAATAGTAATGAAAAGTAATATATAATATAGTTTTCTTCACATCAACACAATAAATTATATAAGCAAATATAAAATACCTAATCATTTTTTGGCTTTGCTACAATATAATACTGAATAATCGGAAGTCGAACATTTAATCATATATTATATTTTATCATATATTTCATTCATTCATGTTAAGAGGACGCCACGAGCGTGTACGTATAATATATGTTGTTATCTCCGTCCTCTTAACGTACACCAGTTAATTTTCGTTCGGCAGTAATTATTTTATGTTACTTGCTTTAATATTAGAACGTATTGACCTATTAGCCCTTAGATATTTATCAAACACATTGGTAGAATAAAAACATTATCAGTGTTTGCACATAAGTTTTTCGTGAAATTTTAATTTTCAAGCGAGTTATAGGTATGAATCGTTTTTAATTTTTATATTTTATATACCTACCTAATAATAATTTACTTAAAAATTGAACTATCATAAATATAATCCATCGAAGAAATACTGATAATGTTCTCACGGGTTAGGACGGTTAGGTTATAGGTTAGGCTATACCTACATAAAGATGTATTAACTTCAATTGAACGGAGTTTATATAGTGTTTATACTCCGTTAAAACTTATTCAATAAATAATTATTGAAAACAATAGCGACAAAAAAATATATTTTACTATCATATGCCATTTTGATGCAATACATTAGTTTATTTTGTGTTCATATTATTGGTATAAAAATATAAAATTCAAATTTGTTTGTCAAACATGTAATTGAAATTAATGTTTATATTAAAATTTAATTTAGGTTTAATTAATTTAATGAAATATGCATGAATAACTTTTGTAATTCTATGATTAAACTGCAAATTAATGACTATATTTTACACATTTACAGTTATCTAGTTGCTCAGAAAACAAAAAAATTTTAATTGTAGAATGATTAACGAAGTATTGTTTGTTTGCGAAGCCCTTACCCACTCCATAGGTACCTACATGCTTATAAATTGTGATAAATATTTACACCCCCATGTTACATGTACTTGCCAAGTGCCACCTATAAATGGTTTCTGCACAACACTTTACTAATTGTTTTGAGACTATTAGCATATTATTGTTTTATAATAATCGAGATTTTCTGGAAAAGGTGTAATTATATAGCTTATTGAATATATATACACACATAAATATATTTTAAGTACATTTTATAGCAGAATACTAAATTTACAAACCATATATATATATATATATATAATATATAACAATACAATCTAATTCCCGGATTCAAAAGGAGTCTTATTGGATTTTACCATTAGTATATCAATTGATACACAAATATGAAATAATCAAATACTAAAATATTTTTAATAACTAAGTATTGCAAATAAAATTCCAATAGCATTATAAAAATAAACTATTTATACTTTGAAAGTTTAAAATATTTATAAATACCGTGTACGCATATTTTACCTGACATTTAGTTAAACTACTGGAATTCAAAAATGTCCGAAACCGGGAGAAACTATTGAAAGCCCGAGGGACCAACGTTCAACATTTTACAGTAACTGTAAAATTAAAACATACCTAAACATTTTTTGTTTCAAATTTAAAATATTTATATATTAAAACGGGGTTCTCTAACCTAAAGGTTCTGAAATTCTATCGATTAAAATACTAAACTATCTTTGCCAACTAAAAATGTAAATATATAGGTATTATATATATATATATATATATATATAGGTATATCATACATTTTACTTTAGAATAATTTTACCTGTTAAAATTTAAAGATATTAAGTTATTATTGATGAATCCTGATTTTAAAAACTATTTTTTTGACAATTAATATTATTAATTGTATGTACTTATACATTGAAATAATTTAAAAATATTTTGAATTAAATCAATAATTTAAATTCATAATACAAACAAACAATTTTCAATCATTTTTAACATTAAATAATATACAGCTACAAAAATTAAATAGAAAATGGAAGTATTGATATGTTTTAGTACTCTATATTTCAGATGGGTAGAATTTAATAAAAAAAATATGACATCTTTTTCTTATTTCTATAAAAAATTTGGACTTTATATGGCTTACAGTTCTTAAAAACTTAATGATTGAACTAGTTTGACGAAACCTACGAAAAACATATCATACCTATTTCCGGTTATATGAGTAGATTATTATTTAGTGTGTAACTAAGCAGCTTATTTTAACGAATGCCAGTAGCTTTTCTTGAACTCAATAAAAAATGTTTAGCTTTTTCAACAATTTTGCCCTATGAAAAAAATATTTTCAACTGTTGCTTCAATAATTCTATATCAAAACTAATACAATGGCAACGAAACCGATTAAATGTGTTAAGCTCGTTATAGCTTATCTGAAATCATAACACAATCAGAAATATTATGTAACAACAATCATAATCAGTCATCATATTATAGATTTAAGATTATCAATAAAATTAATTTCATTATTTTACTTTATAACGTTCTTCATTCATTATTATTATTATTATTAGGTAGCTACTTTGAATTGTGTATGTAGTAAGAAAAATAAAATTTGTAGCTTGTATATACACACACACACATATATATAATATATATACACATATATAATTAGTATAAACTATAAGATGATAAAAATTCTATACGTTCACTACTACTAAATCATTTAAATTAGTAATTGTTTCGTGGTATCATGGGTTATAAGAAAAAGCTAGTAAACAATAGTGAATTGTCATTACTTAAATTGAGTATTGAAATATTATAAAATACTTAGTATACACACTCATATTACTCATAACCCGTGTAGTACCTACCCAATACCTGATATTTTTAATCGACGATGTTGTACATATTACATAATGTTGACATTATTTGTTTTACTGAATCAATTTTAAATTTTAACTTAATAATTCTATTTATAACTTAATTTTTAATTTACTTACTTTTAGGCAATAATACCAACAAAAAAAAAAGTTAAATAATTGTATATACAATATAATATATATCCTAAGTTCGTAATAAAACTGTTTTTAGTAATTAAATAATTATTTTAAACCTACTATTATATTACATCATGGAGCAGCGGTAATTAAATATCTGGTCACAGGTAGTCACACTCAGCCCATGGATGAACTTTATATCTAGCTCGCGAACAGAAAATTTTTTTTATGATGTATTAAAAAAGATTTTCAATAAATTTTTATTTGATTTTTTTAATTTTGACTACTTTCTTTGGATAAATATATAGATACATTAAAACTTCCTTAATTCCTAAAGTGACCCTAGTACCCTATAAAAATATTAGTTAGTGATCCCTATCCATACATGGAGAGTAGATTTTAATATTTCACATATCCCATGTGAATATGTGATCTTATACTTTTAAACTTTTTCTAGTTTCAAGACTAAAATGAAATACTTAAATATTTCACGAGATAATAATTTTTGATTATAATGTAGATGATTAACGTAACTATAAATGTATTGGATTCTATAAAGAAGAACATGGAGCGAAAAACCCAATTAAATATAGAATGATCTATTAACTGTATTAAAAAAAAAAATGAATTTTCTAATAGGTACACAAGTATTGTAGATACTCATATCGTATGTGTTCTGAATAATGTAATTAACTGAATCGACACTCAACTATTTAATTAAACAGAATATAGTACCTACCTATAACCTTAGATCACTTTAATTACGACTCTCAAAATCAAATTAACAACACTAATATCAATAGTAGTATAAATTAATAATATTTCAGTGATAATATATAAATTCAAATTGTTCAAAAGTAGGTACTTATAGTAAGTAAACCTATGTATAAAATAGTTATACTATATTATAGTAAGCCTAGTAAGGTAACTACAATGTTTAAAAAAACTTTTAAAAATGTATTTAATGCAGATAAGTATCACCTGCACAAAAACTATTTGAAACAATGAATACATTTAAAATACTATTAAGAACAAATACAAATACTTGGTAGTATTTTAATATAAATTTTTTTAAGAGAACAATGGGCGTGTATTTTTTAACATGGATAGAAGTTGATGAACTGAGTCCAATTTAAAATTTTCTTCTCAATATATACTTTAAATTCAAACAAAATAATTTCTTCTATTAAAAATAACTATTTGTTGTATTTGTTTCATTTTAACCTTATACCTATCAAGTTATTTTATTTAATATAGGTACTTCAATTTGATAAACATATTATATTATATAAATTATACTTTGTTCATTTTATTTTATCACCCTACTTTAACCCTTGTCCAGTAAGAACAAAATAATAGGTACTTAAATATTTATTAATTACCTTTTTAAACATTATGTTGGTTTATCCGTATACTCCTTTACGTACATTTTATAGGTTAACTAATTTCCGGGATTCATATAGTAAAGCAACATTAATAATTATCTACATAATATAAAAAGGATGTCTTTGTTTTCTCTCTCAAACCCACGCACAACATTAAATATAGATAAAACGAATTCATGTAAATTCGTTGTTTTATGATTTTTGTGTAATTTTAGAATAAAATCTTAAAACACATATTACAAAAATTATTGAATGTAATTTTTTAGAGGATTTATTTATATTAGTTTTATATTTTAAAACTATTTGTATTCATGTTTAGCTTGAAAATTAAAATATTAAAAAAAAAAAAAATCAATGGTTAATCACAGATAATATCTTCACCTTTAACTTTGATAATAGGTCAGATCACTCTAATATTAAAGGTAACTGCACATGCACAATCAGTTACCACTGAACACATATTAATTGCTGTATTGTATGTTTATAAGGCGGACACAACACGTGTGAGTGTAACGTATTAGCGTCTTCTTAATAGCTCAAAATGCTTTATGAACTGGATAATACGAGACTCATACAGTTATTACTATTTATTATTAATTTGTATCGATATAGTATTAAATACAAAGAAAGAAATGTGTTTAATTAATTTAATTTAAATTTTTAATAACGATTGTGAAAAACTGATGATTTTTTTTTCTTTGATAATTTAATTATTGTTTGTTATTATTTCCATTATTTGAATCATTCGTGGAAATAAAAATCAATTTTATTTAATTATTTAGTATGGATTAAAGTTAAAACCATTCGATCGTAATATAACTCATACCGCGACCTCTGATGACGACGTCACGTATCATACAAAGTTATGTACAGTAAGATTGAATAACTGTGTATAGAATAATAAAATAAAATTAAATACGAAACAAATAACAATAAAATGTGTAATTATAAATGTATATCGATTGATGCTTAGTAGTTGGAGAATCAAAATAATTTCAAATCCTCCTTCCACTTTAAATTTATGTATACCTCATTGACTATTCAGAGTAAAAAATACTTATATTTTACAACAATTGACTTGATCTCAAAAAATAACAACATTTTTTATATTTTATTATTAGTTTTATTGATAGTCCATTATTGGACTACGTACAGTTATGTTACAAACTTACAAAAGAAGTGTAAATTCGTATGTATAAATACTATGCATATAAAAGATTTTGAATTCATATCTTAACAATAAAATTATAGAATCTAAAATAGATATATTTTATCAAATTATATTATGTTTATTATAATAACCATTACATTATAAAATATATTAAATAATATAATGTATTAATATACCATGGAGTACCTAAGTCTTAAAGTAATTGACTGGAAGGCTTGAATACACAGAGTGAATATTTGTAGGTTATCAGGGGACCAGATTAAATGCATTAAATTTTAATGGTATAATGATTGATTTGTATACAAATATAGTTTATCATTAGACTTGTTTTAAAATTTAGTATAGATCAAAGTAAGTGAAAACGTGAGCTAAGTTATTTTCATTTTTATTTTTTT
This sequence comes from Aphis gossypii, assembly GCF_020184175.1. NCBI lineage: Eukaryota > Metazoa > Arthropoda > Insecta > Hemiptera > Aphididae > Aphis > Aphis gossypii. Next base: position 36,816,285 of record NC_065533.1, read on the forward strand.
GTATGGTGTGATTTGACCAGTTATCCTTTTATCTAGAGTGATGCCAAATTACCAAGGAATTTTGTTGACTGATGAAGTAGAATATTTCTTGTTATTAAATTTAAATTTGAGTGGAAGAAATATTTCTTTCTATTTATGGAAAAAACCTAAGCGAATTTTCATAATGAATTTTAATTTTACAGTTTCTGACCTATAACTCAATTGTATTTTGATATAATTGAAAATCATATGATGCGATATCAGAATATTATTATTTGAAGGCTTCAACTAAATTGAAACAAGTATTCTTTGTGTTGTCAGCTAATATGGCGAAAAGAATAGGTAATATTAGTTATTATTATTTATTATTAATGTTTATTTTTTCAATGTCTAATATTTATTCATATATAATTGATGGTGTGGAGTCAAAGTCCGTGTGGATTATTAAATGAAAAAATTGTTTCTTACTTCCAAGAAAAAAATATAATATAAACCCCTCAAATCTTTACCTGCACATATAATACCTTAAAATATTATTAACTTTTTTTAAATGAAAAATATATTTTATTTTACCTACACTAAGCTGGTAGGTATTCAATAAATTACAATGATTATCAGTTATTATTATTATTAATATGTATTACCATATTCATCAAACAATAAATGTCGATTATTTATGTAATAGGTATGAATTTTTGAATAATAATTTCGCGATACATTGCACATTTGACTGACAGACTGTCATTGTTAATAACCATAAGACTACACATTTCTGAAGACTGGAAGCGAAGCAACAATTATTAACTTATAAGTTATGGCGAAGTTAACGAAGGAGATGATGGGAATAAATTTAACTATAATCTTTTATTCTAAGAACTCATATATTATTTTGTATGATGGAAAATCGAAAAATTTCAAAGTATAAAAAATGTGATATTTAATAATATTGTAGTTTATGCATTTTAATATAAATTAATATGTTCATAGAAATATTGAAATAACCACCAAGTTCCTAAGATATGACATATAAACACCAAAATATTATATTGAACTATTGATATATTTTAAATTAATAATAATATTTGTTTTTTTTTTATTTTTAGCAAAAACTGTTCAAAAATAAAGTCATGAACAAAAACAGTTTATGATATTCATGTCGATTAATATTTGCTACTGTGTTAAATTATAAGTATATTGCTGCGTGTATGTTAATATTTTTGACTAGCAGAGAACTTCAACAATAATAGCTATTATATGTTCTGTCTGTGCTTATCTCAAATTTGAAATGAGGCATATTAAAAAGCTATAATATTACTAAACAATGGTATTTGAAGAAATAATCGATAGTTAGAGAAGTATTGCAGTAAGACTTGTTTATTGCTTGAGTAAAAAAATTAAAACACTATACCTATAATACTTTAATACAATTATTACGATTAACCATTAGCCATTAGTTATCTGCTATCTGTACAACACGTAACATAGAATAGTTAAAATAGGGATTACGACATACTTACGTCATGCACTATAATGATATGGCATAGTCATTAGTCATTGAGCCAGGGCCTAGGACCTTATATATAATATATATACCTATTTTTTATTTAGATAGTAGTAAATAAGAGAAATTATCTGATTCATTATGAATTTGTGTCTATAATTTTAAATTAAGAAACATTTGATTAATTTTTCGATGAAAGCACTTGTTGTTAAAAAAACTTGGGGACCTCAATAGCCGCTAAGCTATATAGTTATTTTGACTACCTCGTCATTTAATTGATGACGTAATGGATATTATGTTAAATTTGAATCTAATGATAGTACTACCTATATAACTTAATATATACGAAAAACGATTCTAAGCTAACACATTATGCCAGTTAATATTTCTATTTTCTATAAAGTATATAATATTATTATTATATATTTTATATTATCAATATCTAATAATTTATTTTTTCATTAGTGGTATGGTTGATTAAACTCGATTTTCAGTGGAGCGAGGAATATAATATAGAGTTATCAATAATGTGTGTTTTATAGATTCTGAATGGAATGATTTTTACAATGATGTGTGTTTTTTAATTTTTTTTTTTATTGTGTCTGTGTACTAGATTTTATAAGCCCCCATATTATTTTTAAGAAATTTATGTATAAATCAATACATTTCAAATCCAAAATTTTGAACCACCCGAAAAGACGACATAATGTAAGACATAATATATACATTATATATAAATAGCTACATTTAATTCATTTGCAGTATTAATGTATGATTATTAATTAATTAAAATACGAAAAAATATCTAAACCTACTTACACTTGTCTACTATCAGTCTACCTCTACATCGGTATTGACTTAAAAGTTAAAAATAGCTAGTAGTATTACATGAAAATGAATTAATATTAGAAAACTACTATACATATTATTGTAATATATTACTAACATTTATTAGGGATTTATTTTTGCCAAAAATTTGTTCAATCTATAATCATATACCTATAGAAATTGAATTCGAATTTAATATATCCATTACTATACATCAATGTGAGTTCTTTGATTTGTTTTACTATTTTAAATAATTTATAAAAAAAAAAATATGTTGAACAATATTATCGAACATTTTGACATTAAAAAAAAACTATTTAGGTATGTTATTAGAGAATATTTTTAGTATACTTAAAAACCCAAAGAAATGTATTTTCTTTAAACTTTGATTTAAAATTACCTATAGTTTTATGTTTTTCCACTATTTACTATTATCAATTTATTTATATAAAAAAATATTTTAAACCATAATATTCAGCTTTTTTAAACTTATATTAGGTATTTATTGCTTTATATTATTATGTCACTGCATGGCCGTATTTAGAATGTTGATACTCCGAAACATACCTATATAAAATTCCACCACACTTTTAAATTCTGTCTTGTGTTTAACAAATAAATATTATAAATACATAAAAGTATAATATTAATACCTTACTTGTATTTAATAATATTGCAATAATAATATAATAACACCATTCATACATGCGTGTTTAACGGTCTTACACTACTAGTAATAATACTGATGATTATAAATGCTCAGAATATAATATTTTATTGCACTTAATGTAATATTATGGCGCTATATTCGTATTGTTACCAAATTACAACTATAACATTACTGAATTACGCTAGCTTTGGTCTACGTTCTGCGTAAAGCAGTAATCAGTTTTTCGAGGAATTTTTCGTATAAAAATAGATTTTATAGACTACCATAATAATACCAACCAACTAATACACGAATTGTCTTAAGATACTAATATTTTTAAATTTCCATCTATAAATCGATAACACAATTTATTAAAAAAAAAAAAAATGATAATAATTTTACATTTTGGATCAAAGACACTAAATAGTAAATAAGTCCTTTGTTCTCGAACTCAGAATCAAAATTGGAACAGACTTAATATTCGGTCCGAAATGTAAAGTTTTAATTCCGTGCTCCATTTCATGACAACGAATCTAGTATCAAATAAGTGTAGATCTTAATATTCTTAATGAATAAATTTGCCTCGATTGTCTCGGTATTGATCGATCTCCATAAAGCCATCATCTATCCATAACTTTCAACCACTCTTCCTTATCATTGTTGAATCAATGAATATCAAAGAAATAACAATTAAATTATAGATGGCCATGTTAATATAATATGGCTATCATTACAGTAGTGAATACACCGTTCGTAGATGGCGCCTGTTATATCGAGGCTATAGTCTAAACCTATAACGTGCATGAATATGAAATCGTCTACATTCAAGTAAAAGCACACAAAGTCCGAAAATCCATCTAAATTGTATAAAACACAGTCAGTATACAAATGCCAAATATTATAATAATAATTTATTGTAATAGTGAAATATTGACAATTAATTACTGCTATTAGTACTATTAAAAAGTATATGTGATGTATTTATCTTAACTTTATTTTATTTTAAATAATTTTCTGTATTCTAAAATAATATTAATTCATAGATGGGTATTTTTATAGTACTGAAAAACACGCGTTTACGGCAATTGGCGTAATATAATAATCATTTACGTTCAAATGCCCAATATTGGTTCTCAGAAATTAAACACAAGACATTCTTATGTATAATATGTATTGCATATTATATGCAATATTTTATAACTGTATTATTATTATAGCTATAGCAGTATAGCCTATAACTTATAGGCCTTTTAGCATAACAATCTCGTGCAGTTAAGAAAATAGACTAAATGTTGAAAAAAAAATTCACCGGTGAACAAGAAAATAATGAACGCATTCATCAAAAATTGTTATCACTGAGCTGAAAAAATAATTTTAAAATAGATTTCGTCAGTCAATCAAATAATCAATTCGATTATTTTATTATTTATTAAAACAATATTGTTGTTTATTGAACTGTATTGTCAGTAGTGTGATAAGACATTAATATTTTAAAGGTTTTTTAAAGTAACTTTTGAGAATTGTGTTTTTGAACCTTAGAAAAAATGTAACTTTCTCAAATATACGCCACTGGGACATACGGACAGGAGGTAACGAAGTATAAAATTATCATAATCGCAGCGTTGATGGGCAAGTTCGTGAACGCGCGTAACGTCGTCGCATTGATAACATGTCGCCTCGACATGAGTGTGCTACGCCACCATCCAGCCTACGATATACGATATGGATATCGATGGATACATAATTTTCCGACGTTTTAATGTTATTGTTTTTTCTGATCAAATATATTAAAACAATATAATAATTGTATAATACTATTTAATATCATTATCAGCCGCCGTACTGCTTTCACGCCGCTGAACCGGGTCAAGGCTGTCGCGGTTCTTTTTTACGCGACTTAGACCGAGTTTTGGTCGCGTCGTGTGTTTTTGTAGAGGGGAGGGGTTTTGCTTAAAAAAAATGAAATCTTATGAACGGGCAACACAATATTATTATAAATATTTATAATATTATTGTCGCACTTGCACGAACGTGGGTCGCGATAATCATAATATTATTATTATTAGTAATAATAATAATAATGATTTTTATACGTCAGTGCGTCGGCGCGCATCGTATCATTCAGAGAGCGGAGCAGCTGCTCGTGCCGCGCCGCGTTGGTACCTACTTGGTACTTGGTAGTCGGACGTCAGTTGCAGTTTGCCGGGTCGCGCGCACGTTTGTGTCGCTCCGTCGTCCGGTCTAACAATCGCTGTACGTTTTAATATAATATTATATCGTATTGATTTCCTATCGTTTATCGTAGAAATCTGATCGCATTTTTAGCGATTTCGTCATCGTAAATCTTGCCTATACTCTATTTGTATAACGTGCAACTTTTTCCCACCAGATGATAACACAATAATATTATCTGCATTCTGCAACTTCCCGCGCTGAGTATTCTCGCCAAAACACTTAGTCGAGATGGGTGACTGCGGCGATGCCGAAGACGAGGTAAAATATACAGTCTTTACCATTAAATAATCGAATTCGATCAAAAATTGTTGAAATGCTAAGATTAGAATATTAAAAGCACAGCATGTACTTAAACGTCTTAAGCCATACTTAGTAGTGTATTCATAATTAATAAATATAGATCTTGGTTATGATGTCTTTTTTTACTTAATACGTGTACACGATACACGTATTAATGCTTATATGAACTTTACTGAGATCAATAATATTAACACCAGTATTATTGTTATTGTATTACAGTTTGAAGACGCACTGGAGGTGATTCCGGCGTGAGTATAACACACTACAAATATAATATATTATTTTTTTTTATCAAACTTACTCGATATTTTTATAAATTATGAGTTAATAAAATATTTATACTTTCTGACCTAGTAAATTCATATATTTATTATTAAGTTATAACATTTTATGTAGGTAGGTATACTTACCAGCTAGGTATATCACAATAATACAGCTACATCTTACTGAACCATAACACTTCTAGTGAATGGAGTTTAAACTGTCAATTAATATAATATATATAATTATTGTTACCAATTAGATAGACGTTTCAATTTAGAAGATTTCTACATTATATTTACTTATTATTTGGATAGAAGAAAAAAATTAATCTTACGGCTAAAAGGTTTATAAGTGTAACGAATTGACGAGTAAAATTATTATAGTAATTTTATAACGTAACTATATATTACAAGCAATAAATATAACTATTTAATTATATGGGTAATTCTTCATTAAAAATTAAATGAATTAATACAATGTAAATAGGTGCGCATGTGTTTTAAACGTATAACAGTTACACGAATAGTTACATTTTTATCTAACTAATTTGAATAAAAATTAAAAATAGTAAGAAATTACTTGGGTAATATTAATACTGTGACTTGTAATATTAGGTAGATACATAATTCGTTTGAAGTGTAGGGGAATTAATGTTTTAAATTTAAATAATTGTTGATTTATTTACCATTATATAATGTGTTATTAAACACGAATATACAATTGTACACTTCAACACTTGCATCTGTGTGTGTGACAGCTAGCAAGAAAGGTAATAATATCTGAGAATATTGTTTAAAAAAATGAATGTAATGGCCAATGATTATATTAACAAACAAGTAATGAACTAGGTACTTAAAAAGTAAAAACTCATGATGGTCAATGATTTTGATATAACTATGCCGTCTATACCTACATAAGTTTTATGTTTGAAGCCCATACGGCATACAGCGTTACACAGCTGTTGGTAATATTTATGACAGAGTATAAAGAAACCCTATAAGCTTATTAAGAAAAGTTCTGCAAGTGCATACTACTATACATATACGTATAATCTAATATAGGAATAGAAGAAAACATTTAGATATTAGTTGTGTATATCAATAATATAATAATATAATATTTTATTATTATAAAATAATGTATATAAATATTCCTAAACATTCATATCATTATTATTTAAAAATTCAATACGTATTTGATTCATATTAAATTATATGTTTGATAACCTGACGTATACGGTAATCTAAATCTATTTGTGTATTTAATTGAAATAAAAAAGTCTATTTCACCCGAAAATTCTTATAATAACTATTATGTTATGACGTAACTTGTACTTAATTACAATTTAATGTTTGTAAGCAATATCCACGATTACTGTTTTAATATAGTCATAGTAATAGAATTAATAGATAATACCAATGATTATAAATTATAATATATTACTATAGCAAGTATTAAATAATGTTGTAATAACTAATAACGCATAATATAAACAATATTTAAATATGCGTTTAACGTCATTCGATAGATAAACCACAGAGTAATAGCTCTAGTTACCCGGCATATTATTATTCCATAAATTAACCATGATCTAGCGGTGATTGCCAAGTCTCTTTAGTTGTTTAATTATTAATACATTTAACTCTCAATTATTCGTACTTAGTTATTTTTAATTAGGATTCCCAGTATTTTAAGAAATTCATACAAATAATGTAGGTACATGTACAATAGCAACATGTATAGTCTTATACTATACATATGTTCAAGAAAATAAAAATAATAATATAATAAAAATCATATAAAATATACGTTAAAAGTATTTTTGTGTTATTTTTCGTACTATTTCGTCTTATTTCAGATTTTCAACAGTAGTTTCCACACTAGGTACCCAATTTACAGTATTTGAATTTAACAATAATAATGAAAAATGATACCTATTAAAATTAAATAATGTACAAAAATAAGGTTTTAGATACTTTATAATATGAGTTTTGTATGACTAGCGATAAATATTTAAAATGTTTAGTATATCTACTTTAAATTGTAATGAAAAATAATACACAATATACCTACCATTCAAATCTTTTTATTCGAAAATCATATTGTTGAAAGTATAAGCTTACATTTGTCTTTAATTTATTACTCTTACGAATTTTCATTTTTCATTTACTTTTTAAAATTTAAGTTTAAAAAGAGAGAAAGTTGGTAACTGCTTTATTGTACAGTAGGTTGTTGGAGTCGAGTAAACTGTGTAAAATATATCCATCATGGAGAAATATATGTCACTGTAATGTGTGTGTTAAATTTTAATTTAATAATAAAACATTGATTACGAAAAATGTTTGTAAGTGAATACTACTAGCCTATGTTACTAAGTATATTTTATGATAAATATATTGATATTTATATTAAAACAATTATTTTATAATTAGTGTTATATTAGAGTTCAATTAATTTTTAGTTTTTACAGAAAACATTGATGTCAACACTATGTCTGAAGTCAATTAATTTCAGAAATAGTATTTGCATATAATATAGTCATGTCCAGACGTCCACTATCTACATTTCTATACAATATTAAAATAAAATAAAATAGATTCTAATGATTACTGATGGTACTGCCATACAAAATATATTACAATTATTAGTATATAAATTCTATTTACAGTATTCTCGTATGAAATTAGTCCACTTATTTTCTGCCAAATAAGTGACCTTTAACCTTTCTGAATATCATCAGTATACGTATACATATACAATATAAATAAAAAGTAGTTATACTTACATACTATACATATTACATGTACATATATAATATATATATATATAGATTGTTTACAATGAAAATATTATACAATATTTATACTTGTAGGTATACCGCATAGGGTTTGTTCCTATTACACAAAAAAAACGAATCCATTTATAATCAAACATAATATAAATGTAACATAACAAACAATGACATCAATGGCAAATGCATCTATGTTTCAATAATTCGTTTTAGATAGCATTCATTCATTATTTTTTATTAGTGCTACAAGCATTGAAAGGAACCGATACAATCGTTCAAAGAAAAAAAACAATAATGTATTACGTTATTGTGTCTGTACGAGTATATCCTATATATGTATACGAATAACGAATATACGTATCAAAATCTTTATAAATAAATGCATATTTTGAAAATTATATCTTAAGATTAGGTATAACAAAATCATTTCTTAATAACTTCCTACGCTGAATACTAATATTGAGTCTCTAACCTGAACGGGAAAAAAATAATAAACTAATTAAGTTCCAGATACAAACGGGATGTATCTATTATCTAATCGAGTCCGAGGTTATGAAACTAGTAGTACGAATTCAGTCCTAGGATTATTTTGAGGAAAATATAAAATCAGTCGTTTAGAGTCCAGGTACAGAGGAAATTATATTGCTCAGCATTAAAATATAATATATTATTCTTTGTATTCTCGTACAGCCGTACCACACGTCAAAGTCGCTTCGTCTAAATGTGCCTTAATATTATATACGTATGGACGTGATATACTGATATCGTCAATACATAACACAATAAATAGATTTGAATGTATACAATGCTTATTTCAACAATTTTTATCAGTATAAAAATTTTTATTCTATCATCAATGTATATCTATCATTTTTTTTAAATTTAAAAATAAAACATTTTGTAAAATAACTATGTTCTTATAAAAATTTTTTCTAAATATGAACTTCTTAGATAAAAAAATATAACTAAAATATTCTTTAATTATTTTGCAACTTTTTAACAATAATCAAAAAATATTTTGACAACTATATAATTTTCCTGAAAAATATTTTTGCCATAATTAGGAAATATTTTTATGCTGTGTGGAAGTGGGAAGGAAAGTTTTTTTTTAAAAACATTTGATGGAACTCAGTATTAAAACATGGACTCAATTGGTATATACTCTAAAACAACTCGGAACTTAATTCGTCATAAAAGGTTAGGTATATTGGGACTCAGTTCATATATGTAGCCATCTTCTATGCTTTGAAAGTTTGATGATAGAAGTCAGAAAAAATGTTGCGATAAAATATTATACATATATAGGTAGGTATACAATTTTAAAATGTCTTTCATACGTTACCGAAAAGTCAAATTAATTTTTGATAAGTATTTGAAGTTCAAATTTTTATGATACTACATTATAATCACTCATAAAATAACTATTTCTTCTCAAACTATTTTTGATATTTTGTTTGTAATTAAAAAATGAATAACCGTATACTTGAAATTTTAACCAAATTTTTATGATTAATTTTCAAACATCATTGAATTTTTTTTTAAATATTTTATTTTGAGTTATAGATAGATATGTATATTTTTAAAATTGTTTTTCTTAAACTAATATATCTCAAAAATATACCTACAACACAATTTTTTTTTCATAAATATTTTAAGTTATAATTTATTCAAAAATACATATTTAAACTAAATAAAGATATTCATTGTTTTGTTATAGTAACTACTAACTATAACTATAACAATATTATTGAATTCAAATTTAACACAGTTAACAGTGACTCACTCGACATCTAACGTACAGTAGAGCAGTTTCCACTTGTCCACCTTTCATGGTTTTTCAATTTTAATCTTAATTCTTTTTAATTACATTATTAACATATGTTTTATAACTTATTTTTGTTTAACATTGGAAGTGGTTGGAACCCTCATCATTGCTTAAAAAAGGGAACCATTTTATAAGTTCTTCAAAATTCCAAGTTTTTAAATACCTATTTTTACCTATTATATTTTATAACCAACAAAGATTTTACTGATAAAATTTAAAACATCTATTTAAATATTTTATGCAAGTAATTTAACATTGATGAATAAACTTATTTTCAAAATAAATGACAATAATTGTTTTGTAATATTTCATGTAACGCCTTCTATAAATTTATACACGAAATATGTACTATAATATATATTTTATTACTCACATATGATAGGATGACACAGAACCTGGAAATTATAAGACGTATACATTATATTAGCATACTCTATATAGTAGTATAAAGTAATTGGAATATTTTAATATAAAATATTATTAATTTAAATATTGTAAATTGCAAATATTACTTACTTAGATTAACTAGTTAAAAACTTTTGAATAAAACTCGTTATTTTTTGTTTGAATAATATCCGACTTTGTTGAATTTTAAATTATAAAAAAATTTAGGTACATACATGTGTATTTTTGATATTTTTAAATTGCTAAAAGAACAACTTATAAGGAACTTTATATTACACTTTCAAATTGTTTGAAATACAAATACAAATTTAATTTAAATTTAAATATTAAAAAGAAGTTTAAATATGTATTATTTGTCTAAAAACAAACAAATTCAAGAGCTTAAATATTTTGAAAATTATAAGATGTCTAGAAAATAATAATATAAATATTTGGTGAATGTTGCTAATTTCCATAATATTATTCTTTATCCACTTTCTGATTTATCATTAATAATAAAATACTTCTCAAAAAATAATGTTACGCAGATGATCCGTTTAATAAATTTAACTTGTTAATTATCATGTTTGATGCGATAAATGTTAAACACCATCATTGTTTAGTAATTAGTTAAGTAGGTAACTACTTATTGTTCAGACCTGTTATTGATAAAGTATAAAAAAGCATAAATCAAATGTTTTCAGATAGGTAGTTATTATGCATAATACTTTTAGTATTTCCTTTTATTGCGCCTAAAACAAATAAACAACACGTGTTGTGGTTCATTTAATATTGGAATGTACCTATGTCTAACAACACAATAGGGATTACATAAAAATCTATAATGATGAAATCTTCACTTTTGTATTATATTTAAACGTTTAATTTAAATGTTCTTCGTTTTAAGTATTTTGTTACTGTAAATAGTCGTAATTAATATTATTCTCGTCGTTATTAAAATTACTTATAATACAACTCAATATTAGTCAATTAATTGTTTTTCATAGATACTTAAATTATTTTTTGCGAATTTTTTACTGTTATCATTACAAATGATATCAATTTTTTTTTCTAAAAATCTATGTATTATTATTATGATTTGTTATGTCCGAAATTATAGTTTTAGCTTTCGTCGAATAAATATTGAATGTTACCTATAAACTAATTTGTTGTATAATATTTATCTAAATTATGTTCTTTGTTCTAATTTAAATATTATAATCAAATAGTAAAAAAAAGATTTAAGACAAAAATAAATAAATGGTGTATTATGTGAATCAAGAGTAAATAGACTTTGTTGTATTTATATAGCAACAGTTATATATTTTCAGTGTAGTTATTTGTTTTATAAATTGTTTTTTTTTGTTTAGAACAGGAAGCAAATAGAGTTTTTTCTTGGGAATACTTTAGGTGATAGTAAACAATAAACATTGTTGACATTCTTCTTAAGTAGTACCTACTCATTTTAGAAAAATAATTGATACCAAGTCACTTTATTTGAAATTTTTATTGCATAATTATAGTTAAATATTATATCTAAAATAAAAATATGAGACAAAAACAAAATTTCTTAAAATTAAACAATAAACAAAACATATATCTTAGCGATGTATAGCAATACGAAGATAAATCCAAAAGAGATCCAAAAAGTTGTCGAAAAGTGTCTTAAAGAAATGGTGCTGAAGAAATACTACGAAAGTAAACAAAAACTGGTCCCTATACTTCAAAAATGTATTTATCTCAACGGCGGTTATGTAAAGAAATAATGACATGTTTATAAATGTTTTGATACCTATCTTGCAAATTTCATTTAAATATTATATACATTTTTCTATTCTTTAACACTTAATCATACTTTATATTCTGAACAAATTACTTCACGTTGAATAATATTCAAAGGGATAACTAGCAAAATTAAATTTTAAATTTTAAAAACAACAAATTTTTTAAGCTCTAGATTTAAATTGAAAAAAAATATAGGTAAATGAAATAAAATTCGAGTATATTAATAAATAAATAATATAAAAGATGAAATATGATAGGTTAACATAAAATTTCGTTGATATTAACGAAAAATATTGACCATTTTTAATGAAAAGTTTTGATTTTAAATCATGAATAAATGTATATTAAATTTATTATTTTGTGGCTTATAATTAATAACTACGTCTATTTATACAACTAATTACTAAACTAATAATCGTATTATTATATAGGTAATTTAAGAACTAAGAATCTATTTTATTTTTTTATTAATTTGCGGTTTAATATTTTTTTATAGTTGTATTTTGTTAACGTATAGTTTACATATTATTATAGGGTAATAGGTCTACAATATTACCACCGTAGTAGCTATAAACAAAATATATATTTATAATATATTTATCAAATACATTTTGATCATGACTACATTTAAAGTTTCGTTTGTTCAAAATATTAACGAATTAAAATGTAACTTTGAAAAAACGTTATACTCCAGTTTCATTAATTTCGAAGGACTTTTTTTATTAGGTATTCGAGAGTATTAGAAATGACGTTAAAATAAACTTGAAATTTTATGTATATTTACTAAATAATTTTTTTAATTTTTTATGCAATTATTTTTTAAATCATTTTTATTGTTTTCAGGCACTGTAAAATGGACTTGAATACTGCTTTATCGGATTCGAAAATTGCTATACATTTATTTTTCAACAATAAATTCGATGAGGCTCAACATATACTGGAACCATGGTATGTACCTTTAATACTTATATAATAGTATAATATAATTAATGATACTATAATATGGATTTTAATTGTTAACTAAATTAAAATATAATTATAATATAGTTAATTGCATTTAGGGTAAGAAAAGTACTATTTCGTTAATAAATATATGTATAGATCTGCTATATATATTTCTTTCTATGGGTGTTAAGTGTGCTCATATTATATACCATCAAAGCCGGATCTTGTACTAGACTTAATACTAGGATTTACTATAAATTCCACAGTTGTATTAGAATATTATTCATTTTTGGAGGGATTTTATATACAAACGTTATGGATTACGATTTCATTGTACATTCTATTGGTTGTTGTAGAAAAAGATCATCGAAATATTTTGTAGAAAATCAATAGAACTATCATAGAAGTAAAGTATTTTTAAACGGAAAACTATTATGTTTAAAAATTAATTTTAAATAGGGTTTTATTGTATTTTTTTCATATCAATTTTGTTGAAAATTGCTTGTACCTATAAATTAGTGTTACTAATTCATAGTTCAAATAAAAAACTTACTAATATTTTTTAACTATAACAAAAATCTAAAATTATTTGAAAGTAAATCGTTATTTTACAAGTGAATTTTGTATTTTGTAAAAATTTTAACTTTATACGCTTACCTATAATATAAAATTTTGACTTTTTAACTACAATAATGAAGAAATAATAATAAGAAGAACAACTTTTCAGAAACCTTGTATTACATTTTCAAGTTTTTTTGGGCATCCAAATTACTGAATTTTACTTTTAAAAAAAAATACTTAGAATAATCTAAAATGTCAGTTGTCCATAAATAGCTCAAAAAAGCAGAATATTTTGAAAATTTATTCGTATTAGATAACTCTGATATAAATATCTGGTAAAAAATTTCAAATATTTACAGTGATTTATTTTTAGTTACTACTATATATAAAAAAAATCGATTTTGTCGAAAACTGGTTTCGAGAAAAAATTCCTGTTTTGCCGTCACTTTTTGGTAATTTTTCCCGATTTTTTTGAAAACTACTAGAAACTTCCTACTTTTGATCTCTATAATACATCAATTTTTTCTCTGGAAACAACCCCTGAAGTTTTAAATTGAAGCATTATTTCGACAAATTATGATGTATATAGACACACACGCACAAAAACACCCATCATTATAGAATCTATATACATTCATCACTCCGTTCAAAATCTAATATTTGATTTTAAAATATACAGATACGTATTTTAAGAAAATATTGTGACGCGATATTTTTTAAATATCTTTAAAATACGTATTATAGTGGGTGGGGGTATTTTGGTCGAAAATGTAGTGGCTGAAAGTCTGGGTTATGTATTCGAACACATTTTTTATCGAAAAATATAATATCAAAAGTTCAAGCGATCGAAATGTTATATAATCGAAATATATTATAGTAAAAAAACCATTCATTTTGAGCTAAAAATAATATAATACCTAATAAATATTTCAAAAAATCATATATTTAAAATTTTTCATTATTAGAACGAATATTTTTTAAGACAACTAATATTAAATAATATTATGAAATATGAATAATAAATAATGCATCATTATCATAATTCAGCCTGATACTTACATATGAGCCATATCTATAAAAATATTAGATAAAGTAATCTGGTATCTAATGATTAACTTTACTTCGACCAAAAAAACCATTTGGTCAAAAAAAATTTCGACTAATAAAATATTCGACCATTCGTTTTTCGACTATAAAACGATCCGATCACATGATATTTCGATCATATTTTATCGATCACTAAACCGTCGACCAAATGGCCTTCGACTAAAATTTGACCGCACTGGTGTATAGTAGATATCTACTCAAAAAGTTTTTAAATAATTTTACTCAAATACTTTACTAAACTATATTGAATACTTAAGTACATTATAAAATAAAAAATCATAATTATCTAATATTATATTATAATATACCAATATTATGCTAATCGTTAATTAAATTTAAAATATCACCAATATGAATATTTTCATCTATCTTAACCATTTTATTAGCTTACATATTTTAAACAATTTGTCATTTGGTTTATAATATTTACTATTTAAATGCATATAACTCGATAATTTTTTATATTAATCTTCAAAATCCTCCAAACTTAAACAATACAAGTTCACTTGTCTTAACACACGCGTGACTCATATGTTATCTCTCTTTGAAAAATGTTCAAATCGTATCACTTGTGCATTGCATTGTAGATAGTGTTAATTCAGATTTTAGAACTTTAATTGGCTTTTCAAAAAAATTTATCAAAGTACTATGGAAATGTATGTGATGTTTATTTGCTACAACTTTCATATATTAAACATGAAAATACTTATAGAAATATGCATTTTGGTAGTTTTTTATTTTTATTTTTTATTTTTTTTTAATTGTCTGTAGATACTAGATAGATACATTTTCTACTTTAAATAGACACTAAGAAAAACTAATTGGTTTTTGTAGAAAAATGTACTTAGCACATGAATAGTATTTAATAACAAAATTAAAATAGGTTAAATAGGAGGTCTTATTTTTTTGTAGTTTGACTAGGGGCAATGAGACTAACCAATTTTGATATTATTTTTTAAATTTCTTAAGTGCTTATATTACTATCTGGTAAATATTATTATTTGGGCAGTGCGTTAAATCGCTTTTCTGTAATTGATTCATTCTGTTTTTACTCTTATTTATCATACATCATACAAGATACTTATATCTACATTGTACAACTGTGTAGTTGGATGCGTAAAATTAGTTTCTACAAATATTGTGTATTATTAATTTTAGATAAAACGTAAAACAATAATTTATATTATGAACGTATACTCCGTGCCGCATGAAAAATTTAATATTGGACGATGTAATGTAGGTACTTAGAAAAATGTAAAATTGTTAATCATTTTAAATGCTTGTATAATCAATGTAGTTATAAGTATATGTAGAAAATGCTGTTTATATAAAATTGCAGTTTTTTCTATTTTACTCAAAAATATGATTTTATGTATTGTATATAGGTACATATTCTATAATGTTGACCTTGACATTGTGCAATCGACAGTTAAAATGTTTCGGTTCGTGAATAATTTTACATAGTAGTTATTTTTTTTTACTTTGCTATATTATAGGTATAGGTACGTTATACATGAATATTATATTTAAATCAATTTATAAAAACATATTATTACCCAATCATTAGCTTTATTACATTATTACACATATTTATATGTATTTTAAAATCATACCTACATGCACTTGTTGTAAATAACGTATAGATTTATAGTGTTTAACTGATGCATTTAATCTTTTTAAATACTTTAGCGCTTTTTTAAATTATAATTTATGTATACTAACATAAAATATTTGATCAATGCGCTTATATAATCAACGTGCAGTACGAACCGCTTATTGTGATTTCCCGCTTTTCCACATCGCATACGATATTTACGATTTACAATAAAATACACTAGTATAACTTATATACAAACTGATCCATTTGAGTATTTAGACTTATTTTTTTTTTGAAAGTTAAATTATTTTAAAATAACAAAATAATAAATTTTACTATTTATTGTGTTTTTCCCATTTTTGAATTACAATAAACATTTATTTTAAGTAGTGATTAATGGAATAATGGATCAACATTTTGTACTTTTTCATTGGTAGATACACCCATCTTAAAAACAAAAAAATATTTTCAAAATAATCTATGTCTGAGTGTAATTTGTAATCAGACATGTAAATGATGAATCACCTTGTATGTGTATGATAAAATAGAGTCGTTACATACATCGTTCACATATTATATAAATCGTTACAAGAGTTACTCGTTACGAGTTTTATATCTAAACGGTACCGTGTTCTCGTATATTTATTATTTATTTACTAATAATATGTACTTTTTTTATCTATAAAACTAGTTGAATTACCTTGTAAATCATTCCATAGAGAAATTTATACTTAGAATTGTATTAAACTGTATTCTACTCGTAGACCTTGTTAAACAGAAAAATAGATATTATTCATCCTCTTCATTCACTTACATGATCATGCATCGGTGCCTAATTCCGTTTATTTTCCAGTTATTATAGATATAGTGCTTTTTTTAATTCGTTCCGCATAATATACAATTATAAAAGGTGATGTACCAAGTATGCTCACCCTCATTTTTTTCTTTAATGAATTAACTCAAATTTTGATTTTTGGAATTTTTAAATACACTCCAAGATCATATTATTTTAAAATTATTTAAATTATTTTTTTATGCTACAGTACACCAAGTTAAATAACTCAAAACTACTCATTTGAAATTTAATTTTGATACCCCAATATTTTCAGAAATTATCTGTTAAATAATTTGAAGTTGAAAAGGGAGATTTTCATTTGAAAAGTTGAAGTTTATATCGCCATAAGATATCCTTAAAATAGTATAAAAACATCAACAATTTGAAAAAAATAGAATTTAAATATATATTCAAAAATTCTAAAAATCTAATTTTGAATAACAGCAATTATTGAAAAAAAAGGGTGAGCTTATTTAGTGGCTCTGTATGCATAGGGTATATGCTCCTGTTTTCTATCGTCTATCGAATATCGCTGATAACCTTTCCCGCCAATATATTTTAATGATATCTATATATAAAACTGTTAATATTTTAACATTTTATATAAATTAACAGTTTGATCTCTATAATATTTAAGCTAATTAACTCTATACGCACATTTCCTTGATATGTATTCAAGTTTATATGTATGAGTAACACAAAAACTAAAATTTAATTTTTTCACCTAAATATACTTATAAAATTATTGCGCTTTGTGGTGCGTTAATAGTTTTAAAAGTATTAATTAGAACAACGTTTTTAAAGAGAATTTTTTTTAACAGTTTCATACATAAATTAAGTTTATATAGTAAAGTTATCGTCATAGATTTCGATTATAATTACAATATAAAGTGTATACCTATATAGTAATAACTAATAACTAATGATCATATTATACTAAATAATAATTATATATAACTTTGCTATATAGCTATTACGTTTTATCAAATTTGTCGATCGGAGGAAAAAATGTATGTATTGTTGCCACTCTTTATAGATTATCGAAAAACAAATAATATTTTATTTATAATTTAAGGCACCGATGTATTTACTTATACTTTATGGCCAACATAGTTAAAAACTGAATCAATTTATTCTTATAAATTATATTATATTCATCACTATAATAATATATTATACATAAAAAAAGCAAATATCTAGATACAAATTTAAATATTTATAATTAATATTTTAACACTCCACAGCTGCTATATCCATTTTTACACATACATACATTTCAATATTGATATTTATTAAATTCATACAATTTGTACTTAAATACTTTTATAAAAAGTATAATATTATTATTTAGGTATAACTTATTTGCTTTCGCAAAATAAGTATTTTTTCTTACAACTTTTAAAGCGCAAATAATAGAGATTTTTCAATTAATACTACTTATTAGTAGTACTTATATAGTATTCATATGCCACACAGTATTTTAAAGTCATTTTGAGTCATGACTTGTATATTGCTATTTTTATGCAACCTTACCGACTAGTTCCGATTGCACTTACGTTATACTCTTAAGTATAGGTAAAGTTATGCACCTACTCGTTATACGCCTGAGCTTTCAAAAAAAATATCGAGTACCAAGAGAGCTAGGTTTGCAGGTCACTGTTACGTACTAGTTTTTTGTACTTTTATTGCAAGACTTAACTTTTAGAATGAAAAAGCAAGACATTTTGTTAGACTCCCCTCATCCGTATTTGGCCCTTGATGCAACTCTATTTGGAAAATAGTAGTTTAATGGGTTTTCACTAATTTCCATATAAAGTCCATTTTAATACTTAATTTGTATGCGCACGCTGTAGTGTTACAGCGTTGACATTATTAAGTACATCATAATATTTGTAATATTTTTGAATAAATCAGTTATGTAAATAGACCAAAAAAAAAAAAAAGAGAATACCTAATAATCTACTTAGAACACTGAACATTACACGTTATATTACGCGAGTAATAATATTACATTGTATCTTAAAAATTAAGTGTTCTTTATAAATATTATATAAATTCAGCATTTCAGCTTAAACGGGTTGTTTACTGAATGAAAACGGTTGATAAATATTTAAAAAAAACTACATTATTTATAGGTATCTATATACTATATATTATTATGCGACATAAATAAAAAGATTTGAATAATAATTTGAAAAATATATTCAGATTTTTTTTGTCGTTTTTGCACCATGTCAATAATAGTACCAATATTAATATATTAGTATAACACGATCAATTTTAATTTATTTAATATTAAGTGTTATACCATACCATATAATATATATATTGCATCATTAAGTATATAATGTACATCAGATAAAAATTATTCTTTGTAATATTATGATTTTTATTATCTACTTACTATATTATATACTTGCTATATCAATTAATATGTTTGTCAATCGTTTAATCAACAATTATAATTACGGTTTTATAGGGTCGGAACGAGCATGTATCACACCATTGGGAGATCGATTTTTCTGTTTCTAGAAGCTTTACTCACATTCGAACAGGTTAATGTTACATTAAATTTTATATTATACATTACTATATCATTTTATACATTTTTATTAATTTGTCTTTTAATTGAAATTTTGTTAAATGTGTTGTTTATCTATCAAGGACTTGTGTGCATAAAAAAAAATAAATCCGCGATTTGACCAGTTTGTGTCAAGGTCTCATCCCATGCAATTATAATTTAGTTGTATTTATTAATATTTGTATTATTATGATTATGCTGCTTGTACAATCATTATTTTAATATTTTTTTCTCATACCTACTATACTTGTAATTATATACACTAAACACAATGCACTTTAAGAATGTTGAAACTGGTAAAAATGTATATAGACACAAAACAGATTAATAACGTTGGTCTTAATATCGCATAATATGACATTGGACGGAATAGCTCATCGTATATAAAGTGATTCGCTAAACACCTCCATTTTTTTTTTTATAGTTAAATTAGTCAAATTCTAATTTTTGGAATTGTCAAGTATACTTAAGGACCACATTTTGAAATAATTAAAATTTTTACACCATATAAAAAGTGTCCTGTGGTCAAACTTATTTTTTCCAAATGAGAACTAATGCCTTTTGTTAGGTAGATAATTTTTTTGAATACTAATAATCTATATGCATCTAAATCTAAATTTGAAAGAATAGCTTAGAGTTATTAGTGTTATTACTTTTTAAATACGTGTGTATAAATCCCATTAGCAGTTGATCTGTACAAATTTGTATCGTCACAAAGTATTTCTTATAATGGTATAAAAATTCAAGAATTTTATAAAAAATGTTTTGTTAGTTTCCTTCCTTAAATTCTTCATCTATTTATAAAAAAATAAATAAAAATAAGCATGCTTGGTTAATTACTTATTATTTTGTATAATAATAATACAGATTATAATGTATATTATACATTAATATATTACATAAAATAATAACAACATCGTGTTTATGTTTTTTATTTTTATGAATTTATGTAATGCACGCAGACAAGCATACAAAAAGCGTCCGCGTCACTGAAATCCAGTATCCGTTTATGCAATTCGTATCGCAGAAAAACCACTCTGACGCAGTCCATCGGGAACATAATGAAAAGGCCTAACTACGACTCGTATACACCGGGTACGCTATTTAAATGAATAATAAATTATAATATAACATGTTTCACCATAGGGTTTGTATTACTGATATTTCTATGACGTTTAAATATTAATTAAAAACGTAGAATTCATCGTTAATACTTTATTAGTTAATTATAAACTAGCCTAAGTTTGAAACTTGGGAATAGATAATATATTAAATTAGCAACTATTTATTATATATTTCTTAAGGAAGCTGGTTTTTATCTTGTGTCACTAGTTATATCGATTAGTTAATACCTATTTTTCCTACATTGATATTGATTCTTCAATATCAATATAATAAAAATATGTTTTTCAGATAATTACGATGGAATTATTAAAAAAAATTATATTTATAGGTTACAATATTTTATTCATAAATTAATTAAAATAATAAACTTTTTAACACTTTTTTAATACTTTTTATCTAAAAATTTAAGTTCAGGGAATCACTTTAATACTCTAATCTGAACTTGACTCCAAGATTATTCAGAGCGTTTCAAGATCATGATCCTGAAAATTTCTAAAACGGTCACAATTGTCTATTGATTACTATATTGTAATATATATATATGTCTAGATTTCATAAAGAATTTGAATTATGATATAAAAAATAAAAATAAATATATTACTATCTATTCGTTATTCAAATTTTATTTTTATTTTGAACTGGAAATAATTGTATAATATATGATACTTGATATGTATATATATATATATATATATAAATTATACATGAAGATTTGTAAAAAAAAAAAAAAAATACACGGTTAGTAATTTTCCATTATATACATAGGTACTTGGATAAAATAATAGTGAAATAGGAACTTTATTTTAAGAAACACAAAAATTGTAAAAGGCATGTATTATAAACAGGATGTTTTTATGATTATGAATTTATGATCTGACTATTTTACATTTAAACATAATCAGACTTTCATTTATTCATTATAAGTTCTGTAAATTATACCCTGTCAAATATTGTAAGATGTAGGTATATATTTCCAAATAACAAATACTAAAATACACAATATTACATTTCTTAATACCTACCTATTTTAAAATCAATTTAATATTTTGTTATTGCTAAAAATATTACTTCAAAAGTTCTAAATTCAAGAAACGATATAGACGCATATTATATATTATTTACTTAAAACCAATTTATTAATACCTTTGTTATTATTCAAAATATTATTTCTGAATCCAAGAAACGATCTAGATGCGTATCTACGTATTTACATAAGTGCTCCTATTTTTATCTATATATTTACACGTTTCATTAATACAATAAGAACGTTTGAAATTTTCAAAATGTATCGATTATTATGTACTGTGTTAGTTATTTGCAATAACCATTATAGTAATTACATTATTGAACGTGATTTTCAACCAATTTGCTTATATTGCAAAATTCTTAAAATTAAGTTTAGCAAATTACTACGATTTGCCACTATAATGTGTTCTTTAAAATTCAGCGAAACCAAATTAAAAACCAATATTTTTAAAACATTAAAAAAGGTATAATTTTTATAATCCATTTAACAGAACTGTTATAATATAGTTATTCATCAATAATAAACATTCTTCCTAATATTTTTTTTTATTATTATTATTGAACAGTATATTTTTGAGAGGCAAAATACAACCACTGAGTTTCACCTTTTGTCTACGATAAATTATTACACAACCAATACAAGGAAATGCAATTGATGAGAATAAACACCGATAATAATGGTTTTATTTACAAAAAAAAAAAAAATGTTACACCCGATATTGTTCAAAAGCATTATTTATTAGACAGTACAAAAGCGCAAAACTGATTTGCTCTTTTGTAACTTAACAATGAGAAAAAAAGCAAAAATTCAATTTTATTATTTGGTTTAATTAAAAGTTGAAACCTATTATACTTTAATTTATAACTAACTTATAATTATAAATTAAATGGTATTTACCTAATTACAATGTAACACGTATAATGATACATACATGATAAGCTAATTGTAATATTATAATATGCATTAATTATTCGGTTTTATATAAAACGTTTTCAATTAATAAGCAACAGTTTATTTTTAACTATCTGCCTACTATTTTATATAAGGTACATTAAAATATTAAATAAATATTTTAATGATCTTATGAAATACATTAACAGTATGTGAAATTTTTTAGCTATAAGACAGTATTAGTTGTGTAAAAAATACTGTCGATAAATTATTAATTAATACTTTTTACACTCTTGGTTTCTTTTAAGTGATAATTTCGGTTTACTATCAGACGTCTTACTTAAAAATCGACTGAATCCAGTTAATTATATTCATACAACACTGTTAGCTATTAGCCATTGGGTACTTTTTAGTACTTTTGTTATGTTTGAATAATGTTAATACATTTTATAATATGTATTATTCGAACAAAACATATACCGTAATATATAACTATTATACACTAATAATGGTGTATAATACATTATGTGCGATAAAACTCCATTTATTGTTGCGATATATTCATTGCATTTGTTGGCATATTTTATCGTCATGCCTATTTGCATAAAACCAATTATTGTGTATCAACAATGTACATCTATTATATTATTGTTGATGTTGGATTACAGTAGTTCGACATTAAATGATTCCTAATGGTGCGTTTTTTTTTTTTTTAATTGTTTTTATCGACATTTTTTTAATTCCAAGTAATTACATTTTTTATCTTGCCTTTAGAACAAAAATATTATTATATTATACCTAATAATATAGGTAACCCCCCTCTCTCTCTCTCTCATTCGCAAATAATACGAATTATACGCGGGTTTATTAAATATCCATTGTATAATATTAATCCAGTTGCATGCGCAATACCATTAAATTATTATGACATTTAACATAATAATATAATGAACCGTTTACGTTTTACGTATAACACCTGTTGTTTATTAATATTATTTGTATTGCCCGTACAGACGAGTTGCATGCCGAACTGTGTTTTGCCGAAGCGCTGTTACTTAAAGCACTGTTGACATTCATCGAAGATGAGACATTAGTCAGTTTCATCCGGGCGGGCATTAAAATACGATCTTGCTACAATTCGTACAAGTATGTATTATTATATTCATTTCGTAACGCGTATCATACGACCAAGACGCTTAAATCTATAATTATTAATTTTAGTCAAAAAGGTACTATACTTTATAGTTACCAAATGGTTATATTATAATAGTTATAATAAATACCAATGCTACTACCGGTTTAGTAATGTCATATTGAACATATACATTATTAGTTTTTATTTAGACAATATGACATCACAAATATTTCCGGTTAATATTGATTGTATTTATTTTTGCATAGGTACTGCCACAATTTTTTATAGTTCTATTTATAACTTATACGGTTCTATTTGTACTTGGGATCTCTACGGGACTTTTTAACCAGTTAAAAAAAAGAAAAAGATAAACCAATCTCAGATTGTCTGATCTATTTTTACATTTAAGTATACTTACGTAGTACGTACGTTATAATATAAGAAGAAAAAACGCTATAAGAATCAAAAACTGAACTTATAAAATCAATGTATTTCAAATTTTTAATGAATGATATAACTATTAAAATATTATGGTTCTGGTTTTAGACTGTTATTACTTTATTAGTTATTAAAATAATTTAAAACAAGGGTTCTGGTTTAGTAATTTACACAAGATTTCGGGTTTTACACAAAACTGGTTATATTTACGGTCTAATAAAGACTGATAAGTTAGTATACACGTATTAAGCAGAGAATGATTGTAGTGTGTGTTTGTTTTAAATTAATAAATATTTAGCACGCATCACACTTATATAATATAATCCTAGTATGATGGTGTTATTTTTAGAGAATGTAATGTCATACTGAGCTCGCGCTCGTGGTCCGAAAACGAAAAGTCTTACAAAGAGCATTTCGAGAGCGGAGTGCGCCTGGGTATCGGAGCTTTTAATCTGGCAAGTATTATTTAAAATTAATTAATATACATAAATAAGTATAAGTGTATAGTAATATTGATGATTATATTATACATAGTGATTTATAAAGTATATGCCCACCTCCATTTTCGCATAAATACATAATAAATGTATTCAAATTTTAATTTTTAAAACTTAACGAACTTAAGAGCCATATTTTCAAATATTTAGTTTCTACTATAATTTTAGGAGTGTCCTATAATGTATCAACTTTTTTTTTCAATTGGAAATCACTCTTTTTTCAGTAAATATCTAACCAAATGACTTTTGAAAATGTTGTGTAATGTGTAATGCCTTTAAAACTTACTTTTATATATTTACTTATAATGTACATACCTATAAAGTAACACCTACGACGTCGATGAACACAAATTTTAATTTATATTGTATATTTTTATTTTTCTCCATGTGCACAGATGATCTCATTACTGCCATCAAAAATAATCAAATTACTGGAATTCATCGGGTTTTCTGGAAGCAAAGTAACGTTTTCTAAGAATTGCTATTTACAATATACGTATAAGAACATGTATATAATATAATATATGTTACGGGCACAGTAGACATTCGTGCAATGTTTAGATTTCCCGAAAGTCTTCTTTGCACGTAACGTATATATTATATATATATAATCTATATATAATTTACTTCATAATATAATTCGTGAGAACTAAGAGTTCTACAATTACAACTTAAAAGGCACCACACTCTCTTGTTCGATTCTCATCCGTGTACACTGGCAAAAACTGGGCGTTTAACAGATAATAGTTTTTGATGATATACATATATGAACGAGGTAAAATTTAATTTATAACGAAAAAATCATTTTTCCGTTCTATAAGTGGTGCCTTTTGGTTGGACACCCGCGATAACGTATTTTTAAAAATTATATTAGATTTAACTATGGATAACTAAGGAATGAATAGAACATGTTATGCATAACACCTACTCACTAAATTCAAGTGAGAAGCCCTGTAATCGTAATGGGAGTCAAAAGAGGCAAATGATCAATCCAACGACTATTTGATGGTTATCATGCTACCATGCCCTGATGACTTAATTTTTATTTTGTGTGCTTTTATTGGAAAGTGTGTGTGTAAATGGAATAAATCAATTTAATCTTTTTTTATTATTATTTATAAAACATTATTATACCTACCCAATACAGAAATGAGACTATTTATGCGTGATTCCTGAAAAATACTGATATTGACTATTATTTTTTAATCATGCGCCAAATTTAATCAGAAAAATGTAGAAACTGACGTTCTATCTTTTCCTGAATTATCCATTAATAATAGTACCGTAAAGTCTACGTGTTGTTTTTCTGAATGTAAATATTATATATTAAGAATAAAATCTAACCGCAGGAACAAGGCCTCGGCGAACTTGAATTGTGTTACCAAGTGCCACATGGACTACGACACGTTCTATGTGTTCTTACCATGCTCACCTATCATCTGGTCGTGGTGTACGTTTTTAGTCAAGAGGAGGGTGACTTGGAGTTTTGCGACGCAGCGCTGCGCCAACAACTAACGGTAAGGTTTCGTTTCCATTGCTGAATATATTATCTTACGACTTACCAGTGACGTACTTTGGTCTTTTTTTTTTGATGGTGGAGTGACTTACATTTTATTTATTCGTCAATCGGCGATAAAGTAATACTTGACTGCTCGATGGTTTATTTTTGTAGGTAATACTACGGCAATTTATAACCATCTAGGTATATTTGTGCAACATTGCAATAATGATACCTATATGCATTTGCGTTTACTACAAAGTATTTATGTACAGCTAGCATGAGTCTTTCGAATATTTTTGTGTTATTTCTATAAAATATAGACTATATATAATAATATTTATACCTAGTTAAATCAGTACATAAATGTAGTTAATCAGTCTTAAACAAAAAAAAGGTCATAGAGAGAGGGGATATGATACACAAATTCCCCCACATAATTACGCCACTGTGACTCATTTATTAAAGTATAATATACTGCTATGAAAATATGTATTGACGTATAGTGTATACGTACCTATATATTTCCGGTAGACAGATTAGTGTGACAGTTCTTCAAACAAAACAAAATAATTTGGTTATCGAATTAAATCGAACTTAAGGTACAAATTATTAACCATAGTACGTTAGTACGTACTTGTATTTTACACGTCATATTATACAGAATTATTCACTGCCAGATTTTCCTTAGTACTTTTTTATTTCGTGCCCAGTGGCCGCAGGTGGGCGGTGGCGACGATCAGGAAATACCGCGATTCCGTTATTGTACTCCGCGATGTTTTTAAATTATTTAATTGTCCGGTGTTACAATACTATATTTTCTTGATTTTATATAAAATAATGATTTAAAACATTAATTACGTTGAAACTTAACTATTATCGTGTTGGTATACCAATACTGTAAACAGGATTGTCTATAATACATGCATTTCTCTGGTGATAAAAACATTTAAGCAATCA
Source organism: Aphis gossypii (assembly GCF_020184175.1). NCBI lineage: Eukaryota > Metazoa > Arthropoda > Insecta > Hemiptera > Aphididae > Aphis > Aphis gossypii. The sequence goes on from NC_065533.1 coordinate 36,844,023, forward strand.
CAATATTTATGTATTCAAATTAAGAGTATGATAAATATTGTTAAATTCATGCATCCTTCATAAATATTTTAATTTTATATTTATATATTGATATCGTACAATTCGTATTTATTTAAAAATTAATATTCAATACTTATATGTTAATTTATGCTTATATTTTAAGTCATTGTTTTATAAAATAATTAAAGTATAATTGTAACAACCCAATGCTTTCTTATATAAAAACAGTGTGATAAAGTACGATAACAGAATTATGGAATAGGTATTTTCTCGGTTGCCACCGCCGACTACAGTAGTATAACAATTAAATTCGTTCAAATAATGAATTTAGTCAAATTAAGGTTTTTGAAATTTTCAGTAACTTAAGGGTCATATTTTTTAGATTCTGAAAGGAGTGATGAATGTATTGATTTTACAATGATGTGTGTATTTTTTTTTTTATCTTTCACCACGTTTTGGAGCAGTAAAAGTGTGTTTCGATTTTTAAACTTAGCCCCGTTTCTTATAGGAAAGTGAATCTAGTTAGTACTTTAGGAGGTCAAATTTCCAATAGTTTTCAAAAGCGTCAGGAAAAACCCTAAAAAAGCAACAGAAAAACAGGAATTTATACGCAAAACCAGTTTTAGACAAAATTATAACTGTAAATACTTGAAATTTTCACCAAATTTTTATGTTAGTGTTAACTATATACAGTTAAATTTTCAAATAATTCCAACTTTTTTTGAGTTATTTATAGACCACTGAAATTTTAGATTTTTATGAGAATTATTTTTTGAAGTGTCAATAAAAAAATTTTGGATAACCAACAAAACTTGAAAATTTAATATAAAGTTCCTTATGAATTGTTCTTATTGTAGCTAAAAAAATTTAAAAATCGTTAGTCACAATTTTTTTTATAAGCGTTTATAGTTCAAATTCTTACGAAATACGTCAAAATCGCGAAAATTTGCGAGTAATTTTGAAGTTGAAAAATCATAAAAATTGTCGTGTCTATATCTAAGAATAAAAACTTCAACTCTTAGTTTTCCATAAGTTTTTCTTCAAGTAGCTATAGAGAAAATTCGAAGCATCATTATAGGAAAAAATTTAAGTGCGTTTGAATTTTAAATTTTTACGAAATAGCGTAACGATAACGATTTATCCTCTAACGATTTTAAATATTTGTTATTATTCAAAAAGTGTAAGTCGTAGATACTTGAAAATTTCACTAGTTATTTAGATTGACATTTTCTTTACATGATTTAATTTTCAAAATATTTTGAATTTTTTTGAGCTATTTATAGACAACTGAAATTTTCAATTTTTTTGAAAAATTTTTTTTGAAGTGTCGATAAAATTTTATTGGCCCTATAAAAATACTTGAAAATTTAGTAAAAAGTTTCTCATAAGTTATTCTTATATTGATTAAAAAATTATAAGAATACATAGGCACAATTTTTATTTTATTAGCATTTGAAGTTCAAATATTGACAAAAATTAGTCAAAATCATGAATATTTGCAAATTATTTTGTAGGTATAATTCATAAATAATTTTGCATAAGTAGCTAAGAGTTGAAAATTTAATACAAGATTTTTCATAAATTTAGCTTACAAGAATTACAAAAGAACTTAAATTTTAGTGTATTCAGGCCATTAAAACATAAACCACCTTTATAACCAACCACTGGAAATTATATCCTACGCTGACAAATCATCTTCGTTCAGAATCGTTTTTCGTATACACTGATGCCTATCATTAGATTCAAATTTAATACTCCTATAATTTATAATAATGATCCACACGGCATGTATTTAAATCGAAATTTAAACGATTAGTTTTTGAGTTATTTAAATTAAACCTATAATTAATGATCTTATAGGTCTTCAATATAATGGAGTTGAGAGATATTTTAGTAATTAGTATTAGTATATTAAAAATATATAAGAATATTTATAGTGTAAGAAGTACTAGATCAAACATTATTTTTTTTTATTTTTCCATAAAAAAAAAATAAAGAACTATTTTATAACTTGAATAATAATCGATTTAGTTATATTAAAATTTTAAAAATATTATCTGATTTACAATTTACAGTGAAAAGGGTAAGTTCTCATTTGGAACAAAGAAAGTTTATGTCACCACTAGAGACAGTAATTCAGTGTATATTGAAATGCCCCCACCCCCCCCCCCCCCCACATTAGAGATTTCATAAAATTTAGTCATTTGACTAGATTCCTTAAAAAAATTTTTATACTTTGCCAGTTGCCACTCATTTGTTATAAAATGTAAATTAAATTTTTTATTATTATTTAAATTAAAATAATTCTTAAATTTTATAATCCGGAAACCTTAAACATAGGGTTTACATACATGATACATATAAAAATCTAGCAACCTAGCTGTTGAGGTTTATTTATAGTACCTAATCAATAATCATATTATTTTGTGAAATAATATCTATCAATACTTAACTGACGTTTTATGCTGTATTTTTGTACATTTACATGATCGTGCGTGCAGCTATATCCCAACGGCGCGTGGTTCTTGTACTTTAAAGGGCGTCTGGAGTTTATGCGCGGTAATGTAGATGACGCGATCAAGTGGTACACAACTTCGGTGGATTCCCAAGACTCGTGGCCTCAATTCCATCACATATGCTACTGGGAATTATGCTGGGCCAATTGGTTCGTATAATCATATTATTTTAGATTAGAATCATACTGCTTACGATTAAAAAATTGAAAATGTGTTTTGTCATATTTTAAAAAAGTAGAAAACTGGAAAAAATAACTGTAAAAAATAAAAGATCACCTATTTTTCAAAAATATTTATACTTTTCGTTTTCGAGACGATTATGCGTTTACTGATAAAAGAGTTATAATCTATATTAATGTTTTAACATCATTAAATAGTTTGAAACGAAAGAACAGCTAATCAAACTCGATTTCGGCATACTGTAATAAAAAACGAAAAATATTTATCATATTTTGTGATTTGACCCTGCGACACAATATGATGGACAGTTATGTTTATTATATTTTGATTTATTATGAATATATAATAATGCAATACATTTTAGCGTTGCATTAAATTGGAAACGGGCAGAAACGTACGCTGCCAAATTGGCGGAGCAGAGCAAGTGGTCACGCACTACATACAACTATCAACGCGCGTGTATCATGCTCATGCGAGGATACAATTGTCTGTCCCGCGACGAACTCAATACGGTCAACCAGTTAATGGCGTAAGCGAGTACTTTACACGACATGATAATATTGGAGCTAAAGTTTTTTTATATATATATATATATCATTGTTGAGGCTTTGAACTGAAAAAAATCCGAACATTATGAAAAAACCGGTAGCTTTTAACGTCAAATCATTCTATTTTTATAAAAGATACTGTAATTACTACCTGGGTACTATTTTAGTTTAATTTAATATTATCGTGTTAAGTCAAAGCTTCAGACGATGTCATTATATTCGTAAATGTTTATAACACATATTATTCCTGTGTGCACTGCAGTGACGTGCCCAAATACAAACAGAGGATCGCGGGAAAATCGTTACCAATGGAAAAATTTGCCGTGAAAAGATCTCAAAGGTTTACCAATCAAAACAACCGGCTGTTCATGCCCGCCATTGAATTGCTGTACTTGTGGAACTTGTTCAATGTGTTTGGCAAACGCAAGTCACTGTGCGACAATCTGTACAGGCTCATTGACAAAAACACGAAGGACCTTGAGAAAAATCCTGGTACAGTGTTATTAACCAATTTATTATTATTTGTTTATAAATTATGCAATGGACATGTGTTAACGTATCGATTAATTTTACTGCACTATATTATAAATTATAATGTGTATTCGCGATCTTAAGACGATCGCGATTTTACAAACAAAGTAACAAAGAGACTGGTCAAACAAAGTAATATGCTACGCATAATATTATGTTTGCATTCTATCGAAACTGTATAGTATTACTAATATAATACTAATATTGACATTCGACGTATTATGGTTGTAAAACCAAGTGAGCGTAGACATTTCTTAAGAATTTTTGCCAGGACTAGTCATTATAGATTTTTATTTTTACATTTTCTAGAGCTTCGAGAGCTTCTAGAGTTTCTAACCATCGCGTGCGTATAATGTAACCGATTTATGTTCCGCGCTAAATAAATACGGTCACTAAATAAGTCCAAAGTCAATTAGTGGTGGAATTAATCACGTCAGCTGAATCCCGATACAACGACCGGGTGTATGATATCGTGTTCTATAATCGATCAGCCTTTTTTGTCTTTAAAGTGACATCTTGAACGTTGAACGATTCGAAATGTTTTGAACAGTCACACTTTTTTTACGCAGGCCATCTAAATATTATGTATTGCTCATGTCGCATTATTAAGAAATGAAGGAACCTGAGTGGAGATGACTCAAGAAGAATAAAAATTAATTAAATTAAACGACGTATATGTACCTATACGTTTTACTAAACGACGTATAGTTGATTTATGAATGACAAATAACAATAACCGTATTTTTTTATTGGCGTAAAATTTGATTTTGTGTTATTGTGACTTATAAAAATGTTGTTGGCTCACAGGTCGACTAGGTTGAGTATGACTGGTTTTGACCATCGGACCGTGTACATTCATAAAATGTTCTTCTTATAGTTATTATAAATTAAAAATGTATACCTACAGAAATAAACGCTTCAGTAATTATCCAGCTCAAATGTTTTTATACTTCTGATAAACATCATTGATTATACAAGGTAGATATCCTATACCTGACTTTCAACTGTAGCAAATAATGAAATTTCCAGCAGGCATGTTGAAGTAAAAATTTTCCTGTAACAAAATTAAAGTATTAAAAGCTATACTAATTATATCATAAAAAAAATATCCGAATGTTCAGACTTGCTTGATAAAATATTATACATTTGGTAGGTATACCTCAATCTATTATGCTTTAAATGTTCTACATTCAGTCATATTGTAACATTAACATAATACAAAGTATGTCATGTAAGTTCATCGTATATGATACAAGTTTTACTTTTATTATGTATCAATAATAATAATAATAGGTATTATAATATAATATCTATAATAATACATAGCACAATATATTTTTTGCTTGAATTCAATAGTTTTCAAGGTTTAATTTTTGAATATTTTAATTTGTCTTGGTAATTTTTTATTTTTTTATTAATATTATAGTTTTGTACTGGAGGTGAACATAAAAATGTATACCTAACTGAGATACATAAATATATGAGTGTTGCACTTAAGTAGCTGGTATATCTTAGTATTTGTATTTAGTCATACACTTACCACAGTGCAAATACTATACCAATATTGCAATCGTTAAATCGGATTTACGATATTTATACAGTAAATAAATATAATACTTAAATGTGTAATCACAGACCATCAAATTTTTTTTTTACCTTTTGGCTTACACCATACAACTTTAAAACTTTAAGTAATCTAATATTGTACAATTTTAACCTAATCTATTTAGGTACGTTTTTAACGTATTTTCAATATTTTAAATTTGCTTCAAACGTTTTTGTTATTTACCCTTTAAATTAAGTAGCATCCCGTACTTTTTTTTTTACCGGGCCACGCCTTTACCTACCTATACGATTAACTATTATTTATTAAGCTTAGTAACTTAATTACTATGTATATTATATATTTTTTTTTCTACAAAACAAATGTTTTAGTGAAATTGATTAACATACTTATGAAAAAAATTTTAACTTCCCGTTAAAAACGATAATATTGATATTAGTTTATATAAAAAAAAAATAAATCAATAATAGGTTCATAAACTAAAAAATGTTATATATATTAGACTTTTCAACAAGATGAAATATTATTTTATACATTTATTAAGTTTTGAAAATGTAATTTAATTCCACTTCAATAAATGTCAAATTTTGTTATCAAAATATGGAATAATCATCAAATATGCAAAACTTTTTTTATAAAGATTATTTTATCCAAAACGATATATGTACATAAAAAAGTAATATATAATTGCATAAAACTTGTGCTATAGCTAGATATAATTTAGAGTAACACGTACATAATACCTACGTTCTAGCGCAATAAAAGTGTTTTGGATATAAACGAAACTTTTTTTTATGCAAATTAACAAAACCCGTAATCTCATCATTGTAAAAAATAATTTAAGATTTTAATAAATTTTCTCAACGGTTTAAATTCAAAGTGTATAAAAAATTAATATGGCTTTACTTATGGATTAATAAGTCAGTAAAATTATGCACTAATCAAATAATTAAATTGTTGATAAATTTGCTTCAGGGAAAGACAAACCTAGCCAATTCTAATTTCCAAACCACATTTATTTGACATATTTTCTATAAATGCTCAATCTAATTATGTAGTATACACACTACACAGTCTTTTTTGAAAGGATTTCGACTGAGTTGACAATAATATTTACTATTGAAAACTAAAACATCATGGTATTATTATATAATTAACCTTCTTCTTTTATGATAAAATTATTCTCAAAAAAAAAAAATTGGTTTCAAATAGTAAATTATGAAAATTTGTACTCAGATTCTATTTCTTTGTATTCTGGTGTTTCTCAAGGAGATTATTTATCACCTACCTTATTTTTTATATATTTTTATAATGATGTATTTTCAGTGAAACAAAATTTAAATATTATATAACATTGCAACTATTAGGCGATATTGCAAATATTTTCAAAACTATTATCTTGAAGTCTAACACAATAATTATCCTTAAACATTGAAAATTACGTTATTAATATTAATAAATGTGCTATATTGCTATAATAATTTCATTTTCATACAAAAAATTGAATAAAATCTTTAAATATTCTTTACATAATACTTATATACAACGAGTATCCGTTATAAATGATTTATGTGTCTATTTTGACGTAAAATTAAATTGAATTAAATTAAATTACCTATCATATTGATTAAATCAAAAACAATAAGGCACAAATAAAATTATACATTTTAAGGTTTAGTTATTCTGTATCAAATAATCAGAATTTCTTAAAAAACACAGTGTATTATTTTTTAATGCATTCTGATTTAGAATATTCTAACACAATCATATTCATCACTTAGAATTAGAAACAATATAAACTGTTTTTCTTCGTTTTATTTATTTATTTATTTTTAATGTAATATACAGAATATCTAAATATATTACGTCATATGATAATATCTTAAAATTATTTCTTCTAAAGCAACTGTATCAATCGTATCATAGAAAGTATTCAAATAGTCAAGTTAAGTTTATTCAAGCTAAGTTAATATTTATTTTACTTGAATGTATCCATTAAATAATTCAATTTTATAAGTATACATATCTAGGCACTAAAATTTAAATTCTTCTTTTTGAATGCAATTTACTATTTTACTTGTAGTATATTATATTATATTCATTTTAAGTATAGATATTGTATCAATGTACTTAACTATATTTGGATTTTTATTTCTACATTTAAAAATTGTAAGCAAATTGTATAGCCATGAGTGTTTTTAGAAGTTTAGAACCACTCCCAGATGGTATGCAACTGTATAGGTACTGTTTACTATATAGGTAAAAGATATATTTAAATATATTAGGTTTTTCACTCCTCTTGCTAACAGTAAAATATTATAATACATAGGGTAAATCAGGAGACAACTCATATAGGTATAAGTTATCCATTCATGTTACTTGAGTAGGCAATATACAACAATAGAACTATCTATTTAGGATATATTTTATTACCATTCATTTTCTACCTATAATTCAAATCAAATAGTATCTCAGTAGGTTATAAAAATGTATGAATAGAGTATACCTTAATTTTTTTCTAACACGTTGTAATTCCATTAAGTGCATTGTATATTTATTTAACTGCCAAATCGGTATTTATTTTAATTCCATAAAATAATTAATATGATATGTTTTAATTAAATATATGAATATATATTCACTACATCCCTTAGATAATAATATATATTGATAATTTGGATACTACATTAAAACTGATTACAATTTAGATTTATTTGAACTTCAAGGTTCAAGAGAATTGTCCCTTAAAAATTCTATAGTTAACTTTATAACTGCGTAAAAACAACTATCCTGAAATCCTAAATAACGTGCAAATCAGTTTGTCATTGAAAACAATTTGTAGTTAATATAAATATAAGGTCAACGTAGATAACGTATATGAGGACACAAACAGATTCAGTCATCCTACCACATTTAAACCATGTCCTCTTTGAAATTTTCTTTTTAATATACGCTGGTACGTCCAAGCTTTTTAGTTTAATCAAAATAATTTTCTCAATTAAAACATAAATATTTTATTTTATTATATTATATTTTACTTTGTTATTTTATAACAAAACACTAATATAACGTGTAATGTACGTCCTAAACAATAGTATATAATTAATTTATCTATTACCTATATTTATATTGTTTTATTTCAAAAACATTTTTTTTTATTTAAAATTAAGTAATTTATCATATAATAATAATTACAATTTTAATTCTAGATAAATGGGTGCTACAGGCTACAGCTTAAATTTTAAAATTAGGTAATAATAAAAATAAGAAATTTACACATGAATTAAATTATTAGTATGGAGTGCTAATTTAGAGATAAAAAGTACTAATAATGAACATAAAAAAGGCCATCAATCACAAACAAAGTAATAAAATTACAATTTTTAAGTAAGTAATGAGAATTTTTTTAATTTGCACTCATATAATGGCGCTCAGAATAGTTCTTACAGAGAAAAGATTAAAAAGATCATTTTAGTTCCCTTTTCTAGTGCCCTCATGTCACAATAAACAATACAATTAAAAGAGAGTATATTATTTATACCACTAAATATGACATAAAACGACATTTTTGATAAAACCACTTACAAAACCACATATTGATAAAATGTGTGACTCAGGGATTCGGGAATGTATAGACATTTAAATACTATAATTAAAAATATGTAAAATGATCAACAATAGGATGTTGAGAAATCATTAATTATATAATAAGCCAAGGCCGTATTTATTTCAGAAAACGCAAAAGAGCAATCACCATGCCTTTACTTTCCGTGGGTCTCTTTTTAAAATCATTTCGATGTCACTACTAATTAAAACTAATTAACAAAATTCATTTAAATTCAACTATATTATAATAATTTCAAGTTTTCCAACATAATTTATTGTCTTGTATATTTTTTGTTCGTTTAAAAATTATCTTGGAGCTACTGATAGTTCACATAAAGCATTCATCTTAAGTAAGTATCATCTGTCTGAACCGTTCAATCAACCTAAGGAATAGCTCAAACTTTATGTTTTACCACTCTAAAGTCTTGTAAAATGAATAATTCTGAATACACAAACCTTATTTTTAATGTCATGTTCAAAAACCATTTTCATAGTATCCAATTTAATATTTATTTTGTGAAATGTAATTTATTACTTTAAAGTTAAAAGCCACAACGTTCTTTCCCGAACTTATCGTTTAAAATATAGTTAACGAGTTTGTCAAAGTCATTCTTATTTTCATATTTCATTATTGAGATGCATTCAAGTCAAATAATATGTTCGTAGATACTTCAGTAAATAATTTATACTTTATGCCCTTATACTTATTCGGTAATGTGAATATTTCACTTCGTATAAATAATCACACAGATTATTCAGTGAAATTGTTCAGTAAAAACACGTTGACGACTGTACGATATCGTCGTGACAGTAAAGTCGTAAAATTATCGTGTACAAATAAAAAATAAATGAGAAAAAATAAAAATAAATGAGTTTTATACATTTTTTGTCTGGACATTTTTTTATATCTGCATAGGCATTAATAGTGTATTGTGATAGGCCTCTAAACATTTAAGCGTTGTAAGCTAAATTTTTTATAAAACACGAATTGTGCGGCGGACATAAAAATTATAAAAACAACATTCACTTAGTCACTGATTTTAAAACAATAACAAAAACATCTAACGAACAGATAAACAAAGACGCAGTTGTAAATAATGTAGGTAATGAAAAAAACAACTTTATCAAACTGATGTATGACGCATTTGGGACTCCTTGGAAATCGTTAAATACTGTTGGCACACTCATTCTTATTATTAATGATATTAAGTATTAACCGATGGTAGATACTTACACTGTGACCATAAGAAAGAGACGTTTAGGCTCTTATCAAGTCTCTTCCTAAATTTTCCCCACGTATTGGTAACCTACCTATAATTTGATAAATTTAAATATTTATGTTTATACTTAACATTTTCATTTATGTATATTATAATATAACATAAACTTGTGTACATAGAACACGATATAAGATAATATTTTTCTTAATATCTTAAATCGTGGTGTATATTCAAGGAATTTTTAATAAATAACTTAATAACTACCTATAATTTTTTATGTATTAGATTTTCAGCGAAGCATTGAATATATATTGATTATATATAAAATAAAATAATAAGTAGTAATATATATTTGATACTTGGAGATTCGAGTAAAAATCATTTTTCAGAATACCTAATTGGTAAAAATGTAAAATTATAAACTGCAATTACGAAAAAACAAGATTTTGCAATGATATACAAAAATACATCATTTTTATAACGTAACTGCTCGTGTATTTATAAAATCTTATATTGCAAGTAAACACTGTCATGTACGATGTAACTACTCATATTATATATTATGAGTTATGACAATTCATATAGGTAGGTATATTGGAGAAAACGGAAATTTATAATCAACATTATTTTTGAAAACATCTAGGTATCGTTTTCTTTTTTTAATTTTTATTTTGTAATTCAAAAAATAATAACTATAAAGACTTCTGCAGAATTCAAAAATATATAGACAACAATTTTATTATATACGCGTAGCGCGTAAAATATAATAAAAATTTACATTAGTAAAGTAATATTATAGATAATATCATATACAATAATAATAATATTAATAATAATTATTATTATTATTATTATAGATAATTACTAGCCGGTATATTTTTAACCAAAATTAATTCAACCAAAGTACCATATTAATATTAGAAAAAGAAATTTAAAAAATTATTTTTCGTGTCCAACGGATTAAAATTGAATTCAAATGTTAAATTTGAATTTTTCAATCTGAGGTAAAATTGTCAGTTATTATAGTTAATAGTGTTAATACTATTACTACTTAGTACTTATATACAAGTATACAACAGAGCGATATCCTCGGTTCTTGATGTTTTGTAGTTCAACAGTCGTGGTGCCCAATCCACGGCCCGCGGGCCACATGTGGTCCGCGAAGTTAAAAAAGGTGGCCCGTTACAAATGTTTAAAATAAGAGAACATTTTTAAAAAACGAATTTTTATCTCATTATATTAGCGATTTTTTCTGTCGGACATTTTCAAATATACATTTTACGATTTGATATCGATATCACTCGTGCACAAAGAGCGTACAAATTAATAACTATACCTAATATGTACAATATGCACTTCAATCTGTAATTTTTTTGATTAGTTAATAAAATATATGAAAATAAGTACAAAATGTATTTATATATATATTGCACACTACTATATAGTATGTAAAACAAAATTATATCATTAGATTAAAATTAAGATTATTCGTACTTTTATATTTGGTAGCCCGCTTGAAGATAATTGTTTATCTAAGTGGCCCGCCGAAGAAAAAAGGTTGGGCATCATTGTAATGTATAAGAAAATATGTTTAATTAAAGTAAAGAATTACGATGATATTGAAATATTATATCTTCCTTCCCCAACGAATATTGGAAAAAAATTATTCTCTCTTACTATAAAAAAAAAGTCTAGCACCATTATACTGTAATATTAATGTTTGTTTATTTTTCTGCACAGGGCAATATAGCAGCGAATATGAGTACGATAACAAGGCACTTGGATGTCTGCTGAAAGGCGTGTGTCTACGCATCATGAACAGCCCTCTGCACGCCGAAGAGTGTCTGAAGTCTGTCATATCGATGGAGAAGAAAATCAAAGAGGACCGTTTTCTGGTACCATACGCGCACGTGGAGCTTGCGTTTTTGTACAAAGTTAAGGGCAACCCGGAAAAAGCGGCGTATTACCTCGATATAGCAAAGTACGGTCTTTTATAACCTTATATAGTATATACCTACCTCGGTATAGTGTTATAGATGTTATAGCAAATAATCTCGTATTGTCTCTATAATGTTAACGTTATTCCAACCCCACGTTATCGAAATATTATAGGTACCTATCATGAAAACTAAAATCTCAAATCCATTTTTGATGAAACACTTTACAAAAACAAAAATCCCAAATTAATTTACTTTATTTTAGAATACTGTTATTAGATGTAATAGATCTACCTAACCTAATCTATATGGCTATACATAGGTACTTTCTATTAGTATAATGTACGAGTGAAAAGAAATTTTTATTTTTTTATAATTTACATACTGGGTGTCTGGGTACAATTTCATGGAGAAAATATCAGTTCTATATTTATTTTTTCTCTTTGACTTACCCGCAACATAGCAATTGGCGTTTATCTGATCCTAATTTGTTTTAATAGATTTTAAAAGCAAAAGTTTATGAATATTTCAGTTATTATAAATTACTTACTTAGCTATAATTCAGTTTAAATCAAAATATTAATAAAAGCTTTAGAGATACCTAAATTAATATTCTTATTTTTAAGTTTATAATAGGTAAAAAATCTTAAAACCAATATGTCGATAGGTATTAGTTTTTCTGAACTCAAATGTACTATAATGTGCGTAGCTCAGGAAGAGAAAACAAATAGTGTGTTCTTAACGGAATCATATAGATATAATTAAATAAAAATCTATATTTATTTGATCATAGAGCAAGGCTATATATAGGTAAATAGAGATTATTGGCGATTGAGCCGAGATAACTAGGTACACTAGTACATAAAAAACTAAAAACTATATATATATTATTATTACGCTATAACTATTAAAGTGCTATTTTAAAATATTTAATAATAATTTGTACTTTATTGATTGAGTTAATTCTATTATCATCAATAGAAGTTTCTGGTAGCAAATTGACTTAATTGAAACTGAAAAAAGCTAGAAATATTTCTATCCATATATTATTATCGCTGAAATTAAAAAAAAAAGTCAACTGTAATTCTACAAATATTTTAAATAAAATATAAAAAAAAAAAATAATTAATATTAAAAAAAATGTAATCAAGCTACTGGCTTTTTTGATCTATCTTCGCTCAAAATCGTATTTCATACGTAATAATTAATTATTACTTTCAAATTTAACAATAATAAATTACAGCTACTTACCTAATAAAAAAGTATACAGTGTACTCAAAAATAATTCATTTGCATCAACAAAATTAATTCATTTTAATACAGCCTATTTGCTCCAAATTTTCTTGCGTTGTTTGTTTACATTTTACAATAACGACTTACTGACTACTGTAATTTATAATTAAAAATATGATAGGTATGCGTTAAAATTTGAATTTAAAAATCAAAATTAAATAATTGTTATTAACAAGATATTAAATTTTACATTATAATAATAATCAATTTTTATTTTTAACGTTACACTAGTATAATAATATATTTTTCGGATAAATTTTTTTTTTTAAATCATTGTCACCAATTTTCTGAAAATTATTGTCACTGATACACATTATATTAAATAATAATCAATCTCACAGATTTTATTTTAAATAAATTAAGATTTTTTTGTTCAAAACATCCTTATTTGTATTATGATTAAATGCAACCATTTTTACACATTCATAACGTGTTAATTTTTGGTTTTTATAATTATCAATAATTGCTTTTTAATTTTTTTTTTAATCTGTAAATATTTCAGAATATTAAAAATAATTTTAACAATACGATTAGTTTTAATATATAAACATCTATTTAAACTACTTTGTAAATGTAAAAATATTAGAATGCGATTTATAAAATTATTTATTGAAATGGTATGAAAAGATTCATAGTTATTGTCGGGTCAAGTTCAATGAGTTACAAAATACAAATTACCAACATTTTTGGAGGGAAGTATTGGCATTTTCTCCAATGTAAATTGTTATCTATTAAATAAACTGCATATTCTTGAAGTTTTGAATCGTCAGGAATTTCCAACATTGAATTATCAAAAAAACAATCGGAAACTTTATTTGGATTAAAAAAAGTTAAGCCAAATTTATATCTTAACCACTTACCTATTATCTTTATAAGTTGATATTAACCATAGTGCTAGAAGTTTTTCTGTACCAAGCTTGAGACAAGAAAAAACGACAGCCTATAATTTCTGAAAATGATCATATCATTTTTGTAACATGATTCAGGTATAGCTAATTCGAAATCAGCAATAATATATTTTGGTTTCAACATTAAACTGATATTTTACATTGCTTTATACAATAAAGAAAGTTCATATTGTTATGTTTCTGTCGATTTCTCATTTAAAGTACAAAATACTAACGTTATATAATGTTTATTAATCAATCAGTGAATTACAAATAACTGAATAAAATATTTTGGACAATATGAAAAAGTTCTATTAATATATATCATTTCCTACCTAAACACAAATTATAAATTTCATGGCAAGTAAATAAATAATTTGTCGTTAATCGATAAAAAATCTTCATTTGTATAGAAGTAGTCAAATCTATTTAGTTTAATATTTTATGAATATCAGACACAGATATAGCATTTAAAGGAAGAGATTTTTATGAGCATGGTAATATGGTAAATATTTTTTTGTATTGTGGTGACATCAGATACAATAAAATTTGAATTAATTATGTGATTATTCATTACTGATAAAATAATTTTTCTAGGACGCATACTTATGTCTATAACATAACATAACATTGTTATAATCGTTATTATTGTGTAATCCTTACGCTTACATGATGTAGAAAATTAAATCTATATATTGTATTATAATGATTTTACGCAATTCGTGACTATGTGTCTACATCTATAAAATTAAAATTTAATATTGCGAAAACAATTAATTTGTGTTTTGTATATTAGGTACTAGGTAAGTTTATTAATATTTATATATTTTATAAAAATTAAAATAAATGTTTGCAACATATACCATGTCTTTTAATAATGTTTATCTTAAATAAATATTTATGCTGGCCATATTTTATTCGAACAACACCACCGTTCAACATTTCAAAATTTTTAAAAGAAATATATGCCAATATAAACTTGTGAACCATTTTGCACAAGTATTTTTCCCTCTTATACTTGATGTTAACTTTATTTTTATAATTTAAAATAAAAAAAACCAATACAGACAAAAATATTGCTAAATAATTGTTTTAAACGATAAATATGTAACGTAACAAATATTTTAATAAAATCACACTGTAGTCATTATTGTGAGGTGATTTGACGAATAACGATATCCGATAACGCAGTACCTATTCATTGTACAACAAATAATACTGATATAAAACTTGTTATTAATCTGTCTACGCAATAATACACAAAACTTTAAACATACCTATACACTTTTTAAAAATAACTTGAGTAAAACATGCTTTAAAATATGAATTACGCCAAGTCGTTTTTGTAAAATTTTTAAGCAAGTTAATTAGCGCGAACGGAAAACATACTTTTTTATTTAAGCACAAATAAACTGTACCTAGACTGTTTCTATCGTTTCTGATAATGATGACTTATCTATTTTTCAAATTGATTCTCATTCGTACGAATAGATAATATTATTACGATTTGATATAATTTTCTATCAAAAATTGTCATTTGCTTTAGAACAAACTACAAATTGTTGTGAATCTTTTGACGGGAAACTTAATTTAGAATTTTATTAGACTCATCCAGATATTTTCTTAATAGAAAA
Source organism: Aphis gossypii (assembly GCF_020184175.1). Lineage (NCBI taxonomy): Eukaryota > Metazoa > Arthropoda > Insecta > Hemiptera > Aphididae > Aphis > Aphis gossypii. The sequence goes on from NC_065533.1 coordinate 36,859,939, forward strand.
AAAAAATGTAAAAGTGAAAAATATACACAATATAATCAATAGGAATTATTTTATTTACCATAAGCATAATTGTAAGCAATTAAGGAATTTTACAGATATGCAATTATGATCTCGGTAGTGGGTGGATAAAAGTGACACAATATTAATGATTAAATAAATTAAATAAGTACTAATTCGGGGTTGCACAAACGATCAATAAACATTTAATGAATTACAGTGAGCTAATGTTCCCTTAAACATGATTTAGTAACTTACTAAAATTTAAAATTGGTCCATTAAAATTTAGTGAACCATTAAATTAATACATTTTCTATGCAGCCCGACAACCCTTATTGTTTAATGGTTAGCAATAGGCATGTGGGGTTGTAAAACGGTTAAGCATGAGCATACTGATACATTAAACATGAAACAGAAAAATCAATTTATTACATTTTTATACAGCAAAAAGCGTGTGTCATATAAAAGTATCCTAAATAATAATTCAAATGCGACTTTTTATTCAGTGAATGCAAGTAACATGAAAAACAACTAAATTACGACTCGTCTGGTGCGTAGCAAGCGACTTCAATCCTTCCGTTATAGATAAAGTCAGGCACGTAATAAAATATTTTCTGAATTTTTCCTAAGTAGTTTCAATATTTTTATCATTCATTAATCAATATTTGTTTCACTAAAGTGCAGTTCAAAATATATACATATGTAAATTTATATTTTTTTTGAATATACAAGTAAATTGTCAATCAGACAAAGTTTGCTAATAAACGGCGATATAAAATATATAAAAATATATTTAAAATTAGTGAAAATAATTTTAATTATTCTGTAATATTTTTAAGTGGATTAGACAGCGTTGTCAGATACATAAAGTTACCCCTTCCCTAAAAAAATTAATTTTTATTCCAAGCTGGAAGATTTACAATTAGCGAAACATAATTTGCAATTATTTGGTGGTATATGTATTTCATTTATAGTACAAAGTGATAGACATGGCAACTGTATGTATTTAATACAGTACGGTTGCTACGGACTAACAGTTATTAATAAGAAAATGTAAGTAGCGATCGATGGTAGACGTCTGATGACAAATGACTACAATCTGAGACTGTATGTCCATGTCGTGAAAGTGACAAATGGTAGTAGTTATGATAGACAATATAATAACATAATACATCATATTTGATCTCATATAATTATTATTATTATTTAGATCCGCTAAAAATGGTTTCTATATACTAAAAAATGTGGGGAAATTGTTATCTATACTTATTTTAAATGTTAACTTTTTTAAGCTTTTTAAAAAATTGTTTTCCTCAACATTTTAGAATTTTATTGTATTTTCTATCTTATTTGGCAATTTTTTTTTTTTTTGCAGAAAAAATTACTCCGGTTATTCGCTGGAGACGAGACTGCATTTTCAAATCCATTGCGCTTGGTCCACGTTGAACGAGCGCAACACCACAACCACAACGGATCACAACGATCTCACTCCTGTTAGTCGATTTGACGACAACCAATGAGAAACCCATAATATTACACTTACCTAAAACATAATATTATACATTTTATTATTATTATTTTTGTTGTTGTTGTTGTTGTTACGATGGAATGTACATTTTAGTGATGTTACGTCGTGCAGTTTAATATTATAATATACCTATATTATTATAGATATAAAAAATAATAAATAGTCCCTCATCCTATTTAGAATGTGGTTAGTTGTTATCTTTATATTATATTATATTTCTAATTAGGTGATTTCCTCTAAAAGAAAAGACTTTAATCGACACATTCCCGTTTGAAATGTTCAGACCCTCTCTAGCACAACCACGCTACCAAACCATTCTCGTCATCGCAATGACGTCAAATATTAGTTATTTACTTATTTTGGTGGTTTCGTCATATTTTCTTCAATATGTATTGTTATATATTTACTTATTTTACTTAAATTCAATTTCGCCTAAACTGTATACGTAATATGACTATTTATTTTTATTAAATACCTATCTATAAATTTATGGTTTGTAATGTGCACTTATTGACAGCTAATTATATTCGATTTCGAAAACGTAGGTAACGGGATATCACATAAATAATACTATATATAAAACTAGAATTTTGCAGCAAATTCATTTTGAGTAAAGTGATTAAAAAGACTATAGGTATTTATAAATCCGTATTTTATCTTCCTTGTAATATTGTAATGAACTATGAAATAAACTTTAAGTTATTAAATTTTGACTTTATCTCCTGAATACATTTTTTGATGATTTTTAAATAATTTTCATGAAAATGTAATTTATGTTATACTGGCTAGGTTATTACCTACTATTTTATAACTTCTGGTTAAATTATTTCGTTTCGGTGACCTTTAAAAAAAATTATTTTATCGTTTTTTTATTTTTTTTAAATTTAAATTAAATAGCTCTTTAACGGTTTATTTCGCTGCAAAATCAAAATTCTATTTATTAGTTAAACTGTTAAAGAAAGTTATTAAAAACCTTAAAATAACCAACTCATCATAAATTTTATTCGGTGTAACCTGAATAAAATTATCCTCAAATAAAAACAAATTCACCAAAACCAACAAATACATTTTATTTTTGTAATGAAATAATATTATTATTGTTATGCCAATGTTTCCAATACCAAAATGTATTAACCATCTAAAATCCTTCGAATTGTCTTAAAACTCAAATTCTACATTGGTTTCCAAAAATATACTTTTCAATCAGATTTTAAAATACCTGCCCGCTGTCAATAAAGCTTCATTTTTAACGTTCCATCGCATAACTTCTAATCTACCACCCCCTTTCGTTCGTACTTTGTGTTAGAGGATTAAACGGCAGAAGAGAAGGATGTGGATGAAAGTTTGCAACTCCAAAAATGAAAATCAAATTATGAGTAGGTTTGGTATACTTTGTGAAAGATATTAATTACATATTATTATGTTTTATACTTAAGACCTCCGATTATACGAAAATTATTTTACTCGTTTTAATTTTACTATTGTTGTTATTGTTATTTAATATCATTTAGAAAAAATTATATATTATACTCCGGTATTGTTTTTTTTTTCAATTATTAAAATATTGTTTATCGTTATTTATTTGTAACTCTGAGTTTGTACCAAGTGGCTATATACCTATTATCATTTTTATTGTATTATAGGATATTTATGTATTATTATTTACTTTTCACGACTGTTTGAAATTGAATATTATAGTACTTACCTATTTATTATGATTCTGAAATCTGTAGATTAAAGTCAGTTTTTATTTAACAATATAGGTATACAAGTTATAAATAGAATCCCTATAGTATATTTATTAGTTTTTTAGTATGATTACCACTCATCAGCAATGATAATCAATTACAGCATTTATACGAGTATAAATAGTTCAAAAAATGTATAACATCTTAAAATCATATTAAATCAATAAAATACCAATAAACAATAAACTATAGGAAAACTTTAAGAATCTACTAACAAATTCTAACGAAGAAAAAATTTAAATCAATCTTGTTTTAAACTTGCAAAAATAATCCAGTTTTCCATAATATAGAATTTGACATTTCACTAAATTGTACTTTTTTTTACTTAGCGTATGGTTTGTGATTATGTGCAACATAAATGTATAAAAATAAATCATATTAACATAAACATATATAATAGGAATAATTGTAAAAATAACAATAATCAAAAATTATTAAGTCAAGCATTGGTAGACAAGTGGGTCACTACTTTATGGGTGCGTTAAATTTGAATTCAAATTTCAATGATACAATTGCATTATATACAAAAAACAATTTTGAACAGAAATATTCGTCACTCATCAGTCTATATTATTAGACACATAGTACTCATATTTCATAATATGTTTTTATTTTAATATAGCTATTAAAGAAGTAAATTTTATTTTTAATAAATTATAATTTTTCCTAAAATATTACATTTATTATATGAGTTGATATAATATGTAATAATTTATAACATATTAGGTACATAAAATCATATAACTCAAATTGTAATGATATATTTCTTTACAAGTAATACCATATAACAGAAAAATAGTTTCATAAAATAGATAGATAGTATCTTTAAATAAATCAAAAACGTCAATGCGTACAATACAATTTATATTAATAAACGTAAGAGTTTTAAGTTTCTACAAATGATATTTTTAAATTAAAACAAAATTATAAACATCGTTATTTATTGAATTTATATTTTTTTCTAAATTTGAACTAAAAATAACTATCTTTTTATATTTTTTTAAATTTTATGGTTCCAATTTGAACTAATTATGTGCAGTATTGTATTTAGTTTTCAAAAATGTTGACCCAACAAATAGCTTTATTGACAATTATAGAAAAAAATATTGAATAAAATATACAAAGAAAGTACTGTGCAAAACAATTCTGAATATTATACAAAAACGGTCAATATCTAAAGGTTTCAAAAATATTTTATTGTCCTCACATTGTACAAGTCCTTACACAAAATATATTTTCGGAACAGTACGTCATACAAAATGTTCATTATTATTAGATAATGTATCTGAAACAGAAAATGCATTATGTTCATTATTTAAACGAATTAAAACCAATAAATGGCAAAAATGTTACAGAAAATCAGTTTCTAAATCGGAAAACTTAATTAAATACAGGAAAAGAATACACATGCAAGTTAGTTCACATAGGTATAGTAAGTCAAAGTTATTATCTCTTCGTAAATCTATGTATAATTTCCGTAAGAAACAAAATAATGCAGAAAATCGTTTAAAATAATTAAAATTTGAACTACACGAATGCAAAAATAAAATTAATAAATTGATTCATTTAATGATCAGAACTTATCAGAATCTTATAGAGTTTTTGTCCAAGAAATTCCTAAAGAATTTAAGCATCAAAAAAAAAGAAAGGTTAAGTGAGTAAAGCTCTACTGTAAAGTAGGTCACTATAATGGATGTATTAAATTTGAATCCAACGATAGGTACTATTGAATAGGTACGAAAAACGATTCTAAATGGAGATGATTTGTCAGCCTATATTTTCCAGTGGATGTTGAAAAAGGTGGTTTATGTTTTAATTACCTAAGTACCACAAAATTTTAGTTCTTTTATAATTATTGAAAGCAAAACTTATAGAAAATCTTGTAATAAATTTTCAACTCTTAACTACTACTACAATATTTTTTATAAATTTACTACAAAATAATTTGCAAGTATTCATGATTTTGACAAATTTTTATCGACGAATTTAATATTTAATTTTTATTTAGCTTTAAATGCTAATAAAAAAAATTGCACCATGTATTATTATGATTTTTGAATCACTATAAGCTTAATTCATGAGAAACTTTGTATTAAATTTTCAAATATTTTGACGAGGGGCTATATTATTGCCGAAAATATTTCAACCGAAAATATAATGTCAGAAAATAAATTTACGAAAATTATTTTTTCCGAAAAATATGTTTATAGAAACGTATTTTATCCGAAAATTATTAATTACGAAAGTAAAATACTCGAAAAATATTTTATCAGAAAATATTATACACGAAAATAAGTAAGCCGAAAATATATTCATCGAAAATATTTTAACCGAAACGTTTTTATCCGAAAATATTTTAGTGGAAAAATATTTCTTCCGAACCGTATTCTATCCGAAAATATTTTAACCGAACTGTTTTCTCGACGAAAAATATTTCATCCGAACCGTATTTTATCCGAAAAAAATATTTTTTTTCCAATCCAGTGTGACCAAAAGGGTAGACATGTGAATTATCTTTATACCGGTAGCACCACAAACAAGAGTAGCAAACCTGCGCCTAATAAAAACACACTGTAGTGTGAAGGAGGGGTGGATCGGGCATTTGGTCCCCTGGAGATAACAGCCCACTGATGACCACGTTCCACGGTGCGCGAAATTTTAAAACATGTCACGGCGCATTTACCATCCGACTATCTTATCACATACAAGATATATGATAACAAGTTGACATTGATAACAAATTTGAATTTTGTTAATTACAGTGCTAATTATTGTTAATTAATAATTTTATTTTCCCTTTACAATTATTAGTTATTACAATACTTATCATTAACCTATTAATTTCAATTAAGAATGGAAGGTTTAAATTCTAAGGTACCTGTCGTAACATAATTAATATGTATAATATTTATTTATAACAGTTATTGCAAATAGTTAGCACAAATTTTACATGTCAACATTTCGGTGGTTTGTGACTAACATTAGTACGTTTTTGTTTTTTAATATTTATAGTGCCCTGTATGGCTGTATTTAAGTGTGCATTTTACTCATATGCATATTGATGTAGAGACTGCACAACATTCTCATACCTATCTCACCTTCAACATTATGTTTTCTAACAACATTCAATATAGCATATATCAAAAGAGTGCAAGACGTAAGAGTGTATGTGGAATAAATTATTTGTTTAATATAATTAGGTATAGGCAATAGCTCAATCAACAATAAATTAATAACAATTATAAGCTTTAAGTATAGTTCCAAATATACATAACCAATACTAAAACTATGTAATGTGATTCACAATAGGAAAATAGCAATATTTATATATTTGCAACTGATATTATAACCTTACCATTTAATGTTTATGTTAATCATGAATTGTACATTGTATTTTAGTTTCATTGGACTAGAGTTCCCTAATTTGTATGTTAATGTGATTGATTTTATCATATCCTATGTACAAAATAAATTATATTTGTAAATTTGTAATTTGTATGTTATGTACCAAGTAAAATTTATGTATGCCTATTTTGTAGGTATTTGTACTACTATATGTTATACTGTTATTTGATTATTTCAATAAAAGTGTTGTAAATTATAAATTTATTGTACCTATTATTTCTTTTCTTTCCTATTCTGTGTTCATAAATAAATAAGTCAAAAACAATTGATGTTGTTGTGTTACATGGTGGATTGTTGGACAATAGTAACCTGGTTAGAATGTATAAATCAAATTTGTGTATGAAACACTTCTATTTAAATTTCTAAGTGTCTGTTTGACACATATTCAATGGACAAAATGTTTGATCACTTGTATTTCAGATTTTTAAATGTACTATTTGTAACACAACATATAAGTACAAACATGCTTTAAAAAGACATTTAGAAGGAAAGCATGGCATAGTCGATGGTAGGAAAAAAAGTCTCGGGGAAAAAAAGTATTGGAAAAAAAGTCCCGGAAAAAAAGTCTCCGGAATAAAAGTCTCAAAGAAAAAAAGTCTCGTGGGAAAAAAAGTCTCTGGAAAAAAAAAGTTATAGTAGTAGTTATAGTATAAGTTATAAAGTATAGTTACTATATCAGTCACCAGATGTCATCGAATGGCGTTATACACAATGTCACTATGTAATACAATTAATAGTAATAAGATAATATTTTATTACCTGTCGATGCTATAGGTAAAAACGAAAAATTATTGGGTTTAATATATATATATTTATAAATATATAATACCTACTGAACTTTATCATTTTATTTGCGGTTTTCCACGCAAAACTAATGTACCTATATAAGATATAATATGTGAATAGTAGATTTTATCATTTCTATCGTTATATAAACGTATTTTTCAAACAAAACTAACATAGCATTTTATATAAGCATTTTATACAGAGTGATTATATAAGTTTAATAAGTATTAGACTTTTTACTCAGACTTTTTTTATGTAAAAAAAAATATTAAATATTAATTTATGTTTTATTGTTTTTATTTAATTATTTACTCAGGTAAAACCCTAACTGAACTAAAATCCTATGTCCGCTATTGTTAATACATATTATTAAGTTTTAACTTATCCAAAAGTTATACAAAATATGAAATAAGTACAAGTATCTAGTACCTATTGAAATAAATAATAATTAAGACTTTACATTTTTGCATTTCATGAAGATTTTTACATAAATATGGATATTACTATTTAATACTTACAACATCACATTCTGTGATTTTTGTTACATAAATCAATAACAAACAAAATTTGTCATCTCTGCAATATGAAAAAGAAAAATTACTTTTAAAACTATTACTACTTGATGATCTCAATATAATATAACATAGAAACAGTTTAACAATTATTTTTAAACTACCTATATGCAAATATTTTAATTGTGAAATTGTAATTGCTGGCAAGCATTTTAAACAGGTTGTAATTTCCTATAAGTACCTACATTTTATACTATTCAATAAACTATAAACTTACAGTTTGTTAACTAGTTTCAACTACTTTTGTTGAAAAGTTTCATGAATATTGAAAATCTATACCTAATACCTATATATTATCATCATATTAAGTTGTATTTTGAACCAACACTAGGATTTAAAAACTAAATTGTACTATTAACTACTTATTAGTTATTACTTATTAAACTTAACCCTTAGGTTATCTGTTAAAATTTATAACAATAAGTAAGTTTACTGTAATATGAGAAACATAAATCAATGTACTATTGACTATTGTGAAAAAAATAGCCATAACTTTTGTTTTTAGATATTATAAATGCAATAAGGCACAGTCACATTTTTGAATATGTTTGATGAAGTTGATTGTTTAAATAAAGCTTTTACTATTATATTTTGTTTTGATATTTTTTTTGTTATTTAAAATGTATTAAATTATATTTATATATTATATCTTAAGACCCTATCATTGCACATGAACTTATGTAAAATAAGATAGTAATAATGATATATGCTAAATCAATTTTTGAAATACAATTTAAAAGTGAAAATAGTAACTCCTTGCTAGTTAAGAATACAAATAAAATATAAGTACCTATAATATTATAATATAATATCTATTTGAATTTTTCCAAATTTTTGGATTTTTGGATTTAAATGTACATAATCAACTCATTTTTTATTGTGATTAGAATATTATCATTTTTGTATCATCTCAAAATACACACACAAGTTTATTTTTAGAAATGTAAATATTATTAGAAAAATAATAAAAATTTACAACAAATAATTGATTATCATTCATCACTGATTAATCGGTGTTTTTATTTAACTGTGCTGTACTTAATTAAAATTTTTAATTATTATTAAATGAGTACAATGGACCACGAAGGATTCCATTACAATTGTACCAAGACTACTCGTGAAGGCAAACGGTATAACATTTTAAATTCACATTAAATGGATAAAATTTAATACCACTATTTAATAGTAATTACAACACTAATTTATTAATATTTGCAGTTATTACATATGTGCTACTCCAAATGTGTATTGTAAAGGTACAGCAATTATGTTGGAGAATGGTACAGTTATAACAAAAAAGCCACATACCCACGAAGGAAATGATATAGGTTCTATTAATATTGATCTAAAAAAACAATTTAGAAGTGTTCTGGTAGAAAGGGCAAAAAATGAAACCAAACCACTGAAATCCATCTATGATGAAGAATCAATTCGGTAAAATTATTTAAATTTTTAATTATATTAATTAATATGATTTACAATGGATATTTTAATAAAAATTGTGGATTAGATTCAAATTGTTTCTGGGTTGATTGGTAGAACCTTGTTTAATCTAAAATAGATTTTACTAATAAAATACCATACTATAGGAATCCAAATGCAGCTGTACTTTATGCATGGCCCAGTGCAGAATCACCAATGCGTCAAGCTCGTAGACAGCATGTTCCACCTCTACCATCTACTTTACGTGAGCTAGGACAATATTTGGATCTAAATATTAACAAGTAATAATAAAGATTTATTTAATTAAAAGCATACAATTCAATTCATAATTAATGTTTTTATTTGGTGAATATAATGAATATGGCTAACAGATATCAGTGTAGCAATCAGCCATTTTATCAGGAATGGATTGTGGATAGAGATGGTAAATTCAATGTCATGTTTGCTTGCCATGACCTCATAAACTCTGTAGTTCATGAAGGTGGTACAGAGTTGCATGCCGATGGAACTTTCAAAGTTGTGCCATCTAATCCACACTGTAGGCAACTTTTTATCATACATCTGATTTTACAAAATCATGTGAGTAAATATTTATTTTAAACAAATTTGAATAAATAATTACTTATATTTTTCAACATAGTCCATCCCTATTTGCTTTGTATTGATGGAAGCTAAGACCGAGGCTTCATACAAGAAGGTGTTGGAGCGCTTTAAGATGAAATTCCCTTCTGTAAGACCAAGTACAATCATGATTGATTTTGAGACAGGCCTCCGAAATGCTTTTACTGCAATTTATCCCGAAGCAAACATATTTTCTTGTTGGTTTCATTACATACAGGTTTGAAATTTATTGCAGTTACACATACACCATTTTTAACATTGCATATTTTATAAATTAGTTGTTCAGATAAAAAAAAGTTAGTTGAAAAATTGAATGTTTTTAAATACTTTTAGAGTCTACAGAAGAACATTAAAAAGTTGGGTTACACACGTTATGTTAAAGAGAACATGGCAGCAAAAATGTGTGTCAAAATGACAGCAGCTTTAGCACTATTACCAGAACATCAAATAGAAATGGGTTTTGAAGACATAAAAATGTATGCTCAAGCTAATAATGTACAGCTTCCAAGGTTTTTTATGTATTTTTCTAGGTAAAATACAATAAATACAATTTTGAAAAATGATAAAATAAAGAACAAAATAAATTAATCTTGATATTATCTTTAAATTTAAATAGCTTTTGGATTATTAGGAATGGACCTGAATGTTTTACTGTACATGGTCAACCACGCCGTACAAATAACAATGTGGAAAGTTTTCATTCATCCCTAAAGCAAACTTTTCAGGTACTGCATCCAAACCTGTGGACATTTCTTGGTTAGTAATAAAATTTATGTAATTAAATATTAAAACTTGATAATTATAGTGTTTTAGTATTTTACATTCAATTTTAACATAATTTATTAATGTTTATTTAAGTATTAGGTACTGTGTGTGTTTGTTTTTATGTTAAATGACTAATAAAAATGTTTTTGCCATGTAGAACATCTGAACAATATAACCATCAAGCAGCACACCATTGTACAGCAACTATCTAGGGGTGTGCCAACAACAAGGTCCACTAAATTTAAATATATTTTAAATTCAGAGAGAATAAGAAATTCAACTGACCTTTTAACGACTGGTGTAATAACCATTAAAGAGTTCCTCATTCAATGCTCTCATGTTGCAGACTCTTATTTAGAACGAGAATTAAGCTGGGAAGATGAAGCTCAAAGTATGTACCTATAGAAAACAGTTTTAAAATATAAAGGGTTAGAAAGGAGGTTGTCATTTTTCTATAAATATCCTGAATATATTTTTACTATATCGTAAGATTCTAGTTACAAGTGTGTATAGTAATTTTTTATATAATAAAAATAATACTCTTAAAAATAGTGGGCATTGAGGGCACTTGCCCTAGATCCCACATTTATAAGTCCCCAAAAAAATTATGTATGTAATTTTGGTATAACATTAGAGTAGAGAATTACTTATACTGATATTTTTGTCTTGTAATATGCAAAATGTAAATAATGAAGGGATAATATTGCTGTTTTTATATTTAAATTTAAATTTTCAATATTCATTGCCCTGAAACAATCAAAGCCCTGCCCATATATATATATGTATGTATTAATACATTTTAAGTAACAATTTAACTCAAAAATTAACAAGAAAAATAATTTATGTTTAAAAGCACATAAAATTAAGGTCATAGTGGCTCTACTTACCATTAATAAATCATTGAAGTTTGATTAAATAATATTAAATTATAATATATTATTAGGCTCTGATGAAGAAGTACCAATTATGTATCCTCGACAAAATGCCATCCTTCCTGTAGAAGATAACCCAGCCATTGAAGATTCTGTAGACATCATTGAGCCACCCATTGATAGAAATTTAATTCCAGTTGATCAAATTATTCAGGAACCAGAAGTTAATATTGTAGAAGGTGATACCTATAAAATACACTCAAAATAATATTTTTCATTTACTATTATTTTGAATTTGATTGTATAAATGTGAATATAATATTGTCGGTGATAAAGCAATACCACAATATAAAACACAAAATTATAAGTTCAAAAAGTAAAATTTTCAGAAGAGATTTATTAAGTACCTGCCTACAAAAAATTAGATACATCTATGAAAAAAATGTTTTTAATTTTGTAATTACCTGAATTATTATTATTTATATTCATTACTAGATTATGATGAAAGGGACTTCACCATCCCTGAAAATCAGGAAATGGGCATCTGGCAACAATTGTTTATGGATGGCTCGGAAGAGGATGAAGTTCCATTTGTACAAGTTCCAAACAATCTTTATGAACTCTATCCCCCAGTTGATGAAGAAAACATTTGTACGGTGTGCAGAGTGGCTCAAAGGACACATGCCCTTGTGCCTTGCGGGCATAGAGTATTGTGTGTGGATTGCATGACACAGTTGGAAGCACAACGTTGCCCACTTTGCAATATTGAGTTTGTAATGGCATTACGTATTTGGTAACTTGCAAATGGTTTTTTTTTAAACCTATACAGTATATTATAGATACCTATATTATACACAGTAATAATTATATAATTATATGTCTTCGAGCCTTACTATAGTAAAAGTTACTATATTTATATACCTATGTAACATAATGTTTTATTTAACAGCTAAAATATTATGTGAATTTTAGTATAAAACACTACTTACATGCTTTATTTCTCAAACAGACGTATTTAATTGATTGAACAAGTTTAAAGTTCTAAAAGCAACAGAATGACAATAGGTAGGTACAATTTTGTTGGTGTACCAATGAAATCAATTTCATATATTCTGTGCCTATTCAATAGGTAGGTAAATTAACAATGATAGGTATCAACAGTCGACTGCATGAGGCATGACTGGTCTAAGCAGTGGGGCTGGGCACCAGTAGTCTACAACTGTCGACTGTCGACTTAATCCGGCACCGGCATTTTGATGACTGTTGCAGTCAACTGCGGAAACGAAATTACGAAACCGTACCTTAAGTGAAAAACAATAATGTTCATCATATTATAAATAGGTACTAGGAATTAGTAATTACCTAATGCTTCCACAAATCATAGTTCTACGAACCTGTTATCGGGGTATTCAAAAATATACCTAACGATTAGGGCTTTTAATTAAATTTAGCCAGAAATATCAAATATTATAACCAGCTTATCGCCCATCAGGATATAAATTAGTAGTTACGTAGTAATAATGTAAAATTATTAAAGTATGAATAATAGATACGACTGTACGAGTGTACGACCCATTATTATTAAACAGGTATTGATTCCAGGTGGACGCAGTTTATAATGACATATTTATCAACAATAATTACTATACTTTGAAATATACTAAAACTGTCCAAAGCTTTCATGACAATTAATAAAAAAATAAAATAACTAGTAAAATGCAGTAAGATGCATATTTACGTAAAAATCTTCATGAAATGCAAAAATATGCGAACAAAAAATTTCATTTTTGAAATCGCTAAGTTGTGATTTGAAATTGTAGCTCATCCATCAACTTTTTGACGCACTTCAATATTGGTCGTATCGTCTTGAAATTGTCGAGGTTCAACGGAGCGAAACCTCTAGATCAACTTTCTGTTCTCCAAAAAGTCGCGACTATTCGGTAATTTCTCCTTTTGTTATATTTAAATTGTATATATAATGCAAAAAATATATTACAATATTAGTAGGTACATATAAATGTACTTCAATTGACCTGTTTATTCATTTAATCACATACAGGTATTGCATATTAAATTTGTTTTATAATATTATCTGTTGCGATGAACAAATAATGCATAGAAGCTGTGTTAAAATTCTTAAATGTTTAAATATTATAATATTTTTATGATATTATTATCTAGTAATAATAATCTTATTTTTTGTAAGAAAAATATGTATATACGTAAATGTTATACATAATAAAAATTATATTTAAAAGACGTAAACTCCCCTTGTATCTTGTTGCTTGTGATGAGGATGAAACAATTTGAGTTCCTTCATTACAATTTATGTGTTACCAAATATAAACAAAAAATAATGCATCGGGGGAAGATGTTCTTTTAACGTTACTAAGCCAAATTTGTAAATATTTTTTTACGATTCGGCAGAAAGGTTACTTAGATTGTCTTAAGTACGCATGGACAACTGCGGGCCGAGAGGAACCTAACACAGTTTGATTGGCTTATGCACACGAAAACGAGCGCCCGAGAAAAATACTTCGCTGTGTGAGCGTGTCAAATCATGGTCTATCGGGCCGATGTAGCAGTCCATCTTCCCACTGGGACACAGGACACATAATGTTGTTTTTTTATGATACTTAATTTTTTTTACAAGTTATGCGTATACAGTATACCATAATTTAAAAATGCTCATAACTCACCTAAAACTGAGTAATCTTAAAAAACCAACATACGAACACATTCTTACCATCACGTTTCATAATAGATCGTTTCACTTCAAATATTAAACTATAATAACGAGCTTAATGTGCAGGGGCGTGCCGAGGAGGTGGTTCTGGGGGTTCAAACCACCCCCAATTTGACTGGCTTATTAATACAGTATATACTTACATTTATTTGAATGATATTGTTCTAAGTACTGAAGTTTAACTTTAAAACTTTAAGGTTAAATTAAACCATCCCCAAAAAGAAATCCTGGGCACGCCCCTGTTAATGTGATCTGCCGAGATTAAATATGCTATGTTACGCATTTGTAAGACAACAAATATTTGTGTGGCGCTCGATTTTAAGTTTGAAAAATTGAAACCACAGACAATCACACACGCATAATATACCTAAATGCTTACATATTTTTAAAAACATGTATGTTTTAAAAAAAAATAATAATATTAATAGGAAAATAATTAACTACACTCTTATTTATTTACATAAATATTCATAATAGTCAATAACTGCAGTTTTTGGTAAGATATATAGTACCAACAAAGTTATGGTTTTATATATTTTTTATAAAGCAAGTAGGTATTCTAGAGGAGATTCTAGGGGGCCGGTGAAAATATTTTCGTAGAGGCCCTTGTAATAGAATTTGAACAGAAATTTAAAAAAAACTCAAAATTTTGTTTTTCTCATGTTACATTTTTATATACTGTAAAAAATAATATACTGTTTTAAAGTACTGTTAGTATATTATCATATAATTTGAAATTTGAATATATTTATAAGTAGGTAGGTAAATATTCAATATTAAGTTGTGAATATTTTTTTTGCTTTGGTTTTGTGCAAAAGTATATTAATCAGTAGGTACACCGATGACATACCTATTCAATTTTTTTGCTCTTTCGTTTTCAATATATATCATCATGATCAAACCTCTTGGCTTTTGTGGTAGCTTTTTATTAATTTTAGCTCTGAAAACACGATTTTTTGTTAGGTAGGGCCAATGGGAGGCCAAAATTATAAGGTAGGGCCACCGAAAAATGAGATTTTAACATAAAATAAATAATAAAAAAAAAAAAATAAGCGGGCAAGTGGGTACCGCTCTGCTGTACATTAGGTGCCTTCTGGATCACTATTATATATTATAGGAGGGTTAAATTTGAATCCAATGATAATTATCATTGTATACGAAAAACGATTCTGAACGAAGATGATTTGTCAGCCTAGGATATAATTTTCAGTGGTTGGTAAAAAAGGTGGTTTATGTCTTAATGGCCTGAATACGTCAAAATTTAAGTTATTTTATAATTATTGTAAGCTAAACTTATGAACTAAACCTTGTATTAAATTTTCAACTCTTAGATACTTATACAAAAATATATTTATGAATTATACCTACCTACAAAATAGTTTGCAAATATTCATGATTTTGACGAATTTTTGTTAATATTTGAACTTCAAATGCTAATAAAAAAAAATTGTGCCTATCTATTCTTATAATTTCTTAATCACTATAAGAATAACCTATGAGGAACATTGTATTAAATTTTCAAGTATTTTGATTAGGCCAAAAAAATTTAATCGACACTTCAAAAATATTTTTTCAGAAAAATTGAAAATTTCAGTTGTCTATAAATAGCTCAAAAAAAGTCAAACTATTTTGAAATTTAAATCACCTAAAGAAAACTCAAATCTAAATAACTGGTAAAATTTTCAAGTATCTACGACTTATACTTTTTGTTTAATAACAAATATTTAAAATCGTTTTAGGATAAATCGTTATCGTTACGCTATTTCGTTAAAATTTAAAATTCAAACGCACTTAAAATTTTTCCTATAATGATGCTTCGAGTTTTCTCTATAGATACTTGAAGGAAAACTTATGAAAAATCTTGTATTAAATTTTCAACTCTTAGCTACTTATACAAAAATTTTTATGAATTATACCTACAAAATAAATTGCAAATATTCATGATTTTGATGAATTTTTGTTAATATTTGAACTTCAAATGCTAATTAAAAAAAATTGTGCCTATGTATTCTTATAATTTTTTAATCACTATAAGAATAACCTGTGAGGAACATTGTATTAAATTTTCAAGTATTTTGATAGGGCCAAAAAAATTTTATCGACACTTCAAAAATATTTTTTCAGAAAAATTGAAAATTTCAGTTGTCTATAAATACCTCAAAAAAGTCAAAATATTTTGAATTTAAATCACCTAAAGAAAACGCGAATCTTAATAACTGGTTTTGCGTAAAAATTCCCGTTTTTCCGTCATTTTTTTTTTGTTTTTCTCGATTTTTTTGAAAAATGTTGGAAATTGTTAACTTTTTACCTCTATAATGCACCAAGGATATTCACTTTTACATCGGAAACCACCCCCATAGTTTGAAATTGGAGCATTATTTCGACTAGTTATGCTGTACACAGACACAAAAACACACATCATTGTAAAATCAATACATTCTTCACTTCGTTCAGAATCTAAAAACAATTAAAATGAGTTTATTACTATATTTAAAAACTTTAAATTATTACAACTCTAAGTATAACAAAACTACTTTAAAATAGTTCTATGGTTGCTATGTGCATTTGCAAACTTATTTATTATGTCATCAATTTCTATGGTGACTTAACTTCACGTTTTTCTATAGATAAGATGCATAAACTTGTAAGGTTAGTGTCTAACAAACTACTTCTTAAGTAACTACTCTTTACGCGTTTCATGTACGTTTACACGGGTATTGTTATAGCAATGGAGCATAATTTATATGTTTCTGAAAATGCTATTTCATATTCCTTAAGAAAGTTATGAAATTGAACAACATCTTTCATTTTTAAATTATTTTTTGTTTCATAACGGTTCATGGACTTTTATAATATTTTTAATTCTGATTTTAGGCATTAAAATAAATAAGCTTTTGCAAAAGGAAGTATAGTGTCAATCCCGCTATTATATCAGTATTATCACCAAAACATGAATTTAAATAAATATATTAATCTATCAAAGAAATTAAATGCTAATTTTAATAATTAATCCAAAGATTTATTTCTCAGCGGACAAGATACTGTTTTTAACTCATTATAAGAGATTTCATATAATTGTCATTAATTTAATAAGAAAATGGTAATAATTTGGTTCTAATTAAAATCATAAACCTAACTTTGAGTGCTACTGTATTCGTTTTCCAAAATTATGTCTTAAACCTAGTATGTTTTCACAGATAAAAACCACAAGATAACATAATTTGTTCCAAACTTATAGTGTATTAACATGTTTGGCCCTAATTAATAATTAATAGCATTATTATGAAGCACGCTATAATTATTTATAAGTACTATTCTATAAACAAAACGTTTTATGTCCAATTTACTAAATATAGTATGTTGAATATTTAGTTATTAAATGATTTAATTATATTAATATATATTCAATGTTTTTAATACCTATCGGTCTTATTATGGACAAATCAAAACTAGGTTATATTGCTGTTTATACAGCCAATCAAATTATCAAAAACTACTATAGGTACATATATTTCAAGACACCCAAAAGTACTATTGTTGGTAAATTACAATTATTTAATTGTTCACAATTTTTTCTAATGTTTATTCTAATGTTTAGTACCTTCAAAATAATTGCATAGAACTATTTTGTCATTTAAACATTAAAATTATTATGAAGTAAGTAATAGAATATTTTTAAATGTAAATGAAAATGTAATATCAGATTCTCAAAATTAAAAATAAAACAGTTTAAAAAAATTAACACACAGGATAAAATACATAATATTATATATAATAGTATAAATGTATAATACCAAGAAATAAGTTTCATTGAAATTCTTCACAACTCACAACTTATTAATACTGTTGTAATATGTAATATAATAATGAAAAATTAACTGAATAGGCACAAGAATAGTCTAAATTTAAACCTACTGGTTTGTAACCACCAACCGTTTAATCCTAACCGTTTATAATTTTGAATAAAAGTTAGGTACATAAAGGTATCTAAAGTTACATTTAAATAGGTAATAATTGGTTGATTTTTTTTTTTTTTTGAAATATCAATATTAACTATTTATGTTACCTATATAAGGTTTTATAAGTATATGATTATGTTTTTATATATTTATTTTTATTTTTAAGTTTCTAGGGTAATTAAAATCATAGCACTAGCCCCTAGTAATAACACTGACTTAATAATATACATTAATGTTAGTACTTTTAGTTTCCAGCTACTTACCTACCTCTAGGTAACTCATATAAAACATTGTCCTCTTAAACTCTTTAATAATTTGTGTATTATTTTATTGAAGAAATAAAATAAATGTAATATTTAGTAACTTATTATTGTAAGTGGTTATTCATTAACCACAGGGGGCTGGTGAAACATGCATTATTCATTTGGTACATCTTTTTTTCAGATAGGTACATAATTTGAGTGTAATTTGGAACTACTAATTATTTACAACTAATTTATCTTTGAAATCTATAAATAATGTTTTAAAGAAGAGTGGAAAATGTGTAAAGTTTAGACATTAAGAAGATTTTCAAATAATTATAGCAAATTAAGTTGTATGCAATAAATTTATCACTTGTATTCAATCAATTTTATTCTACTAGTAGATGAAGGTTAAAACTATTGTACTTACTAATATTACAACAATTCTGTTTTCATTATGTTTAATACAAAATTTTTCAAATACAATATCAACTAGCAATATGCCTATATGTATACAAAAAAAAAAAAATTAAATTATTCATTTGACAGTTATAAAACTACCTACATGAGAATAAAATAATATGATGAACTAAATTATAGATTTATTATACATTTATATTGAACTTTACATTTATATACATTATACACATAAGAAACATATTTACGTTTTTAAGATACCTACAAAATATTATATTCTTTGATATACATATTATACAATAGGTACCTACACATAAATCTGTAACCACTACCTAACAACTCATGCATTCTAGTATCTATCGTCAATATATTGCCATAATAATACAATTTTATACTGTAAACAAAGTATTGGGAAGTATAATTCTCTAGCTGGTTACCAATAGCACCCACATACATGAGTATGACATTATTGACACTGAAGTCCAAAGTAGCACATCACAAATTATTCTAAAAATTGGAGAATAGTTCAGACTGTATCCTATATTACAACAAACATCTTAGGAAAGGTATTTTAATATAAGTACTAAGTAGCATCATTGCATCAACTGTACATGTAGTTAAGGTTATTATGAAAATCATTATATTCTCATAACTCAATACGTTTTTATACTTTTTAAAATTTTTTGGACATTTACATAGTAGGCATTGTGAGAACAATAGAACGTAATAAATCAGAATTATTAATGTTCTTGATAACAGTTATCATTTTGTATATAACATGTTTGTATTATAATTATTCATGAAAAATGTTATTTATAGATTTTAAATTTTTTAAAAAAACCTAAATAACATATAGGTAATTTAAAAAATAAAAATCTTATTTTAAAACAACCAGAATGTTTAAATTTTAATTAAATCGCAATTAAAGAACCCACATTTAGTACGTATTAATTTAATGTAAAGTTAAAAAATAATTTGCGTTTGAAGGAATTGAAAAAACGAAAAAAAAATTATTAACACGATGTGAGATTCGAACCGACGACCTCTAACTTTTTGGATTCGACGCCTTAACCATTGAGCCTACATCATATATAATTTTCGGATAAAATACGGTTCGGGTAAAATATTTTTCGACTAAAATATTGTTCGGATAATATATTTTCGAATGAAATATTTTTCGAATAAAATACGGTTCGGGTAAAATATTTTTCTAATAAAACATTGTTCAGATAAAATAGTTTTCTTTGTGAATATTTTCTTATAAAATATTTTTCGGATAAAATACGTTTCGTAAAAAATATTTTCTGTGTTTTTATTTTCTACTAAAATATTTTTCGGATAAAATACGGTTCTGACTTTATATTTTTCTTATCAAATGTGGTTCTGAAAAAATACTTTTCTTAAAATATATTTTTCGAATAAAATATTTTTCGGCAAAAATACTGTTCGGACAAAATATTTTCGGACATTTTACGCGCTCCCATTTTGACTAAGCCAAAAAATTTTTATCGATATTTATAAAAAAAAAACTAAACAAAGACGAATATTTCAAATGTCTATAAATAGCATTAAAATAAGCGAAATATTTTGAAAATTAAATCATGTAAAAAAAAAATGTCAATCTAAATAAATGGTGAAATTTTCAAGTATCTACGACTTACACTTTTTGAATAATAACAAATACTTAAAATCGTTTGAGAATAAATCGTTAACATTACGCGATTTCGTAAAAAATTAAAATTCAAACGCTCTTAACATAATTTATTTATTAGTTTTCTCTATAGCTAATTGAAAAAAAACTCATGGAAAATTTAGTGTTCAACTTTTTAACCTTAGATATAAATAAAAAAAATGGACAAAACGATCCGATTAAATGGGATTTCTTTGAAAAACTGCATAATACCGAAAAAGAAAATAGAGGTCTAGTGAAAGTATGTCCATCCATCACAAAAAAAAATATTAATTAAATTAATTCTAGTAGATAGATACTTAGTAGATATTTAGTAGAAGGCAGAAGCAAATATACATCATAAATAACGTTTGTATTCGGAAAAAGCACCAATTAAGATAAATATATCTTAATTTGTGGGTAAAAGCAAATACTGTATACGATTTTTTTTGATAAAATGAATAGGTACAGTTAAAGTTATTGGTTTGATGAAAATTTTATGTTTTTTTCATTTAATTGTTAAATACTATTGGTTAATACCTAGGTACTATCATAACATTTAAAACGCTACCAACATGGGTAAAATTCTTTCCAATGTGATTTATAATTTTGATATAAATATCGAGGGAGTAAAGTCATACCGCAAAAACAGTTTTTAACCATATTACGCGTCTTTACAGTGACAACACGTCATGCATGTACGTATATAGCGTCCCCTTAAACGTATAATACAAATAGATGACGCATTGTGTATTTCCACTGATAACGACTCGTGACCAGTTGTGGTAAAAAAGGTCTATGGACAAATTATCTATTTATGATAATAAATGCCTAGAAAACGGCAAGATATGCAAAAATATGCAATTAAAATTCTTGTATTTCAATTCGTTAAAACAAATTTATATGTTACTTAGACTATTCTGCAGTCATTCATAAAGAATATGCAAATACAATAAGTCCCAAACCCTAATCATAATATATTCTGAGTATTATATTCAGATAATCAGTGATTATAAATCAATTGGAAGAAAGGTTTTTGGTTCACCGTAAAATTTTTGGAAGTTTGTTTCATAATAAATACACAATAATGGAAATGTCGAATAGGTACTTAAGTAATACTATTTTAAAAACAAATAACCAATAAAATAAAACAAAATTAAGTGTTATATTATTTCTTAAATTAAAGTATTGATTGTAAATTTCGTTTAATGAAATTTAACAATAACTTTTCAAGACTTCCAATGTTTATTTTCAAACGATTATGAATCAGAAAATTTTGACGAGCTAGTACATTTTTACCTATCTACTGAACTCAAACAGTAAAAGCGGAATTGAATTTATGGAAAACAAAACTTTCACGTGTAGGAAAATCTCCACTAAATAGACTAGATGCAATTAGGATATGTAATTGTGAATTATTTCCAAATGTGTACACTTTATTACAAATATTTTGTATACTTCCGGTATCAACGGCATATTATACTAGCGGATTATATACTATTTAAAATTTTAACGAAAGGAAAAAATATAATGTATCTGGTTCTGGGGACCAGACTGAGAAATTCATATACACAAAAATCGTAGTGGAACTATTTACTAAGTCAAATGGTTGGTAATAATTTGAAATTTTGAATTTTAAAGTTAGTGTTTGAACTCTTAATACCTAACATATAATTCCTTATCACTGGACTGAACGGTATACCCATGGCTAAATAACTAGGTATGATCTCATTAAGACGCATTTGCGTTCTGGGCTGCGCACGTACTATTCTTCACGTACTATTCACGATTTGGCATGGAAAGAAATCTTAACTGGCAGTGATTTTTATCACCGTACTACGTCGGTCGGTATACCTCTTATCTATCACTGCCAGTGGCGGCCACACCTGCGTATCACAAAGTTGCGATCATACCTAGTTATTTAGCCATGGGTATACCCATTCCATGTGACATTATACAACACTGTATAAATGGTGCACCGTGCCGCCGCCCGAACGCACCAGGTAGCGCGCTCTAGCATGCGCGAGAATCGACCAGTTTTCGTCCGCCGCCCTGCGCGCTACTCAATAGACCTTGTATAGGGCCGCATTGCCATATATCATGCATTTGCGGCTTCACTGTTCAGTAGAACACATATCAGACGTCCATCTTGCTGTTCGCCATTTCAAAGGTTAGTAATATTTTTTATTAATATAAGTATGCGTTTTATTTTATAATAGTTTCGTTTGTCCATTTGGTTATCGCCTTGTCATCTTAATAAACTGTATTAAAATGGATATTACAATCAATATCTTTTCGTTTGTGATTTTAGACCTCGTGCGAACTTCGTGGTTTTTTTGTTCGACCAATTTTCATATTTTTTATTTGAGTCATACATATAAGTCAATTACTCGATTTTTCCAAAAATTATAATAATAATACAATAGCGTGACACAAGCTGTTTATGGTCAACGACCGACTTGCTGTTTTCACTTTTTTTCTGTTCATTACAAACACGTGGTTTTACTTTCCTTTGCCGTTGGATTTTTGCCCGTATTTTAGTTCGTGCTTTGTGTTCCGTCCGCTAATATACTTCTCGCGGTTCTGACGTTGTTTGGTTTACTTGTGCGGGTCCGTGTGCCGCCACTATACAATCCACGAGGTTTTACATTCACCTCAGTTATCTGTTCGTTCACCGTGTGTCACCCATTATCGGAAATTGCCACCGTTCCGGTGGGTCGGTTACGAATAAGAGAGATTCTACTGTACTATACCATTGCCGATCCAAGTATTTTTTATTATCCAATTTCTATTATCCTATCTGTCGCCTATAACCTATCAAAAACGTCGGCTTTCGTGAGAAGATAGTTTGGTGTAATCTCATTTAGTATTTCATGGCGTTCAACCTGTTAATATTGTGTCATGGTAATTTTGAGGTTATCAAAGACCGTCGGATAAATTAAATTAAAAAAAAACCAAAGACGTCTTATTTTCCTTGATATTTTATAGAATCTCACTGTGTTAAAAGGTAAACATATTTGTGATTAAACTGAAATCGAAAATATCACGTTTTCTAACAAATTATATAATAATTTTAATCAACTTCACGCTTATCAGTAATTTTATATCAATTATTCAATTGTATGCTCATTGTAATGTGCCTGGGATCTGAAAGTGTTAATGTGTTGAAACAGTGGAAATAACCGGTTTAATTTGAGAATCCACGGCTAATGAACTATTTAGTTTACATGGCTACAGGTATGGCTCATAGATTAAATAGATAATAATTCATATTATAGTTGTAAATGTGATTTAGTTTATTTTAAATTTTTTAATTTGTAACCGTTTACGTAAAATATATTTTGTCATGATCGACGACCGTTGATGATTATTGTATACTTGAGTTAAGATAATACTTAAAAAGCATGATATATCGTAACTTAAATAATGTTATAATTTATCCTAGTTAATTGGTACATTGAAAATTGTTTATGGGCTAATAGCGAGACACAAATATTATTTTAATGTAGGCCGTCGACGACAGAGAGTTTGATATTTTGTTATCTCGTCAACGTCCAATTAATATATCGTTCGAAACTGTCAGGATACTATCGTGCAGGTTGCATATAATCGTTACACTCAGAACCGGATTTACCTAACCGGATTTTTGGGGCCCCTTGACCCCAAATTATTTTTCAAATAAAATGAACAATTTTTTTTCAAAGTAGATTCAAGGTTATATACAAACATGGTCACTTTCGACGGGACGGCGGAGTGACAGTGCACTTGTAATTTGAAAGATCTTTTTTCCTAAATCACTATTGTGAAGGCCCCTCATTAGTAGAGGACCCGAAGTTATCGCCCCGGTTGCCCTCCTTTAAATCCGGCCCTGGATACACTGTATTATGATTTCTAGGCTAACATCATTAAAATATGGCCAATAGATTATTTAGAAAGTTATATTAATATAAATCGTTTTAATGGTGACACCTAATACTTTTTTTGACTATAAATTATACTTGAAAATTTAACATAAAAATAGAACCTATGTATCTATACTACATAGTATGATTGGTGCAATCAAAAAAAAAACCCCCTTAAAACATGAGAAAAATATAAGTATTTAGGTATGATAAGTAGGGTTTTTAAATTTTGTATTTGTTTTATATGAAACATTTGCTTTGGTACGTAATTACTTGATTCAAAAAAATACATTTTGTATGTGATTTCATTGTTAAGTTCTATTCTAATATATTTTGTGTATTGTTTTATCTGCATACTTATGTATTTAATGTTTGTAATTTTTATTTTTATGTAGAATAAAAAAGATATCATTATGGCTTGGTTGCAACTATTTGCAAAAGGAAATATTGAAGAAAAAGTGTTGCCTGAATCTGATTTAGACTATACTGACACAGATCATGAATATAATTCAGATCTATCACAGTCTAGTCATTATTATGATGACGATGATGAACAGAATAGAAGTTTTGTCAATACTGATCCGAACGAATATGACAAAGAAAATAAAGAATACAATGAAGTACTGTCATATTTTATTAGTTTATTATTTAATAATATATGTGTGTTGTTCCTATATGTTATTTAATTTTATAATGTTAAAATTTTATTTTATTTTTTAGTTATCAATAAAGGCTTTACATAATTCAAACACGAGTTCAGTTGATAGTATTACTTATGCAAATTCAGTGGCTGATCTAAAAGATTTAGATATGGATAAAATTAAGCCTTTTGAACATTATAAATTTAAAGATCCTTCTAATAAGTCAAATGATTTAGAAATTGCTGACTCTAAAGATAAGGTAATATTGTTATGAATATTTAAGGCTTATTATTACAGTTTTATAACTAATAATATAAGATGTAAAAAAATAGGTAAATGTAATTTTTATTTTATTTACAATATATTAATAATACAATGAGTAAACTTGATAAATATAAGGATTTTTGTTATGAAATACACATAATGACACAAAATATCCAATGATATTACTCTACTGTTAAATACAATAAGTAGCACAAAAAAAAAAATACCACATACTTTATTTGTAAATCATCAGTAGATCACACACTATACTCGTAATTTACCTGTAGATCGCATACTATATTACAGTCCATGAGTGGTTTTTAAACCAACTTTCACAAATTCATACCAGGTGTTCTAGTCAATAGCCATTTGTCTCGTAAATTTTTTTCTCTGGTACATATTCAAAAGTATGATTCTTTAGACTTAAAAATCGAAACAGTACAAAAAATAGTCTCCAAACATTACTCCACATTCATCTCAAAATTATCATCACATTCAAACCTTTTCATTTCCTAATTCTCGTGTAAATCTCTTCCTGGTAATCCAGTGCATTATTCAAAACATCAATGGTGTAGAAACTTATTCAAATAAGTACATAACAAAAATAAATTATGATGGGATGAATTTCCTTTTTCTATAATTCTGTTAGCAACAAATTTTATATTCAACATAATATGTTCTCATTATGCACATAACATAGTATGTATAATATCAATTTTTTTTGTAGATTATTAATTCCATTGATTCAAACTGTACAGTTTTGATATCTGGTGCTACAGGATGTGGAAAAAGTACTCAAGTTCCTCAGTATATTTTAGATGACTGTATGAGTAAAAAGAAATATTGTAATATTATTGTTACTCAACCTAGACGTATAGCTGCAATTTCAGTGTCCAAGCAAGTAAATAGAGAACGTTCTTGCAAAGATGGAGTCTTAGTTGGATATCAAGTTGGGCGTAAAAAAAATTATAATCCAAGCACAACAAAAATTTTATATTGCACTACAGAAATTTTGTTGTTAAAAATTATTAAAGCAAAAAGCCTTTCTGAATTTTCTCATATTATCTTAGATGAAGTTCATGAAAGAACACTTGAAATGGATTTTTTATTATTAGTTATAAAGAAGTTACAAAAGATAAACTCTCAATCAACTCGTGTAAGTATTTTTAGACTGTACAAATTTCCCACAAGAATTAACTCATTTAACATAATAAAATAATACATCATAATTATATCATTCATAGATTATTGTATGAAATTATTATGAACTATCAATAGAATATTAATATAAATATTTAAATTTTTTTTTTATAATTATTCAGGTAATACTTATGTCTGCTACAGCAGAAATTGAAAAATTAAGAGATTATTTTAGTGATTATTATGGACATCCGTTTAATAGACATCTAGCAGCATCAATAGTTTCAGTCAAAAAGCCATCCAACTATAGTGTTGATGTATTATATTTGGATGATTTATATTTATTGATACCTGCTGTAAGTATAATTATGTTATATGCAGTATAGTCAGTATTTATATTACCAAAAAAACAAATTATTAGATTTTTATTTTAGATTCTGAATATTGAATATGTTATTTCTTTTTATCTGTAATTGAAAAAATATATTGGTCTTCAACTCCCGAGGTAGCTTCTAGTAAAAAGTTTAATCTAATGGTACCGTTTTTGGTTAAAAGAGAAAATTCTCAGTCCAGAGATTTGAGACTTTTTGCCATTATGTTTATTATTATTGATTTAATAGGTACATTGAAATATTCAAAATAATTTGTTTACACACAATTTTATAGTGATAATATTGACTACTAAGTTAATAAATGACTATCTATATTATATGAAATAGTTTTATAATAATTATTACATAATATATATTGTATATATGTATAGGTAATGTGATTTGTTTTTTGTAAAAAATATTTCATTTTACTGTATTAATAATAGTAAAATACATTTTTATGTATTTCTAAATACAAACTATTAACATTCTCGAAAAACAAAAAAACAACTCTACTATTTGGTTAACTAGTAAAGAAGGTTTGATACAGACAACATTAAAGTCAATACAAAATCGATTTTTGATTCTTGTGTAAAAAATAAAAATAAAAAATATATAAACTGTTAAATTATGTTTATCTAAAATTGTAAATTATATTTCAATTTTTATATAGTAAGTTTCTCTGTTCTTTAAATTAGTGTATACAATGTAGGTATCCATTAATGTCTTTGATGTCTTAATTGCATATATGTACCTATTTAAATTTTTTTATATAATTTAGGCTCAGAGAATGGATTTAAGTAAAACTCAAATAGATGAAAATGGATATGACACAGCTGTTCAATTAGTTAAAGCATTTGATCAAATGAAAGTAGATAATGACAACAAAAAATCTGTATTGATATTCTTACCCGGTATTTACGAAATTGAAGAAATGCATAGACGTATGGAGGATTTAATGACTTTGGAGTAAAAATATTTTATTTTATTATTTATTTAATCAAGTTACTAATCAAGTAAATTTTAGAAATCATAAATGGATTCTTATACAATTACATTCATCAATAACAAGTGAAGAACAAGACAAGATTTTTATACAGGCGCCATTAAATTATCGCAAAATTATTTTGTCCACTAATATTGCTGAGAGTTCAATAACTGTACCTGATGTTTCTTTTGGTAACTAAGAATACCTATTTTTTGTATTTAAATACTTAATTTATCAAATAATTACTGATAAACAGTTTTTAATCATTTTAACAGTTAAAAAAAATTAAATTGAATGCATATTAATCATGGACATGCATGGTTTACAAATAATTAAAATAAATAATAGACTTTTATTTACTTGTTTACACATACTATTTTCATGTGTAGTATTATCTAGTATTTTAACACTAAATGTAATTAAATAAAAAACCTCTATAACTTTATTTTCAGTGATTGATTTTTGTTTAATGAAACAATTAAAAAATGAAATTAGATCCAATTATTCCATGTTAATTATGACTTGGGCATCAAAAAGTAATTGTAATCAAAGAGCTGGAAGAGTGGGTCGTGTGGCTAATGGTTGTGTTTATAGGTTGATTCCTAGAAGGATGTTTAATGTAATTGCTCTATTTAATTTTTATTTTTGTTTTCTATTTTATTTTTTATCGTTATAAATCATCTAGAAACTTGAAGATAATGAATTGCCAGAAATGAGTCGTTGTTCTCTCAGTCGCGTAGTATTAATGTCTAAATTATTGAATATGGGAACACCTGAAAAACTACTTGCAAGCGCGTTGGATGTACCATGTTTACAAAATATTATACTCACAATTCGTACTCTTCAACAGGTAATATTATGTATGAAAAGTTTAACTAATTGCTGTTTATCTATTTATAAACAACCAATAGAATAATGTGTAGAGAAATCATCCCACATTCATATGTGGTATTTGTTTAACTATGTACAATTTAGCAAATTAGTTCTAATGTTGTTCAATAACTTTTAATAGTTACCTAAGTAAATTTACTTAATTACCAAACTTAAAGATAAAAACCTAATCTATATTTTTTTTATGACGTTCTAATTTAAGTGGCTTATGGGAATTTTTAAATTGTAATATTTTATTCATGCATAACTTGCTTAAAGATTAAAAACATCATAAAAAACAAAATGTGTAATTAAAAAATAAATATATGTTAACCTGAATGCTAATAAGCTTTGTTGTTGAAGTAAATAGAAGTATGCACAAAATAAAGCAGCTGAACACAAATAGTTATAAGTATTAATATTGTATAAGTTATATCATAAAAATAAAAATGATATTTCACAGCTTAAGTTCTTTTAAGTGGTGAAAATTTGATTTCTTAGTTATGACTATAATAGCTAGGTTGTTTTCGCGCTAAACAGTTTTTGCAATGTTTTACATTTGTAAGAAGAAGGCAACACATGCTGGTGTAGCTTTCTTTTAACTGATGGATTTAAAACTTTAGAGTTTAGACCAGTGGTTTTCAAACTGGGTGCAGCAGTTTTCCCATAAATTACCGATTGCATTGAATTTTGATCTAAGAAAATAAATTAATAATTAATTCAAAACAATTTTGTTCATTTAAAAAAAAGTCAGTATGCCGTGAACAGTTTTTTAAATTTACGGTGTGCCGTGTATAATACAAGTTTTAAAACCACTGGTTTATACCATTAAAATTAGTATAGGTAATAACTGTTTTAGGTTGTAATTAATTTTAATAAAATATATTGATTTTATAGTAATTTAATTTTTTTTAGGTAGGAGCACTATTATCAACAGTAAATGGAGTAATTTCATCAGTGGATGGTGATTTAACATATATGGGAAAAGTAATGGCACATTTGCCATTAGAACCACCAATGTCAAAATTAATTTATTTTGGATATATTTTTAATATTTTAAATGAAGCGATCATAATGGGTAAATAATAGCAATGTATTTTTATGTTAATATTAGGTTCCGGATTTATATACTCTAAAAACCTCAGAAATATGCACTATAAAAGCATTTATGCTCTTATTTTGTAGGAATATACCCTATAAAATAAAAAAAGTCGGCAAGTGGGTACCGCTCTGCTGTACATTAGGGGGTGGGGTGGACTTCGGACTAGGGTATGTTAAATTTGAATGCAATGATGGGTATCATTGTATACGAAAAACGATTCTGAAAGGAGATGATTTGTCAGTTTAAAATATTTAACGTTAGATATAAATATAAACAATTTTATGAATTTTGAACTACAAAATAATTTGCAAATATTCATGATTTTGACGAGTTTTTATCAAAATTTGAACTTCAAATGATAATAAAAAAAAATTGTGCCTATGTATTCTTATAATTTTTTGTTTAAATGTTGTCGACAGACACAAAAAAAAAACACACACATCATTGTAAAATCAATACATTCACTCCGTTCAGAATCTAAAATATGAAAAAAAAAAAATGTTTTTTATTCTCATTATTTTTCATATGTTTACCAAAACTTATATTATATTTATATGTGATTCATTTTTTGTAGTATTTTGTATTTCAATATTTTAAATATAATATTTAAATTAATTAAATCGAAAGAAAATTACTCGTACTCGGATCACGACAAACACGACTTATGTATGATTCACAAAAACCTAATCAATAATAGATTACTACTTGTCCCGATAGATTTCATATAAGATAAATTTATATTAATCCAAGCTCTAGTAATTATTGATTTCGGTACTTAACACATTCATAACCACCGCATAATTTGAAGTGATTCAATATGAAATTTACTGACATTTAATATATTTCATATAAATACAGTTAATAATGCTAATACTACTATTAATTGATTGTCAGAATTTGAAACCAAGTATACAAGTCAATACATAAAAGTGTTTAAAGAATGTCACTATATTATCATGACATAATATTTATTAAAATAAACCAAATCAAATAACTCTGTTTATAATTGAAAGAATTCCATACTTAACTATTCTCGACAGGTGTTTATATTAAAAAAATCCCATATTATAATTAAATTATAAGAAGTTTCTGACTTCTTTATATATAATATATGGTCAGATTATAGGTACTTTATTATATTGTACTGTACATGAAAATTGAATTATTTTTTGATAATCAACTTAAAACCTATATTTGTTTTCAGCATGTGGTCTATCAATAAAAAGTATATTTAGTCAGCCTTTTAATCAACGTTTAGAAGCTTATACACAAAACCTAATTTGGGCTAATTATTCTTGTAGTGATCCAATTGCATATATTGGTGCATATCAAGTACTAAAAATCTTATTAACTCTACATTATACAGCGAAACTTCTATTTAATTAAGTCTCATGGGGAACAAAAATAAATTGTATTATAGAGGGATTTATTTAATAGAATTAACGCAAAACTAAAAATGAAGGACATGGTTCTTAAAAATAATTCGTTAAAAAAAAAAATTGCATTAAATGGAAGTTCGTTGTATTGCAGTTTCACTGTAGTATCATATTATATTGATTGAAGTTAAAATTTGGTAATGATTTTATTTTTTTAGAGTTGGCTTGAAAGTAAGCCAGAATTTGATCAAAATCCAAATCTTGAAAAAACATGGGCCTTGAAAAACTACATACAACTATCAGCAATGCGAGAGTTATATGATCTGATTGATGATGTATCTAATCGATTGAATAGACATTTTGGTATAATTGCAAATTCTGGCAAAATAAAATGGATTAAACCGGAAGAAAAAGATATAGCTTGCAAGGTACAAATTTAAAAAAGTTATACAATTATGTATTGGAAATTGAAAATAAACCTTTCTATTCAAGGTTATATTAGCTGGGGCATTTTATCCTAATTATTTCATACCAAAAACAAATAATGCATATATGGATGAACATGAAGTACATACAACGTTAGAAGAACACGACCCTTATCAAACAGTTTATTTTACTGGATTTCCAAAAGATCAACCTAAAGAATTATATAAAGAAGCTATTGAATCCTTATTTCCCAAAAAACTTGTTGGAAAACCAACTGCGTATTTTAATAAATCTAAGTGAGAAAACTTATATTCATTTTAATTTGAATACTTATAAAATAATATGTTTACAATTCTATCTAGGTATATTACAATTGTCGAATTCGAGTTCCTATATTATAGTACTAGATAATATTGTATTTAAATGCTAACACTGTTCATGAATACTATTATTATATAAATAATAGTTAATATTTTAAGAGTTATGTATATTTTCTTTTTGAAGATCAAAATACTTAATTTTTATTTTCAGTAAAGTGTTTGTGGAATTTCCAATGTCAAATATAAAGAATATGGCATATAATACTAATCAATATGAAGAAAAACTAAATCAATTAGTACCAGGAAATATAGCCTATGGTGTTTATGTGGCTATAAAAATGCGTACATTAAAATTTAATTTCAAAATACCATTACTGAAGTAAGTAAATTGATAAGCGTTATTAAAAGGATGTCATACATATATATATTATCTCCATCTTACATTTATACTACGTTGCAAAGTTTCGTTCAGTGGTATCAATTTTATGCTGTTAGCTTTAACATAAGAATATTTACTAATTATTAAATTTAGAGGTAATATTATTATTACTTAGGGCATCTTGTAGGCTTTTATTGATATTTTAATATTTAAGTCAGTTACAAGAATTTTAACTTTTTATTATTTTATACATAAATATAACTCACTCTAAAATTAAAATATCAATAAAGGTTTTTGTGATGCTCTGTATAATATTATTACATTAGCATAATACTGATTT
Organism: Aphis gossypii; assembly: GCF_020184175.1. NCBI lineage: Eukaryota > Metazoa > Arthropoda > Insecta > Hemiptera > Aphididae > Aphis > Aphis gossypii. The sequence continues at coordinate 36,892,828 of NC_065533.1, forward strand.
CGTTGGACAACAATTAGCTATATTGTGTGTATGTAAAACACATGCAGTTGTGACGTTCTTTTAATAAAAACTAAATAGTATAAAATATTAAAATAATTATCTGCAAACGTTACAAATCTAATATATTACTAACTTTAATATCATATCAAACATTTTAACACTATTATAATGAAAAATTATTATGAGAACACTTCTCCAGGGATATATTTTTTTTGTTTTTAAGACATTGCTTTATAACAATATAACTTTATTATCACAAATATTTGATGTATTATGTAACTCTTGATTTATTTAAAATGTCAAAAATAAAAATAATTTTAAGTATACAACTAATAAATTATAATATTATAAATTGAAATGTTTGGATCACTTATCTATCATTTAATTAATGTTATTTAATAATACTTTTATTAATTATAGACCTAATGATGCAAAAAAAAAACTAAAATTGATAACTCAACAAATGGCCGCACAGAAAATAACTCCAAAGGAAGTATTACCAATTCAACGTTGTATACTTGAAGAAACTGAATTCAACAATAAAGATATTATCATAACAGTAACATATGTAAGTAACTATAAATTATAAAAATATTTTTTAAAATAGATCTATTTTAAGTTATTGTAACTTTGTAGTCACAAAATTAAACAAATAGGGGAAAAAAGTATTATTTTAGATTCTAATTGCATCAATAAAATATATATTGGTGGTTTTTGTGATTTTATTTCTTAACATAAAATCATTCTTTTAAGTTAATGCAATTTTAATTTTTTAAAAAGTAACAGTAATATACCTAACATATAAAAATGCTGCAAGGTATAATTATATATTTTTATTTATTACAGTTTGAATCTGTAGATCGTTTTTGGGCTCAGCTTCTGGATGAAAAACATAATAATATATTATTTAAATTATGGGAGCTTGTTAATAATGAAATAAGTCTCATAGAAACTAATCCAGACAATTTAGTGATAGATGATATTTATATTGTGATGTATCAAGAAGAAAAATATAGAGGAAAATTAATGGAGTTCCCTCGTGGTCCTAAAAAAGAATACAAAGTAATGTATTATTTTTATCTTAATATACATCAGAGGTTTCCAAACTATGGTATGTGCGTAACACCGGTAGTATGTAAAAAACAACATGAAAGTAATAAAAATATCTAATATTATTATAAATTGAATTTTATATTTTGTATAAATATTATTTTATTATTATGTTTGTACATTATTATTATCTCAAATTACAAAAATACAATATTAAACAAAAAGCCCATCACACATCAATTGATTTAGGTATAGATTTGTTGATAATTATTAAGTCATTAATTGTCGACACTCATCGCTCACAGACTTAGATAATTTCTATAATTTCTTCTAACTTTTACTCCGCTATCATTTTGATATAAATGTGTGCAAATATTGAACAGTTCTATTTTTAATTATTAGTGGTACACTACATATTTTTTAATGTACATGAGTGGTATGCAAAAAAATAATTTAGGAACTACCTCTGTTGTATATTATCCATGTACCAATAGGTAAAATAAATTTTTTTTTTCAGTTTTTATTGATTGATTTTGGAGAATCCGTTCAATTGTGCAATGAAGACATATTTAACATTAAAGACGAATATATAAAAAAACAGGTTTATAGTTTTCCAACTTTAGCTTTCCAATGTAAAATTGCAAAAATACATTCACCTATAAATAGACAATTGAATGATGATTGGTCTGAAGAAACTAATATGTATATTGTTGGTAAACTATTAAAAAACGCAAAAGGAACGGTAAGTTTGATTACCATTTTAATTCTAATGAAAGTAAATTACTCATTTAATGAGTTATGATAACAATAACATTAACATTTTGAAACCATACATTTTTTGTGATTGTGATGTTATTAGAAATCTTAACTAAATCTATCCCCTATGTGATTAATAATTATGTTTTTTTTCTACACCTTATTATAGGATTTATTAAAAGTTACTACTCATAAAAATATAATTACATAATTTAAACTCAATTATTTTTTCGTGATATTTAATTTTATTGACTATTGATAAATTAGAAAATCAAATGTTTGATTAAACTTCGTACTTAGTTCAATTAGATATATTGTGTTTGTTTAAAAGAAAAATGTATTTATTTTTTTAACTAATTCATAAACAACAAACCAAAACATATTAATAAGAAGTAAAAGTACCTAATATTATATATTTTAGAGCAAATGTTCCCAAACTGCAAGTTGCGATTATGTTCATAATGGATTTCATTGATTTTTGAAATATTTTTATAATATAAAACATTTAAAATTAAATTAAGTACTATAATATATTTTGTAAAAAATAAAAGATATTTTAAGTATAAATACATGTATTAAATTCAAATAAATGTTATAAAATATTTCTGTGTTACTATATTGTTAATCGATGTTCAAATGTAGTTTAATCATTGACCTGTGACAATTTTTTTATGTTTAAGATATATTCTATAGTTGATGGTGTTGTGTCATTTGAAGATCTAACCTTCATAAATGAAGAAGAAAACATTTCAATTTCAGAATACTTAATTAACAACAAATTAGCTATTCGTTCTGAAGAGTCTTTTGCTTCAAAGGTATTAATAATAAATACCTAATATATATTATCAATATATTTGATGAGTCTAAAAATTATTGATTATACTTATTATGGATCACAACATTTTTGATAATTTGAAATTTCTGCAACCTTAATAAAAAATAGTTTAACTTTACATTTTTATTTTTAGAAAGATCATGAAAAACGATTAAAGATTGTAGGATGTGTTAACAATGAGATGCATCAGAAATCTAATGCTGTATGCCTTAACATAAAAAGTCCTACAAAAGAAGAGTCATATACAATTGTAAGTTTTAATAAATATATTTTACTCGTAGTCATTTAATTAGAACTTATAATTATAATAAAATAACCATTGTATTTGTAATAGTTTACAATTTTTTTTTAATAAATTATTATAAATTCACTATATGATACTAAATATTTTCATAATTGATTTTATTTAGCTTTATAAATTTAATTATTTTAATATAATTTGTATAATATGATTTATCACTATTAATTAAATCTAAAATAATTTTTTATTCTTATTCATGTTCAATGAGTTATGCACCTAATTTTTTATAACTGTCAATTTTGATTTTGTAACTTATAATTGAATTGAATTTATGATAGTTGAATAATAATGAAATGATTAATGATACATATGTACATATTTATACATTATACACATATACTTTTTAATTTAGCACAATTTAAAAGGGCCTATAAGTCCACTTGAAATGTCAGTAAATGGAATAAGTCGTAATAGTACTTCTAAAAATGTAAAAATAGAATGTAAATCCGTTAATTCTGTTTTATTGGATACTGACCCTAAGGATTATCATGAGAGGCAAGCATAATACAATCTTCCTAATTCTACATACCTATATTATTAACAATAATTATTGGTATTATTTTTATTTAAATTTTTATTTTTCACTAGATTGTTTGTTGCTGGAAATCTATGTTTAAATGAAAGTAATAAATTAACTCTTTGGGATACAACTATGATGCCAAATATCCCTGGAATGCCATCATTTATCTGTCTGATGTTCTCGCCGTGCGTGGAAATCAGGTATACTTTTTTAAAAATTAAAATAATTGTTTATGTACTATATTCATATTCCACTTTGTTCTTAGATACAATTCTTCTTATACTAAAATGATTGGAGCCATTTGTGGTTTAGGTTATCACCCAGAAACTGGTAAGCCATTGTTCGAAGAAAATGATATTGAGATTACCTTTGATACTGTTATTGATCTTAATCTTTTGAAAAAGGTAAATAAATAACCGCGGTGTTTTATGTTTAATACCTTGTAGCTGTTTAAAATGGTTTTTATTTTCTATTAGATAAATATTATAAGAATGCTGTTGAACAGATGCGTTAATCCAGAGGACGAAGAAGGTCCTGGTGATATTTTTCAAATACAGCATAGCTTACAACTATCTTTAAAAGAGTATGTACATACCTAATATTAAGTTTTTTTATTTTATTACAATTTTCTGTACTCATCTCTAAACATTGTTTAATGAAGAATATTCAGCCAACCTACAAAGTTTAAAGGGCCAGAATGCTACACAAGAAAATATATGTGGTCAGAAATTCAAAAATTAAGATTGCTGTCACCATACCAAGAAAATAGCTCAGTTAATCACCCGATGGCTGGTTCTGATGTTTATAAATTGATTTGGGGCACTATTTTATCACAAAAAATGTCTGCTTCCGAGTGTAAAAAATTAATGTTTAAACTAAGCAAAATCAAAAGATTAGAAGAATTGTATGTTTAAAAATAATATAAAAATAGTATACAATATTATAATAAAATTACAAATTGTAATCATTTTTTTCTTCTAGCTTTAGTTACTCCAAATATACCAGCGCACGTTGTTCAGAACAACTTAACTGTCCATTATGTGAATTGGAGTTTACTAATGAGCTATCCGTTATTATGCATTTTGACAATTACCAGCATATTGAACGTTATAAACTAGCTAGAGAAGAATTATATTTGCACTATACGGGACCATTTCAAGATATTAATGACTTGTAAACTAATCTATTTTAATATTATTGTTTTTTAATGTATAATACAATTTTAAGATCAAATGACATTTTGATTTATAAGTTAAAAACAATTATAACAAGTATTATTACATTTATTTAACTTAACAATAAAGAAATGTATCCATTTTCAATTTAAAAGGTTTTAGTTTTCTTATTTTATAAGCACGGATGCAGTGCTAATATACAGTGTCGCAATTTATTTTTGCCAATATGACTAGAATTTCCTTTTTTCTCATAGTTCTATCCCGTATATTAATGTTGTAAATACTATTGTTGATAAACTCATACCGCAATTTGATCAGACGAGGTGGGCTTCTCGCTCAAATATATTAAACTTGATTGTAGACAAATAGATAAATTTTATTTATTATCAAAGATCTAAATTCGTCATTTGAATCGTTTTGTGACTCCTCTTGGCATTTAAACAATTTAAAGAAAATTAATTTCGTGTTTTAGATCCAGTACTTAGCAGTTTATTTTTACTTACTAAAATGTATTTGGTAGGTAATACTAGGTATACTTCAAAATAAGTTATTTGATATGGAATATTGCACGTGACAAATAAATGATTCATATAATTCTGTTTCCGAAAACTATCGATAGATGATTCTATTATTGAACTTTCGGGTGAGAATCTTTTTTTAAGCTGGTAGCAATATTAACAACATTTGATTAGGTGTATATTCTGTGAATTTATATTAATTATTACTTATTAGACAACATGCTTGTACACCGACAATCAAGTTTGCTACAAAATCCCATAATTATTATTTTATTTTAATTTGATTATTATTTTATTAGATACTGATTATGAATTTAAAAATGAATGAATAAATTTAAAAAAGTAAATCGTGTTAATAGAAAATATATATATATATTTACGTATACAGCACATAATATGCTTATTATAAAATTATTCTTACAGATTGTGTATAATCTAAAGTAAATGTTAATATATATATTATATATATTAAAAAATTAAAGATCTAATCCATCCTCCAAATTGGGCATATGGCTAAAAGATCGTCTCCATTCAAAATCATTTTTCGTATAGGATTCATTGAATTCAAACTTAATATATTCACTCAATACATTATAATGTATAGCTGAGTGATACCTTTTGCTATTTTTTGTTTTAATAATTTATTGAACTTTTTAATACAATTAATGATTTTCTTGATTTTTTTTTTTTTATTATTTAACTATTTTTTTCTACTACAACCTGACTATAAAGGATATGTCATCTAGTTAGGTTTTATCAGTCAGTGAGTTTATCAGGTAATAATATTATAGTCATTCCGCTTGGCGTTGCTCGTGAGACTCTTCTATGATTATGCGAGCAGTATATTATCAGGTAGACAATCCACCACATGAGGATTGTGGACCCCTACGAGATGTGTACGTAACCTTATAATTTCTAACCCTAAAGTTTCAAAGTTATATCAATATTTTTTTACTAATACAATATAATAAAATACAATAATGTGCCATTTTGTGGTTTTTTTATTGTTGCCTGTTGATAAAACAATATAACTTGTTAGTCTATTGCTGTGATTTTGAGATGTACGGTGGATATTCACCGATTGCGCTAATTCTTATTTTAGTTGTTATTATTTTGATAAAATATAACAACAGTACTACAACTATTATATTCAATCATAACCAATAGCGACCTTACAATAAAGAAAAATATAGTTTATTTTCTTGCTATAAAGTGACGTCATTGTTGTTGTTTTTTTACATCCAGATTCCGTAGATATTTTTCTGGTAGATTTTCCTAAAATTGTATTTCATAAGAACCTTTTGAAAGCTAAAGAGTTTGTTTGTTTGAACGTGTTAATCTCTAGAACTGCTGATTTGAATTGAAAAATTATTGTTGTGTTGGATAGTCCATTTGTCGAGAAAGGCTTTAAGCTATACCTATAACATTATGCTACGACCAATAGGATCTAATCATCAGTGAAAAATGTTGTAAAAACGGGGAAAATATATTATAATAATAAAAATTTGTTACCATGGTTACCATAAATAAAATAATAATAATCGGTAGGTATTTTTAATTTTTTTATTATTTTTTTTTTTTAATTTTCCGTGCAACTTTCTTAATTTTTTCTTAAGTAAGAACCTTATCCTGATAATTACGAATACAACTAAAAAAGAATTAGTGAAATCGGTTCAGCCGTTCACACGTGATGCCGTGACCAATTGAAATAGAGATTTATTTTCATACATAGAGATTAAATAATTTATACATTTTAGTAATTATTATCACATAAAATGGCCATTAACTTTATAAAACTTTTGATACCAAAATCTAATTTTCATTAAATGATTGAGATTTGTAGTTTAACCGCTTCATCAATGTTAGAGTCAGATATTTATTTATTAAATTAAAATTGTAGCAAAATAATGCAAGTTCAATTTAAATATAAAACTATAGGTAAATGTGTTATATCTTAAAAATTTTTATATTTCACTAGGTGTGCCTCGATTTCTGGGCTTGTGGAAGCCACCTTCGGCGCCTTCGAGGGGGTCGGGTGAAAATTGTGTTATCAGGAATTCGGTCGGAAATTGTAATCGGGTGTTTAGAAAAAAATCACACACTAAAAAAGTAGGAAAAGTACTGAAAACTAAAGTCGAGTAAATTAATACGAAAAATGGTAATTGAGTGTCTAGCTATCAGTCCTAAACTGGTGTAATACCGTGTCCCATTGCATGCCCTGTTCTTTTTGTATATAAAAAAAATGTACTTAGCGATAATAGTAGTTGAGTGTCTAGCTATCAATCATCACATCACGTATCTAAATCTATATCTGACAATGCAATTCACCTGCGCCTTCGACGTCGAAAGTCTAATATTGTATTGTAGGATAATAAGTATAAAGTCGAATAACATGTGAGCATTCAAGTTGAATTTTCAGTTATCATTGGGAAAAATCGAATTAAACGCCATTAAAATTAAACCCACCACGTAGGCAATCCGACGCAGTCGGATTGCGGACGATGTGTGAATAGTAGGTTTATAATACCAATATAGTATAATATGGACAATCTGATACCGTGTCCCGTTGCACGCCTGGTTCTTTTTTTTATATTAAAATATTTATTTAGTGAAAATGGTAGTTGAATGTCTAGCTATCAGTCATCATAATATGATGTAAATCGATGTCCGAAAGTTAAATCCATAATTTATTGTCATACCTCCTAATGTCAAAGTTCAGATGTTGTTTTTGATAGTGAGAAACTATAAAATATATATTATTTTTTTAATAATTTTATAAAACATATCAAATGTCATAAAAATTGAAAACATAACAATTCGAAATGTACTCCCTTAACGCGTTGTAGTACTGAAAACACTTTATATTATGTATAATATTAATATATACTTATAATAATCAATAATCATAGTAATATGGTATTAAAAAAAATCATAGACGTATGTATTTATCGTATAAGAGAAAGCAATAGCTTTAATTTTTAAAATTCAAATTAAAAAATCAGAAAATAACTTGAAAAATATGCAAAAAATTTAGAGCGTTTGGGCGGCCGTGCATATCAAAGCGCCGCCGTCAATTCGACGACGGATTCGCCGCAGTGGGATTTGAACCTGACATCCCTATGCACGGGGATCTAACGCTTAAACCTATCGACTACACTTTGGGTTGGAAAATAATATCGAATGTCGAGCTCTTAAGCCATTTCCGAACCGCAGAGAAAACTGCATTAATCGCTTCAATTTTCCCGTCAAAATGTCAAATCCTTACGATTCTCGCGTAAAAAAAAATCGGAAAATAAAAACATTTTCACATCATCGAGTCTCCGTCTGTAACAATCATAAACGAAGAATCACCGTCGTTATCGTACGTATTACGACGATTTAATAGACGCGCGCGCTATTCCGACGTACCTCTCGCGGTTCAAAAATCAAACACAAACGCCCGTCGTAAAGACCAATAACGTTTATACCGCGAAAACCAAAACGCGTTATGATTTATAGGCGCGTACGTAAGAAGTCTCCGTATTCGTACGCGTATTTTAAACGCGGTCGATCAAAATATCGAGTCCGTTTAGCTCCGTATTATATTACGCATAGGTACGATATACAGTAATATATTTTACACGTATACCCGCTCCGAGCTCACAAGAGCGCGTGTCGTTATAGACCAACAGACTAATACATAAGATAATAGCATTAAGATAATTATTAGTTATTATTATCGCTCTCGAGAACATTTTAAACACGCTCACTGTCGAACTATAATATCGTATTAAGCCGGTTACACACCTAGCGTTTTCGACGCAGCGTTCAAAAACCGCAGCTCCGACGCAGCGTTCAAAAAGGCTGAATTTATATCTTACACACCGTAGCGTACGTTCGCGGTTTTCAAACGCTCGGGAAAATTGTTTCACCACGCACGCCTTGAAACTTGCCAATCATTCATTACTCGGGTTTTGTTCAGTACCATCACACGATCACGAGATAATATTTTTGATTTTTATTAAAAATATGGATGCCTTAAGTGACTTAAATGATGCAGAAGCTGTCTGTATAGTGTATGCGTTTTATAAAATTAATAAAAAACAAAAGAAAGATAAAAAAATTAAGCGTCGTTGGTGGGTACATCCACTTAACTTAAAAAGGCCGCGCGAAGGACAGATTCAAGTAACTTTTTTGACATTAAGGCAATATCCGGAAGCGTTTACAAAACGCTCAAAATTAAACCAGCGCGTTTCGATGCGTTGGGACGCGCGGTTTTACCCCTGGTGTGAATATGGCCGTATGTAGACGCATGTTTAATTTTAAGCGTTCATACGCCGCGTCGAAAACGCTATGTGTGTAACCGGCTTTATAATATACGTATTGTACGCGCGAACGCGTACGGTCGAGAAACGGAAAAACGGGAGGAAAACTTTGGAAAAAAACGTATCTTAACGAAGTGGCGGCGGCAGAAGACGTTTTCGAAAAGACCGCGGCGGAACGGAACTTTTCGATTGGTAATCGTCTATAATACGGGTGGCGCTGCGCCGGCGGAAAGACGAACCGCTTCACGTTTGATTATAATATAATAAGGAAAAAATACGATTTTATAATAATATATAAGAAGATTATAATTTAAAACTAACTTAAAATTATAAATTTATAAATATCATTGCAGTTATCACATATTATATTACATAGATTGTTTATTTCCTGTGGTAGTATATAAATATAAAATAAATGTATGGTTTATCTTATTAATGACAAATAAATTAATTGATTATTATTAGTAAATAACTTATTTAAATATCAAAGTGCCTTTTTTACTTTTAATTAGATAGGTATTGAATAATTTTAATATGTATTACACTTTTATCAAACATTTTAAATTGTTGTATTTAAAATAGGATGTACTTTTCAAAACCATTATATTACAATATCTAGAACTTACTAATCAAATACCTATTAATAAATATATATGTATCATATTTTACTAGTTATTACCAATCCATTGACTTGAGTGTGATTCATTTAATTTTTTTTTTTTTTTGAGGTTCTTTGAAATATATGTACTAGTCATCACTCATATTTTTTTGATATTAACCTATTGTATTGAGATGTTCTTGAAAATATAATATTCTTCAAAATGTATAAGATATTGTTAATTAAAAATAAAAATATATTTAATTAAATTTAATAAGTACCTAGTTTAATACTAGATAATTTTCAGAATTTCAATTTCCAGACATAATACCTATATATTACAAAACATTTAGTGTTAACTTCTTAGTAAAAATTGTATAATTTTATATTTTTATAAATCGTATAGATTTTATATTATAATAATCATAAACAACAAGCATTTACTCTATTAATTTATTAAGCTTACGTAAAATACAATTTTAAAATTTTAAAAATTAGTCTAGTACTCTAGTAGATATATACTACTCAATAGCATTTATTACTTTGTTTTGAATATTTATAAAATTAGTATTAAAATTAAATGTTTTCATTAGTGCATTTCTATCCTTAAAATTAAATTGGAAATTATGTTATGATTTTATTTGGTAGACATTTTGAATCAATAATATATATTAATATCATATAAATTATGAATTGAGGCCTACTGGCTATTAGATTAGTTCTATTTGTTAACTGAGAGTTTATAAACTGTATGGCGTAGCCGCGTAGGTATGTCTATACTTTGTTGTTAGGTACTTCAAATTTTATTAGCTTTGAGTCTCTTCTAAATTATTAACAGCAGACACAGGAAAATGTTCAAAATTATTAAGGCATTTTAAGGTAATTTCCTATTGCAATACTTATTGTTCAAACAAATATTTATACCTATAAATATAGGTAGGCTTATATTATTATTAAAGAGGCTATACACGTCGAAGTGTTAAGAATTTGTCAAAAAAATGTAATAGGTATTCATTTAAATTTTTTTTTATTTTATTTTATTAAATAGCAAGTCAAACAATAATAAAATATAATATTGATACATCAAAACCCTAAAAAATATTAGGTATTTGAGTGCATTCCTGCCGCCAGCTAAACCTATTCAAAGCCAGTCAATTGTATCTTTTATTTTGATTGGTTAAGAAAATCAATAAGGCAGATGCACACAATACACAAACCGCATTCCAATACCTATTTATTTTGTCGTTACATCTCTTTACTTTACCATGAATGGCTGCAGGAATGTACGGCGTAATTCGTGACGTCGAAAATGCGACGCCGCCCTTCCGGCGACGGCCGAACGATGACGACGGGCGTCGCCAGTGTCGGACTGTAGTTTTGTACCTACTGCGAGGGAGTAGTGGGAATAACGGCGTTCGTCGGACCATCCAATGACCAACACTGGAACACTCAATACCCAAACAACGATAATCACAAGAGACGACAACGGATACGTACGACAGACAACACAGACAGTAGCACAGTACACCACGTCTGTGAGAATCGTCGTGGTTTTCCAATTATTATTCATTATAATATTTTGTTTCTACGTCCAACTCAGTACCGCCATGTCTCCACACGCGTCTGGCAAGCTCATCATAGTGTCCAACAGACTTCCGTTCGTTCTCAAGAAAAATGAAGTAACACTAAAATGGGAAAGAAAAGCCAGGTATGATTGGAATAGATTTTAGTAGTTTTTACGTAATAAATAATGTAATTAATAGTACCGCGTGTATTACACTACTATCTCGTTTTTTGTTACCCTTTTGGTTGACACTTGTTGAGCCAACAACAAACATGATAAGTATTGTGCGTGTGTGTACACAGTTTATACGGTAATTTTATTTAATACCTATCTACTCTTGTACGGGTGTATATGACTATTATGACTATATTATTATGTGTTCACAACATTTATCATTTCGTCACCCACCATGACGTGTTACCACACTTGTAAATTAAAATATTTTATAACCATTTTTAAGATGCATCTTACAGATTTCTTAACGTTTTAAGTTTTTCCTTTTTTTCTGAATTAATTTATGATGCTTTAGAAGATGATAGAAGTAAAACCCATATTATATAATGCTTCAGAATGGTGTTATGATCCTGTAAATGTATAGTTCCTTATTGTAATCATGATTGGTTCATCGAGTCTATTTACTACCATGATCGTACTCATAACTTTTTTTTATAAATTGAAATCAATCTGGCTCACATGAAGTCGATATCGCTACCTTACTATTTAGACTTTAAATCCTCGACGACCATAAATTAACCGGTGTCAGTTCGAATTCAAAGTTTACAAGATAACACCAAATATAAACAAACGATCCAATGAGCTATAAAACTTTTATTAAAATACACACACACAAACAGAATTACAACAATCAAAAGTATCGCAACACTCAGGTACCACGACTACCTCGTTCTCTTGTTTCTTTTTCCTTATATCTAATTTACAATTTAGCTACCTCAGCAAATTTGCTTCACTAGCCTTTATATGCTTATTTATAGTTTATTTAGATTACTACATCTATTATTGCAAAACGTAATAAATATTTTTATTGATCAACACTTTAACTATTTTTAGTCCATGGTTTCAATTAAACAATTATTATTTTATTTATCATCTTAATGATAATTTAAAAATGACCTAATATAATATCTGATACAATCGTTCCAATCAATATTTATTGGACAAGTAATTCATATAATACAAGTTATTTGTTTATAAAATGTAACTGCAAATAACTATGAAAGTCACTTTGCTGTAAAGTGGGATAATTCAATGATAAATAATTGCATAAAAAACCAGTTCTAAATGTAAATGGTTTCAGTCTTTATATCATGTGCTTTAAAAAATTTATTTTTGTTTAAGAAATATACATTGACATTTAATATAATATAATGTCTGTGGTAATACTGTAGGTAAAATATTTTTTGCCAAAAATCACATATATTATAATATTATATCATACATTATCTAATGTCTTATAAGTTTAACAGAACCACTAGAGTGAGCCCATTTAATGTATTTTCTGTTGCTCATTAATAATCAATTATTATAGCGGATACGGTTGTTTGCCTGTTATCCGTCGATATTATAGAATAGTATAAATAGGTTATAGTTGAACTATTAGGTTTAAAACTGTAGGAACAACTAGATTAAATTTTTTAGTAATTAACAGTCTTTACCAATCTTGTTAACTTAAATTAACTCAAAAGGATATCCAGCCCCAACACCTTGTTATCATATTTTTTGAGAGAAGCAAAGAATGTGTTAGTTTTACATACTTATTGATTGTGTGTGTTATGGTGAAAGTACAAATACTGGTAAAACCTAGGATTTACCAAATCAAAATACATATATGACACTGTCATCATTGATAGAAATAAATGGTCTATTAATTATAAGGTCTAATTAATACATTTTATTCCAGTTAGTTATACTTGTGTATAGGTCGTATGAATTTTATATGTTAACTAAATAATATATTCTTTGGTTGTTTTCATTTAAGACCATAAATATAAGGATTTTATAGTATTAGTGCATGATATAATTTTTATTTTGAACTTATTAAAGATTGTTAAAATGCAATATATTGAAAATATGTTATGAATTATTGTTTAATATTTTATTAATTTTAGTGCTGGTGGGTTAGTCACTGCTGTAGCACCTGTTGTAATTCAAGGAAATGGAATATGGATTGGATGGGCTGGTGTTCACTTAGAGGAAGGTGAAAAGATACCTGAATCAGATCCCAATGATAAAACACCTACTGCTGGATTACTTTCTGATAAAGTTGGATATTTAATTTCATAAGAGTTAAACTATAATTTATTTGAATAACTTTTAATTTTATTTCAAGGTTATACCTGTTGATTTCGATCCTCAAACGTTTGATAGTTATTATAATGGTTGCTGTAATGGGACATTTTGGCCACTATTTCATTCAATGCCTGATAGAGCACAATTTTCTGCTGATTTTTGGAAAGTAATAATGGATACCAAAAAAAAATAAAAATAATGAAATTAATTCAAATTGTTTTACTCTTATGTTTAAAGTCATACTGTGCAGTCAATAAAGAATTTGCATCAAAAACAGTTGGTGCCTTAGAAAATTTATCAAAAGCAGAAACAGATTCTGGAACACCTCTTGTTTGGTTACACGATTATCATCTTATGCTAGCTGCCAATTGCATTAGAAATGTAAAATTTAATATTCCATTCATAAATATAATTTAGTCAAAAGAATGTGACATTTTTTTTTTTAATATCGTAGTATAACTAAATTAATTTGTTATAATTTTGAAGTTCAGACAATTTATCTAAGTATAAAAATTCACATTATTTAAAATTAAATTTTTATTTAAACGTCCAGCAAATTTTATTAGGTAAATATTGGAAATTATATTAAAATATTAGGCATATTATTGATGTTGTGAAAAAAAAGTTACATAATTCTTTTGACAATGCTGTTAATATAAAATACTTTTAAATACCTAAGCATTTTGTATGAAATTTTATAAATTATTATTTTAGGTCGCAGATGAAAAAAAATTGAAATTTAAATTGGGATTTTTCCTTCATATACCATTTCCTCCATGGGATATTATTAGGTTGTTTCCATGGGCTGATGAAATTCTTCAAGGAATGCTAGGTATGTACTACTTATCTAATACTTATCTAATTATAGTTTTATAATTGTACTAAAAAATTCATGTTTATTTTTAATTTAAAGGTTGTGACATGGTTGGTTTTCATATTGAAGATTATTGCTTAAATTTTGTGGATTGTTGTCAACGCATATTAGGTTGTCGAGTAGATCGTAAAAATTTACTAGTTGAACATGGTGGTCGCACAGTACGTATTCGTCCATTGCCAATAGGTATACCATTTGATCGTTTTGTTGAAATGGCTGAGGAAGCACCCACAGTTATAAGTACACCATTAAAATTAGTACTTGGTGTTGATCGATTGGATTATACTAAAGGATTAGTACACAGGCTAAAGGCTTTTGAATTACTTTTGGAACGATATCCACAACATAAGGGTAAAGTAGCACTTATGCAAATTGCTGTCCCATCACGTACGGATGTTAAGGAATACCAGGATCTTAAAGAAGAAATGGACCAGCTTGTTGGACGAATTAACGGACGTTTTTCAACTCCTAATTGGTCGCCAATTAGATATATTTATGGGTGTGTCAGTCAACAGGATTTGGCAGCTTTCTATCGTGACTCGGCTGTAGCTATGGTTACACCACTTCGAGATGGCATGAATTTAGTAGCTAAGGAGTTTGTTGCTTGTCAAATTAAAAAACCTCCTGGTGTTCTTATTGTATCACCTTTTGCTGGAGCCAGTGAAATGATGAATGAAGCTTTAATTTGTAATCCATATGAATTAGTTGATGCAGCTGATACATTGCACAGAGCATTGACCATGCCTGAAGATGAAAGAAGATTAAGAATGAACTGTTTGAGACGTAGAGAAAAAGTACATGATGTTGATTTTTGGATGCGATCTTTTCTTAAAGCAATGGGAACTCTAATATTTGAAGACGGTGATGATGTTTTGCCAACTACTATGCAACCAGTCACTTTACAAGACTTTGATGATTATTTGTCCAAGTAAATATTAGTTTTGTAATTATATTGTGTATAAATATATTAATTATTTAATCATTTGTTTTTTAGATATATTGGTAACACAAACAAACTTGCGTTATTATTAGATTATGATGGTACATTAGCTCCATTAGCTCCTCACCCAGACCTCGCTGTATTACCTTTAGAGACAAAAAGTATTTTAAAAAGATTGGCCAATATGTCTGATGTACACATAGCTATTATTTCTGGCAGAAATGTTCAGAATGTTAAAGACATGGTTTGTTATTAAATGTTAACCTAAAATATACAACAAAACAAATTAAATTATTTTAATTGATATTCATTAGGTTGGTATTGAGGGTTTGACGTATGCTGGTAATCATGGACTGGAAATTCTTCATCCAGATGGTAGTAGGTTTGTGCATCCTATGCCTAAAGATTATGTTGAGAAAGTTGGTGATTTACTGAAAGTACTTCAAGAAAAAGTAAATATAAAATAATTATCAATAAGTTACATACTTATTTATTTTTATTTTAAGGTTTGCAAAGATGGTGCTTGGGTAGAAAATAAAGGTACTTTATTGACATTCCATTATCGTAAAGTACCTGTTGATAATCGATCCGAGCTTGTATCTACAGCACAGCATCTTATTGAAGAAGCTGGATTTAAGGCAGGCCAGGCTCATTGTGCCATTGAAGCCAAACCTCCAGTACACTGGAACAAAGGACGTGCATCATTTTATATATTACGTACAACTTTAGGTTTAGATTGGAGTGAACGCACACGCATCATTTATGCAGGGGATGATATAACTGATGAAGATGCAATGCAGGTAATTTATATTCATCTTAAAATAAAAAATGTATGCATCTAAGCGTATTTAAATATTATTTTAAAGGCATTAAAAGGTATGGCAGCAACTTTTAGAGTAGCCCAGTCACAAATAGTTAAAACTTCAGCTGAACGTCGTTTGCCAAGCACAGATTCTGTGTTAACTATGTTGAAATGGATCGAAAGACATTTTGGTAATCGACAACCTCGCGAAGATAGTGAAGATAATTTAAGCAATAATCTACCAGTGTCATTTGGAGAAATTGAAATGGAGCTCAGTATACCAGAAAAAAAATTTAAAACTTCAAACTAAACTTATAATTCTCAAAATATTAAAATATTAAACCTTAAAAATAGTTATTGCTTATTCAAAGCAACATAACATACAATTTTAAATTTATTAACATTTTTTTCTTTTTTTGTTAAATTTAAGACCTCAATAAATAAAATATTTATAATTTATTCATCATATTTTTTTATTTATTTTTGAAGAAGACAATGAGCCCATTTAAACGTGTTTGTATGGGTTCCAAAAAGTTAACAACTTATTTCAATAAATTTATTAAATAGCTTATCCAATTCAATAATTTCAAACTTTTGTCTACCAAAAAAAAAGATGATAATTTAGGAATTTTCATAATTCCTTGTCATTGTAGTCAACATAAACTGACTAATATATATATCTGGTAATATATACAACATTCTGTAGTTAATTAATACAATATAAACTCTAAAATTATAATTGTCAATAATTATTATCTAATGAAAATAATAAAAAATACAATAACCCTATCAATTTGTATTTCTTTATAAAAACAAAATATTTATTAGATTAAGGCCGTGTTTAATTTCTACTAAAAATTTTTAATATATTTTTATGGTAGTCTTATCAGTGCTTCACACAATTTTTTTTGTGAACCCCCCTCCTTCTCCCTTAATCAAAATCATAAATAATAGTTATCTAATATTCAGAGTTTTTAAGAAATTTGGCTCCCGGAGGCTTATGTTTTATAAATTCAAAATATAATCGATTTAATTTATGAGTTTAAATATTTTAATTGTAATAATTATAACTATACATAGAAATGAGTTCTCTTCTAAAAATAATTTGTATGGCTGAAGTTACCGGTGAGCTTGAAGAACTAGCACAAAAGCGCAGAATGTATTGGGTCCATCATATACATAGTAGTAAAGAGCACGACATATAATTTCAAGAATTTTATAATAATCTAAAAAAATATCCTGAAAATTTTTTTCGATTATTATCGGATGTCAATTTCCACGTTTGAAGAGTTAAAGTCTGAACACATTTAACGAAGGAAGTCACACAATTTCGAAATCCTATTAGTCCTGAAAAAAGATTGACAGTGACTTTAAGGTAAAATTTAAAAAAAATTAAGTTTAATTTAATTTTATATTTTTTATCTATGTTATCCATATAACACATATCAATATTATTATGATATATAATGACTAAAACACATCATATAATATTATCTATTTAGTATTACCTGGTATAATAAGTAACTGGGGATTTTCTACTTTTGACCACAAAGTACGAACTACATTCAATTTGCTACTACTGCCCCCTCAAATTTATATTCGTAGCATTTTTTTCTACTAATAAAAGGATACTTAGAAACAATTTTTAAAAATTGTAAGACCAATACTTTGCTCATCTCAAGGTACACCCAAAACTATACCATAATAATATAATATCAAACAGTAATACTTAATATATTAAAATTTAATAATTTAATATATTTAAATAGGTACTTATATCAAAACAATTATTTTAAATAAAAATGAATTATTTATTTTAAACATTATAAAGTGCTGTATATGTATTGGTATTTAGTACTTTTTAGACAAATGTGTTGAATCATACAAAAGTTATACAAAAAAATAATAATAATAATAATAATCTTACAAACAATTTGCATTAATATAATATTACACAAGGATAGTTTATTATAAAATTAATTAAATTATGAAAGAGTAATATTAAAAATAATAAAATAATAGTACCTACTTTGGTTACTTTTTTGGTCAGGCGCGTACACAAGGGGGGGTTCTAGGGGTTCAACCCCCCCCCCCGAAATTTCAGGAAATAAGTTTTATTATTTATAACCTTAGGTTAGATTATATAAGAATAAAAATTTAAAACCAACCCCCCCCCCCCAAAATATTTTTTTGTGTACGCGCCTGTTTCTGGTATTTTAAACTAATAAAAATATTTAAAAAATGTGTGTAAATATAAATGTTATATAAAAAAAGTTAATACTTATTATTTGTTTGCGCATTATTAGGTGAATGTTAATGAATGCAAGTAGGCGATGTTTCAGATATTTGATTATTTGAAAAGTCTGGGTAGGATAACTGTTGGGAGTGATGTGATTGAAGTGTGTAGTTAGGTATTGGGACAGTGTTGGTAGAATGTTGAGAGTATACAAATCGAGATAAAGATGGAGTTGGCATTGAATAATGAAAATTATTATTTATTCTAGTAGCAACAGGATTTGGCTGGTTTTGTGGATATTAAGTAAGGGGAGAATTATGTTTTTGAATAATATTTTTTAAATATTGCACAGTGTGAACTTGGAAGTCTAACTTTTCATCGTCATTCAATTTTTTAATATAAGGAAGAAAGGACATCACAATATTTTTATAGTCCGACACATGTTTCATGTAAGCATCACGAATATGCCTTCATTTTTTATCTTTTATTTCTTTTACTGGGTATATGTAAATAAATAATATAATATAAAAAAAAAAACAATTAAGTAAAATAAACAAAATAATGTATTTTTTTTAATCATATTTTCTATTTTCTTATTTTCATTATTATAGTCGAACTTATTACAACGATCTTGATGGTACATTAAAAACAAATCATTAAATAGAAATGTTGTTAAAAATAATTTTTTTATTTAAAAAGCAAAGAAATAAAAATTGTATTTGATACATTTTTGAAAAGGTTTTACGTAAAAAGACGAATTGAAAAAAAATTTTAAAAAATCCGCACTGTTACTAATTTTTATGCCAATGTTGAAAAATATTAGCTTAACTAAGTTTAAAAAAAAATTAGGTAATAATTAGTATGTAAATCACATAAAGAGTGAATGTGTAGTTCTAATTTATAATTTATAAATTATAAAAAGCAATTTTATTGAATTATTATCATAATGTACACTGTATATATCTTTTTTACTTTTACTTTACTATTATTTATTAATTTAAACTACACTCATCTCAAATTAATAATTTAACAAATATATTTTTTTATACCGTATAGTAATTAAATTTCATAACATGTGAACATAAGTACACGACCTTCATATTGTATTTAAGTTATATAATATTAAAACATAACAATTGTCAATTTGTAATTTATAATTATTAATTTTATCAAAAACATTTCTAATTGCAACTTGCATAATAATATATTTTACTACTAAGTCCTTTATAATTAAATATATAAAACAAAAACTTTAATACCTTTAATTATGAATTTTATTTGCATGGTTTATTACATAATGTTGAAATATTTATTATACTTTATACTAATATAATAATATTTAGAAATATTACAAAATATATAATGATGTGTAGAAAACGCTGTACCCGTTTGTTAATTATAACCAATAGTGAAATAATAATTAACATTATAACTAAATTTAATTTGAATTGTCGTTTAATAAAAATGTCCATTGAATAATTGATATTATTATATATTATGTCTAATATAAATGAAATCACATATTGTACTAAGTTGTTAAGAATATATTTTCCTATTACTAAATATATTTTTTCAAGAATGCTTAAAGATGTTACAAATTAAAATTACCTACATCATAAATTCGATTACATGTTATGTAGATATTGACATTAAAAAGAAAAATAGTTTAATGTATCATATATTTTTTAATTTAACTACATTTATATTAATATAAATATTATATTTTCGAACCATATAACGATAATAACTAATAAGGATCACTGAAGTTATATACTTTAACCTAGGTAACATTGAGTGTAATGATAACATACTAACACAATACATTATGTTTGTGCATAATACACCAAGGTGGATAGTATAGAGATGTGTTAATATAATAGACGAAGTGTACCAACTATTTTGAAAATAAAATATGTTTCATACCTAAGCAATATTAAGGTAAAAAAATAATACTGCTTATAAAACATGTACCTAATGATGATTTTTCACTATAAATAACCGATACCATTTAATTTTGAATCGAAAATAATTATAGTTTTTTTTATTTTTCATAAACGCTTTAGTTTTATACAAACTATTTTAAATAAAATAAATATTTCACGACACGCCATTCGTCCAGTCATATTATCACGATCCCCTGGTTTGAGAAGCACTAGTATAGGCAATGGTTTGTGTTAACTCGACTGACTACTTAAATATTATATTGATCATACTTATGTCCGTATTCAGACTTTGTACAGCCACACCCGTAATTGGAACGTGTTGTCTAAACATTAATTTCTTACTATATTAATGTAGGTACCTTTGTATACTTAAATTACAGTGAGTATGAAAACTAATTTATACCCGTATACTAGGTATAATGTACCGGATGTCCGGTTGTATATTGTTTACACATTTTATTGCAATCAAATGACAATATTTTAAACTTAGCTGTATCGAAAAACTATTTGAATTAATTGTCAGTTTTAAAGAAATACCTATATTGTTTGGATTCAATAGTTCTAGTTTATTTTAGTTTAAATGTTATTTTTATTAAATATTCTCATTATTCAATTGAATTATATCTTTTTCAAGATATTGTATGACTGTATGAATAAGTTTAATAAATTAATCAATCAATTGGAATATATTATTATGTATAAATTATTAATAAAATAGGTGATATTAAATGAAAAACAATAATTTAAATAAAGTATAATAATTAAATTCGGTGACCAGTGATACGAGTAGTATGATCTTATTATAATTATTTTCTATTTTCTTCCGTAATAAATTATAATGATATAAATTGTTTGTTTTTTTTACTGTATGGAAAAAACCAAAGTACAATAAGTAAATCACAGACTTCTATACTAAGTACTAACATAAATAGCAAATCTGTGAAGTAAATAGTACTTATCACTAATTAGAGTTTAGTTATGAATGTTATTATATGATTTAATCAACTGTTGAATTATGTTGTACATTCCACCCCAAAACATTGAGGTTTTGTATCTTGGTTGATTAATAAAAGACTCGTTGTTTATAAATTTATAATGCCGGAAGATGATATTGAATCTAAAATCTATTTTATTCCATCTTATAGCAGAAAGAAACGCGGTAAACTAATGTAATATATTCATTTCTTAAGCCAATAGGTATATATACGTTTGAGTGTGTGTTGTATTTGTTGTTATTCAAATAGTATAAGTCGTAAATACTTAATAATTTTACCAGTTATTTAGATTGTGATTTTCAAAATATTTTGAGTTTTTTGAGCTATTTATAGACAACTGAAATTTTCAATTTTTCTGAAAAATTTTTTTTGAAGTGTCGATAAAATTTTTTTGGCCCTATCAAAATACTTGAAAATTTTTACAAAGTTCCTCATATGTTATTCTTATAGTGATTAAAAAATTATAAGAATACATAGGCACAATTTTTTTTTATTAGCATTTGAAGTTCAAATTTTGACAAAAATTCATCAAAATGATGAATATTTGCAAATTATTTTGTAGGTATAATTCATAAAAATGTTTGTATAGGTAGCTAAGAGTTGAAAATTTAATACAAGATTTTTCATAAGTTTAGCTTACAATAATTATAAAGAACTTAAATGTTGGTGTATTCAAGCCATTAAAACATAAACCACCTTTTTCACCAACCACTGGAAATTATATCCTAGGCTGACAAATCATCTTCGTTCAGAATCGTTTTTCGTATACAATGATACCCATCATTGCATTCAAATTTAACCTACCCTCTTCTGAGGTCCACCCCGCCCCCTAATGTACAACAGAACGGTACCCACTTGCCCACTTTTTGTATATAAGTTTAAAGATAAAAAGACAGTAATCGTGTTTGCGGCGCCGACAATACGTCCCGTTGACCGGTACGTGTATAGTGTATACTCGTACGGTGTACCTACTGTACCTGCATTATTATATACCATTGTTACAGCAGATGGTCGACAAAATATACACACCATGTTAAGGTACAAGACGATATTGTTGTACTTTATAACACACGAGAGTACATCATTGTGGAATATATAAAATAATATAAATATAGGTAATCCGTAAAAATATAAAGAGCAGGAAATACTGCGCAGTTTCTCGACTTAGAGAAACGTATTGTAATAATACATTGCAGGATTTTTTTTTTATTAAATATAATATTATAATACATACATTTTTTATTTAACATTTTCAAAAAAATATCTAGATCTATTACAAAATTACATATTTTATCGAGTGATTATATCAATAAATTATAATAACTGCAGTAAGTTAATAATTATTATTACTTTCTAAAATAAAGTATAACTACACTTATTACTGATAAATAATTGCATTTGCTAGAGCAACCAATTTTACTTAACACTCGAGTAAAGAATAAAATTACACGACGTGTATAATCACAAGTATATATCAGTACATCACTTTAATATAATGTTTTAATGACTACAAGAACATTTGTTTCAAAATACATTGAAACATACACGTATACACGTATATACACGTTTTAGGTATCTATCTATTAAATATTTCGAGCTGGTATCTCATTCACTTCCACCTATGATTTTATACAGCAATGTTAATAATTATTAATATCAAAATATTTAAAATATTTGGCGTATCTATTTATTCTAAGTAAATGAATACTGAACTACTAGGTACTTAAATATTCTTAAAGATAAAATAGAGAAGTATACATAAGATTCTATATTATAATTTAGCGTTAAAATAAATTGATGCATAATTTTCTTAGTCTCATAGTCGTACGATATGACTATATTTTTATTTTTCATACCTACCCTTCTATTGTTCAGAATATTATGTTGTTGCGCATTTTATGTATGATAATTTACCGCGGGTAAATGGATGATGCATAAATTATATACGGTCAAGACGTGTGACTGGTTTTAAGTTTTTAAAACGAACTTTTTAATATTTTAAATATTTTTTAAAGTGAAACTTCTATACGCGCCCTGGGAATAAATTTTCAAAACTGCTACACACGAGCCATAAAGGGGTTGGTGACGGTGCCGTAATTGCCTGTCTTTATTTAAAACATGCGCAACATAATAATTCAGATGTGTTTTTTGTCCAACGTACCGATTGATACAGCAAAGAGATAAAAATTCTGAAAATAGATTTGAATTTTTCGTTAAGTCTATTTGAGAACGGTCAGTAGGTACACATTTTTGATATTATCTACCAAAAATCCTAAAATCATTAAATTACAAACGAGTAATTAAAAAATTGTCATATTTCAATAATTGTTCAAAAAGTTATATTTTAATATCAAAAATGTGGACTGGCCGTTCTCAAGTAGACTTGTCGACGAATTCAAAATATATGTTTTCAGATTCGTCTTATTCATAAATAAAGCGAAAATCCGTCACGATTTATAATACAAGGCTATGACTATATTATATATTTGTTATTATTATTATCTAAGGTTGACGGCGTCGGTGCCGTGTTCTGTTCCTGACTCGGCAGGCTGGCGCCCTATACAGTCCGTCACAGAACACGAGACCGGTCGTGGTATGGCGATGTACGTTAGGTATCAAGGTACCTGCATCATAAAACATATTGTAACAGCAAATGGTCAACAAATACGCATTATGTTAAGGTACAAGACGATATTGTAGTATTTTATAACACACGATTGTACAGCATTGTAGAATAGGTACCTATACAAAATAATATATAATCCGTAAAAATATAAAGAACAGGAAATACCTACTGTGCAGTTTCTCGACTTAGAGAAACGTATTGTAATTGTAATAATACATTGCAGGATACGTATTTTACTTGTTCGATTTCATTTTTGAGCTGAGCTGTGACTTAAATCCAACACGCATGACGAGCGTTTCCGTTCATTTTGTGTCTTTTGAAATAAAAGAATAAACGATTATAAACATAATATTGGAATTTGGAATCGCGTATACTCGGTGAGACGATTTTGCCACCAGAACACGAGACTGCGTCTGCCGTCTACACTCTATAGCTATCTGAAATAAAAATTGTACCTATTTAATTTGAATGTCATCATAATATAATAACAATTGTTCTGTTCGAAATTAAAAATTAAAATATTCGGTGCAATGTGAATGCATTGTGGCAATTTTATAACACATCACCTCAACCCTAACTTCTCACATAATTTTTTTATTTTTTAAATACAATATAATATTTAATTAAAGGTTAATTACAAATAATATTAAATAAGTATAACCGGAAACAGCATCATCTAAAATAATTACCACTAACATTATTTACACCAATGGTTTTAAATTTAAGTATTAATAACTAAAATCGAATTATTTAATAATAATAGGTACATACATACAATAATAAACATAGTCGTTGTCAGTATAAAATTAAATGAAGCTAAACTTTTTACAAAAATATTATATCTATCAATTTGGCTATTATTATATAATTTTATTTTTTGAAGTGAAACTTCTATACGCCCGCTGGTAGAAAATTTTTAAGGCTGCGACACACGACACACTTTCGCCATAAGACGAAAATCCCTCACGATTTATTTATTTATTTATTTAATGACCGATATACTTCAATAACAAAATCAGAAACAACGATAGATGCTGTATTTTCTCGTTATCTTGACATAATCGAATTAAGAACGTACATATCGTATTTTAGTTACCATGAACCGATTATATCCACTGTACCTATTGCATCATCAACACAAATATACAGGCTATCGAATGCAGAACTTTAAAATGCAAACAGGAAAAAAATAGTGTAAAACGACTAATGTGTGATATTAAGTAGGTACCTATGTTTAGTATTTACATTATTTTAATTAGTAATAAAAAAAAAACAAATATTTTGTGGTTTTTTTTTTGTCTGATAAAGTAAATCATGAATAATATTTTTGTATTTGAAAAGTTTTAATGTTTTTTCATTGGCTGAAATAATAACTTATCAATTACATGCTTACTAGTTATGGTTTATCATGATTAAGACTACCTAGTACCTATATACATAGTTATTCCATAATTGCTGACAAATATATGTATAATAATTAATAATATATTAATATACACATGTAAGTACATTATAACGGAAGGTCTATTTAAAGTAAGAAACTCTTTATTTAAAAAATTACTTATCAACGTTTTTGAAAATACTTATTCAATTACTTTAAGTTGTTAAAAAAAAAAAAAAAACAAATTTTTCTAAAATATTATACCTATATAGGTATTAACTATTTTTTATTATAATTTTTTATATTTTTTCTTTCATTAACGATAACACGTCCTCATTCACAAAAAGATTTTTTTCTAAATGTTTCGATTTATATAAAAATCAAATTCTCGACCTGTCTTAACGTTTATAGAACAATATTAATTATAGACACGATGATAGTACGTATATAATGTCTTGGGCGATAAAAGCATCGTGCCGTAGTTAAATTATTTAAAATATTATAAACAAAGTATTACGTTGTCGCGTGATTGCCGGTTAAAAAAAAACATAACAAAACACGTATGAGCACTTTTAATTGAATTATAAAAAGAGCAAAACCTTCACGGGTTTTTTGTGTGCTGTATATAGGTACCTACCTACAATATTGAAATACAGTAAAACGTGTGAGTCGGACGAATATTATTTTTGAATCTGTGTACGGCGGACGATAATAACAACGACGACGACGACGACGACAACGACGAAATATACACATCACGATAAAACAATAATATATAATTTAATAAAAAATAAAAACCTAAACCGTACGACGTCGTTCGGCACGTCGTCGCTTTGAAGACGGCAGAGAAATTTGACGGCGAACGGCAGCCGCTTCATCGCCGCCGGTTGCACTTGACCAACTCCGCCAGCCACTCCATGGCGTCGCACAGCCCGTCGTCGGCCGGCTGACCGGGCGCGGCCACCGCGTCCGTGCTGGCCAGCCGCCACGGGCGGTCCTGTCCCATGTGCTCGTGCAGCCTGAGCGCGCCGGCCAGGGCGGACGCTCCGCACGCGTCCGGCGCGGCCGCCTTGTTGGCCACGAACAGTACGGGCAGGTCCGGCCGGTCGGCCACGTCCGGGTGCCGGAGCATCATGTCCAGCTCGTCCTTGACCACGGCGAACCGCATCGGGTCCGTGCTGTCCACCACGAACACGATGGCGTCGCACTGCGCGTACATCGACTCCCACATGCTCCGGTACCCGTCGCGGCCGGACATGTCGCTGGCGGTGAACTTGACGTTGTTGACTGTAAACGATAAACACACAATAAACAAACGACGGATAAACGGGGCGATCTATATGTTTTTAGACTTAGGTACGAGTATGTAAGTATACAGAAGTATACTGCAGTGCAGTGCTCTCGATCGTCCGCGGAATGTGCAGGTGGCTAGGTTGGCGTGCACGGATAATCGCCAAAATTGAAATTCAAACTAAAATGTTATAATTGAATTTAATAATGATATGTGCAGGTATTGTTGAAAATTTTAAATCGCGTAGTTTCGAATTAAAGTATTTAAGGAAAACTAAATTAGAGCGTGCGGTTGTATTTTTATAAAAACCTTCATACAATATTACGAAAACGTTTAAAAAATTATAATAAAAATAAAAGATGCGAACAGGTTATAATGAAAAACTGTAAACTATTTATGAGTAAAAACTTTCTCCGGGAAACTACGGATAATCGAGAGTACCTACGCTGTAATGATAAAAATAAATATACCAATATTACGTATAAAACGAGTAGGTACATAGGTACGCATTTGTAATATTATGAGAGGTAGGTCTTATGATAGGTATTGTTGAAATTCAAAACTACAAGTTTTCATTTTTATTTGTATTTTGTAATATTTTTTTTTTTTTTTTGTTATAGAAATAGTATTTCGAGTATTAATTTCTCAAAATTTTTCAAATCGATTTTTAGTACAAAAAAGATATTTAATACTTTACGACTTAACAATAAGTATTCTTGGAGATAATACACCGAAAAAATATTGATTGCATTTTAATTATTATGTGTACAAGTAAACTAAAATATTTTATGTATGTACTATTAGATTTTAAACGTAGCGATTCGCTTTAACTTGTTTTCTATTTGTTTAGAATACTGAAAAAAAAGAATTCGATAGGTCCAGTCGTTTTTAAGGCGTTCAATATAGGCAATTTTCTAAGCGCTTGCGGATCGTGTAAATGAGGAAAATACGTTGGGGCGCATTTACCCAAAACAGAACACTTTAGGGAGTAAATTTATACAACGTTTGGGCATGATATTTCCCTTCATAATAACACGTTTGACACTTATATTTCTTTGCATATTATACTAAATCTGAGCCTATTAGGGTTACCCAGAAAACATCACCGCGAGAAGGTTGGCTCAATAGTCAATTTTTTTACAACGTCCTAATTTAATTTTTGTGTATTATTAATGTATTATTTATATAAGTATTATTATATATTAGGATCTTCTCTATTAATGAACTAATTTTTTTGCCACAAAACGTGGTCCTAATTTTTTAATGTAATTTTAGTTTATTAGTTATTTTTCTTTTAGTCATTTTTAAATTAATCTCTGTTTGAATTTCCATCAATACGTTAAATATTAATATTTATCTATTTTTAACACAAACAAAATTAGATGTATAGTTTACTGTCTACTAGAGACATGGTTAGTACCTATTTATTTTATAAAAGCAAACTAGGAATTTTTTTTATATCATATTTAATTAAAACATACACACTATAGTCTATAGTCTTATAGATTTGTCTATAACAAATTATAAGTATTTTAACAGTCTTAAAAATACGTATTATTAATTATACTGCTATAGGTATATAATATATCTATATTTATTTATATTTTATTTTTTTCATATAAATGTGTAATTAATTGCTTATTTATATTTTTTAGGCAAGCCCATCCAAAGTCTGGGCCTCTAAGAACAAAATTCAAAAATTAATGTTAACTATTAAAAAAATATTTATTGTTAAATATTATTTGATGAAAAGTTTTCTTATTATTCTTAGTTTAATCTACAACCATACGAATACTTCAAATTTATCATTTGATTAAGAACTTAGAAAAGATAATTTACTAAGTCAATGTTTTAAACAAGTCACAGAAATCCATTAATTATAGGTAATTATTAATCATTATGTATTAAAATAGTTCATTTTACTATTCGTAAATCGTAATCATAATACAGTATGTTCAGTTATTTGTTTGTCAAAAACATTAGATTTAAAAATTGTAATGTGTATAAGAATAATTATATACGTAAAATTATTATTTTTACATTTGGTGAAAGTTTCAAGTAAATACAGTTATTATTTTTTGGTTTATTTTAAAAATAAAATCGATTTTAAAGAAAATAGGATTTATGTAAAATTTCTCATTTTTCCTTAACTTATTGTTTGTTTTCCTTTTATTTTAAAAATACTGTGAATTTTTACTCTTTTTTTTAAGTATAAATTAAATCAAATCTGTTATCAGAAACTACCCTCAAAGTAGAAGGTTGAAGCATTTTATTCATTTCTATTACTGTACACACACACACACACACACACACACACACACACACATCATTGTTAAATGTTTAATATATCTCTGCAGTTTTGCTTAGAATCTAAAATTAGAAAAAGTAGATAATAATTACCTATATATCCTACTATTTACTATAATATTTAATACAATATAATAATAATAATAATATTTATTGGCCAAGAGAAAGATACAATTTTGATAAGAATTTGATGATTATATATACAATATGGTTAGATGGCCCATCTCACCACTGAGGATAACCTCTTATCGGTGATGATGGAGTACTATTAAGAGCTAGGTTGGTATACATTTATAATTTTTTATAATATTTTAGGTATTTCGTAAGAAATTGTGACATATCTGACTATAATTCAAAAACATAAATATATAAATAGATATACCTGTACAACTATAGTAATTAAAGCATAAATTGTAGAAAATAAATAGATATAATATAATATAAAAAAAAAAAAAAAGAAAAAATACATCAAAAATTAGAATTTATAAATAAGTAAATAATAGACTACATTATATAGGTGCACTGGTATATTACATAGTTTGTAGGTCACTAGTATTATTTAACAACCATAATTTAATGGATTGTTTATATATTTTATAGGACGTACTGTTAATAATTTGCAGCGGAATTTTGTTAATAATTTCATACCCACTTGCGAAAAGCATCGGCTAGATTTCAATATACGAACCGTAGGTATTTCTAAGTTGTTTTTTTGTCGTGTATTATAGTGTCTAGGTTTGAACTCTATTAAATTAAATTTGTATGTGTAATATAGGGCATTTCTGTAAAATAATTGTTGCGTCGTAAGAACTTTAAATTCAGTAAATAGATCTTTGGTGGGATATGTTTTTCGTTTACTCAAAATTATTTTAATTATGCTTTTTGGGCTCTGAAAATTTTATTGCTTCCTATAATACCTAATCCACCCCAGGCGGTTATTCCGTATTGTATAATAGATTGTGTCATAGCAAAGTATATTAAACGTAGAGTCTGGTTATTTAGGTATTTTCTTGCGTTAATGAATAGATAGTGCATTTTCCGTAGTTTCATTATTGTGCTATTTATGTGTGTATCCCATTTTAGGTGTTGGTCAAAAATAACCTATACTAAAATATACCTACATACTTCTTAAGGTAGGTAATCACACTGCTATACATAAGTACATTAAGTGTCGAGTGTATCAACGCATCTAATACCTATCCAAGTTACAGTGTATCTATTATGTGTCAAATTTGAATTCAATGCACCTATACAAAAAACAATTCTGAACAAAGACAATCTGTCAACCTTTATTATTGATATACCTACTATAAGTATATTTTATGACACATTTTGCTATTAGTAATATGATACAGATTGAATTATTTTTGCCGAAAATATTAGATATATAGGTAAATAATATATATATATATATATAGATATATTATTATTATTAAAATTAAATTATTATAATGATATGCAAGATATTCCATTAACCACACTCAGTCCACTTTTTTCAATAATACGGTTATTCAAATTGATTTTTAAAATTTTTAAATATACCTACGTATAATTACCATACTTTAAAACTCTCGAGGTACAAAATAATCACAAGAACACTTACATACGAACACGTCGGTAGTGAAGCCGACGGTTGGCGCTATCAGTTTCCTGGACAGTTGTTCGCGGTCTGGTTTCAGACGGTTCAGCAGCGTGCTCTTGCCGGCATTGTTCAGCCCGACGAATAAGACGCGTGCCTTCCGCCGGCGTGGAGTCCGCCTTACAAAGCCCAACATCCTCGTCAACTTTCGCCAGATGTTCATAACCCTCGACGGCGAGTGGAAATTTCGGATGTGCTGTAAATGGGTGGCGGAAGCGATTCGTCGACGTAGGTAACTCGGTCGAATTTGACGTGCTGAAACGACTTACACGACTCGTCGACATTGATAAAGCCGCTCTCGCACGCGCGCTCGATCGTTGGCTATAGCTAACTACCTAGCTACCTACCTACCCATTGCCCACGATATCGCCATGGTTACTCTGTACGAACTTGTGCAACACAACGGCTACTCGCAATCATTATTACTATTATTATTATTATTATTCATGTTTTTATTAAAGTCAATAAGGAATTATTACCATCATTACAATATGGTAATAATAATGTAAAATAGATAATATACCTATTGTTAGCTGCTTACAACTATTATATAATTTAACACTCTCTACAAGCTCGCAAAGTATATATTTTAAGAATAAAATTTATAGCGACATTGCCATCGCGCATTAGAGATTTTTTTGATAAAAGTTCGAAGTTTTTAAGTTCATCATATGGAATTCACGGTGATAAACGCTGACGTCATACGGTCTGGTCGAGATGACGATTATCAAAATGATTCGGATGCTACTCGGACATTCGAACATTTCGGATGTCTGGATCTCAGTTGTTCGAGTGAGATAATAGTTTTATAATATCGCATCTATATACTTATAATGGACAATTTTATGACCATTTATTTTTCTCTATCGTATTTTATTGATTGTTTAGGATCACTGCAATTACACCTATGTGTCTGTGATCGCGGTGTTCATATTTACAATTTTAGTAAATTTATAAAATAGTGTTTGTTATTTTATTTGTTTCATAGTTGGTAAATATATATGAGTAGTTAGTTATACATTCCTGTTAAATAAATAAAAAATACTTAAAAAAAATAAATTATTATTTAGTCTTATTTGTAAAATATTTGATAGAAAAAAATGATTAAAAATATTATACAATAACTACCTATATAAAGTAATTAGGAACTATAATATGCAAACCCATGTTACCCATAGAATACTGTATATTTTAATATTTATATTATTTAATCATAATATGTATGTTCTCAACTGCACGATAATTATTAATTTGGCTTTTCGATGAATGTTAAATTATTTTATTTTTTTTGATTTTATGTAATTCATGAATCATGATATATATCAGTGCCCTGGTATTCAGCTTAAACTAATTATTAAGTTATAAATTACTTAACTACCTACGTATTATTCAATTATTGTACCTCCATAGAAATCTTAATTTTGTATTTCTTATTTATGCCTGACAAGTGACAATCCGCGAGCTCATCAAAAAGCATACACAATATTTAAAAATTAATTGATTTCTTATGTGGTACTAAAAATAATTATAATATTTAAACAAAGTTTTATACATTTCACGAATTATGGATATTGATAATTTAACTTAACCTATACGTAAGAAATTTTTAAAATTGTGATTTTATTATTCGTAATTATATAGCTATATCTTCTTATACGAGTATACGAATAAATGTTTTTACCTCCCTAACTATAGTTTATAAACGGTTACTATGTATTAATTATTAATATTATTATACTTATTAGCTATTAGTTATTACTAGGTATATATCAGAGTTCAGATGTTGTAAGTTGTAACACATAATAAAATATTTAAAAGAAAGCAAAAAAGCAATAAAAGTTCTAAAAAAGAAGCACTACTTATTATTTTTAAGATTCATTATTTGATTACTAATTTTGTTTTAATAATTTAATTTAATATATTTTATTTTAGCAGTTAATATGATTGTAACAAGTAATAATAACTACAGTCTACATTTATATTGTAAAATTTATTATTTTATCAAACAATACTAATTGATCGCAATTAAAAACATGAATTTTCTAAGTCTTTAATTAAATCATACTAACGTGCGGAATATTATGATCTTTTGACTAGGTATTTTCCTTATAAATAAAGCGCACTCGTGATACGACGAAACAATTAACAATAAACGACTGAATACAATTAATACATCTATACTAATAATATAACAAAAATTAATAAAGTCATTTACTGCGATTTTACCTTTTGGAACTATGCATAAAAACTGATTAAAACCTACTTGATCAATTTTCGCTGAAATATAATAAAAACATTTTATTATTATTTACTTAAATATTCATCTTTCAAATAGAAAATAATGGTAAATAAAATACGTAGATAAAACTCTCTTTATTAAGAAAAAATATTAATGAAACTTAAAAAAAAGCAATTTAAAAATAAAGTAAAAATATTGTGTACTAATTCTGTACACGTAGTTTCCATAGCTGACTTTCTGTATTAGACGACCAAATAGAAAAAAAGAAAATACCTACAAAATCCGAACTTTAGTGAGATATTATATAGTCTATGGAGAAAGGTTCCTAAACTTTTAATTGTACGACCCATTTTGGGAATTTTTTAAGATTTGGCCACCCACAATATCAACGAATGACCTTTTTTATATAGATATATAATATATATAATACCTATATATTTATTAATATTTTCATATTGACATAACATCACTTTAGTATATGAATAATTATTAATTTAGTTAAATGGCACGTACAAGGTACAATGTAATTCATAATAATTTATATAACATTTTAATACAAATAACTATCTGTAATTTTAGTAAAATATGTTTGAAACTACTGATATAATTATTTATTATTTACAGATATACTGCATATAGCCAATTTGTGTTTGATATCGTCATCCAATCTTACGTCATTAAAATTACCTGTCAACCGAATAGAAAAAATTTGCAATCTCGATTCCTTTACTAACCTTGTCGAGTTGGACCTTTCTCATAATCATATCAAGCAAATCGAAAATCTTCAGGTAGGTAATACGTTTTTTATCAATAAACACATAACCTATACTTGAGTAGCTAAAACAAACTTACGTACTTAACTAATTAACTACTGTAGGTATTTGCACATTTTTTCAAATGAATCATAATAAATAATAAATCAGTTATAAAATAACTGCGTTGTGCATATAGTGTATTATAGTCAAATCAGGCTTTTTACTAAATGCCTAGGCATATAGTCAAATAATTTGATTTTTATGCAAATTCACTATCCCCTTAGACATTTAGTTAGGTAAATGCTTATTTCACGTCAAGCAAATAATAAAAATGAAACATTTTGTATCATTTTAAAAATTTAACTATATTTTCTATTAATTATTTATTGCTACTTTTTTATAAAAAATCTTTGTATTTTTATTAATATGTATAACACGAAGGTATATGAAATATGTTTAATTTCGTGTTCATCGGTACTATTGTTTTAAAATTTAAATCATAAATATATATAGGTTATTACTAGGATTTGTATTTATATGTATTAAAAAAACCAAAATATGTAAATAAAAATTTATAAAAAATCATTTCTGAAAAAAATTGCTTTATAAGTACTTGACAAAAAATGATAGTAAAACAAATGAATTAAAATTATTATGAAATCAAACCTTATTCATCTTGTTCTTGAAAGCAATTTGATACCATATGATTTATCGTTTGGTCGTAGCACAGATTTGTACTAGCTCTCTAATCCCTTCTATCGTTTATCGAGGTCAAATATCGAACGTATTATATCGACCGTAGGTTAAGTTCATTAATTGGTATTATTTTGTTTACATAATTTTGGAAAAATGGGAAATTGTCTGTATTGAAAAATACATATAGTATATATAATGTCTAATATTAAATCGTAAATGAACAAATTGTCGAAATACGACGTATGAAAAATGGAATTATCGAGAAATACCTATGTAAAAACCAGAGGCGCCCACAGAGAGAGGCCAGTGGGTGCCATTACACCTACTGACATTTTTCAATTAACAAAAAAATCATTGTGCACGTGAGATTCATAACTTTATTTTATAAAATTTCGGAGTAATTAAAAAGATCAAAGTTTATAATTTCCCGTATTAGTGAATCATCTACTGCACAAATAATATTTTTGATTATCTTAGTTCTACTAAAATAACATAATGTTATTGCGAGTATGTGAATAATGAATATATAACATGCATTTAATTTTGCACCCTCTGAGCTGATTTTCTGCGGGCGCACTTGAGTAGGAATTACAATACATATAATAATAATATTATAAATGTAAAACTTTTGATTGTTAAATTACTAAGGGATAAGTTAGGAATCAGTCAAATATAAATTGGAGTGTAAACAAAATACAAAAGTTTATTATACTACTTAATATGTTATTGATTAGTATGATAAATTATAATTTATAATGTTCCATATTACATATCATATGAGTAATGAGTATGTGACGAAGGAGTTTTTATAAAATATTATTAATTGTTAATTATAAGTATAATTTTCTGATTAAAATATAATAAAAGTACATACTACTTATATGTACCTACTACCCGTAACTAAAACAATAGCTATAATATCTACTCGTACATATAATATTGGTAAAAATTAAAATATTATTTAAAAAATTATTATACATTTTACATTTCATTAAAAATAAAAAATAAAGTTACATTTAAAATGAAAAATACAAAATATTGACGATTGACAGTATAATACAATTTACAGTTTCAAATAATGTATAAAAAAGTATAAAATATATACTTTTTAAATAAATAATTTAAATTAAATTAGTACTTACTCATATTATCTTACCATGTGTATTATAATAGATTTCTGTATTAAATTTTGTCGATAAATTAACAACATTGATTACCTATTATTTTGAAGGGATTAGTGAAACTGCAGCGTTTGATTTTAAATCACAATCCATTGACGAAAATTCAAAATTTGGATACACAACGCAATTGTTTAGAAATGCTAGACATAGGATGTTGCAATATAACTGATTATAAATTTGTAAGTTCGTAGTATACCAATTTTCTAGATTTTTTATCTACGATAAACAATTAAAAAAAAAAAATTTTAATGAAATTTCAGACTTTGTACTTAAAAAAATTTACAAATCTCATATCGCTTGTAATAGAAGGTAATCCGTGCCAAACAGAACCGATTGACTCGGAACGGACATTCATATTGTCAATTGTACAAACGTTACTGGTGTTTAATAATAGAACTATTACAGTTGAAGAAAGAAAAGAAGCTTTCGACATCCACAGGTTCTTTAACTTATTGTAGTTTACAACAATGGTGTATAAACAATTTGCAAACTTCATGGGGCGTTAGTCTCGTTCTCCCAATTAGAATTGATCCATGAACATGATGTACATTATTATAATTTTTTCATAGCGTGGACAACTTTATTTTGAATAGTGCTAGCCCCTCCCCCACATTCTCAAAAAAAATGTGTTCACTCGTTTTTACTTTATATTACTGGTACATAAAATATATAACATGTTGACAGACATACTTCAAAAACCAGAACGAGTCAGTGCACATGAAATGTTTTTGTCGAGTATGGATTTTATGTATAAAAAAATTCTGTATTTAGTTTTTATTTTCAGTCAAATGATTACATTGCTAAAAAAAAACGACAGGAAATGGAAACTAATGTCTGTGGACGAACAACTGCGACTGGAACGGATGGTAGACAGAAAGAACGCTTTTTTAGATGGAATCCCCGAAGGCGAAGACGTCGATTTCAACGTAAGCGTATTTCGCAACACAACTGTGGAACATGTTCTGATGGAAAACAGTCGTTACGGAATCCATAACGTTTACAGAACGTAAGACCTTATTATTATATCGGAAGTTAAGTAGACTTTAGTCACCACTGGTGGTTTTGAGGGGGTAATTGCTTATATTCCATTTGAGACTTGCTCAATTCTTTTAATTATATAAATGTTAAAAAATAATTATTTATTATTTATGACAATTATTAACAAATAGTTAGGTACCTAAATATACCTAATAAAAGTTTTAAAATATAACAAGAATTAAACATAAATACACCTGATCTTCGGAAAAAGAACAAAAACAAAATACTTGCATATTATATTTTACAATAGACCAGTTTCGTCATAGACTATAGATTCGCTATATCCCTCGTCGGAATTTAATCAAAATTATAAAATTTAATTAATTACATAACCTAACATAACAATCCTAACACATTATTTGGTTAATGAGAGGTGATTTTTAACGGTTTTTTATTTGTTCTGGTTTTTTACTTTTTCCTCGCCCATCGACCGTATAGATATGCAGACGACTTCAAGCGAATGATAACCGAAATAACGGAAGCTGCTGAGACAAGCCGTGGGATCCGTTCCAGGTTGGTCCACGAATTTCACGAGGAGCTGCGGCAGTTGATTGACAGTGGAGTGGACGAAAGCAGAAAGTTAGCAATTATTAGTGAATACTTTATTTGCCACAACAATACGATAAAAAAAATTGAAATTATACATTTTAAAGATGGAATAAATGATAAATACTACGTAGAGTTGATGATCGTAATATTTTTATATTATTGAATATAAACACTAGCACTCAAGGCCGTAACTAAAAAAAAATTTAGGGGGGGGGTTCAACATTTTTTTAAATATATAGATACTGAACACTTGTAATTTTTATCTTTAATTTATACGTTAAATATTTCTACTTTTAAAATTTTCGAGGGGGGTCTGGACCCCTAGAGCCTTCCCCAGTTACGGCCTTGCCAGCACTTTAATATAAAATTAATAATTATCTAGATAAGATCATTTTTTTTATCTAATTTATTCTAATCGTAACATAATTTTCTAAATACTTTAAAAGATAATTTATTTGAAAAAAAATTATCTAGATAAATTATCTATACTTCTGTCAACATATTATGATGATAGGCGGTATGTATTCGTGTTGTAACTATTTAAGTGTATAATTCCATTAAAAATCTTCAACATCGATGTGAAAACAATTATGATCACAGCTCAACTTAACTGAAAAATAAAGTTTTTTAATTACAAACTACCATGTCATAGTAATTTACGATAAAATATGTCCAAAGACTCTAAGTATATATTGTATATTATACATAATATGATAAGAGAAGTATAGACTATATTATATACATTAAAATAAGATATTTTTTTGCACATTTAATGTTAATATCATTACCTATCTGTATTTTTATTTTGACTTTTTTACGATGTTTAAGTATTTGTATGCAAGTACGTATACCTATGTACATGAACTACGTATTATGATTTATGATTTATGATTTAAATATATTTATATATGGTAGAAAAGTTATAAAATATATCTATCATAAATAATCTAACGTACTAATACAGACTTATACAGTTAATATTCTTAACTTTAAGTTTGATCATAAATAAATTTACTTTAATATTAGCTTAAAACTAACAACACAAAATTGATTACTTGTAATCATTATCATTAATTAAAATGTTAAATGTCTTTAGTGCATGAACTATAATACGCCGTTTAATCATCTTAATATCCTAACTTTACAATCATTCTTCTTGAATCATTAACCCTCTCCTCGGAAAATTTACATCGATTAGACCCTCCCCTATATCACTGAAGGCAGCTCTGGTGGGCTAGGTAATATACTATGAGACAATTATTAAACTTGATATATTAATCAAAATATCGTGATAAAAATATATACGTATTTGAAAACTAACAGTTGTATTACACGTCATAATCTCGTTTTATAGATGCGTTTCGGAGTTTGCGGAGTATAAGAAACGTGTGAAATGCGGTTTGTCAGCAGGAAGCGATGACGGTGAGAATTCAGCAACGAACGATGTTAATATTGCGTTCGACGAGAAGACGCAAGTGACATGGCTCACGCTAATGAGACACGAGGACAAATTGTCCAGGAAAATAACGGTTAAGTATTAACTAATACTATAGACTATAGGGTAATGAGTATTTATAGACAATAAAAGTTTAGCGACAGATTAAGCAATTTGCCGCATACAACCAGAAGGAAATGTGAAAGATGAAAACTCTTTAATTTTCACTTTTTTTTTATCCAAAATATTCACAAATAAATGTATGATTAATTTAATAATTATTTATTACTAAAAATATAAAAACTTAACTTGGCGCGTAAACTAAAGTATGAATAAAACAAGTTGAAATTATTAATGTTTGAAATACCGGACGGCTTTCCTTTTGGCTTTTACCATAATATATGTATCATCATATTTTATTCTTTATGCATGTGTCGTATCATTTTAGAGTAATCGTATTTTTCATGCAATGAATATTTATTTATTCATATCATGTAAGTTAAATAATAGTTCATGAAATGAAAACTCTTATTTTACACGTTGTGTAAGTAAGGTTTTTAATTAATTACACAAATAGGTAACTTTTTATGAAAACGAAATAATAACAATAATACAATTAAACGAATTTAATATTTTTAAACTGTTGGCAGCATTAAAATATTAAGTAGGTACTGTACTGTAACTGTACTATGATATTATGTTTAATCAGGCGCGTAGTCGGGGGGGGGATGTTAAAGGTGTAGTAACACCCTCCTCCATCAGCCGTGGTATACTTAATATGTTTTATCAGGATAAAAATGCATCATAAGCACAATTTATCTTTAATTGATTTATGATATATGTGTAAAATTTAAATATATGTTAAGTAATCAATTTTGTGAGTATAATTTTGTCAATTAATTTTGAATAACAGTAATAACACCACCAAGAGTTTTCCATTTCAGGAACTTAAATTTGACTTACACAATATAATCGTAGTTCATGAAATTCGGATATCCATTTTATGAAAAATACGATTACTCTAAGTAGATGCGAGATGCGACATAATATTATAAATAACTTATAGGTATTAGCATTGATTATTATAAAATATAATCAGAATTTTTAGAATTATTTAAATTATTATGTATAATAAATGGTATTAGGTACTTTCTATTTGTATTAATATTATTAATATTCGATACTAGAACCTATATCGGAGGTAAGTATTGGTTAATCTAACGGTTAGATTAACTAATACTTGGGTTATAGATTCTAACATATAAGTTTTTTTTATATTGATAGTAATGGATATTTGAACTGATATCGTAAAAGTCTTAAAATAACTCAAAATATGCATATATAATTACTATTATTTATTTAAATTAAAATTGTATTGACCTCAAATATTTATTTTGAGTTCTTGAATGTTTCTATACATTATTATTGTTTAAAATGAACATAATTATTAATTGTTACCGGAGAATCAGAAAAAAACAGTATCAACCAGTCTCTAATTATATAAATCTATTAAT
Organism: Aphis gossypii; assembly: GCF_020184175.1. Taxonomy (NCBI): domain Eukaryota; kingdom Metazoa; phylum Arthropoda; class Insecta; order Hemiptera; family Aphididae; genus Aphis; species Aphis gossypii. The sequence goes on from NC_065533.1 coordinate 36,933,197, forward strand.
TTAGAAAATGATTGCTGAATTGCGGGATGTACTCGAAAAACAGATAGTCGAATTCAAACAGTTAGTCAACGACCGATTTTGTATGTTACAAAGACAGCAAAACATATTCTTACAGTTTATTTTAGAGTACGCTGTGTCTTCGGTGCAAAGTGATGACGTACGTATAATTATAATTTATTTATTGACGGAAAGAATAAAACTCAATTTACAGAACAATTAAGTATGAAATGTTTAGTATATTATATCACATTAAAAATAGTATAATACAAATAATAGATGGATGTACTAACTAGTACTTATATCTAATTCATATATACGAATATTATCGTTATATATTATAATAAAATAAATACTTTTTCCTTATGAATATGAACAATATTATTTATATTTTAAAGGTTTTTCTAAAAAACCATTATATTTTATGAAATGTTTTAAAAAAATAAAACTCAATAAAGAATCTGTATCAAACGAAGGGCCATTCTCTTTGTCTTACCAATTAGATACGACACCAGAAGATTTTCTATAAGTTTGGCTTACAATAATTATAAAAGAATTTGAAAGTTGACCGATAAAAAAAATTTCATCATTAGTTTAAATTTTTATTTACTCATATAATAACGATTTATTATCAAATAATTTTAGATTTTTGTTATAGTTAAAAATTACAAGTAGTAGAAACTTAAAACATGCATAGTTACTGTAGTTGTTTAAATTGACATTTTCTGTGTATGGTTTAATTTTAGGGTATTCAGGTCATTAAAACATAAACCACCTTTATCACCACCCAATTTAAAATAACATAATATATTTTATATTATATTATATCCTAGGCTGAAAAATCATCTCCTTTCAGAATCGTTTTTCGTATATAATGATACCTATTATTGGATTCAAATTTAATACTCCCATAATATATAATATGGTATGGTAAGTATGGTATAATATGCAAGCATTACAAACTAGATACAGATATATATGTATTATTTATTTATTATTTGAATAACTATAAAACTAACTTATGATGAACTTTGTATTAAATTTTCAAGTATTTTGGCTCAACCAAAAAATTTTTTATCGATATTTATAAAAAAAAACTAAACAAAAACGAATATTTCAAATGCCTATAAATAGCCTTAAAATTAACGAAATATTTAAAAAATTAAATTATGTAGAAAAAAATTTCAATCTAAATAGTTGGTGAAATTTTCAAGTATCTACGACTTAAACTTTTGGAATAATAATAAATATTTAAAATCGTTTGAGGATAAATCATTACGCAATTTCGAAAAAATTTAAAATTCAAACGAACTTAAAATTTTTCCTATAAAGATGCTTAGAGTTTCCTCTATAGCTACTTGAAGAAAACTTATGGAAAACTTAGTGTTGAATTTTTTAACCTTATTAGATATAAACACAAATAAATGTATGATTTTTCAACTACAAAATTACTTGCAAATTTTCGTGATTTTGACATATTATACCTATCATAAAAACTTTAACTAGGTATAAACGCTTAAAGAAAAACTGTGATTAACGATTTTTGATTTTTTTTTAACTATAAAAAGAACAACTCCTAAGGAACCTTGTATTAAATTTTTTTATTGTCAATACAAAAAAAAGTTCTCAGAAAAATCGAAAATTTCAGTTGTCTATATTGTAATTGTCTTGTAGCTCAAAAATGTCAAAATATTTTGAAAATTTCAAGTATTTACAATGATTAGTTTTTGAGTACAACCATACAAAAAAATCGATTTGGTCGAAACAGGGTTTTGAATAATAATTTCCGTTTTTCCATCACTTTTTTTTTTCTCGATTTGTTTGAAAATTATTGGAAAATGTTTACTTTTGACCTGTATAATGCACCAAGGATTTTACTTCGCCATCGTAAATCACCCACGAAGTTTGAAATTAAAGCATTATTTCACACACACAAAAATAAAAAAAACACACACTACTGTAAAATCAATACAATCATCACTTCGTTCAGAATCTAAAACTATCTTTTGAACATTATAACTATCTACTTATTAGTTGTTATTCGGCACCAATTTCTTAATTCAAATGGATACACCATTTGATATTTATTCAAATAAAATGATATATTAAATATTACAATAGTTAATTATAATATTTCCGTAATCCTGGGTTAGGTATTTATGTTTATATATTATTATGATCGAATTGTTTTAATTCGTTATATTTATTTTTTCACTATTTCAGATAAACAGTAGAATTAGTAAAGTTTCACAGTTCACAAACGATATTTCTCAATGCATGGAATCCCAAGCATCGCAGGTGGAACGCGCTGAACTATACATAACACAAAGTGCTTCCAAATGGTTAGATGATATATTTAACAAATTGAACAGGTAAAAATAACAGCAGGTGATAGAAAATTATACAATAATTAATAAATGTCAGTTATGGGGCAACAGTTCGATTCGTGATTACATGGTGGTGAAACATTATTTTATTATTTTATTCGATGGTTAATAACAATTACCTATTTATGATATTTCGATCAAAAAAAAACCCATGATCGTTAAACCACAAATGTAAATAATTTGAATACCTAGTTTAATGAACAAAATAATGTTTTTAATCCGTTTATTAAATATAGTTGTAATTCACAAAACATACAAATTTAACGACTCATAATATGACTCTTATTAAAAAAACTCTCACTTCTTTTTTGCCAAGTTAAATATTCAAATAATTAAATAATTCAAATGCGTAGTTGTATTATTTATCGTATAGGTATATTATTAAACATAATAATTTCTAGTTAAAATTAAAAATAACTTTGCAGTGAAGAAATCCAAAGAAATCGTCGGAAGATATCAGAAATCGCTACATTTATCCATAATCAAAAAGAAAAATCGGAAGTAGCAGAGTCTTAGAACTTAGTAGTTTTATGATATTAGCAATTAGGTATACCTAACTATAGTTTATTACTATATATGTAAATATGTAATATGATGTTATATTATGAAAATCCGAAGTATAGTGTTTAATTTGTATATGTACAAAATACTTCTGATTTTTGAATGTTTTGAACATTAACAGATGATTACCAATCAATATCGCAACTTGGTATATATCGGTGGGTGTGCAAGCAAATATTATAGGGCCCATGTAGCCAAGGCTCTAAATACCTAATAAATTCTTAAAAAATATCAATTAATGTTTGTAATAATATACATTATTGTACATAGATGGGTGAGGAGCAATAAGTGACCTGCAGTTCCTTAAGACAAATTTTTCTATCTTATTCCACTAAGAAGGCAATAAACCTTCAGCTGCCACTACACAACAAAATTAAAAATATGATGATTAACTATTAAGATTATAATATTGGTGGTATTTAATATTATTCAGCATCCTGCCATTTAAAATTATATTTATTTTATGATTGTATTTAGAATTTTGTACTATATTAACAATTATGGTTTCAATGTATTCATTAATTTATATTTTTTGATGAAATAATATGAGACTATATTTCGTAAAACATCTTGTCAATTAAATTTATTAAACAGTCCTAATGATAATTAATATTTAATATTAATATATACCTAATACATAGGTATCTAGTTAATAATTTATACAAATAAATTACAATAAATATATTATATTCAATATAAACTAATATTACTTCTTGCAGTATGAAACAATTTTAAAAATTATCTAATAATATGCAGAATTGTGAAGGAAAGGTCGGTAGTATTTAATTAGATTTTATTATTAAGATCCTTTTAATATAAAATAAAAATAAAAAATATTGGAAAATATTAGATATTAAAATAAAACAATTTGTTTTGCTTTGAATTAGTTCCTGCTTTTTTAAAGTAATTCTTTTCCATTTAATCTAATAATTTATAAAAATTATATAAATAATATAATTTCTAAATACTCTTTATATAGAATTGTTATTATTAGTATTATTGAATAATAATGCTCCTATAGTCTAAAATTATTCATTGTGATGAGACACAGGAATAATAAGTTGTAATATTTAAAAAAAAAAATTCCAAATAGTTCGGCTACAGCCCACAGGCTTATTATTATGAATTAATTGGGGGCCCGGGACCTGGGAGTTTCTTGCACTCCTAGCACTCCCGGTAGTTGCAACACGATTACCAATGTAGGTATACCAAAACATAGTTTGAAAATATTAATAAATAGTTATTTATTTATTACAGTATTTTACTATACTAGCTATTAATAATCAAAGAATATTACTTATTGCAACAAATTGTCGTTGTGGCTTCTAGAATAAGAAAAAACCTCTTTTTTTGCAGCTGCAATTTTAGTTAAACATATTATTTTGACATTCACAACATTTATAACCTAGTCATCCAATTTTGGAGGCAGCAGTTGTAGCTTATCACAATTTTTATTTTTGCTATTCAAAAAATTGTATTGGAATGGCTGTTAAAGAAAAAATGCACAGCATATTAAATAAAAATCTATTTAAATTTATATATTTTGGATTAATAAATGAAAATTTTCTTTTAATAGCATTTTTATTTTTATTATTTAATACATTTAAATCTGATATTTTGAACAATCTAAGATTATTTTATTTGTTTACATCCACTTAACTATTTTAATAATTTAAATTTAAAGTTTAAACGTGATTTTGGTAAAAAAAATTGTATGTTTACTAATAAATGTAAATATTTAATGTATTAGTTATATTTTGTCTGTAATGTTTTTATAAATTTATCGTATAAATTTTTTTTGACGTTTTAAGAATGTAATTTTTTTTTGATTTAAACATAATTGGATGTTGGTTTGAAATTTCCTACAGTTGTTGCTTATGGATCAATTAATTACTATAAATACGAATTGTAAAAAAATTGAATGAAAAATTTCACATGATTTATATTATTTATATATATTAAATACAAAAAATTGGAATAGACCGTAGATCAAATGAAATTATATTTGAATGTGTTTAACGATGGCGAATTTAATATTGTGGTGGAGGTACGATCGTGCGATTTTGGATGAGATAAGGCTCATACGCTATCGCTTTTCAACCGCTCATCACACCTCCAAACATTATGTCGTAAAATTTACGACGTAAATACGCAATTCCATACACTACACGGCACGTACCGTAACCCGCGTAAATGAGTACTTAATAAACAATTAAAGCCTATCCGTGTTTGGATGCGAAATAATGGCATTTGCCATTCGCCTGTAATTATTAAATGTAATTAGGTATGTAAATGTACTTTCAGCGTGTTGCACCGTTTACATTGTGTACATTATTACTAAATCTATTGGCGGCAGTGTACAAGTGACGTTTAGGACAAGGCATCGACGACTTATCGTCACAGGTGGGTGGTAACCATAGACCTATACTGAGCTGACGCAGCGTCGCGCCGACGCACTAATACATTCTCTACTATCATTGCTACTACAATCTGCCTGCACATTCACCGTGACACCGTTTTCTATGGTTTTTTTACCGTCCTGCATCACGGCGCTATTCTCAGGTTTTTAAAACAATCTTCAATTTTTTTTTTTTTACCTTTTACGGTTTTTCTTTCTCTTGCCCGTCAACTATCTAAATCATCTAGCGTTCCGAAGAATACGTTTCACGACATTTTTCACCCAACAACGAACGAGCGAAAAACCGGCAACCCGCTCGATATCGTTCGCGGGATAGCGAAAACCTTTCGTCGACGACGTATCAGGCGTTTACCGCTTGTGACTTCTCAATTCATCCACTCAACATTTGCCTAGAACACTTGACAACCATTACCGGTGAGTGTTTTCTTTATGCTGCTATTATACAACAGTAGGTATGCAAAAGACGTTTTGGCTCAGTGACCGTTTGCGTCGTGTTGCTTTTATAATTATGATTTCTGATCTGCTGTGCGTGTTCAATTATCATTAGCCAGACGTCTTAAAAAAGGCATACCGACGACTGTAACCTACGTTTTGTTGTATACTTGTATTTGAATAGTATAAAGTCCAGTGATATTTAGTATGAGTGCATACCCGTCCTTCCTCCTCCCTTCTCACCACCTTTTAAATCAATCTCTACAATATTGTGTCTTGATATTATTCTACCGTTCTTGCCCTCAAAACGTAATCAAGCCACACCAGTCGGTTGAAGTGTCTAAAAATATGTGTTTACATAGATAAGACAAACATATTAAGCACCCCACAAATGTGACCAATTATCTGCTTATGAAGGTCTACTGACATAAGTCATGTTTAATGTTTCAAACATATATATATATATATATTTTATCAGATTGGTTATGACCAAACAGAGCCATTAATTGCACTTGTAATATGGTTATCCATCTAACAATTATTATTGTTAAGATCGCTAACTCCGTTTATCAACAAACATGTTGCGTCGTAACTATTATGTTTAGGAGATAATGTGCATGAATAGGAATATCTTTATCATAGTAAAAATAATTGAAATTTGAATATTATTATTATTTGAAATAATATTATGCCCTCTAAATTAGTTATATTATGATTTTACTGTGTTTAATCCATTAATATTTATGACCATAATTGAAGTTGTGTAGCACTGAACTGTTAACAATGGAATGTGCCTAGGACCAAAACAATTATTGATACAATCCAACAGTGCCATGTATATTCTTAATTCAATGTTTTCATTACTACTAAAAATACTATAATAATATTTATTATTTTTCATATCATTGAAATGATTTGAAAAATTAGTAAATGTAGCTGGTAGAATCAAAGTAGCAACTTTTTACTGTGAGATGTTTTTTGGTGTATGAATTAGGTAATACTATGTACGTTTCATATTTTGAGTTCAAAGGGTTATAGTTTGTATTTATCTTGGTATTTACTATGTGCAACTAATATGTTTACATTGTGAGGCTAAAATGATTATAAATTCACAAATGAAAATTATTGATAAGTAATAAAACTTGATTAGTAAGAAAATTAGTATCTTTAGACTTAACAACATCTAATAATCATGTTCTTGGTTAAATAGATTTAATTTTAATTTTATGTCCATGGCTATTTTCCAACCTAAACTTATTTTTGTATTTTTTTTATTTAGTTTCAATGTTGTATAGTAAAAAAAAAATTTGGTATGATAGCATTGAAACCCCAAAGATCTTGAATGTACAGTATAGCTCAGTCTATTATACTGACATTATGTGTTGTTAAGCTGAGATTAAGTGACAATGCACTCATATAATAATTATATAATTAAAGTTTCTACTACCATCAGAACTCTCCAGTGGCGTAAATTGGGTGGTGCAAATGTAGCAATTGCACTACCATATTTGAAATGTGATAGTGCAAGTTTATATTATTGCATCACCAGAAAATCATAAAAACTTAATTATCTACCTATAATTTCTATTTTCAAAAGAATACATTTGTTTTAAAAATTACAATTATGTATAAAATTTAATTTTCGTACAAGTGTCATTTTGTATCTATACCTTAAATCTTATTTCAACGATACAATTTTTTAAACAATTCACCGGCGATAAAATAACTTTTCTATTAGCAATTGATTAATTTGATGCAATATGTTTTAAAATAGAACGTCGATTAGGTTAAAAATAAAAAAAAATTTTATAGGTATCATAATAAAATAATTCAATACTTATTAGGTATTATTAATTTAACATAAAAATATTATATTTATTGGGTGGGGATTTTCAAACGAAATTAATGGTGGGTTAAAAATTAAAATACTTCTATGCACCACTAGAAATTGATGCCAATTTACGCCACTGGAACCCTCTATCATAGAACCATTTTAAATTAATAACATCTGTCTTTAAGTATAAGCGATCGCAATTTGTGGATACTTGTTTTCTATTATATACTATCATATGATTCAGGTACTTAAGTTTTCATTAAACTTTAAACTAATTTATACTTACTTAGAACAAACTTCCTTGAAGTAGTTTATTTAGATCAATAATAGATAAGTAGTGTTTTGTTTTGTTTAAAAAAAACCGTTTTTCAATAATTATTTATTAATGCTTTTGCATATTTTATAAAAGGTATTGTTATTTCACGATTGTTTCATTCAACTAATCTTAGATTCATTTTTTTCATTAGTTAAATTAATTTACTTGATGATAAATATCAACATAGTCACAATGCTGTGTGCATTCACTATCAACTCAAGGTAAATGTCTGGTAACTGTAGTTTTCATTTATTTATTTAATATTTATTTACATATTGTATCATAAGATAATAACCAAATCACAATTCATTTTTTGTTCAAACTTCTCTAAAAAAAAAAATCCAAAATCATATGGTCCGCTGATATTGTATATTTTCTTTTGATGTGAACAATGTTTTGTTGTAGTATAATTTCATTTTGATATCCAGTAAATATTGATTAAAACAAAATTATTAAATAATGTACTCATAAACTTTATATGCTAACTTAATATATTATAAATGTATAATATAAAATTATTAATTTTATGGTATTTTAAATAGTTATTAATTTATTTTTATTTTTATTAAGTTATTTTACGTTTTATACATTTATTTTCATTTAATTCAGATTCTACTTGAATTTCTAATGAACTTAAACTTGTTCGAGTCATTAAATTATGCATATTTTCATTAAATGATACTAACTTACTGTGTACCTACTTGAATTTACTTAAATGCATATTTAATAGTGAGGATATTTTTCAAAATGGCATTGAATCAATTTATGAATGGGGTTGTTATTAATTTTGATTTATCACATTCATAAATACACAATTCATGTACTAACATAGTAAATATTTTTAAAAAGCAGAAAATGTATTTACTTATAAATTTGATCTTTTGATCATTTCACTTTAAACATAAAATCATAGTACACAAAATTGGAATTCTGAACACAAATTTTTTATGCTGTATATTTTATATGATAATACATGTGGAAATGGTATCTTCAAGTATAAAGAAATCGCCATATGAAAGAAAAAAAAGTATAATGAAACATTTTCATATCTTGCTTTTAAAATACTCAAATAGGTCTAGCTCATTCACAGTTGATAGTATAGTATATTAATATTATTTTATGTGCTAAAACTTCTAAATTATAAATTCTGACTTTATAACACAAATTATATTCTACTTATTATATATTTATTAAATTAAATAAACTATAATTTTTAATAAAATATAACTATTATTATTAAGTTTTAAAGAGCTACAAAAATAAATTCAATTTATATAGTTACTGATTTATAGTAGAGCCCAGATTAATTTTTAAAACTTTTTATTTTTATTTTTTTTAAGTGTTATTTTTTTATTTTTAAATTAAAATATCGGGTTGTCTGGAAAGTTAGTTTCTGAAAGATAATTTTATATGATAATTATCACATTGTGGTTGTTATGGAAACCACATTCATGGCCGCTCACGAATGGAGAATAATTTTGATGTATATGAACATAGTCAAACGCGCAGAACGTGACAATTTTTCATGTATGCAGCCGTCGTTATCACATCAAAAATATTTACAAATTATATTAAACAGTAGGAACAATGAAAAATAAGTTTAAATAATTCACAATATTTTATTTTTTTTGTTTTACTTATTAATCTTGAAGTATATATAAAAAATTTGATCTTAATTATTTTAGTACACGCTTACTTGTTGATGATCACTAGTTAAGCATTTACTCATCATTTAAAATTATTTGCTATTTTCATAATGCAGTTGTAGAGTATTAATTTGAATTAGTAAACATAAGTTTAACATTCAAGATTCACAAAACATTTTAGTTAACATTAACAAAATATTATGAGACAGTATGTAGTTTAAGAAAAAAATAAAAACAAAATTTGTGATGTATGGCAAGATGAACTCTATTAATCTTGACATAAAAATAGATAGACAATCCATGAAACAAGTACTATATTTTTATTAAATTAGTATGTTATCTTACTGGAATTGTTCTTAGGTAAGAGTACATAGTTAATAAGATTGCACAAGTAAAGTGAAAGCTTTTTAAAATAAAATTCACTTACTGACCAGCATAGTATGGCCCAACTAAGGAAAAGTTCCTTAAAATATATACGTGACTCTAAATGGCTAAAAAACTTGGAACAACTTATAAAGAAGAAAAAAAGATCAAAGAAACTTATACTTTTTAAATTTGGTATTGCCGAAGGATGTTGATTAAATTGTACACAATAACAAACCTTGTATGTTTAGTTTATTATAAATTGCACAACTTGTCAAATGTCACATGACAACCAAGTATTAATTGTAGAAGAATTAAATAGAACAACAGGAAACTATCTTTGCATAATGTTAATGTTTGAAGGAACCAAATGATAAAGCACTTATTGCGCCTTAATGAAAATAATCAAGGATGGATTCCATGAATCAAACCATGATAGACATGAATAAAGATAGATACAAGAAATTCAAGTAAAAGTTAAAATAAGGGAAGCATGGAGAACTGTAAGCATACCAATCAAACAATTGAAGACAAAACAAAACTTTAAAATTACTTAGTTTAAATCAAATATGCTGCCAAAAACCAGTAATGTGCTATGGTCCTAAAACTTTAAGATTTCAACAGGCTATGTATAAGATATTCAAGAAAAAGGTAGCAAGGAAAGTCATAAAGAAAAATGTGAAATAACAAATTTTTGAAATACAGAAAATATAATGAAGTACTTAAATAGCAGGTTCTGATGGTTATGATATGTTGTAAGAATAAATAAGAAAAAAAAATACCAAAAAAATACCTAAACACATATTGCTTACAAGAGTGGAAAGGTTACCTAAGAAATAGATGGCTCAATGTGTTAAGAAGGATTATTGAAATGCTACTAAATGATTGAGTTGAATGGAAGAATTATTTTGGAAGCTAATGATTTTTGTGGTATGTAGTGTCTAAGAGTAGTAGCATTATTTTCTACGGTTAAAAATTATTTATTTAATAATAATTATGTAGTCAATTTTTTTTTAGCTAATTTCTATTGCAGAAGGGGCTGTTGGTCAAAAGAAATTCTTCCATCAACATTTTGATATAACCAAATAATTAAATTGTAATCATTTATTATACTATATCTATAGTATATTATTCTGTACATATGTTTTTATTTTTACAATATATTTTAACTGAAAAGTTTGACTCTAAATTATTTAGCTTTACTTCAGTTTTTCTATAGGTTTATACCATGAATACTAGAGATAAGGAGACCAAATCAGTAATCAATATATGTATCATGTTTCACTTATTATTATTCATTAGAATCGTACCCAGTCGTAGTCTTAAAAGAATATTTTGAATTTTAAACTTTTTTCATAGTAAACATCTTTTGAACTTAAATTGTATACTTAGGTGTACTTGAAAATAACCAGGTAATAAATAATGAATCATAAATCACATTTTATATTTCATTCAAATTCAAAAAAATCAATAAGAACGAACATTTTTTAGTAAAGAACGTATAATATGTGGTAAAATGTAGGCCCCTTATCAAACGACTCTCTTCTGGTGGCAGAATAACCATGCGACTTTAGTTAAGCCACTTTATAAACAGGCGGCTATAGAAGTTAGGTCTTCTTATCTCTAATCTTTATAGCTTACACTTATAATAACTTTTTTTTTTATAAGTGGTATAGATAATTATATAATAGTAAATCTGTCATATGAATTGTATATTATTAGGAGGTTCAAAAGATAGCATTGCGATAGATATTGAGTTATTCTTAAGAAAAAATAACAATTTCTTGCTTTTTCTTCAGCACTTTATATAATGTATGAGATATGAGATAATTAGTAATGATAAACTAAAGTTAAGTCTAAAATGTATGGATTCGTAGTTAAATACATAATACTTACATTTTATATCTAAAGTATTTATAGAATAATTTGAGTACAATAATTTTTATCTTTTAATAATTATTGTTTCAATTTGTTAATAAAAAATTATAGTTGTTTACAAAACAACAAACTTATCCGATAATGTGTGTATATAATCTTGTATAAATATATATAGTAGTCTTGGTGTCCAACATGAAAGAAATAGTGGTATGATCTAATTATTAAAAACAAAAATTGAATTTATATACCTATTTAAAAAGAAAAAATAACTAAATTAAGTTATTGTTGGCTATATTTAAATTTAAATTTAATTTACTAATATTAATATTTGATTTTGCAGTCATAAATTAGTTTATGATTTTTATATTAAATTGTTAAGACAACAATAAAAATAATATTTTTCTTAACATTTAATGTGTTCTGGAACACACCAAAAAACCTAATCTAACCTACATTCACTATTTAGTCTTTTTAGTAAAGAAACGACTATATTATAATGTCTAATAATAATAATTTAGTGTAAGCTAAACCACAATACCATGTAATTTTCATAACTCAACCCGAGTTGAAAAATCCTTTTAAATCCATACTAAGACTAGTTATTGAATTAAGTGTAATTGTTTTATTACTTGGTAACGTAAGATTAATTTGCATTATAATTTAATTAAGTATAATTTTTTTACAATTATAATACAGCATATTATTAACTATCAAGATCATAGACCCAAAATACTAAACTAACTACTTATGTATAAAGTTTATTATTTAAGTTTAAATAAAGATTTTTTTTGTACCTAACTATGTATTAAAATAACCTAGATCCTTGTGCAACTAAGTCACTACAATTACCCAATTACTTAATCATATAGGTTTAAAATAAAAATATTCATAAAGATCTATTGTGTTTTAAGTTCTACTTGCGGAAATTGATAAGTTATACTTAAATCTTAATTTTGAAAAGGGTTATTTAAATTTTAGGACCATAATGAGTTTTAAAATTAAAAACCCAAGGTTTATCAGATATTATTTTAAAATTTGGTAATAGGTATATTTACTATAAAATTTAGCATAAATAATTAATGGTGTCTTTAGAACATTTAATTTGCTAGGTTATGTGTTTGAATTATAACATTTCAGATTTGTGTGTAGCATCTTTTTAATACCTAGACTTAGAGAGCCTATATAATAAGAGAGTAGCCAACTGAGTGATAGCAGCCATTTTTTGTTCAAATATTACTAGTATATTCACAGAATTCTGTGGTATAGTATCTATGATTTGAACATAGAGTTCTTACTCTATGGATTTGAATATTTTGGACGAAAAATGGTGCTCATGATCAGTAATAACAAGATTGTGGACCAAAAATACTAAACTAACTATCCTAACTATAAACATGAAAAGTTTATTTTTAAGTTTAAATAAAGAATATTTTATAACTATGTATTAAGATAAATTATAGGCTCTTGTAAAACAAATTCAAGACAATTACCCGATTACTTAAAACACATTATAGGTTCATAGTAAAAATATTTTAATATTTAAAAATAAAAAATAGCAACAATCATATTAATAACGACCTTTTGTATTTTAAGTTTTACTTGAAGAAATAGATTAGTTATACTGAAATTTTAATTTTAAAGTGGGTTATTAAAATTTTAGATTTATAACTCATTTTAAAATCAAAAACTTGAGGTTTATCAGATATTATTTTAAAATTTGGTAATAGGTAGGTTTAGTTACTGCCAAATTTAACATAAAATATTAAATGGATTCTTTAGAACATTGAATTTTTTATGTTATGTGTTTAAAAGACAATAGATTCGGGGGTAGCATCTTTTTAACACTCAATGCATAATTGCCATTTTTCACCCACACTTATATTCCATTCTTGGTACATGGCCAGCTTATAATATATGCTATTAAAATGCTTACCCAACGATTGTGATAACTGATGAGTACCGGAACGAATCCCTCATTCCTACCATGGTACCATATCTAACTATCAACGTTGCTACTAGTTAACATTTTCATCTGCTTGCATTTGGAAGTGTATATTTAGCAGTAGAAGTGACTAAACAGTAAATTGTACGTTATCTCTGGTAGTTGCATTTAAAGTCACTGCTATGTGTAACTAGTGCTAATGCATTCAACAGACATATTTTTGTTGGAAATATGAATCAATGCATAATATAAAATAATACAGTAAAATCGTTTAGGTCCAGAATTGGTGCAAGTCTGTGCATACGTCACATCTTTATGCATTTTGTCATTAAATTATTATTATATTCTACGATACGTACCTTCTGTCCTTGTCTCCCGAAAGATCTGATCATTCTAATAGTCAAAAAGATTTTGACCACATCTTGTTTATACAAGTTGATGGGCAACAATATTATCTATGAATGTACATTATCAAATATAAGGGTACTAACAATAATATTTGTTTTTTTTTTTTTGCTATTTTTATTCAAGTAAAATAAATATTACTAATATAAAATGTATGCAGAAAAACTCTACCTAAATTATATTGCATAATCAAAGTAAAACGACTTAATAAAAACCAAGTATAATTTTTGGATTGTCTTACCTTGCAATTTCTTTGGTAATTATTTTTTTATTTTTATGTTTAATGGAATTGTCTGTTGAATTTATTCATTTTACTGCAGTTTTATAATGTTTTAAATAAATATATTTAATATTATATACAATAAAGTATGTTCCTAATATAAGCTATCTATGGATACATACAGATTAAGTATATTACTTGACTATTTCAATAGCTATGATAAAATAATAAATACTTTTGGTTACTGTTATTTAGTTAATAATGTGAAATAATGTTTCTAATAATAACAAAGAAAAATAATTTATTACAAATGCAACAGTGTATGTTATAATATCTTAAATTAATAAATTGCATTAAAATTAACTTAGTGCAGTGTACTATTTTTTAAATAATTATATCCAGAAATAACTGTTATTTGGATTTGATATCATGTTATTGATTATAGTAATTATTTTTAAAATTATATTAATTCAATGTTTAATAATGACATAATATTTTGTATTGTCATAATTTGATTAATGTAAATAAAATTTAAAACATTTTCAAAAACTTAGTTCATAATATAACACTTATGTTTAACAAAACAAATCTATGAAATAGAACTAAAAAAACCAATATATTTTTGAAAAAATTATCATTGTACTTAAGATTAAGATATCAAAAACAATGCTGATTTAAATGTGTCATTACATAATCTGGGTGGACTCAAATTTCTTATAAAATTAATAAGTGCTCCTATTTTCAAAATCAATTTTTAAGATGAAACTCTAGAAGGCGTTAAAGAGTTAAGACATTCTGACGGAAAATGGACTGCATCCTCTTTTTCTAAAACCATGTCAACTGAATATTAAATTTGCGATTATGCATCAAACTTAGAAAGGATCAAATCATTTAATTTATCGTCTTGTTTGTTTGTTGATGACAAAATAGCCTTTCCCTGAAACCATAGTAGTGATTTTAAATATCTGGATATACGTTGATATACCTAGTGGGTATTGAAGTACAGACACTTTTAATATTTATTTAAACATTTGTATCTTGAAATTTGCTGTTGCCTATTAAAAGTAAATCTTTGAAAAAATATTAATTATCTTCACCAGTACATACCATTCTCATATTATTTTTTAGTTTTAATATGGTTATATGGGGCCATAAGTAGGATGTAAAAAAATAGCAAAATATGGGCAACTGATCCATGGATTGAACTCGAGACACTTTCTACTAAATTGTATTGCTATTTAAATATTAACAAATTTACTTCTCTAAGGCACAAATTTGACTGTATCATAGAAATTGCATTAATCAAGTTTTACAAATAAATTATCACATAAACCTCCTTTGATTAATTGCCTATCCAACAGTGAAAACCGCTTCGAAATTCATTTAACCGTTTCAAAGTTATCACACAAAAAAAAATGTCTTCATATTATATATTATATAGATAAAAAGATTTTTGAATAAATTCAAGTTTCATTAGTTTTGATTTATTATTGATTTTATAATTATTAGTTATGTATTTATTTTGAGTTTACAAAAAATATAAAAATTCTTATTCCCCTCTCCCCCAATTATTAGAGCTTACAACTATTAAATTAATTTTAGTTTTCTCACAATAAGGTCAAATATAACATTTTGTAAAATTTAAAGTGGGTTCTAGACAAATTGGAAAGTATGAAACTTCAAACGATTGCAATTTTAACCTTATTTTTAAATTATTTTATCACTATAATATAAACTGTTAATTATTACTGAAATACATCATGCTATAAGCTATTATGTAGCTTGTTTAAAATATTTTCATAGTTTAAAAATGAAAAAAAAAAAATATTAGGTATTTCATAATTTTTCATTATTATCATTATTTTGTGACATTATAATTGATAGGTTCTTACTTAGCTAAATATAGTGATTTAGGCTGTTTTGAGCTCAATTATTTTAAATGTTATTATTACACATATATTTGAACTGATGATTATTGCTATACCTAATATAATATAATGTATCATAATGTTTATATTACATTATATTATTACAAACTTTTTTATATAATGAGTTTAAAACTTTCATAACAGTTGTTAAATTTATAAGATTAGATAAATTGTAATTGTATGATTTTGAGCATTTTTTTTTTTAATTTCCAAACCATAATTAATTCAACATTAATTTATTTTATATATTAATATAAAATATATATAAGTTACTAACATATTGATTACCTTTTATTCAAATATTTTGTCTCAAATAAAATATTTACATCCATTTTATTTCATGCCTTCTCCATTGCCTTTTTCCTAGTCAAACCTTGGAATAGTAAGTGCTTATACAAATAACAGTAGGTTAATTTAATTTGAATTTTTCACAAATCATTTTTCGTGTTAAAATTTATACCTACTAGTTTGAGTTGAAATCGCAAACCCAATCCCATAAATCGAAATCACCCTTCAATGTGTCCTTTTTTTCAACAAATGCATCCGATAAAACGTGGTTTTCTGAAATAACATAGGTATGAAGAAATTAAATGTACACTTTTGTCTTACCTGTTTAATGTCTTGATTTTAAACTCGTCCGTCAGTAAGTTTATTAATTATTAGTAGTTTTTCCGTAACCAATTGGCATCATTAACTAGTTTTGGGCGTAAGGCTAACTTTTAACGATTTTAAAAACACGTAAACGCTTAAATTTAATCCTTTGTTGTCGCGGCGATGGTGGGGGGGTACTCGGGGTGAGAGCGTGTAGCTTGTCTGTAAGTTGATGAGTGTCAGTGTGTCACTCTTATAATATTATGGTGTATTCCATTTTATTTTACCAGATCTGATAAGAATACATCCCATGGAGGAAAAATAATTAGAATACAAATGTTTAAACGCTTAATTATACCAGGCTAGAGAGCCTATATAATAATATATATTATACATATTATTATATATTAGGCTCTCTATACCAGGCTATAGACACTGTGTGATTTTGGCTAAATCGGATAATTTTGGCCTTGAACACGGTCTCCAGAAAGAAATGGCATACGTAACAAATAGGGATACACATTACTAACATCTAGTCGAATTACGGATACGGTTTTAATTTTTAGAATCCAATACTTCATACCGTAGGGATACAGTAGACAGATCAGCTGATTGAATGTCGTTTCCGTATTGTTCTGTGATTATATAATTTGTACGATTGTTATTTAAAAACTCGTCAGTATGGTATTGGTATGCATCAATAATATGATACAAATTTGCAAGTATTGAAGTTGACTTTTTTCTCGATTACTAGAAGCTGAATTAACATTTTCTCAAAATGGGAAAAATGCCAAATATGTTTTGATGAAAAATTATTAAACATTGATTAAAAAATATTTTTCATTACCTATTGAACTGATAGGTAGTATTTTTCCGATGTGTTGATAGTATATTTTCAGGTTTCAAATTCGTAAATTATTTTTCACGATTTTAAAATTGTTTTAAGACAATCACAATTGTGATTTATTTACTTAATGTGTTATAGTTATAATGAGTATGCATACTTTTATACTTTTCTATGGTTTAAGATTAGTTGATATAAAATGCTCTAATGCTAAATATTACCTAATTTATATACATAAATGCACCGATCACCAAATTTCATCACTGAATGATTGTCTGTTATTACAAATTAGGAAATAAAATTGATTAATAATTTGAAAACTACGCTTAACAAAAAAAACTAACATATCCACATTGCTATAATGCTAATTAAGAATCAAAATAAATAAATAAATAAACATTTTTGAGAACTGTGAACATAAAACATTTATTATTTTATATTTTCGTAGACCATGACGTATTGTACTATGCTTTAATATTATGTTGATTGCTGTTTTCACAATTTACTTGAAATAATTATAATGTTAGTATCTATTTAATTTAGAGTGATTGTAATTCTATTTATACTTATTAATACTAATAATACTATTACCTCGTATCCGCAATATGTTGTCTTACTAACACATACCATATCAGATTATACGTTCAGCAATTTCAATTCTGTGTTCTTATGTTTAAATATTCGAGTGAAATGAGCTATCCATCAAACCTAAAAATAAGAACATTATTATCTCTATTCTCTCATCTATTGCTACAAAATTAAATTTTTTAATGGTTTATGAGCATTTTAAAAAATTGATATTTTACATACCTACTCATAACTTGATTAAAAATTAAAATACCGTATTAAAATTTATAATAACACAGATAATATTCTCACCTTAAAGATTAATAGTAAGTAATTTTACTCCAATTCTTAAGCAAAACATAAAATTAGAATTGTTAAATGAATATTTTTGTATGGTAGGTAAGTAGGTAAATGTTAGAGCAGTGGTTCTCATACTTTTTAAGACTTTTACCCAAATTTTCTTCTAAAAATCTATTGCAACCAGCTATACTTCTATAGTTGTATAGTATATAGTCTATACAATTAAAAAAAAAAACATAAAATTCTTAA
The DNA here is from genome assembly GCF_020184175.1 of Aphis gossypii. NCBI lineage: Eukaryota > Metazoa > Arthropoda > Insecta > Hemiptera > Aphididae > Aphis > Aphis gossypii. Next base: position 36,952,076 of record NC_065533.1, read on the forward strand.
AATGTGTATAGTTAAAAAAAATTCTAGCGCTCCCCTCCCCCCTCAAAAAAAAAATTGACTCACGACCCACAGTTTGAGAAACGATGTGTTAAAGACATTGGACATTTTAAAATAAGCGCAATGGCGCAAAAGTATATAGTGCATTGTTGCAAGGGTGGTGAACGCCCCTACGTTCACAGAAAAGGTAATATGCAGTGATCTACACAAGGATACGCGACCAGCACTTCTGGGATTTCCATTTTTCCATCCGGCACTATTAGCGTTTTTCACTTTTCCGTCGTTGGACGGAAAAAGGTCACTTTCCAACGCTTCAACCGCGGTCAAAAATGAAACTTTTGGTGAAGGCGTGACAAAAAAAATTATATTAAATATAATATGTACATTAAAATTGAGAAACATTTTGCTATTATAGTGGTTTTTTTTTTTGTTAATTTTTCTCTGCGCATTTGTGTTTATATATACATTATACAATATTTTATAATATTTTTACAACCTAATGATGAACCATGAAATCTAGGTAGTCGTTTCAAACATTAGATACCAGTAAAGTTTTTATTTAGTTACATTTTTTATTCTTAAAAATATTAATTTATAAATGTCAATTGGTCAAACTATAAAATTTAAAAGACATAAAATGTTGACTGTTTTACTGTTGAGGTTCAAAAGAATATTTTTAACAAGTACATATATATTAGGCTTATTTCAGGAATAATTAAACATTAATGCTATAAATAAATAATTTTTGTTTAAAATTACTAACTATACATTTTTATTTTATAGGTATATCAAACTGGCGATCAACACCTCAATTATCTATAAAACTTAAGTTTTTTCAAGTTTAATTGTAAGTGATTTATAAATTCATAATTTAAAATATTTTGATTTATTTGTAATTAAGTTACTTAGCAAAACTTTAAGCAAAAGTAATTACTAGTAGGTGCCTTATTTTGTTTAATTTACCTTAGTTGGACCAATAGCCAATGTAAAAGTGCATTACATATAAATAAGAAATGTTCTAAAATATTTATAACCCTAATTTTTTCCAGTTATATATTTTATTATTATTTAATTTAATCTTAAAAGTGGACTATTATATGGTTATAATTAATTTTTTAGACTAAAAAATTTAATTTTCATATTCCGTTTTTAAATGCAATTAATTTTATTAGTCTATTTTTTTTTTCAAATTAATAAAGACTTAAATATTTCAAAAATTATTACATAATTTATACTTCATCAATTTTACTTTGTCCTTATTTACAGTCCTTAAAAAATTGATTCGTATCATATATAATCAATTTGTATGTTAAATACTTATTTTTTGAATTCTTTTAAATGTCATGTTTACATACCTATTTGTCCTACAGTAATTTATTTTTTTTTCAAAAATATTTTCATTTAGCTAGTATATTATAATATTCAAAATAACTTAATCATGAATATATACTATTTTATCACCTTAAAATTATAAACCTATAATTATACATTTGTTTTATAATTTTATATTTTTTTTTTCAAAAATATATTGTTAAACTTCTTTTTTTATTTTGATATGATAAAATGTTCCTAGTTTTATTCAATTTTTTTTGTTGGTTCTCACCGGCACGACTAAGTAATTTTTTTATTGAAGTATTATTTTAAATTTATAATTTATAATAATTTGTTTAGATTTCAATAATAACTAAATATTACATTTATTCAATTATTTACATAATTTATATGTGGTTTGATTATTCATTTATATGATGTAAACAACAAATATTTTTTTTAATATATAATATATCAGACATTGCCTATTACAATAGTCAATATTCATAAATCTTTAAATTGCTCAACATAATTAGCCTTTTCTTTTACATTATTTCAATGATTAGGAATAATAATTATACCAGTTATTCTATTTTTTGATAAACACGAATATATTATTTTTCCCATGTACTTATATATTTTAAGTAATTTCTTACTTGATATATTATCTGTGTGACTGTTATAGGTTCATAACTTATTATAAAATAACTACCTTAAAAATTTATGTTTATTATACTTTCTATGTTATAGTATTATAATATTCAACTTTTTGTTTTTGTTTTAGATTTCTCTGGCCATAAATTCATTGAAAAGGAATAAAAACGAAGGCATTATGGATAATGAACATCCACCGAATAATTTAAATCAAGCCAACTCACTTGCATTAATTGACGTTATAGAAGAAATGACAGTTGATAATGATAATCTTGAAAACTTCCTTCAGGAAGAATTTGATGAAGAAGCTTATGTCAATGAAGTATATATTGAAAATATAAATGTTGAAGAACAAATGGACACAAACTCAAATGAAGATTATTATATAAATAGTTTTGGATATTTCAAATACTCTGAGACAAAAACTTCTGATCTTTGTGATAATAATACTGGTAATACCTTTACTTCATCATTAAATAAAATAAAAAATAATGAAAATAGTGTCTCAAAGGAATTAGTTAATGATAGAAAATATGAAGCATCTACTTCTCATGGAAACAATGAAATTTATAAAAATTATAAAAGGTCGTTAAGTATTCATGAGGAGAGTAGTAACTCTGATAATATATCAGATTTCATTGGAAATGAAACGGATACTGATGACTTAATACATTCAATTACAAATAGTGAAAATAATGTTTTAAATAATGATCTAGAGTATAATACATCACATGAAATGGAAAGTCCAACCAATGATCAATCTCTGCCTAATGACTATGGTACAATTAAAATCGAAAGTGATGATGAGGATACCAGCAATGAACAGTTGAAACTTACACTATCCATTGTTGGTGAAGAATATTTAAGTAAAATAAATTATATACAAACACCTCAGAATAGGATTATGTTTCCTGGCTATAATGAGAAGGTTTTTGTAGAGTTGAAAAACTTAATCAGCAACAAAACACTAAATGATAATCTGGATACTTCTATGGTTTATGGTACCAGTAAAGTGCAAGATTTGTTAAGAGTATTTTTGCCAAATGCTTGGCTAAATGATCTCATAATACAACAATATATTAATCTTTTGATGAAAAAATGTAACAATAATAATATATTGGACTTAAATACATTCTTTTTTGAAGTTGTAACTCAATATGGGTTTGATGGATATATAATAAGATATTTAAAAAAAAAAAATTTACTCGATTACAATAAAATTATAGTTCCCACGCACTTGGATAACAATCACTGGTGCTTACTTGTAGTGGAGATTAACAAACGCAAAATAATTTATATTGATAGTTTGAGTTTTTTTGATATTGCTTTAGAAAAAATGAAGGTATTAGCATGTTTTTTAAATGAAGAATATCTTGAAAAAAAGCTGCATTTAAGAAATCGAAAGGACCTAACATGGAATATTTACATTGGGAAATCCCCGCGGCAGGAGAATTCAATTGATTGTGGTGTATTTTTATGCACTAACGCAAGATATTATGTTCTAGAAGAGCAGATAAACTTCAATCAGGGAGACATTCCCCTCATTCGACAAAGAATGTCGTATGAACTCATGCATAGCACATTGTTACCTACTCTATAATTATTTTTAACAGAACTATCATCAACATTTTAACAATAATTATATTGTATGTTAAAAATTATCAAGGCTGGGAATTAATAAATTAAAAGTTAAAATTAAGTTGAATTGTTAAGTTATTTTTAATTAAATTAATTAACTCGTTTCTTTTTTTTAAATTAACTTTTAACTCAGTAAAGTTACTTTTTTTAAGATTAATGTGTTAACTTCAAGTTAATTTTATTCAAACGAATAATGCAAATTTTTGAATGAGATTTTTAGAAAAGTACATTTATTGATACCTAGTTAATACTTTGATGTATCATTTTAAATTTTCATTCATTTTCTTGGGCGTAAAGAAAAACTATTTAATAAACATTACCATGTGTCTGGAATTTTTTATTATGCAAATTAAAACATTTTAATTTTAAATTAAGTTAAGTTACTTTTTTCAAAGTTAACCTTTAACTTAACAAATTAACAAAAAAAAAATATGTATAACTTTTAACTTAACTTTATTATTTTAAAATAACTTAACTAAACGAGTTAAAAAAAATCGTTAACTTACCTAGCTATGCAAATTATAATTGTGTACAACTAAATTTTAAGTTGTGCCCTACAATTAGATACAACTATACAAGCCAGGATAATGTTCTTTTTTAACTTGTATAAATATATCTGTATAGTTCTCAACCAATATCAATCTTACTCAGTCTTTTAATTATTTGTGATGTCATACTATATATAATACCTATATATATATATATATATATATATATATATATATAAGACTAGGCAAATTCACAATTTTTCTTAACTCGTTAAATTATTTTAAAATAATAAAGTTAAGTTAAAAGTTACTCAAAATTTTTTTTTGTTAACTGAAAAAAAAGTTACATCTTAGTTTAAAGTTAAAATATTCTAATTTTCTAATTTGCAAAATAAAAAAATTTAGACACATAATAATATTTATTAGATAATTTTTCTCTACGCTCAAACAAATTACTGGGGAAATTTAAAATGATTTATCAAAGTTTTAACTAGCTATCAAAAAACTTACTTTTCTAAAAATCTCATTCAAAAGTTATTCTTTGGCTGAAAATTAACTTTATTTTAATATTTTTGAATAAACCTAACTTGAAGTTTTAACTTAATTTCAACTTTTAATTTGTTAATGCCTAGCCTTCTAATAAAATATGTGACATTCACTGTGTTCAAATTTAAATCTAAACAGTTTATGGGAGATGACCAGTTCCATTTTGTTTTTGTAATAAATTTGATGGGTCTTTGTCTTAAGACTGCCACTAAAGTAAAATGTAAGACTGAATAATGTTTTTAATATACTGGATTTAAGCACCTTTTATGATTTTGGTCTAAAGACTTATATCGTTATTATCCACTGAAACGATTAATTTTAATATTGATCGCTTGAATTGCTTTAATTTTCTTTTGTTAAACATTATTTCTATCATTTTGTAACATTTTGTATGTATTAACTGTATATTATTAATATTGTTCATTATAATGGTATATGGTTATTTAATATTTCAGGCAATTCAAGTCTCATTTTAATATTTTGATGGTCAACAAATTTAATTATTATATCTTATCCCTCTAAAGTAATGCTACAATGATTTCACAAACTATCTGAATAAGCTTATTTCGTTTTAATGACTCAAATTTATAAAAGTCTTTTATGCTGCTTATGATAGAATTGTTATATTAATTTTAGCTTGGGTATTTATTTTCATTATCATTACTATTATTATTATTATTATTATATTATTATTATCATATTATTATTAAGGAAAGCTAAATGATAAAAAAAATATATTGTTTAATTAATATGAAAAATAAAAACATTATGTAATATAGCAGTTAACTTATACAATATGTTAATAATTAAAAGCAAAATTTAAGTTTTAGAAATATATTGCTTGTAATATCATATTAATATTATACTATCATTTAATTGCTTGAAAACATGTTTGTGTGCTTACTACTAAATTTATGTTATACTTTATATAATTTTAAAATGTAGTTTTAATTTAGAAAAAAATAAAGAAAAATGCTCGAAAGAACGTCCAAAAAAATGTGGTTCATTAATTCTAAAAAAATTAAAAATATTATATGGATAGAGAAAGTATTTTTTCTTTCATGTAATTGTATACCAGTAACAAGCCTACAATTCGATTTTGAGATTTAATATAATATGTTTCTTGTATTTTATATTTATTAACTGTTATAGATCTTAAAAAAACTTAAAATAATCATAATATTATTAAGCTAAAAGTTAATTTATGACAACCAAATAAATATTTATTTTCTTTTATTCAAATAGAAAATTTGTAATAAAATTCAAAATAATAATTTAAGTACAAGTAAATGATTAAAATATCTTAAATTACCAATTATTTTATATGATTAACAAATGTTTGAGTATCAGTATTATAGAGATTGATAGTAGCAAAGAAAATCTAAGAAATATTATAATATTTATTATTTATCAATTTATATGTTGATGCTAAGTAGATATAGGATGTTGATAACCTAAAAAAAAACACATAAAAATGCCCTAAAAAAATTCAAAAATATCTAGAAACTCTAAAAAATTCTATTAAAAATATCCAAATAAATCTACATAAATAAGTGAAACAAATTTATTTTAAAAATAATTATGTTAAGTATTAACATAACGTGATAATAATGTATGTATAGTAAATCTTATTGGTAAACAACAAATTTAATCACAAAAAAACCCACAATAATAATAATACAATTATGTTTTTGAATATTTTCCAAATTGTCTTAAGAATTTTAAATGTAATTTAATACTATTTACATCAGTATAATAATAATTGTAAAAAACACAATTAATTAAGACTTAATATTGATGTCACAATAAATATAATAGTTGATGTATACAAATCTTAGTGATCTAGTGAATTTAGCAATTAAAATTTTAAACCAGTTTTCAGTTATAAATTTAGTGATTATAATATAATGAATTTAAAAAACAACCATTGATTGTTTTCAAATGTTTTCAATATATTATAATAATAATTACAAGGTGGGAGACATGGTTCAGAGTAGTCGAATACTATTACAATAACTTTGATAAAATAAAAGAGGTTGTGTTAATGTTTGATCCTATTTCAGCAGTTTTTCTGTTCAAAAAGCAATAAAACAATTCAGCAAAGTTGATAAAAAAATAAATTAAATTTATATATATAAATTTTGGATTTTTGGAGGATAAAATAAAACAACTAAAAATGCGTAAAATTACTTTAATTCAAAATCTAAAACTCATAGAAAAATCTGTAGAGAGCACAACATAAATACAACTGTACAAGTATCATTGTAATAGCTGTTAAAGAAAAATGTACAGTGTATAAAATAAAAATCCTAGTTTAAATTCTATAAAATTAATAAGAGATGTCCATTGTGAAAAAAAGTAAGACATTATTGTAAACTGAACTCACTATTTTGGACATTGCAAAAATGATTTTTGCAATAATTACATCAGTTGAAGTTGGGCATTCCTTCAGTCAATAAAAATTTGTGTTAAAGCCAAATCGTAGAGCTTTCAATTTTGAAAAATTAGAGTATAATAATATTAGTTTATGATATAAAAAACAATAAGGTTCAATTTCATATGTTTTAATTGATTTGTCTTGTTTTTTTATTTTTATTTTTTTGTCATTTATAAAAATAATTTTAGTTTTTTTCAGTTATATTTTGATTTTAAAAATTTTTACAACCTTCCATATATTTTTTATTTTTTATCATATATAAAGCGATATTTTATTACATATTTAATCACATATTTTGACTTTTTTTATATATATATATAAATCTGAGACCTAGATATATTATTGTACTAAACACAAATAAATCTGCGAAATATAAATATTTGTATAATATATAGGTTAATGTTTATCCATTTACGTATTTTTTTTTTTCGCTTAATGATATGTTGCAAGGATAGATAGAATATTATATTATATGCTTTTCATAATTTTCTTGTAATAGCATTTTTATTTATATTATTTAATACATTTTAACATTTTATCTCGGATATTTTAAACAATCTGTAATTATTATATTTATTTACATCCACTTTACTATTCTCATATTTTAAATTTAAACATTATATTGGTAAACAGTTATCTAATAGTTGTAAATACTTGATATTTTAGTACTTTTTTGTCTATAATGCTTTTATCAATTTCTAGTATAATTTTTTTTTTTTGAAATTTTCAGAACATATATAATATATATATATGTATTTTAATTTATACCTGATATTTGTTTGAAAATTGATGTATTTATTACTTTGTGAATCAATTAATTATTATAAATTCTAATTGAATTTTTTTATAATAACTAATATTACATTAATGTAGTATTGTAAATTAAAATCAAGTAATAACAACATTCTTTAATAATATGAATTTGAATTTAATTAAAAAGCAAATAATTGAACAGTTACAATATAATATAGATAATATTATAAACTTATAAAAAATATAGAAGCATAAATGTAAAAGAGATGGTTTATGAGTCGATTAAAAATATAAAGGCTATACTGAAAAAATAATATGAAATTCAATTTATATAAATTATATATTAAAAAAAAATTGAAGATTTAAGTAGCACTGTTGAGAATACTGTCTTCTAACGATTTGTAAATGGTCATGTCAATATCCATCCTGGAAAAAAATAAGATATTTAAGTAATTGTACTAGCTTAGGCTTCATAAATAATAAGTATGGAATTAAAAAACTATTTCTTTTAACAAGTTTAAATAGAAATTATAATTGGTCGCAACATAATATAGTGACTAATAAATAGAATTATTGAAATAAAATAAGAAATTAAAAGTAAATCATTAAAAAACATTAAAATTGTTCTTGAATGTAATATAAGTAAAATTACATTCTAAGATAGATGTAGTAGAAGTAAAATTAATGCACTCAATGCTAATCATCACTAGCACAAGCAACTTGTCTATTATAATAACATTTTGATTAACACTACTTATTTACAACAATAACAAATAAGGAAAATATGAATATTAATAATGGTTCATTCTAATTGTAATTAACATAATGTGAACATTCTTGAATGTACAAAATAGTTCAATTTTAGAATACAATTGAACTTACTTTTTGAATTCATTAGCAACATCGTCTAATTTAGATGGTGGGCAGACCATTGCTGTTCTTGTATATGTTGGATTAAATAATGGCATCACATACTTATTCCCAATTAGTGGAAGTTCCTCAAGTGTTACTTCAGATATTTTCTTGATAAGTTTTCTAAACATGTGTCAAAATTATAAATAAGAATAATTTAACAATAACATGCAATTATGTTATTTAGTATTTACCTATTATAATCAGGCGACAAATTTCTAAAATGAAACAGTACAGACTGTGTAATTAAGTCACCTATTGACTTTTCTCTTTCTGCAATTTCAAAGATAACAGAACATTTTGCGGATTCAAATAGTGTTGAGTCCCAAACTGCACCATTGATTAAATGAGACTCCTGCCATAGAAAAATAACTTATTAAATCAATATATTAATTTAAACAATAACAATAATAAAACATTAATTTAATTTGTTGTTATAAATTATCTTGTCCGAATATTTTTATTATATTTGATAGAAAAAAAAAGAAAAAACCATTTCATGTAGACATATTATTATCAATGAACTTAGTGTATAGGTATATTAAATAAATATTGAGTTCAAATTTGATATTTTACAAAAAATAGTTCGATTAAACATACCATTATATTTTTAGTTTCTTTATATGCAGCAGGTACGTTTACGGAACGATAAAAATGTAGCAACAGTAATCCTTCATTGGGTCTTGGAGTAATACTATATGAATATGCATGACCAAGTCCACGAATATTTTTCCACATTGGCCCCTATCGAATGGAAAAAAGTTTAAAAAACAATTATGGGAAAAAATATTTTAATTTTTAATTTTATTTTTTTTATTCATAACATACTTCTAATTGTGTAAAATATTGCAAAAATACTAATAAAGCTGGCATATCTGGATGATTAAAGTCATCGATACAATCAGCTACTTGTATGAAATAACTTGATTCAATGGCACCCATACCAACAGCACAAGCTCGTATGGTACACTGATTATTAGGCAAAATATATTCATAGTCAAAAACAGTTTCAAATCTGCAACATATGTAAATACCATTTTATTTAAAATTTACATATATATAGTTATGCTTATTGACTTCATTACTCACGATTTTTCAGAACATTCAACATTTGGAGGAAGTAGTTTTTCTAATAGTGAAGATGCGTTAGGTTTAATTTCACACAATCGATCTAAATCAGCAGATAAATGCATTTTTATACTATTTGGATTGGCTAAAATCATTTTCACATTATTCAAATCATCGGTAACAGATGCCCACCCTTCATCAGATTCTATATAGTTTTGTAAATTTGACAAGAATTTATGTTGTCTCAATGTACTGCACGCATAGTGGTTGCTGTCTATACAAATAAAATAAAACAAAATTGTTTTAGTTTAAAACAATCTGTATCGTGAAATGCTTATACTAAATAATAGAAAACAAATTATTTATTATCTGCAACGACTTACTATTTTTATAGATTATATTACGCAATATATCTCTTAACATATGATTCCCATCTCTTCGATAACTTGAAACTTCGTTAATTATTTTTGTTAAAGTAATTGAAAATTTTTCTTTTGTTATTTCTGTATTGAACAAAAAATTATGCAGCCACTTGATGCCTTTATCATATTTTTCTGGCTCCAACTAAAAAAATTAAGAATTATTAAAATTGATTAAAAATTTTCACATGATTTATATTATTTATATATATTTTTCTTGAATGAAATAAATGTAATATGATTACTTGGAAGAATAATGAAATAACAGAAGAGAAAGTTCCACATAAAAAGTGAGATGATGATGACGTTCCTATTTCCGAGTTCCAAAACATAATATCTTTTTCTAATTCAGCAATAATATCAGTATGATGAATTTTAATACCATCGCAAATGACTGTACTTTTCATTAACAAATCAACCATAATTGGTAAATACATTCGAAGGTTCATGGGTAAATCTTTAGTATTGATAAAAGTATACATCTGCAAAACAAAAAATAGTTAAAAATTAACAAAATAATTAATTGATAGATTTTTAACTTTGCAAAAAATATACTTACATAGATAAAGTTACTTTTAATATTATCTACTTCCATGTATATGGGCGCATTAGTTATTTTAAATGAGTCATGTTGCTTTATAGAATTTGTGGAGAAAGTATTATATGAATAGAATTGTATGCATTCAATATTAGGAATTTTAAGTAATGTTAAAAGTTCTTTGGGTGGTTTTGTCTAAAACACAAACATTTATTAAGAATTTTTAAAAAATCAAAATAAATCCTAAAAATATTTTATAGCTCTTAGCTCTTACCTCACATTCAACTTTGGCATTCAATAATTCGACTGCCTTTTTTTTCAAGCCCTCTTCTCCTAATATTTTTTGTCGTTCTTGTACTCTTTCTTTTTCTTCATTAGCAAGCTCTTCTTGTTTTTTTATAGAAGGTATACCCCTAACAATGACTCTATTACCATTAATCAAATACTTTTCCAATATTCCTTTCCAAAACATGATTTCTTCATTATGCAATTGTTTTAGTATACTCATTTTATTCAATTTTTGTTCCAACTGAAATTATAAAAAAATATTCATATGAGAGTGTTACTAACATTTAATTTCTTGGAAATTTACATTAAATACAAATAATATTACTCACGTCAGTAGAAGAATTTCCATACAAAAAATCTTCTATAATTATTGAAGACAATTTTTCATGTGGGTAGTTATCTAAGTAACTCAATATATGTAGTTGATTTCTCTTAATAAATGTTCTTAATCTTGTCAAATCAAGATAACTCTCATCGATTAAAAGTTTATTAAATACTTCATCCAATTTTGAAGGTATTATTTCAGCTTCCATTTTTTCAATAGGAACGTTTTCAAAATTTATAGTTATAGAAGGTTCATTGTGAGCAGTCATATCAAAAGATACCTGTAAAAATATATATGCAATATTAAAATAAAAAATAAAAATAAATATATATATAAAGTTATAAAATATTTTATTAAACCTATTAATTTTACATTCATATAACTCTAATAGATTAAATAGTCAAAATAATCAAAAAACTACCATTTAAAAGTAAATAAATATCTATTAAGTAGTAGTAATAATGTATGGTACCATCACATTTTTATTTGTTAATTGAATCACTTTTTTAATTAAAAATAAAATAAAATGAAATTATTATGCCCATGCTCTTATAATAAAATTTTAGTACTAACTAATTTTATTTTTAATTATAACGTACATATCTTATACTTAGTTACATTTTATTAAAATATTCAAAATAAATAATTTATCAAGATAGTTTTTATATTATTGGACAGAATTTCTTTTTTGATTTTAGTGATGATTTCATTTTAAAGATCATATTATACAATCATTATCAGTGATAAAGATTAATAGGTCTTGGAAAAAATATTTTAAAATTTCTTAAATGCAATTTTTATATTTCTTACATCAGTGCAGAAGGGATCTGCAATTTCAACCATTTCTTTAGGTAAAGGACTTATTGGAGTATCTGTCAAGTATTTCAACAATAATTGACATGCAATATAACTAAAAAAAAAAAGAACAAATTTAGTACACATAATACCTTATTAAATATTAATATGCAAATAAACTATTTACTCTTTTAGGCAATTTGGGCCTCTAAACCCAACACTTATTATGCCATTGGTTTCTTCATCAGAAGGAAAAAGCACAGCATTATTTGAAGATACAGTTAATGGATCTACCGGATTTTGCCAAGGCCTGACATAATCTCCTCGATTACCCTGCAATATTAATAATTTATACATTATATTTTACATACAAATTCATAGTAAAAATATTTGAGTAAGTATCAATCTAATGAAAAAAAGAGTAACAATATAAAACCTTTGATAAAATCTTTTGAATGAACGGTTCTAATACATCAAACACAGAAGAATGATCTATTTTTCCACTAATAAGAAGTAATAAATTTTCAGGACGATAGAATGCATGGTGATATTTACGAATCTATAATAAATAAATACAATTAATTAATCAATAACTATCTAAAACATTTTTATTTAAAAACTAACATGTTGTTATATGATAAAACACTTGCTATTATAGTAGGTTCTACATATGAATAATTAATAAAAGAATACATAATTTCAATACAATAATTACCTTATTATTTGTAGTTGATTCCCTTAGGTTTTTCATAATACCCCCAGTTTCAGATTTATAGCCACATTTACCCGGATACAAATTTTCCAACATATTTCTTGATACAATACTTTCTCCAGTATTTTCCCTACCTTGCATTTCACAATACACAACACCAGCATCCTCTGCTTCATACGTTATATGGTGGACTTCAGTAATAAACCCACATTCCTAAATAATTAATTAAATAATTATCTTGTAGTATGTAAATAATTAAAAAATTCATACTTTAATTGTAGGGTATAATATATGGTCGAGGTAGACTGGAAGAAGTGATAGGAAACCTTCACTACCAGCTGTGCTGATTGTATAGCAAGTATGATCGACATCTGAGAAAATTGTAGTATAGTAAAAATTCAATAAGACTATTGTTTATTAATATTAAAGGAAAATAAACATTGTTTTTTACCTGTCCAAGCATTTGTGCCAGATGCAAGGCAGCGATTAGCCAATAAGTCAAGAACTCCTTTAAAAGGATAATCTTCAGATCCTAGAAATATTAAGTGTTCTAGTGTATGTGGAATACCATCACCATCGTGTGCTTCAGTAGCTATAAATAAATATTTGAAAAAAATGGTATACATTTTTTATTTTATTAATCTATCTAATCTACTGATGAATACAACTCATGCAAATTATTAACTGAAAGAAATAATGTTTTATCTAGGTATAAGCTAAAAATTGGTCATAAATAAAAGAATTAATGGAAAACAATTTTCTTGGTATGATTTTTTTGAAACTTGCAGCTCTATACGCTGTAATAATCATTTTAATATTACATATTTTTAAGACAGAGTTAAGTTAATGACATTATTTGATCTGGAAGATAACTTTGAATTTTAAAATTTAAATGCTAAACAATGCTTTTCAACTTTAGCTTAGCAAATAGTTTTTAATTAAAAGAAATTCAAGATTTTCATTTAAAATTTAATTTGTATAGCTAAATATTGTGTGTTCTAAGTAAGATTGAATGAGCTGTTGATTAGTTTAAATTATAAAGATAATTGTTTGAGAATTTACTATCAAAATAACAAAACTGCACTACTACTTAAGGGCAATCAGTGTGGCAGACAATATTTGCTTGATCCGGATTTTAGTGTTTATAAAAATGATTTAAGTATAATCGTCAATTTCTACCTGCCATCATAAAACATTTAATGTTATGTATGTCAATGAAGAATGAACACAATGCAAAATCAAATAACAACACAATTGCCCATGGTAATTGCATAGGCATTGTGGCCTGTGGGTTCTAGCAAATAGCTTATACAAACAATTTGCAATATAGTCATTGGTACCTACTTAAAACATTGAAAAACCGAGAAAAAAAAGAAAATATTTATGTGTTACCAAGAGTGAAATATCCTTGGACCAGCGGGCCCTCTATGTCACCGAAAACAACGGTGATGCCAGTGCGCAGACATTTGTACTTGTATATCGGTATCGCGGATTCAAGTTTTGAATAATTGATCAACTGAAAACGGTTAGAGTGCTTCTCGCTGAGCGTCACATCTACGGGAGCCATTCCACTGCGTTCGTTGTTCATAAGTAATTCTTTCAGAGACGACAAAGTCGGATTCACACAAAACCGGCCGACCGAAAGAAAAACAACAAGTCGGGCGGTCGAGCAGTTGGTGTGTTCCGAGCAAACGATTTAATTGACAGTTAATTTTTAGTAATCATATAATCAATCGTTAGCCGTAGAAACGAATCTTGAGTAAGACAATGTAACCACTACAAAACAAAATTGCAACGGAACAAGCCACGGTAAGATATAGCAAATACCGCCATACCGGGCGTTATCACACGTGGAACGCAGAGACAGTCGACCAATGATCATACACCAAACGAAACTACTTAAACGATTAACTGTGGTTACAGTATATTTAATAGTGGTGGCGGTACGATCACGCGATTTTGGATAAGATAAGGTTCATAGGCCGTCTCCCTTCTTACCGCACATCACACCTCCACACGTTATGACGTAAACGGTCATAGACTTATTATTATTATTATACAATATACCTACTTATTTTGCTTTAAGTCTATAATACGGTATATCATGCAAAACACGGCGCGTACTGTAACCCCGTGTAAATATGTAATAAACAATAAAAGTCTTTCGATGTTTGGATGCAAAATAATGGCATTATACCTCACTGTTTCGATTCATATTATGTAAATGATTCAATAGGCCTGAAGATTCAGCGGCATAATTCTAGTTTAGCTCTCAAGCGATGTTTTTTTTCAAATTGTGTGTTTTTGTATGCATAATTTAATGATACTTTTTAAAAAAGTCGCTCAATCTTCCTTTGGAAGTCAAGTTCAAAAAACTCGTTCCCATAAGCATCCAACTATATAGAAATTAATTCGAAAAATAAAAATGGAAATTTCCTCAGATGAAGCGAAATTAGCTCTAGATGTTGTAGGCGATTTAAGAACTAAGAAAACTAGGACTAACTCGGACCGCAGAAATACGTCTACAAAATTTATGTATACAAATATAAGCGGAAAAAATGGCAAAATCGGCATCTTAGATTTTTTAACAATAATATAAGAATCATGTATGATAAAAATATTTTGTTAATTTAAATAATATATATTTTAATATTTATATTTATATATAAAATAAAATTTTATATTTATGTTGTAATTGATATGGTAGTATGATGTAATGTAACTATTGTAGATATATGTTACCTATTTGAGTTATTTCATTATAAAATTTTATCATATTTTATTATATTTACTATTACTATATCATTTAAATAATTATATCGAAACGAGTGCGTTCAACTGCCAATCGTTACACAAATAAAAGGTAACACAAAATCAAGTCTATATTATTGAAGGTGAGACGTTTTACGTCGGGACTTTTTTTCCGCAATTTCATATACTCGTGTCCTATAATTATTATTCAAGTATGAAGTAATTCTCATACGACAAACAACTAACAAGTATGTAATGGTGGAGTAGTTGAAAACTATGCACACATTGCACACCTATTTCGTGCTCGTCGAAAATCATCTGTTAGTGTATACTGTTGTCTGTATGCCTGTTACTGTCTACCGAGTGTTAGTGTAAGTGTATGTCTGTAGTCTGTACGTAATCTATAAATTATAATAATGTTCTTTAAAACACGATAACAACCAAATATCTACGTGCCGTCGGCATTATTTACACCACGGTAAATATGCGGTATAGTAATTATATAATCTTTGACTATTTTGTGGTACAGACAGTACAGCGTTGTATTGCGGTGTCGTCGTGTCCAAACGTCGTCGTTGGGGGAAATGTGACGTTCCCAGCGTAGACAACATTATATTAATTAGGGCACTATAAACAATACTTTAAATAACAATAATATTATAAATAATAATAATAATATTATAATATTCGGGATAATATTTAGTGCCTTAATATTAATAATAAACCTAATGTCGGTTGTGTACAAGTGACGTTTGGGACAAACCATCGATGACCCATCGCCGCCGGTGGGTGGTAACCGGACGCGCCGACGCACTAATACACGCTCATACTATCTTTTTGTGGTAACCACACACTGCCTGCACGACTACACGTTCGCCATTCACGATACTAACGCCGACAAGGTTTTTTTTCCGTCATCTTGGTGAAATCGTCCTGCATCACGGCACTATACTCAGGTTTTTAAAACAATCATCTACTGTTTTTCTTTCTCTTGCCCGCCAACCATCTAAATCACACAACGTTCCGAAGAATACGTTTCACGACATTTTTTATCCAACTACGGCAACAGCGAAAAACCGACAATCGGCTCCACACCGCGGGATAGAGAAAATTTTTCGTCGACGACGTTACAGGCGTTTACCGCTTGTGACTTCTCAATTCATCCGCTCAACATTTGCCTAGTCCACTCCAAAACCACTACCGGTGAGTGTTTTCTCCTTATGCTGCTATTAAACAACAGTAGGTATGCTATGAATGTTTAGACTCGATGACCATTTACGTCGTGTCGCTTAAATGTTATGATTTCTGATCTGCCGCTCGATGTTTATTCGCTTGCGCGCGTTCAATTATCGTTGGCAAGACGTTTAAAAAAGACTTTTCGACGGCTGCCAACGACGTTTTGTTGTATTTGCGTAGTACAACGTCGTGTGGTATTTAGTATGAGTGCGTGCGCGTGCCTCCCCCTCACCACCCATCAAATCGATCACTTATATTGTCTTTTGGTATTATTCCACCATTTTCGCCTTATATTGTAAAGTCCACGGAAGTCACTTTTAACGTTTCAAACATTATATGTGTTTTATCAGTTTGGTTATAACCAAACAGAGACATAAATTGTATTGTATTATGGTTGTCCATCTAAAAATAAAATTGTTAAGATTGCTAATTCAGCTTGTGACCTAACACGTCAAGTCGTAACTATTATTTTTTCGAGATAATATGCATGAATAGCAATATCCTTATTATAGTAAAAATAATTGAAGTACTATGTGTTATGACCATAATTAAAGTTGTGTAGCACTGAACTGTTAACATGGAATGTGCCTAGGACCAAAACAATTTTCTACACAATGCAACACCACCATATATATTTTAATTTAATGTTTTCGTTGCTACTTAAAAATACAGTCGAGTCTTGATAACTCGAACTTCGAAAACCTCGATAACTCTAATTTTTTTTTTGTCCCTATGGAATTTTCATACACTCAACGCAATATTTTTAACTCGAAAAATACATAAGTTGAATGAATTTTTACCTCCCTTGAAGTTCAAGTTATCGAGACTCGACTGTATATAATATTTATTATTTTTCATTTGATTATAATAAAAATCGCAAATTGTGGATACTTGTTTTCTACTATAATTTGAGATGTTTTATTTATTAGTATAAATTCAAGTAACCATGGATCTTAAACAGTTTAACCACTCATATAAACACACAAATTAATTTTAAACTTTAAGTAGCAGCATTACATACCATCATAAGTAAGCCAATATAACTAATATAACTAATCATCGATAACCACCATATTATTTAATCTCTTATTGACATGTATATGTCTTATGGCTAGGGATCATTCTGTTAATTTGTGCGATACCGAGGATGTTACCAGTTAAAACAAGCATTATTTATAGTAACTGGTTGTTATAGCGACCAATTGCTATAACAAGAGATACATATGTACCGATATATCTGCACGTATGTAGATACTCTTTGTAAGAATGTTTCTCTCAGAATCTACTGTATATGAATAAGAATAATCATTTATCACTAATATGTTAACACAAAAGTGTATGTTTAGCAAAAATAAGAATACTGTATTTATGTATTAGATACCAATGATATACCTAGTTCTAAAATATAAACAACCACTATTTATTTAAACACCTATCATATGATTCAGGTACTTAAGTTTTCATTAAACTTAAAAACTAATTTATACTCGCCCAGAAAAAACTTCCTTGAAGTAGTTTATTTAGATAACTAATTTTTAATAATATTCTATTCAGATAAGTAGTGTTTTGTTTTGTTTAAAAAGAAACCGTTTTTCAATAATTATTTATTAATGCTTTTACATATTTTATAGAAGGTATCGCCATTTGATGATTATTTCATTCAACCAATCTTGGATTTATTTCAATTTGTTTCATTAGTTAAATTAATTTACTTGATGATAAATGTCGACATAGCCACAATGCTGTGTGCATTCAATATCAACTCAAGATAAATGTCTGGTAACTGTAGTTTTCATTTATTTATTTCAAAATTATTTACATACTACTTACTTCTAATAGAGAGTTTCATAGCTATACATGTTTTTAATTGAGGTTACTAAAGATACATACCTACAATTATGTTTTTAAAATTTCATTTTGACATCCAGTAAATATTGATTAAAACAAAATTATTAAATAATACACTCACAAACTTTATCTGCCAACTTAGTATATTATAAATGTATAATATAAAATTATTAATTTTATGGTATTTTAAATAGTTATTAATTTATTTTTATTTTTATTAAGTTATTTTACGTTTTATACATTTATTTTCATTTAATTCAGATTCAACTTGAATTTCTAATGAACTTAAACTTGTTCGAGTATTTAAATTGTGCATATTTTCATTAGATGATACTAACTTACTGTGTACCTACTTGAATTAACTTAAATACATATTTAATAGTGAGGATGTTTTTCAAAATGGCATTGAATCAATTTATGAATGGGGTTGTTATTAATTTTGATCTATCACATTCATATATTAACATAGTAGATATTTTTAAAAAGCAGAAAATGTATTTACTTATAAATTTGATATCTTGATCATTTCACTTCAAACAGAAAAACATAATACACAAAATTGGACTTCTGAACAAAAAATTTTTATGTCGTATATTTTGTAAGATAATACATGTGGAAATGGAGTCTACAAGTATAATGAAACATTTTCATATCTTGCTTTTAAAATAATCAAATAGGTCTAGCTCATTCACAGTTGATAGTATAGTATATAAATATTATTTTATATTTTTATGTGCTAAAATTTTTAAATTATAAATTCTGACTTTATAACACAAATTAACATCAAATTATATTCTACTTATTATTTATTTATTAAATTAAATAAGCTATAATTTTTAATAAAATACAACTATTATTATTAAGTTTTAAAGAGCTACAAAAATAAATTAAATTTATATAGTCACTGATTTATAGTAGAGCCCAGATTAATTTTTAAAACTTTTTATTTTTATTTTTTTTTTAAGTGTTATTTGTTTATTTTTAAATTAAAAAATCTGGTTGTCTGGAAAGTTGGTTTCTGAAAGATAATTTTATGTGATAATTATCACATTGTGGTTGTTATAGAAACTACATTAATGGCCGCTCACGAACGGAGAATAATTTTGATGTATATGAACATAGTCAAACGCGCAGAACGTGACAATTTTTCCTGCATGCAACCGCCGTTATCATATCAAAAATATTAACAAATTAAATTAAACATTAGGAACAATGAAAAATAAGTTTAAATAGTTCACAATATTTTAATTTTTTTGTTTTACTTATTAATCTTGAAGTATATATAAAAAAATTTGATCTTAATTATTTTAGTACACGCTTATTTGTTGATTATCACTAGTTAAGCATTTACTCATTTTATTACTATAAATGAACACTATTAATCTTGACAAAAAAATAGATAGACAATCCATGAAACAAGTACTATATTTTTATTAAATTAGTATGTTATCTTACTGGAATTGTTCTTAGGTGAGAGTACATAGTTAATAAGATTGCACAAGTTAAGTAAAAGCTTTTTAAAATAAAATTCACTTACTGACCAGCATAGTATGGCCCAACTAAGGAAAAGTTCCTTAAAATATATACGTGACTCTAAATGGCTAAAAAACTTGGAACAACTTATAGAGAAGAAAAAAAGATCAAAGAAACTTATACTTTTTAAATTTGGTATTGCCGAAGGATGTTGATTAAATTGTACACAATAACAAACCTTGTATGTTTAGTTTATTATAAATTGCACAACTTGTCAAATGTCACATGACAACCAAGTATTAATTGTAGAAGAATTAAATAGAACAACAGAAAACTATCTTTGCATAATGTTAATGTTTGAAGGAACCAAATGATAAAGCACTTATTGCGCCTTAATGAAAATAATCAAGGATGGATTCCATGAATCAAACCATGATAGACATGAATAAAGATAGATACAAGAAATTCAAGTAAAAGTTAAAATAAGGGAAGCATGGAGAACTGTAAGCATACCAATCAAACAATTGAAGACAAAACAAAACTTTAAAATTACATAGTTTAAATCAAATATGCTGCCAAAAACCAGTAATGTGCTATGGTCCTAAAACTTTAAAGAAAAATGTGAAATAACAAATTTTTGAAATACAGAAAATATAGTGAAGTACTTAAATAGCAGGTTCTGATGGTTATGATATGTTGTAAGAATAAATAAGAAAAAAATACCTAAACACATATTGCTTACAAGAGTGGAAGGGTTACCTAAGAAATAGATGGCTCAATGTGTAAAGAAGGATTATTGAAATGCTACTAAATGATTGAGTTGAATGGAAGAATTATTTTGGAAGCTAATGATATTTGTGGTATGTAGTGTCTAAGAGTAGTAGCATTATTTTCTACGGTTAAAAATTATTTATTTAATAATAATTATGTAGTCAATTTTTTTTTAGCAAATTTTGTATTGCAGAAGAGGCTGTTGGTCAAAAGAAATTCTTCCATCAACATTTTGATATAACCAAATAATTAAATTGTAATCATTTATTATACTATATCTATAGTATATTATTCTGTACATATGTTTTTATTTTTACAATATATTTTAACTGAAAAGTTTGACTCTAAATTATTTAGCTTTACTTCAGTTTTTCTATAAGTTTATACCATGAATATTAGAGATAAGGAGACCAAATCAGTAATCAATATATGTATCATGTTTCACTTATTATTATTCATTAGAATCGTACCCAGTCGTAGTCTTAAAAGAATATTGTGAATTTTAAACTTTTTTCATAGTAAACATCTTCTGAACTTAAATTGTATACTTAGGTGTACTTGAAAATAACCAGGTAATAAATAATGAATCATAAATCACATTTTATATTTCATTCAAATTCAAAAAAATCAATAAGAACGAACATTTTTTAGTAAAGAACGTATAATATGTGGTAAAATGTAGGCCTCTTATCAAACGACTCTCTTCTGGTGGCAGAATAACCATGCGACTTTAGTCAAGCCACTTTATAAACAGGCGGCTATAGCAGTTAAGTCTTCTTATCTCTAATCTTTATAGCTTACACTTATAATTTTTTTTTTTATAAGTGATATAGATAATTATGTAATAGTAAATCTGTTATATGAATTGTATATTATTAGGAGGTTTAAAAGATAGAATTGCGATAGATATTGAGTTATTCTTAAGAAAAAATAACAATTTCTTATTTTTTCTTCAGCACTTTATATAATATATGAGATATGAGATAATTAGTAATAATAAACTAAGGTAAGTCTAAAATGTATGGATTCGTAGTTAAATACATAATACTTACATTTTATATCTAAAGTATTTATAGAATAATTTGAGTACAATAATTTTTATCTTTTAATTATTGTTTCAATTTGTTTCATAAAACATTATAGTTGTTTATAGAACAACAAACTTATCCGATAATGTATAAGTATAATCTTGTATAAATATATACAGTAGTCTTGGTGTCCAATATGAAAGAAATAGTGGTATTATCTAATTATTAGCATTAATAACAAAAATTGAATACATATATTTAATAAGAAAAAATAACTAAATTAAGTTATTGTTGGCTATATTTAAATTTAAATTTAATTTACTAATATTAATATTTGATTTTGCAGCCATAAATTAGTTTATGATTTTTATATTAAATTGTTAAGACAACAATAAAAATAATATTTTTCATAACATTTAATGTGTTCTGGAACACACCAAAAAACCTTATCTAACCTACATTCACTATTTAGTCTTTTTAGTAAAGAAACGACTATATAATGTCTAATAATAATAATTTAGCGTAAGCTAAACCGCAATACCATGTAATTTTCATAACTCAACCCGAGTTGAAAAATCCTTTTAAATCCATACTAAGACTAGTTATTGAATTAAGTGTAATTTTTTTATTACTTGGTAACATAAGATTAATTTGCATTATAATTTAATTAAGTATAATTTTTTTACAATTATAATACAGCATATTATTAACTATCAAGATCATAGACCCAAAATACTGAACTAACTACTTTTGTATAAAGTTTATTATTTAAGTTTAAATAAAGACTTTTTTTAACTATGTATTAAAATAACCTAGATCCTTGTGCAACTAAGTCACTACAATTACCCAATTACTTAATCACATAGGTTTAAAATAAAAATATTCATAAAGATCTTTTGTGTTCTAAGTTCTAATAGCAGAAATTGATAAGTTATACTTAAATCTTAATTTTGAAAATGGTTATTAAATTTTTAGAACCATAATGAGTTTTAAAATTAAAAACCCAAGGTTTATCAGATATTATTTTAAAATTTGGTAATATGTATATTTACTATAAAATCTAGCATAAATATTTAATGGTGTCTTTAGAACATTTAATTTGCTAAGTTATGTGTTTGAATTATAACATTTCAGATTTGGGTGTAGCATCTTTTTAATACCTAGACTTAGAGAGCCTATATAATAAGAGAGTAACCAACTGGGTGATGGCAGCCATTTTTCGTTCAAATATTACTAGTATATTCACAGAATTCTGGGGTATAGTATCTATGATTTGAACATAGAGTTCTTACTTTATGGATTTAAATATTTTGGATGAAAAATGGTGCCCATGATCAGTAATAACAGCCAACCAATAGAAAACGTTCAGCTAGTTTGTCACTTTCTTATTATATAGGCTTTCTAACTAGACTCTTTTCACGGTACAAGTAAAAATCCCTAGTTCATAAATTTAATTTCCATATTTTAAATTTTACCAAGGCTATATTTAAGAATTCAGTGTTTTTCTTCTATGTAGAACACCATATTTTGAGATAATAAACTGTTTTTTACTTTTTTGATTAATAATTTATTTCAATATGTTAAAACAAGTTTACATTGTTGATATCCATATTTTATGACTTATGTGCGTACCTATTAATCGTATAAGATTCTGAACAGAGTTTGTACTGATTTTACAATGATTTGTTTTTTTGTTTATGAAATACTTGTAATCTATAGCTAAATGAGAAAATACATCATATATAGAATTTATGTTTTGGTATCCATGCCTTATAACTCGCAAGTCCGTTCATAATACATTAATTATATACTTGAAATGTGATTTAACTAAATCAAAGCCTAATCGGCATTATTCTGCAGGTAGGTGAAATCACTAAAACTTATTTTTCATGTAGGATAGAAACTTTGTTACAAGAAAAATATTAAATTATCATAGAAAACCTACACATTTTATATTAAATAATATGCGGAATAATTAGTTTCATGGTATTGTGGTTTAGGTAACTGTCGGTACTGAGTAACTATTCAAAACAAAAAATGAAGAAATACTTAGCACTTAATGTTTTTAGGATGCTTACAATATTGAGTATTACTTAACATTTTCGTCTTATGGATCGATATATCATTGATGTAATATTATCTAATTCATGGAAGAAAAAGTTTAATAAATTATGTTATTTTTTTGCCATCTCTAGTGGTAATTTATTAATTGATATAAGGTGTAAATAAATTAAATTGGTTATTTGTATAGGTGGGACTAGATGAGTATCATAAACTAAAGTATAACCATATATTAATATATATACTAAACTTATTATACATATCTGTGAGTAAAACAGACTAATATTGGACAGTTAGGCAATCACTGATGATCAGAATTGTTTACAGCAGCGGTGAACCCTAATGCTAAGTGCAGCTCCAGCCCAACCAAAAAAATTTGTTCTTTTTATATATTTTATATTAAATTATAAATTATTATAATTAAGAGTATATTTTCACAAATATAGTATTACAATGATGATTGTCTTTATCCAAATTTTTTTGCAATAATGTTATGTGACTTATAAATTTATATTTATCAATAATACGTGACTAAGTTTTGGGGCAATCACTGGAAACCGATTCCTTATTTCGTTGAAAACTATTTCAAGATTTTACATTATAAGTACTTCCTAGCGTTTACGTCGAATCGACTTAAAATGGTAACTACGATCATAATAATAATTAATACCGTCTGTGGCATGAAAAGTTGCGTTTATAGTCAGTCACTGCATTATAGTAGTGGTGATGCATTCAACAGACATATTTTTGTTGAAATTATGAATCAATGCATGATATAAAATAATACAGTAAAATCAATAAGGTCCAGAATTTGTGCAAGTCTGTGCACACGTAACTTCCTTACCCATAAGGTCATTAAGTTATTATTATATGCTATGTACGTACCTTCTATCTTTGTCACCCGAAGGATTTGATCATTCTATTCTAATTGTCAAAAGTTTCGATCATATCTTGTTTACACAATAAGTTGATAGGCAACAATATTATATTATTGCATAATCCTCTGCGTAATCACAATAAAAAAATGTAAAATAACTTAACATAAACCTAGTATAATTTTTGTAATGTCTTATCTTGCAGTTCCTTTATTAATTATTTTTTGATATTTATATTTAAAAGAATTGTCGGTTGAATTTATTAATTGTACTAACATTAAATATTATGTACTATAAAGTATGTTTCTAATCTAAGCTATCTATGGATCACAGATTAAGTATATAACTTGACTATTTCAACAATAAAATAATAATACATACAAGGCTGGTTACGTGAGATAATGTTTGTTAATAATACCTAAAAATAATAATTTGTTATAAATACAACAGTGTATGTTAAAATATCTTAAAGTAATAAATTTCATTAAAATTAACTTAGTGCAGTACTTATAATATTTTTAAAATAATATGCTATCCAGAAGTAACTGTTATTTGAATTGGTTATCATGTTATTGATTATAGTAATTATTTGTAAAATTATATTAATTCAATGTTTAATACTGACGTAATATTTTGTATTAACATCATTTGATTAATGTGAAAAAATTTTCAAAATATTAGTTCATAACTCAACACGTCTTATGTTTAACAAAACAAAGTCATCTAATAGAACAAAAGAAATTGATTAAATTATTGAAAAACAATTAGCTTTGTACTTAAGATTCAGACATCAAAAACCATGTTGATTTAAATTCAAAGTGTAAGGTAAGTTGTTGATTTTTAAATTAAAATTCTAGTGTAAAGAAAAATATTAACAATAATTATTATATAATATTTTTATAATTATTTAAAAAAAATACATTTTATACTTACTATTATTTACTTTAATTTTAGAGAGAACCAACTCAATTTCTTACAATCAACATAGAAAAACCATTACGAATAAAATTATAATTAATGTTAAATAATAAGAAGATTAATACAACTATAACTAAAAGAAGTATTAATGGGTATTAGAAATATAGATAAATACAAATGACGAAAACAAATTTAAAATGGAATAACAGTTAACAAGAAGAAACAATGGTTGTAAAAATCTAACTCATATTTAAAAACTGAATCACACTATTCGTGATAATTCAAACCAAAAAAAAAAATTATTGTCTGGTATCAATTATTAAATAAAAAATCAAAGGAAACTTAAATAAAAGAAACCTTTAATTCAATAATGTACAAAATTACAAAATTGATTTTTTCATTATAATTATATAGAATGTCTGGAAAAAATCCTAAAGAAAAAATTATTAGTAATTATTTTTGCATTTAATATCATTTTATACACAATAAAACCATAGTTTAGATAAGCTAAATATAATTTTAATAATGTTCCCAATTTATTTCATTTAAATAAAAATAAAGTATCATGTGCATATTTTCTTGAAACTTTAAAAACCAATAGTATTTTAAATTATAATTTTAGTTTTTTTTTTTTTTATTCAACCTATCTTTAATTCTTAGAACAGTAAAGTTGGTAGTATATAAAATTAATTTTAAGTTATTATTGTATAAATTGGCAAATTTATAGTTGTATTATTATTTAGTTTTAAAATTTCTCTTACATTAATGCATTACCTTAAAAAAAGTAATTTATGTGTATACAAAGGAATACAATTGTTTTTAAATTTTATAATTTTATATTGTATACATTATGTTTTCTCTCTAAACATGTTTCAATAGTGTGATAAATGCTTATAATTAAAAATATTAAGATATTTTACTAAGTTTTTTTTATAATATTTAATTATATTGTATGTATCTAAATCTTAAAAAAAAACTGTTCTTATTTTAGATAAATATTATGTAGTTCTTAGCCACATTTTACCATATTGTATAATGGTAAGATGGAGACAACACAAGTGGTGTCCTCTTAATATAATATTATATTTAGTTGGTTTATAATGTTAGCACAATTTTACAATAACTAATGACTGTGATATAGTATCACGTGTAGTTTGGTTATAATATTAAAATGTAAAAGAAATGTAAAAACTAAAAGATAATTATTTAACCATTTCAAAAATAATATTGTCACTGTTTATTTTTATAAGAATAAAATATATCTATAAGATGTTACAAATTGTTTTTTTAAACTGTACAATTTTGTATTTCACTAATTAAATATTATATACTAATATATATATCTTATTTTTATTGGTCCAAATAATGCTTGAAGAATAACTCTTATATAATTTTTTTGTCATCCATAACAAATAACTTTAATACAATAAGTAAAAAAAAAATTTGACTAAATTTAACTTAACCTTACCTAAGTGTCACTTCTTTTAATTTATCATTTATTGTATAATTATTAGGTATGTCTCTATATTAAGCCAACAAAAAATATAAAAATATAATTTTATTTTTTTTTATTTTTGCCAAATTATTAGAGCTTACAACAATTATATCGATTTTAGTTTTCTCTCAATATAATAAGGTCAAATATAACATTTTGTTTAATTTAAAGTGGGTTCTAGACGAATAAGAAAATATGAAACTAACTTCAAAGGGTTGCAATTTTAATCTTAATTTATTAAATTTTTTATATATAATATAAACTGTTAATTATTACCGAAATACACAATACTATAAACTACTATGTAGTTTGTCTTAAATATTTTCCTAGTTTAAAAATTAGTGGTCGAGTTAGTAACGCTCTGCTATATAGTAGGTCACTATAATTGATGTATTAAATTTGAATCCAATGTTAGGTATCATTGTATAGGAAAAATGATTCTGAACAAAGATGATTTGTCAGCCTTGGATATAATTTCCAGTAGTTGGTTTAAAAAGTGGTTTATGTTTAAATGGCCTGAATAAACCATAATTTAAGTTCTTTTATAATTATTGTTAGCCAAACTTATGGAAAATTTTGCATTAAATGTTCAACTATTAGCTATTTATACAAAACAATTTTATTAATTATACCTACCAAATGATTTTGACAAATTTTTGTGAATATAAAAATAACTTATGAGAAACTTAGTATTAAATCTTCAAGCATTTTGAATATATATAATATATATCAATATTTCAAATGTCTATAAATAACTTTAAAATAAGCAAAATGTTTTTAAATTTTGTAAAAATTTCGAATTCAAATGCACTTAAAATTTGTCCTATGATGATGCTTCAATTTTTCTTTATAGCTATTTGAAGGAAAATTTATTGTTAAATTTTTTAACATAAGATATAAACACGAAAATTGTATGATTTATCAACTTCAAAATTACTTTCAAATTTTAAAATTTTTGACATATTTCGTAGATTTGAACTATAAACCCTAACATAAAAAATTGTGACTAATAATTTTTGATTTTTTTAACTACACTACAATAATAACAATTCATAAGGAAACTTGCATTAAATTATCAAGTTTTTTGGACATCCAAAATTTTTTTATCACTTCAAAAAAAATTTCTTAGAAAAATCGAAAATTTCAGTTGTCAAAAAATAGCTCAAAAATTCTAAATATTTTGAAAGTTTATCTGTACATAGATAACACTAATATAAACATTTGGTGAAAATTTCAAGTATTTACAGTGATTCATTTTTGAATTACAGCCATATAAAATAATCGACTTTTTTGAAAACTGTTGGAAAGTATACACTTTTGACATCTATAATTAACCAAGGATATATTCACTTTGCCATCGGAAATTACCCCCAAAATTTGAAATTGAAGCATTATTTTGACAAGTTATGCTGTACACACACACACAAAACACACATCTTTGAAAAATCAATACATTCATCACTTCGTTCAGAATCTAAAATGAAAAAAAAAATGTATAGCTTAAATTATTATTTTGTTGCCATATAATTAATAGGTTCTTTGGTAGATTCTTACTTGAGTTAGTCAGGTTGTATTAAAGTCATTCCACTTGGCGTTGGCCGTGAGACTCTTATGATTATGCAAACAGTATATTATCAGGTGGATACCATACCCCGTAAGATGTGTATGTAAGTTTATAATTTCTAACCTTTAAGTTTCTAAATTAAATCAATTTTTTTAGTATGGTGAATAAGATATAATAAAGTGCCATCTCGTGGTTTTTTATAGTTGGTAAAACAATGTGACTTATTTAATTATTTATTTTTATTTTTTCTCTAATGTATTACTACCGATTTCAACCCTTTAAAATCGGGCGACGTGGTGTCACTTAAGAATGTATTTGGAACAATTCTGTGAAAAAAAGTTAAATAGTGAAGTCACAAATGTGACAAATGAGTACATTAAAAAGGCCAGTTCTTTTAAATAATAATTATTTTTGAAATTTTAATAGTCAAGTACCAAACATTGAAATGTAAATTTATAATAATAATAGTATGGAGTTTTTCTTAATTTTTTATGAAATAAATTTTAAACTTTCATAGTTGTTGTTATATTTATAATATAGGGTAGTTGTAACTGTATGATTTTGGGAAGTTAATTATTTTTTTAATTTCCATAAATAATTTTACATTAATTAATTTTTATAGGTATTAATATATAAAAATATATAGATAGCTGGTTACTAAAATATTGATTACCTTTTATTAAAATACTATGTCTCAAATAAAATGTTAGTATTAATTTTATTTCATGCCTTCTCCATTATTTTAATTGTTATACTACACATAAATACCTTTAAACTAATGATTATTTCTATACCTAACCTAATATAATATTATGTATCATAATGTTTATATTACATTATATTATAACACATTTTTTAATAGTGAGTTTGATACTTTCATTGCAGTTGTTAAATTTATGAGATTTGGTGAATTGTAACTGTATGATTTTAGGCATTTTTTTTTTATTTCCAACCCATAGATAATTCTACATTAATTTATTTTCATATTAATATATAAAAATATATAAGTTACTAACATATTGATTACCTTTTGTTCAAATATTTTGTTTCAAATAAAATATTTGCATCCATGTTATTTCATGCCTTCTCCATTAAAGTGACCTTTCCTAGTTAAATCTTGGAATAGTAAGTTCTTATAGAAAAGACAAGGGGTTTATTTTGATTACATCAAACCATTTTTCGTGTTAGCATTATACTAGTTAAAGTTGAAATCGCAAACAAATCCCATAATTGAAATCACTCTTCAATTTTTCAGCAAATGCGTCCGATAAAACGTGGTTTTCTGAAATAACATATGAGGAAATTAAATGTACACTTTTGTCTTACCTGTTTCAAGTCGTGATTTTAAACCCGTCGGTCAGCAAGTTCATTAGTACTTTTTAAAAAAAAAACTGATTTTTAAAAACTGATTTTTAAAAACACTTAAACGCTTAAACGTAATCCTTTGTTGTCTCAGTGATGGGCGGGAGGTGAAAGGGTGAATGGCGAATGAGATTGAAGCTTGTCTACTAATGCGTGTCACTCGTAAAATAAAATTCCTAATAGTACATTTCATTTTATTTTACCAAATTTGATAAGAATATATTTCATGGAGGAAAAATAACTCGAACACAAAATGTTTATAATATTGTGCTTTATTGTAAGTTGTACTGGTTGTACCATAGCAGGCTGGCAAATATTATACTACGGTATTATATATAACCGGTAAGCAGCTGTGTACATCGTATCGTATGAGATGGGGCATCCCCCTCCATGTACACATTCATGATTTTTCCGAGTACTTGTTTTAACCTTTATCAATGATTTTAAATTTTCCCTCATTAATTTGAAAAGTACTAGATATCTGACTACAAATTTTTACTGTTTAATAATATCGAAACCGATACTTTTTATTCAAGGGATAAATGTTTAAAATAATACAGCGATAATCTGCAAATCTTATTTCAATAATATAATTATTATACTTTTTAAACAGTTGTCTTAAAATTCTTTGATGTGTTAAACTTGATTACACTGTATCAATATTAATAGGTATATCGTGTATGTGTAAATTACAATCAGTTTTTGACCTGAACTCCATTTTCATAATAATCATTTGTACAATTATTATTTAAAAATTCGTTAGTATTGACAAAAGAATTATAACAAAAAATTTACGTTAAATTTGGTGATGATAACTCACCTCCTTCGCGTGCCTCGGAGGGTTGAACATTTATAAAAAAGGTTTTTTATGGTTTTTTATATTTTACTTGAAAACAGTAGCAAATACAATAAAAACACAAATAAGCTTTATTCAAGAACAAAATTTCCTATAAATAATTTTCATATCTAGTTTCTTCTAAATCCATTGTTTTCTTTGGAAATAATAAAAAACTAAATATCTTATTAATAGGCATAAATTTAGGTTTTGTGGTTTTTTAAACATATTTTACTATTGGTTAATGATACAATAAAACGTTATAGTACATGCGAATCAAATTACATTTTCTACTTATTATGTCATGAGTCGACTGATATTATTGAAAGTTAATCTATAATCTCATAATTATATGTTTTATACTATAGGTACGTCTATACACTATAGTCTATAGGTACCTAGTTTAATATAATTTTGCTTATAACTTTATCGACATTATAATAAATGAAATGTGGGGATAAAATTAAACTTATCGATAGTTATGGACTATATAGTCAATTAATATTCTCGTAATAAATAGCCTTGGATCTACAATTTATATTTTAGTCAATTACTTTGATCATTTCGTGTAGGTATTAACAATTTTGAAGTAATTAATTTAAGTAAAAGTTTGTATAATATTATTGCTTCAAAATCTTTTATATAAAATACCTCGACAACAAATTGATCTATGAATAGGTACCTAATCAAATTACCGGTATATACATTGTAAGTAGCAGGCGCGTACCCAAAAAAATATTTTTTTTTTTGGGGGGGGGGATTGGTAGTAAATTTTTATTCTTATATAATCTAACCTTTATTAAATTATTAAATTTATTAAATTTCCGGGTGGGGGGAGTTGAACCCCTAGAAACCCCCCTTGTATACGCGCCTGGTATGTAGTTTATATTATACGTGTTATACAGTAAAATATCATTAATTCGGACCTCATTAGTCAGGACTGGCGGAATTCGCTTAATCCGGACAGCCGTTTTTAATACATAAATTACTCTAGTACATGCTAAAAAGATGCTAAAAGGTGTGCCTTAATACTATATGTATGGACCTATATTTAATGATTATAATACAATTATGTACTATTTTTTGGATTTAATGTTTTCAGATATATGAATTAGACTAAAATTTGTATAGTTTATTTATTTTTTAAATTTATAATTGACGATTTTTGGTTATTTTGTTTAATCCGGACTTTCATTAATTTGGATAACCTAGGCCCCAATTAGTCCGGATTAATTTTAAAATTGTCTTGTGATATATTTACTATATATGTAATAGTTATAATAAGTATGCATACTTTTATACTGTTCTGTGCTAATTTCATAGACTATTGTTAAAAAATAAATTTTATTCTTTTAAAATATTAATTTGCAAATATCAAATTGTCAAAATATATAATTTTGACTGTTTTACTGTAGAGGTTAAATTTAAGAATACTTATAACAAGTCCATAATATATATTAGACTTATTTGAGGAATAATTAAACATTAATGATATAAATAAATTTATATTTTTTTATTTAAAATTATTAATCATATATTTTTATATTATAGGTATCTTAAACTGGTGATCAACATTATTCATAAAACTTCGGTTTCTTCAAGTTTAATTGTAAGTGATTTATAAATTCATAATTTAAAATATCTTGATTTATTTATAATTAAGTTACTCAGCAAAACTTTAAGTAAAAGTAATTAAGAAATGTTCTAAAATATTTATAATCCTAATTTTTACCAATTATATATTCAATTATTATTAAATTTAATCAAAATATCTTAAAAATGGTAGAAATGGTTGTAATTAATTTTTTAAATTAAAAAAATTTTAATTTCTAATATTTATCGTATTAAATATGATATGATAAAATGTTCCTAGTTTATTCAATTTTTTGTTGGTTCTCACTGCCACGATTAAGTAATTTTTTTATTGAAATATTATTTTAAATTTATAATTTATAATAATTTGTTTAGATTTCAATTATAACTAAACATTACACATATTCAATTATTTACATAATTTATATGTGGTTTGATTATTCATTTATATGACGTAAACAACAAATATTTGTTTTAATATATATCAGACATTGTCTATTACAATAGTCAATATTCATAAATCTTTAAATTGCTCAACATAATTAGACTTTTCTTTTACATTATTTCAATGACTAGGAATAATAATTTACCAATTATTCTATTTTTTGATAAACACGATTATATTATTTTTCCCATTTACTTATATATTTTAAATAATTTCTTATTTAATATACTATCTGTGTGACCGTTATAGGTTCATAACTTATTTGAAAATAACTACCTTAAAAATGCATGTTTATTATACTTTCTATGTTATAGTATTATAATATTCAACCTTTTGTTTTTGTTTCAGACTTCTTTGGCCATAAATTCATTGAAAAGGAATAAAAACAAAGGCATTATGGATAATGAACATCTATCGAATAATTTAAATCAAGCCAACTCACTTGAATTAATTGAAGTTATAGAAGAAATGACAGTTGATAATGATATTCTTGAAAACTTTCTTCAAGAAGAATATGATGAAGAAGTTTATGTTGTCGATGAAGTATATATTGAAGATAATGATTTGATTATTGATCAAGAATTTTATTTATCACCGGAAATTGAAAGTCAAGATCAAGAATATAACGCATCACTGGAAATTGAAAGTCAAGATCAAGAATATAACGCATCACTGGAAATTGAAAGTCAAGATCAAGAATATAATGCATCACAGGAAATTGAAAGTCAAGATCAAGAATATAATACATCATATGAAATGGAGAGTCCAACCAGTGATCAATCTCTGTCTGATGACTGTTGTAGTCCAATTACAATTAGTGATGTTGAGGATACCAGCAATGTACAGTTGGAACCTACATTATCCATGGTTGCTGAAGAAGGTTTAAGTATCATAAATTATATAGAAACACCTCCGAATAGGAATATGTTCCCTGGCTATAATGAGACGATTTTTAACGAGTTGAAAAACTTTATCAGTAACAAATCACCAAGTGATTCAGTGAATCCTTCTAGGGATTGTGGTGTTAGTAAGTTTTACGACTTACTAAGATTATGTATTCCACACCTTTGGCTTAATGATATTATAATTGAACAATATATTAAACTTTTGATCCGAAATTGTAAAAAATATAAAGTATTGAACTTAGGTTCATTTCTCTTTAATAGTATTGATATTCATGGGTTTAGTGGAACAGTACAATTGTTGTTAAAAAAGAAAAGTATACTTGATTACGATATAGTTGTGGTTCCTGCGCACTTGGATGACACTCACTGGGCCTTAATAGTTGCAAATTTAAATGAAAGAAAAATATTTGTGTATGATAGTTTTACCATTCCATATGAAAGTCTTCATGAAAAAATGAAAATATTCAATTCTTTTTTAAATGAAGTATATCTTAAAAAAAAGCTGGGTGTAAATGATCTAAAAGACTTTGCATGGACTATTAAAATGGGGATTTCCCCGTTGCAGGAAAATTTGTCTGATTGTGGTGTATTTGTATGCACCAACGCAAGATATCACCTTTTCGAGGTACCGATTAACTTCAATCAGGGAGACATTCCCCTAATCAGACAAAGAATGTCTTATGAACTTATACAAAACACCTTGTTATCTACTCATTAATTTTTTTTTAACGAAACTATCATCCAAATTATAACTATATATATTATGTTTCAAACTATAATCATCTATAATTAAATTTTTAGTTGTTCCCTACAATTAGATACAAGCTAGGATAATGTTCTTTTTTAACTTGTGTAAATATATATCTGTATAGTTCTTAACTGATATTGAACTTAATCAGTCTTTCAATTATTTGTGATGCCATGTCATATCACTTATATATATTATGACATTGACTGTGTTAAAATTTAAATCTGAACAGTTTATGGAAAATGACCAATTTCATTTTGTTTTTGTTATAAATTTAATGGGTCTTTGTTTTAAGACTGCCGCCAAAATAAAATGTAAGACTGAATAATGTTTTTAATATACTGGATTTAAGCACCTCTTATAATTTTGGTTTAAGGACTTAATCATTATTATCCATTAAAACGATTATTTTTAATAGTGATCGCTTAAATTGCTTTATTTGTATTTTCTGTTAAACTTTATTTCTATCATTCCGTAACATTTTTTATGTATTAACTGTACATTATTAATATTGTGCATTATGTATGATATATAGTCACTTTAATACTTAAGGTGATTCACGTTTTGTTTTAATCTTTTGATGGCCAACAAATTTAATTATTATATCTTATCCCTCCAATGTAATGACTATGAAGATTTCACAAACTAACTTAATAAGCTTATTCCGTTTTAATGTTTCAAATTTATAATAGTCTTTTATACTACTTATGAAAATATTGATAATATTTGTTTTAACTTAGGTATCTATTATTTCTAATATAATTATATTATTAAGGAAAACTAAATGTTAAAAAAAAATATATATATATATGTATAATATATATATATTGTTTAATTAATATGAAAAATAAAACATTATGTAATAGAAGTTAACTTATACGTTATGTTAATAATTAAAAGTAAAATTTAAGTTTTGAAATACATTGTTTGTAATATCTTATTAATATTATTTTATCATTTGATCACTTGAAAACACGTTTGTGTATTTACTATTTATATTATATTTTATATAATTTTAAAATGTAGTTTGTATTCAGAGAAAAATAAAGAAAAATGCTTGAAGAGCATCCAAAAAACGTGGTAAATTAATTCTAAAAAATGTTT
This sequence comes from Aphis gossypii, assembly GCF_020184175.1. Taxonomy (NCBI): domain Eukaryota; kingdom Metazoa; phylum Arthropoda; class Insecta; order Hemiptera; family Aphididae; genus Aphis; species Aphis gossypii. Next base: position 36,987,969 of record NC_065533.1, read on the forward strand.
AAATATTATATGGATAAAGAAAGTATTTTTCTTTCAAGTAATTGTATGGCAGTGACGAGGTCACACTTTGATTTTGAGAGAATTGAAGCACTACGTAAAGCTCCATAATTGTACAATATTATTATTTATGTTCCTTGTACTTTACATTTATATACTGTTATAGATCTTAAAAATAACTTATAATCATCATAATATTATTAAAACATATTATTAAGTTAACTTATGATAACCAAATCAATATTTATTTTATTTTATTTAAATAGAAAATTGGTAATAAAATTCAAAACAATTTAAAATACGAGTAAATGATTAAAACATCTTAAATTACCGACTAATTTATATGGTTAATAAATGTTTGACTGTCAGTAAGTATAATAGAGATTGATAGTGGCAAAGAAAATCTAATAAATATAATATTTATTATTTATCAATTCAATTTATATGTTGATGATAAGTAGATATAGGATGTTGAAGACCTAAAAACACATAAAAATGCCCCCAAAAAATTAAAAAATACTCTAAAAACTCCAAAAATGTTCTTAAAAAAAACCAAACAAATCTAAATAAAAAATTGAAAAAATTTATTTTAAAAATAATAATGTTAGGTATGTATTAATATAACATAACAATAATGTAATATATGACTAATCTTATCGGTAAGTTACAAATTTTATCACAACATAAACCCCACAATAATAATAGTACAATTATTGTTTTGAATATTTTTCAAATTTTCTTAAAAATCTCAAATTTGAAAATATTACTACCCCCCACCTATGCACACACATTGTAAAAAAACTACAAAATTTGACTTAATTCAAAAAATGCATTTATAGCTTAAAATTAAAAATAAAATTAGTATATTCTGTATCAAGGAAGTGTGAAACAATTTTTTAATAATTCAACTATATTTTCTATTAATTATTTACTAATATGTAAGTAAAGTGTATGAAATTTGTTTAATTTGGAATTTCAAAAATGATAGTGATTTTTATAAATAGAATAAAATTTAATCACCAACATATTCAAATAAATCACACGACAACACTTGTCAAGCACACCCGAACTGATTGTATAAAGTATCAATTATCCATATTCCTATTTCTATTTCTATAGTCTATATCTATACAATTTATGTTTTTAAAATTTGAAATATCCAACAATTAAGCCATACGGTAGGTATAAAAGTAAACATTATATTATTGTAATTAAAACAATTTTAAGATTAAATATTAACTTCAACATAATATTTAAATTTAGATCGCTTTAAAAAAAATTATTAAATTATTAATATTTTAGATACATTAAAGCTGTTCATTTAAAAACTTCTAGATTTCTAGTTTATAAAATTACTAGAATTTTCGTATACAATTATATTTTAATCTCAAGTTGTTATGTGATCTATGAATGCTTAAAAAAATTGTAAGTATATAGGTATATCTGTTTTACATTTTTTTGAATAATTGAAAAAAAAAACCTTAAAAAAAACCTTGTACCTAGGTATTATATTTTAAAGAATTTTACTATTTTTACTTATAAGTTAAAACCAAAGTACATCATCTTAAAAATATAAAAAGTCAAAAACTTAAAATATTTATAAATAACACAAAAAAAAAATCAAAATAATTTTAAAATTAGGTAAATTATGTATAGCTGCAAATTCCATCATGGAATTTTTATAAAAATTGAAGTTACTACAGTTATTCATTATTTAATTAGTAATTACAATATTACATCAACACCATACCCCAATTATTTTTAAAAATAAAGTGAATATTTAACTTTAAAAGTACTGTCTATCTAAATCAAATTTACAACCAGAAACTGGAAATTTATTATTTATATTATACCAAAAAGTAATGATCGACACAAAAAAAGGGAAATGAAATTGGCTTATAAGTTATAAGTACTTAAAGGATTATAAACAAAATACACATTAAAGCACGTATGTAGATATAATTTTTTATCTATATCGTGACACAAAATATGGTAAAAAAATCATACATAACTTTCAGAACAAAATACGATTGAATCTGCGACGGAACAATTTCAAACGTTCTAATTCCTTATCAGGAGGCATGCGGCAGAACTTAATTTTCACAAGATCATAGCTGATATAGGTAATAAATATCTATAGATTATTATCTATATCTAGAGAGCCGGTATAATAATTTTATTATCTAGGCTCTTTATCTATATCTGCGGATAAGATGGTGTCGTATCAATGATTTCTATACCTATCATAGTTGTGAAGGTTATATTATATTGGCTTATATTTTCCGTGTGATCTACGACCTATGATTGTATTCAACCATTTAATACGTAGGTACTAATCGTACTAGGTAGGTATGTTACAAAATAAAATAAAATGTATTGAGTATTCACAAAGTATATATTTTTATAAGCTAACACAAATTAAGAGGACGTTGTACCCGTCGTGTTGTCTCCGTCTTACACGTACGACATAACAAATGCCAAATTTTTATTCACCAGTTTCAGAAGTATGCTGTTAGTTTTGATATTAGAGTGAATTGACCTACTATATAATTTACAGGTAAGATTATTATCTAAAGCCTCACGTAGCCTTTTATTGATATTATTATTTTTAAGTAAGTTATGACCTTTTTGAAACTCTGCATTTTATAAGGTCTATGATTTGGTCCCGTCCCAGATATAATTGCGATAAGTAGCGATAACCAAGGCCGCCCGCAGAAATTTTTCTCGGGGGGGGGGGCCAGCGAAAAAACAATACACTTATCATAAATTCTGTTTTTTATTTTTTTTATATTTAAACAAATTATCCTAAAGAGCGGGGGGGCCGTGGCCCCCCCTGCGGGCGGCCTTGGCGATAACATACCACAATATCACCTCATTCATAATATTTTACTTGCTAGCTGATTTAAAACAATAACTACATGGATTCAAAGACTAATATAGATTAATAACTCAGGTACTACATAATATAATTATTATTCACGATGTGGAATTCACAATATTCATATCATTATATTTATCGTTATAATTATTACAAATGTAAATTTTTTTATAGCAATTTTTCAGATGTATGAATATATTAGATGCACTTACCTATCAAATTCACAAGATTATGAACAATATTATATATATTTACAAAACTAATATAATTTATGTAAGTTACTTATTAATTAATATTATTTAAGAATAAATTATAATTACAATATTTTCAATAACATTAAATGAAACATGAAAATAATTTTTTCATATACAATCATTTAATGAATGTCATTTTTATCATCCTTATTTATATTTTCATAACATAGGCGTTGCCAGGAATTTTATTAGGGGGGTGCATTTGTATATAGTATAAGGTGATTTTTAATTTTAATATATTACCTATATTATATGAATATATGATACCTATAAGTAATTTTTATGTATTATATAATACCATTCAATGTTTAGATTCTGAATGGAGTGATAAATGTATTGATTTTACAATGATGTGTGTTTTTATTTTTATTTTTTTATTTTTTTGTCCGTCATCACGTTTTAGAGCAGTAAAAGTGCTTCGATTCGGTTAATATTTTGACAACCCGCTCCCCTCTTGAGATTAGATAAAAACTGCCATTGTAATACTCATAACTTTTTTATCACCCCATTAAAGATACAGAGATTAAAATAAATAAGCAAAAAAATATAGTAAATTTAATGTAATAAACCATTTTTTCATGCTTAAAATTGTTTAATGTGCGATTATGATAAAGTGATTTATTTTTTTTATAATTTTTTTTTAATAATTTTCAGATGGTGCTCAGTCAAACTTTTTAATATGCATCATGAGGCACATCAATACCGGATGCAGCCTGCATTTTATTATAACAAACATTCTTGGTAATTAATGTAGACTTTAATACTATTTACTTTTTTTATTCTGTTGTATAACTGATGAAATTTAAACATTTTACCTTTTATTATAATTTTCACATATTTATAAGAGAAATTTACAAGAGACTGAATGGTGTATACCGATTTAAACAACTTTTCTTTTGTTTGATAAACTAACTGCTTAATATTTTCACTTGTGGTTGTAGCACTAAAGAGGTAAAAACACTAAAAACCTATTGCTAGTTTGATTGTATTTATTTAGTTAAAATTCAAAGTAGTGCATAACGTATATATTATATTAATGATAATTATTTCCTCGATCATGATTCAGTTCAACTTTAAAGTTTTTAATGTATTTAAACTTTCTCTAAAAATCATTAGACTATTTATGATCTTTAGTTTAGCTATTTATTGTAAAAATCTAAATATTCAGTAGAACATAAAATATCACCCCATATAAGATACAGAGAACAAAATAAATAACCAATAAATATAGTAGATTTAATGTAATATACCGTTTTTTTTATGCTTAAAATTATTTAATGTGTGATAGTGATTTAGTGATTTATTTATTTAATTTAATAATTTTCAGATGGTAGTTAGCCAAATTTATAAAGTGGATCACGAAGCATACCAATACCACCAGATGCAGCCTGTATTTTATTATAACAAACATTCTTGGTAATTTATGTAGATTTTAATACTATGTATTTATATTTTTTTTATTCTGTTATATAATTGATGAAATTGAAACATTATACCTTTTATTTTCATTTTTAAATATTTATAAGAACAATAATTTTCAGATGAAACAGAAATTCTCTAGATACTGAAAGTTGTAATTTTTTTTTTTTTTATTATCTGTTTCATACTTATATTTTATCACCAAAAAGATAAAAATTTATTTCTTGTTTAATAGAATTAATTGAGTTAAAATTTAATGTTATGCATAATGTGTTGTATGTATTATTGTTTATAGTAATTATTTCTTACATCATTTTAAATTATTGAATCATTTAATATATTTGATTATTATTATTATTTCAATACGTAATTAATAAAATTAATTTTGCTCTTTGACATATTTCTGCATTATGAATCTAAATCAACAATTTAATATATCATCAATTATTGCTTTAAGGTTGTCATTAAATATACAATATTTGTGATTTTCTGTTTAGTTTTATTAAGATCTATAAATATATATTATTTTTGTATTCATGTTAGTACATTACATTGTTATACCTAGAATTAAATCATGTTTTAAGAAAAAAACAAAAACCTTATAATATATTAAATATAAGCCAACATTTTATCCCAATATAAAATACAATTATTCCTTTTACATATCTTAAATATTAATATCATAGATTTAACCCAGCCATGAAAAAACTTAATTTAAATTAAAATCAATTATTTGTTTTTAGTTAATTTATAGTTATAAGTGTTTCAAAAATCAATTACTTGTAGAGAAACAAACTAAATATTTTAAAATTAAAAATTTACTTATAAGTTAAGTATAATGTATAAATTAGGTGTTTAAATCATTTGTAATAAATAAAGTAATTAAGTATAAAAATAATAAAATAGTTATTATAAATCTGAACAATTTTGATTTTAAGAGTATAATTAAAGTCTTAATTTCTCTTTAAAATAAACAGTCTCTAAAAATAGTTAAGAACATATATTATACTCTAATCAATTTTAAGCCAAAGAACGCTTGTGGTTGATGCAACTATGATAGCTCTGACATCTTCAAAATCCATGATATCCAACAAAGTAATTTGACCAATATCCAATTTTATATCGAACAGCAAATTTTTAGATTTAAGATTAATTAAATCATCCATACAGCGCAAGCGATATGCTAATAAATAACTATTTAGAGTTCCAATAAACAAAATATTTGTATACATGTATATTGCACTAGCTCCTTCATATTTAGTTTTCATCCATAAATCAGAAGACATTATACACGTATTTTCAAAAATACCGTGAATCAAAATACTATTAGTTCGATTTCGACTAATTATTAGTCCATGAATTACAGAAGTATTTAAAAGGTAACTTAAATGAGGGCATAAATGGCCATTAATAGTTTTTTTTGGTTCATTATGTGCATGCCATTCGTACCAAGTTTCTCGGACCCAACAGCATATATTAGTATGAATATTCATGTCTACATCAACAAGTTTTCCAGTGTAATATTCTCTTCTATTCCCATCATGCACTATTTTCTTTGTGTTATGTAATGGACAATAATTTGATTGTGCTTCGCGGCAAGCAATGTATAAATTTTCTTCTCCAGTATCTCGATTTATTTTAGGTTTACGGTTTAATACCACTATGGTGTCATATTTGCAATTTTGACCATTAGTATTTCTAACGTAATAGTTTCCTGTTCTCTCATTTTTTGTAAGTGTAAATAAATACATAAAATGTGTAAATACAACCTGGACGTCCAATTTGTGACAAATAATTTTAATTACTCCATCAAGACCCAAGAAATGATGTTCTCCTATTTTGGTTAGTTTATTAATAGGATTTTGCCATTGAATCCAATTTTTATAAACTGTTTCATAATGCACTTCTGGAATCGAGTTAGATGGAATACTTGTAGGAACCTGTTTACTTAACAGATCAATGAAATATTTCTTTGGCAATTCTTCATCACAAATTTGGCTCCATATTTTATTAAAACGAAGCACGTTATTAGCAATTTCAGCACATGTCCTTGACAGTTGTTTGAATTTAAGCAAAGTCCTGCCATCCAAATAATACACAATTTTTTCCATCACTTCAGGCGGTAGATAAACTTCATTGTTATTTTCCTTTTGTTTGGCTTGTTGAAGAAAATTAACACTATAACAAAATAAAAATTCAAATATTTATCAAAGATGAAAAATAATAAGTTATTTAACCAGGTATTACTACTACATTTGCTTTTTAAAAAAATATTAAAATACTTAATTATATTAACTTAAATAAGAAAACTTTATTTTTATTATTATTATAAATACATTTAACAATTTGAAATTTTATTTTAACTTAAGGCAAAGGCGATAGTGAATTTGATTAGAAGTGGTTTTGGTTGATGAGACTTACATGCACCATTTACATTTGGGTTATCTTCCTAGATTACAGGGGATAATACAGGTAGAGAGTCAGAGGTACTAAGATTGAGATGGTTGTAAACTAGTGAAGGGTCGTTACTGTTGCATTCGGTACAATGTAACGATCACATTGGTGAAACGAGTAGGAACGAGTACATTTAACGTCCCAAGTTCGTTCTGTCGGTACAAGGTTTCCAACTACAAGATGGCCCCTATCAGAGGATACCAATACTGAGTATTGAACTACCAAATGTTTAAATTATATGTTATAAATGTTTAAAATGTTCGATTTCCGACGGTAGTCAAATAGTAACGTAGTGTCACGATCATAGATGTATAATCATTGCGATTAAGATTTATCCAGATAAATATAATAGGGTATGATAACAGAATCAGTATATCCCAGCCGTCACCGCTGACCGTAGGGGTACAATAATCGAAAAGTACCAATCATTTAAAAATTAATTTAAACGCTGAAATGAGTTGTAAAAGCAATTTTTTTTTTTTTTTTTTAGGCTCTGTAATCTACTTGGTGTTTGGCTGTATTGCTGTGTAGTGTGTAGAGTGCGAACAAAACGAATCTGAGAACAAGTGCAACTAAATAAAAATTGTACCGATGTAACAAGTACTTTGGAATCGGTACTTTATTGTAACTGTACTGATTGGAACGATTACATAAAAGGAACGATAATTCCCACCACTATTGTAAACGTGTAAAGGTTGCAATGGACAATTGCAGAAAATTTTAATTAAATTTTAGACTAAAGGTTCACAATAGGTATGTGGTAATATGCGCTCAAGCTGAATTTTCTGAAATATATTTTAAAGCAATAACAATTTTAATACAATTCTCTACAATACACCTTTTCAAATAGAAATTCTCAACTGTCTCAACAATAAAACGTAAAAAGAGAACGACTCCAATTTGTAGAAGAAAAATGAAAGTAAGCTTCTCGACAGTTCGTCCACAAATTAAATACTTGTGCACCACACATCAAGCACATAGTATAATATATAATATATATATTTCTGCTAGCACATTATTTGTCAATGCATTAATTTATTTCATAACAATCAACCCTCTAATAAAATATTTCTCAACCTTTGTGCTATGTCACCATATTAAAATATTTGATACTTAAAGACACACAATAAACAAATAAGAATAATGGGTAATACCTATTTAAATGGTAATAGGTAATATAAAAATGAAAAATATGTCAATAACCGATAATTTCTATTTAATCATCATAGAAATTATGTCAAATACTAATTAGTTTTTGTAAATCATATCAAAAATGTTTGAATATTCTGTATCATTTAATATACTGCATTACACTTAGTACTTATTCACCGACACACTGGTCGAGAAACACTGCTCAAATAAAGTATACAGTAAATAATTTACATATTATATATACAGTTCATACATATTATGTATAAAATATGATCCATAATATATTGTATGGATTATTGAGCTGTAACTATTTTATAGGATATGAAGACGTGTGTTGCATTGTTAAAAAGGTTGAAAACCACTGTTTTAGATAATTAAATTAAGTCCTTGTAAAGAATGTGATTTAATAGTTTTATGAATACATTTAGATTTTGTTAATGTCCAAAGGTTTGGCTGAACTCAAAGTTAGATTTTATAGGATGCTTAAAGAGAAACTTAGATAAAACAGTTTTATTTTTAAAAATAATATGATCAAACGTAAAAAAAAGTCGTAATAGTTAAGTGGATGTCAGGGCACTATTTGTTGTCTTTCCTTGACCAATACTGAATATGTAAATACTTGTTTAGCAAAACCTAACCATGTGTTTTTAAATTTAGCTTTAGAGTAAACTAACCTAAAGGTATTTAACAACTTTAAACAAAGAATCCGTGCAAAATGATAATTGTTAAGTTTTTTGCTTTTAAGATATTTCAATTTTAAAGCAAGATGTGTGCATTTTTAAATTGTTCTGAACACAAATTTACTATGTTGTGCACAGGTCAGACAATGACAAGACAATGGTTTGGTCTGTGCATGAATAGGTATACTTCTACATGTATACATTGATCACCGAATCATTAAAGCACATTTGACAGGTTTAAAATATATCGCTTCAATATTTTAACAACTATAATTTTATAGCTAAATAAGCAATACAACAGAGCTATGAATGTGTTAATTAAAAGCATATTTTATGAACGCTATTTACCGAGGTGTTATGCTCAAAGACGAAAGAGACGAAAGGGTTTTCAATGTCGCCATTGAATCCACGTCACTCCATGCTATAAGACCAGTTGAACCGTTCATTTTGTACTCTCGTCAAGCGGCGATGTCGGAAACACTGTGGACAGCAGAGTCTGGACGACAAAAACAATATGGTGTAGGACTCGGAGTTGTTACTTGTTGCTGGGAGAATGTCAGAACGGCGAATAGAACCGAGCGAGAGTCGGTTGACCTTATCAGTTTCGTGTAGCGATCGTATTTTTTTTTTTTTGTAGTACGTAAAAATGTCATGGAGAAACGTTCATCCACTACATTCTTCCGCGGTAGTCTTGTAAAGAATTTGAGCTGTATTCTGTACTTCTATATATACGATTTTTGAATGTGTTTACTTGTGTGTGCGAATGCGCGTGCGTGCGATCGCGTGCGTGCGAGTGCGTGCGCGCGTGCGTGTGCACCTGTGTGTGTCTGCGTGTCTGCGTGTGCGTACGTGCGAGCGCGCGCGCGCTTATTCATATTATTCATATTATTTTTTTTTTTTGTAGTCTTCGATATCACTATTATGTTGACTTAAAACTAAATAGTTTTGACGTTAAACCAGACCGCAATTACACAATCCGTTTCAACACGATTATTATAATATACTATAGTTTTATACGTGTATCACAATATTGTACAGTAAAATGTTTATCGGTCTACATGCACGCAGCAAAACGGACTGTAAAATAATAAGTATAATAGGTAATATTATAGCCATCTCGGTCCGCCGACGGCACACGATAAACGAAATAATTGTTAACCGTGAACCGAGAATAAAAATATCTGCTCGGTTCACGATATTATAGGCTGTGGCTATTATTTTTCATGTTTTTACACAGAACAGATTATAGAATAATAGCCGGTGTTTGTGCGACTCTTTTCTACGCCAACACACATAATATTCGTACACACACACACAGCAGTATACACTGTATTGTAGGTACTGTATAGAATCTACAGTGACCTACTTACCACTATAATGTCGTCATTGTATTTTGTCGTGTAATATTCTTGTGTTCGTACGTTTGAGAATTCGTGAATACACTTATAACGAACAGATAACTATGCGTATAATACCGACGCGTATTCGGGTTATCGTCCGGCTTGTTGTTGACAATATAATATAAATTATGAACGCATTCGTATGAAATCGTTCACCATTATAACCTTGTTGGCGCAGATTTCGTTTTATTTTTTAGGTATCTACCTACAGGCGTTCACTGTTCGAAAAATTGTGTATGCTTATTAATTCACACCGCACTCCGACAGTTTTTACGTACGCCGTACGCAATTATGGTAGACTACTAAAAACTTCGGTGCATATATTATTATAAGCAGGTAGGTATTGTTAGGTAATAGGAAAAATGCGATGTGATATTATATTCTGATGAATAACTAATGGTATTCAAATCGATTTATAAAAACAATGCGGACAACAAAGAAAAATCATTTACGATTCTGCGATCGAATACCTAATACACAGAATAAGAACACAGGACATTATACGATATTTCGATGATAAAATCATTTTTAGACAGTTTTACATATTTTATAAATATCGACTACCTACCCACCGTCTACCGTGAATAGCCGGTATCGTAATTTTAAGCCACACGAATGCATAAAGATCTACTCTCAATGACGTAGGTACACCGATATTATTCAGTACCTACCTATTCGTATTATAGGTACAATAATGGACGTATTGTAAAATTTAAATCGAACACATCCATTACAATATAACCCACTCGGCCACTCGTCCAACTTAATGACGAAATACCTAACTACATTTGACACCTGTCTGCTGTACAGTAGATTAGAGTGTTTTCGGGTTTTTTTTTAATTGCTTATTATTGTCAACTATAACGCTATATCCATTAGCCAGCTGCAATATTGTTGACTTTGGTAAATTTGTTACACGGCAATGAATAATTATTATGGTATTGCGTGATAACTACGAACACAATATTGAGACCAATAACAGCGGCTGTAGATCTGTCGTTTAAGAGCTTCAAAACGTTTACACAATACGTGTAGAAAGGAATATTTTCTGTGACGTGGCGTTCATATTTTTTCAATAAAATTACTACGAAGGAGGTTATAAAATCTTAAATTTCATTTGTGTTTTATAAACTGCTTATAACACGGTCGAATTTAGAAAACATTGAGAACCATATGTCATAGACAATAATATTATAATATTCTCTTCGATACAAATATATTAAGGTGTTATAATAGGGGACTGCGAGAATCAATTTACCCTAAATACTTTGCTAGGTACCTATATCCATTTGTGGCTGATGATATGTCACACAATTATACGACAATTGATAAGTGATAATCTAACTTAAGTGTAATGAGTGTGTATGATATAGTCCACTAGTGGTTTTCTCAAGTACTTTACTCGCATGGTAGTGTCACTTTTCCTTTGTTCATTATCCATAACGCAGAGTGCAGACTCTGAATTTGGGAAAAACATACACTTCACCATATTGTTATAACACACATTTAACTTGAGTTGCAACCTTTGTTTTAGTAAATAGTAATACATTTTAAAAAGAATATGAAGGAAATTAATAATAGGATAAATCATTTGAATAATTATTATCTATAAATTCTAAGTAACTAGTATTATTAAAAGTATGCTACGCCACCATGTTTTGACTCTATATCTAACATAACCAATTATACATTCTGAAGAATCCATTTATACTCCTTTATACTTAATAGTATAATAAATTTACGAAAAATAAAATTTAAAAAGAAGGAGCTTAATAGTGAATATATTGGATTTTTTTTATACATTAATTTAAAAGAAAACAGAAAAAAAAATGTTAACTATTTCCTTTCAGAAATTTGTAAAATAGAATTATATATATTTTTAAATATTAGTTTTATTTAATTGATTGTAAATACATATACAATACACAGCATATAACATCAGATATATTTTTTGTACATAACAAATTATTAATTTTAATTAAAATAATCTTAAAGTTTTGATTGCTTATTATTTTTATGAATTGTAATTTTTCCATACAAAGTTTCTATTTTATGAAGAATTATAAATATGTCCTTGACTTTTTATCATCAACCACTCTTAATTAAAGTGGAAACATTTAATATCTCTACTTCAATAATTTTTGAAAGTTTTTCTGCATGTTAAATTATTCATATAAAATAGAATTTTTTTACTATAATGTCAGATAATAGAATAGTAAAAAACGAGTTGGCTATTGAATAAATAATATTTATAAAGAAATATCATATTCATTATAAGATATCAGTATGAATAATTAAAAATGAAGGTTATGATTCTCAGAAATATTTTGAACAATAAAACTATAATGAATGGAAGATGAAATATATCATGATAAACAGTGCTATATTGTGCAACCAACACTATTTTATATCATTTAAATAAAATAATTGGTTTACAAACAAAAATGACCATAATAAGTTAAGATAAGATTAGGTTTAGACATATGACTTTACATAAAAATTAAATTGGTTATTTAATTTTATCAAGTCGCAAACTACATACATTTTACATACCTAAGTCAGTTACTAACATAATTATTATAATTAAGAGGCTAGTTAAAATGCACCAGAAATAAAAGTGTATTAATTAATATAATATAACTTAAATGTATCAGTATAATAACACAATTCTAAACATGAATAAAAATTATAAAATATACATAAATATACATAAAAAAGACTGATCCTAAAAACTATTGAAATAAATAAGTAATCAACGAAACTTCAATAAACTATTGAGTACACCAAAATGCATAGAATACAATTAAAAATTTGTAAGAAATACAATTAATACTACATCTCTTTTAAATTAAATTAAAAATACTGAAAGAATACAATATTATTTAAAGTAAAATAATTAAATTAAAATCAAATTATAAGATGATTACTACCTTCATTATATTATTCAGATCTTTATATTAAAAAAATAAATAGTTTATAAATGAAAGTATGGAATACTCAAAATATAAAATACATTAAACGCATTGTAAGAAATTATACAATATTATTATATGTCTCTTAATCTCAATTTAAATTATCTACAATAGTTAAAATATTTATGAAGGCTACACCAGCATGTTATACTGTATACATTAATATATCTTACGACTCCAATTTAGGATTATCAATTTTTATAAGTAAAAAAGTTAAATTCTTTAAAAAAATAAAAACCATTAACACTATGTAAATTACCAAAGATATAATTCTGATAAAAAAACAGTCTTCCTTTGTTCTTTAGTTTCATCATTTACATCAAACGGAAAGTATGCACGATCTAAAAAAAAAAATTGAATTAATAAATGTTATAGAATACATTATACTATAATCAAACAATTTTTTTTATAAATAGGTAAGAATCTATAATGTTTAGAGTTGGTATTGGAACCTACTTTTAGTATAAATATATAAGTAGATTAAAAATTCTCAGTTAACATTCACTGATAGTTAAAATGTAAATAATTTTTAAACAATGAATGTATAAAATACATTAAACAATGTGTAAGAACTGATACAATATTAATATATGTCTATTAATCTCAATTAAAAATATTGTATTAATAAAATTTTAAATTAAGTAAAATATATTAATTTAACGTTAGTTATAAGATGATTAATACTTTCATTATATTATTCAGATAGTTATATAAAAAAAAAAATAGTTTATAAATGAAAGTATGGAATACTCAAAATATAAAATACAATAAACGCATTGTAAGAAATTATACAATATTATTTTATGTCTCTTAATCTCAATTTAAATTATCTACAATAGTTAAAATATTTATGAAGGCTACACCAGCATGTTATACTGTATACATTAATATATCTTACGACTCCAATTTAGGATTATCAATTTATAAGTAAAAAAGTAAAATTCTTTAAACAAATAAAAACCATTAACATTATGTAAATTACCAAAGATATAATTCTGATAAAAAAACAGTCCTCCTTTGTTCTTTAGTTTCATCATTTACATCAAACGGAAAGTATGCACGATCTAAAAAAAAAAATTGAATTAATAAATGTTATAGAATACATTATACTATAATCAAACAATTTTTTTTATAAATAGGTAAGAATCTATAATGTTTAGAGTTGGTATTGGAACCTACCTTTAGTATAAATATATAAGTAGATTAAAAATTCTCAGTTAACATTCACTGATAGTTAAAATGTAAATAATTTTTAAACAATGAATGTATAAAATACATTAAACAACGTGTAAGAACTGATACAATATTAATATATGTCTATTAATCTCAATTAAAAATATTGTACAAATAAAATTTTAAATTAAGTAAAATATATTAATTTAACGTTAGTTATAAGATGATTAATACTTTCATTATATTATTCAGATAGTTATATAAAAAAAAAATAGTTTATAAATGAAAGTATGGAATACTCAAAATATAAAATACAATAAACGCATTGTAAGAAATTATACAATATTATTTTATGTCTCTTAATCTCAATTTAAATTATCTACAATAGTTAAAATATTTATGAAGGCTACACCAGCATGTTATACTGTATACATTAATATATCTTACGACTCCAATTTAGGATTATCAATTTATAAGTAAAAAAGTAAAATTCTTTAAACAAATAAAAACCATTAACATTATGTAAATTACCAAAGATATAATTCTGATAAAAAAACAGTCCTCCTTTGTTCTTTAGTTTCATCATTTACATCAAACGGAAAGTATGCACGATCTAAAAAAAAAAATTGAATTAATAAATGTTATAGAATACATTATACTATAATCCAACAATTTTTTTTATAAAAAGGTAAGAATCTATAATGTTTAGAGTTGGTATTGGAACCTACCTTTAGTATAAATATATAAGTAGATTAAAAATTCTCAGTTAACATTCACTGATAGTTAAAATGTAAATAATTTTTAAACAATGAATGTATAAAATACATTAAACAACGTGTAAGAACTGATACAATATTAATATATGTCTATTAATCTCAATTAAAAATATTGTACAAATAAAATTTTAAATTAAGTCAAATATATCAATTTAACGTTAGTTATAAGATGATTAATACTTTCATTATAATATTCAGATAGTTATATAAAAAAAAAATAGTTTATAAATGAAAGTATGGAATACTCAAAATATAAAATACAATAAACGCATTGTAAGAAATTATACAATATTATTTTATGTCTCTTAATCTCAATTTTAATTATCTACAATAGTTAAAATATTTATGAAGGCTACACCAGCATGTTATACTGTATACATTAATATATCTTACGACTCCAATTTAGGATTATCAATTTTTATAAGTAAAAAAGTTAAATTCTTTAAAAAAATAAAAACCATTAACATTATGTAAATTACCAAAGATATAATTCTGATAAAAAAACAGTCCTCCTTTGTTCTTTAGTTTCATCATTTACATCAAACGGAAAGTATGCACGATCTAAAAAAAAAAATTGAATTAATAAATGTTATAGAATACATTATACTATAATCAAACAATTTTTTTTATAAATAGGTAAGAATCTATAATGTTTAGAGTTGGTATTGGAACCTACCTTTAGTATAAATATATAAGTAGATAAAAATTCTCAGTTAACATTCACTGATAGTTAAAATGTAAATAATTTTTAAACAATGAATGTATAAAATACATTAAACAACGTGTAAGAACTGATACAATATTAATATATGTCTATTAATCTCAATTAAAAATATTGTACAAATAAAATTTTAAATTAAGTAAAATATATTAATTTAACGTTAGTTATAAGATGATTAATACTTTCATTATATTATTCAGATAGTTATATAAAAAAAAAATAGTTTATAAATGAAAGTATGGAATACTCAAAATATAAAATACAATAAACGCATTGTAAGAAATTATACAATATTATTTTATGTCTCTTAATCTCAATTTAAATTATCTACAATAGTTAAAATATTTATGAAGGCTACACCAGCATGTTATACTGTATACATTATATATCTTACGACTCCAATTTAGGATTATCAATTTTTATAAGTAAAAAAGTTAAATTCTTTAAAAAAATAAAAACCATTAACATTATGTAAATTACCAAAGATATAATTCTGATAAAAAAACAGTCCTCCTTTGTTCTTTAGTTTCATCATTTACATCAAACGGAAAGTATGCACGATCTAAAAAAAAAAATTGAATTAATAAATGTTATAGAATACATTATACTATAATCAAACAATTTTTTTTATAAATAGGTAAGAATCTATAATGTTTAGAGTTGGTATTGGAACCTACCTTTAGTATAAATATATAAGTAGATTAAAAATTCTCAGTTAACATTCACTGATAGTTAAAATGTAAATAATTTTTAAACAATGAATGTATAAAATACATTAAACAACGTGTAAGAACTGATACAATATTAATATATGTCTATTAATCTCAATTAAAAATATTGTAAATAAAATTTTAAATTAAGTAAAATATATTAATTTAACGTTAGTTATAAGATGATTAATACTTTCATTATATTATTCAGATAGTTATATAAAAAAAAAAATAGTTTATAAATGAAAGTATGGAATACTCAAAATATAAAATACAATAAACGCATTGTAAGAAATTATACAATATTATTTTATGTCTCTTAATCTCAATTAAATTATCTACAATAGTTAAAATATTTATGAAGGCTACACCAGCATGTTATACTGTATACATTAATATATCTTACGACTCCAATTTAGGATTATCAATTTTTATAAGTAAAAAAGTTAAATTCTTTAAAAAAATAAAAACCATTAACATTATGTAAATTACCAAAGATATAATTCTGATAAAAAAACAGTCTTCCTTTGTTCTTTAGTTTCATCATTTACATCAAAGGAAAGTATGCACGATCTAAAAAAAAAAATTGAATTAATAAATGTTATAGAATACATTATACTATAATCAAACAATTTTTTTTATAAAAAGGTAAGAATCTATAATGTTTAGAGTTGGTATTGGAACCTACCTTTAGTATAAATATATAAGTAGATTAAAAATTCTCAGTTAACATTCACTGATAGTTAAAATGTAAATAATTTTTAAACAATGAATGTATAAAATACATTAAACAACGTGTAAGAACTGATACAATATTAATATATGTCTATTAATCTCAATTAAAAATATTGTATTAATAAAATTTTAAATTAAGTAAAATATATTAATTTAACGTTAGTTATAAGATGATTAATACTTTCATTATATTATTCAGATAGTTATATAAAAAAAAAATAGTTTATAAATGAAAGTATGGAATACTCAAAATATAAAATACAATAAACGCATTGTAAGAAATTATACAATATTATTTTATGTCTCTTAATCTCAATTTAAATTATCTACAATAGTTAAAATATTTATGAAGGCTACACCAGCATGTTATACTGTATACATTAATATATCTTACGACTCCAATTTAGGATTATCAATTTTTATAAGTAAAAAAGTTAAATTCTTTAAAAAAATAAAAACCATTAACATTATGTAAATTACCAAAGATATAATTCTGATAAAAAAACAGTCTTCCTTTGTTCTTTAGTTTCATCATTTACATCAAAGGAAAGTATGCACGATCTAAAAAAAAAAATTGAATTAATAAATGTTATAGAATACATTATACTATAATCAAACAATTTTTTTTATAAAAAGGTAAGAATCTATAATGTTTAGAGTTGGTATTGGAACCTACCTTTAGTATAAATATATAAGTAGATTAAAAATTCTCAGTTAACATTCACTGATAGTTAAAATGTAAATAATTTTTAAACAATGAATGTATAAAATACATTAAACAACGTGTAAGAACTGATACAATATTAATATATGTCTTTTAATCTCAATTAAAAATATTGTACAAATAAAATTTTAAATTAAGTCAAATATATCAATTTAACGTTAGTTATAAGATGATTAATACTTTCATTATAATATTCAGATAGTTATATAAAAAAAAAAATAGTTTATAAATGAAAGTATGGAATACTCAAAATATAAAATACAATAAACGCATTGTAAGAAATTATACAATATTATTTTATGTCTCTTAATCTCAATTTAAATTATCTACAATAGTTAAAATATTTATGAAGGCTACACCAGCATGTTATACTGTATACATTAATATATCTTACGACTCCAATTTAGGATTATCAATTTTTATAAGTAAAAAAGTAAATTCTTTAAAAAAATAAAAACCATTAACATTATTAAATTACCAAAGATATAATTCTGATAAAAAAACAGTCTCCATTGTTCTTTAGTTTCATCATTTACATCAAAGGAAAGTATGCACGATCTAAAAAAAAAAATTGAATTAATAAATGTTATAGAATACATTATACTATAATCAAACATTTTTTTTTATAAATAGGTAAGAATCTATAATGTTTAGAGTTGGTATTGGAACCTACTTTTAGTATAAATATATAAGTAGATTAAAAATTCTCAGTTAACATTCACTGATAGTTAAAATGTAAATAATTTTTAAACAATGAATGTATAAAATACATTAAACAACGTGTAAGAACTGATACAATATTAATATATGTCTTTTAATCTCAATTAAAAATATTGTACAAATAAAATTTTAAATTAAGTCAAATATATCAATTTAACGTTAGTATAGATGATTAATACTTTCATTATAATATTCAGATAGTTATATAAAAAAAAAAATAGTTTATAAATGAAAGTATGGAATACTCAAAATATAAAATACAATAAACGCATTGTAAGAAATTATACAATATTATTTTATGTCTCTTAATCTCAATTTAAATTATCTACAATAGTTAAAATATTTATGAAGGCTACACCAGCATGTTATACTGTATACATTAATATATCTTACGACTCCAATTTAGGATTATCAATTTTTATAAGTAAAAAAGTTAAATTCTTTAAAAAAATAAAAACCATTAACATTATGTAAATTACCAAAGATATAATTCTGATAAAAAAACAGTCCTCCATTGTTCTTTAGTTTCATCATTTACATCAAAGGAAAGTATGCACGATCTAAAAAAAAAAATTGAATTAATAAATGTTATAGAATACATTATACTATAATCAAACATTTTTTTTTATAAATAGGTAAGAATCTATAATGTTTAGAGTTGGTATTGGAACCTACTTTTAGTATAAATATATAAGTAGATTAAAAATTCTCAGTTAACATTCACTGATAGTTAAAATGTAAATAATTTTTAAACAATGAATGTATAAAATACATTAAACAACGTGTAAGAACTGATACAATATTAATATATGTCTATTAATCTCAATTAAAAATATTGTACAAATAAAATTTTAAATTAAGTCAAATATATTAATTTAACGTTAGTTATAAGATGATTAATACTTTCATTATAATATTCAGATAGTTATATAAAAAAAAAAATAGTTTATAAATGAAAGTATGGAATACTCAAAATATAAAATACAATAAACGCATTGTAAGAAATTATACAATATTATTTTATGTCTCTTAATCTCAATTTAAATTATCTACAATAGTTAAAATATTTATGAAGGCTACACCAGCATATTATACTCTATACATTAATATATCTTACAACTCCAATTTAGAATTATTAATTTTGATAATAAAATAGTTATATTATAACAATATATTTTTAATATATTTCAATTAATAAATAGAATTTATAAATTGAAGTACGAATTATTCATACTTAATATAACCTACAATTCAAACGTTTCAATTTAAAAAATAGCATCTTTTATTTATTTTAATTAATAAATCAATGTCTTTGTTATACTTTTTTTTAACATGTTTATAACTGACATAAGATTATGAAAAATTTGTATATTGTGTTATTCAGATGTATCTTAAGGATCATGAATCGAATGAACTTTGATAATTGAAACATTTTTTTATACATATTTTTAATTTGTTATAATATTGTTTAATGTTTAACCAGCAAATCTGAATATTTTAAAATTACAAGGCAAACTTTTTTGAAATGTCACCTATTGTAGTGTTGTCTAAATATAATTATAAGCTAAAATTCTTCATTATAGGTACTGTAGAGAACCTTAAAGATCCAGTTTCCTACATACTTAGGTATATAGATATTGTTCAATCAAATAACTATCAAATAACAATTCTATAATTTATTTTATGAATAAACCTTACTTTACATTGAAGACCGATAATTACCTACATATTTTGTAATGTACCTAGGTATGTCTTTTAAATATTTTATGTTTTCTATTTATGTCAACCTGGGATATGTGACATTATCTAAGGGGGTATGCGACAAGATCTAAGGGGGTATACGAAAAAATTATTTTCGTTGATTTATATTCTAAATTGATATTTGGGGTACGTGAAATAATGGTGAGAGAGGTCAAAGAGTATGTGAATGAAAAAAGGTTGTAAACCGCTGTATTAGGTGAATACATTTTATCGTTAAGCTAGGATAACTTGACTATAGGTACTGCTTATTTAATGACATGATGGAAATCTTACCTTAAACCTGATTTAAACTGCCTTTATCAAAAACATGTATGACTTAATTGTGCATACAAGGTGTAAATACAACCTATAAGTTAGTTGCGGAAACTGCTAGCTGTAAAATAGATTCTGGCTGTCTTCATCACTTTCATTCGGCGAGGAGGAAAATATGGTATATCAAATACTATATAGTATATTATAGTATTTGGATGTATCCAAATTGTTGTCTACACATTTTCGTTTATCTATTTTTAAATTTTAAAAATTTAAGTCTTGGTGATAATAGATAACATTGTAATGCTTACATAATCAACATTGGTGCTCTTTGTTTTGAAGCCTAACTATTGGCTTTCAGAGGTAACATGTAAACAGTTAATACCCTAACTTAACTTAACGAATATTTCAGTATTCAACGTACAATACAGCGTAGGTACTTTAAATTCTGAGCGTAGCGATAAGCACAAAAAGTATAAAAACCCGAAGCGTGCATGACGAACTCGCCGATTTTAAGTGAATGACTTGTACAATAGTTTGCTGTATGATAGTTAGATTGAGTTTTGAAATCTATCTTAAAATAAATGAAAAAAAATCAAAAAAACTAGATGTCTTCAAAAACGTGTGCGTTATCTAAGCTCTAAGATAACAATATACATAATATACAAGGACGCTCCTCAGATAATCACACTGATTTCTACATAGAATGCGTTAGTATAGAAGTCTGTGCATAATCATTCCGCATTCGTACCTATTATCTTTTATCAGTATATCAGATGCTTGTAAAGTTTTGTCGGACAGATGAATAATTTGACCAACGTCGTAGATACCAGCTTTATAAAACTTATTATTTACATATTATGTTAGTATTATACGCTTAGAATTTTGACGATCTGATATTTTATTACATCAAAGTGTAAACATTGGAATTACCTATTTTGTACGTAACGAATACTTTGTTTTCAATGATTACTAATTACTATATTAGTTCAATAGATTATTGATACTGCATTAGCTAGGTTTAAACTGCTAATCATTTTTCCGATTTTTCTTAATTTATCACTAACAAACTAGTTTATTTCAGAAATAAAAATGGCTAGTGAAGTCGAAGATACTTTAAAACGTATCCAATCTCATCGTGGAGTAATCGGTACAATTGTAGTAAATAATGAAGGTATGTATTTTTCAATAATTTTAATATTAGTATTATACTTGACGTATTAAATCTGTAGTTTAATAATATATTAAATATTTTTTTTTGATCATTTAATATGTATTATCTTTAATGTGTTTTAGGCATTCCTATTAAGTCGACTTTAGATAATTCAACTTCTGTTCAATATGCTGGATTGATACAGCAGTTGGCTGATAAAGCTAGGAGTGTTGTGAGGGATTTGGATCCGTCTAACGATTTGATGTTTTTACGGATGCGTACTAAAAAACACGAGATAATGGTGGCACCAGGTACAATTTATCAAATATATTTCTTTTCAATTAAATCAATAATTAAATATTAAATTTCATATTTAATTTATATTATTTGTGTAATTCCTTATTTGTTTAAACAACTATTTACATTAAAATATTTAATTAAAAAGATAAGATAGTATTACTATCATCAATGAAAGACAATTTTTTAGTGTAATATAATAAAATAAATATAGGTAATATGATAATATTAATATTTAATATAATAGAATAATTTAACTGAGACATTTAATGTAAATGGATTGTATATTTGTATAATTTAAGTTGATTATTAACAATTCTTAGATTAGATTTTCTTCATTTACACAATTTTTATGCAACTAATAAATTTTTATAGGTATTCTATGATGTAGAATGTCTCCTTGATGAACTAATCTCATATTTGTCATATTAATGCTTTAAAAACGATACACATGCTACACAAAGATATACTTAAATTAAAAGATCTTAAACAAATTAAAAAAATGTTTAATATATTCAAAACATTTGATTTATAAAAATGAATAATTTTAAGAAGTAGAAGTACTTTAATAAATAATATGTATAAACATTATAAACAATTTGAGGTGATAAATAGAGTTGAGATTTTATAGCACTTAAATTTCATAAATATGTGTTAACATTATTACCTTAAATGTGTAACAAAAGTAATCCAAATATATATGAAAAAAAATAAACAAACATTTATTTATTAATACTTATCTAACACAAATGTAATATTGGAATAAAGTATTACAAAATGATGAACACTGTGCCTACATATATAAATAATTAATATATAATTATTTATTTAATATATAAATAATTGGTAAAATTGCTTAAATATTATTAAAAGTTCAAAAAATCACAGAATATGCTAAATTAAATTTTTAATCCTAGTTCTCCAAATTATAATCAAAGCTTTCTTTGCTATTTCTTAGAACCTTTAGAAATATGAAAATGCTTTAAGGTTTAATTTATTTAAATGCTTATTATTTTTTGTGAAAAAAATAAAAATAATAGTCACATTACTATTTTCTATACAATATACATTAGTATATTACTAATAAATTTTCTATATTGATAGAAGTATTTTTTTAAATTATTAAAAAGTTTGTAAAGTAATGGTAAGAAATCAATTGTTTAAGTGTATCACTTGTTACCAAGAATTTTAAAATAGCAATTTAATACTATTAACTATTTAGAATAAATTACATATTACTTTTTAAATATTAATACATTTTCATATAAATTTATCGAATTCCATGTTATCATATTTTATAAATAAATGTTTCGATTAGAATTTTTTTAAAGAAATAACTATTTTTCCAAAATCAGAATTGTAGAAACATATTATTAAGTAACAGACAATATCAGTAAAAACAAACAATATCGGTATCTTCTTGTTACATGAAACTTCAGCTCCGACTGGTGAGACTATCACCCAAGACTACCACCATTGTCTCGACTACTATAATATCTTTTCAATATCCATGTGCCACTTATCAGCATTGCACTTAACAAATCATTTCCTATTTTATTAGTTTTTTTAATGCTATGTTTCCTTTATATTACATTCACTTGATAGTTAAAAATAGAATGTTTTACAATCTCGTTCAAATATCTCTCTAGCCATAGCGTTTTATATGCGTCAATATTGTAATTGTAGCATGTGTTTTACCTCAAAATAATTAAGACACATTTTCTTGTTATTTATAAAATACTTATATTTTATATTTTTTCTATTATATCTGGTCAAAATACACACATTAAAATATAAATCACATTAACAATAATAATAGAAATATTAACAATAGTAGTAAAGTGTACACATGTGGCCATCAATAAAAATAATCTTGTAAAAAACACTAACACCAAATTGAGCTATTAAAAAAATAAAAAAAATGTTTCTAGTTATAAAAACTTCCCACATGTTTCTTGAAAAAGCATTAAATGTGTAAGTTTATTAATGTTTTTTCCACACAGTTTTAATGAGATACAAATTCTCTAATTGACTAAATATGACTAATATGATGAAAAATATTATTTAATATTATTCAATTTGTTAGATAAAGTATACTAAATAGGTAAGCGAATATATTGCTAATCTTGTCTCAAATAAAAAATAACTGTCAACTGGTTTGCTTTGGTAAAAAGAATACTACATGCAGCCTTAAGCCAAATGTTTGAATTAGGAAAAATTAGAAGGGAGATGCTAGAGTGAAAAAAATGTATGTTCTTGAATATTTAAATAATGTCTTATTGATTAAAATAGGAATTATAAATAGGATAATAAAAATTTATTTTCAATTAATAATTAAAAATTATTAGGGCTACACATAAATATTTTTTAAAAAAAGAGGGACCAGTTCTTTCATGTTTTTCCTTAATTCAAACACTGCTTAAGCCTGTAACCTGTGAGTGGATTACAATTTATTTTAAAGCACATACAACAAGGTAGCTTTAAATAACTACTTGTTAATTTATGGCGTATAATAATTTTAAACTAATAAAATTTTAGTATTATATAATATATGTTGTTATATTTTAGTATGTGTAAATTTATAACATATACTTAGATGAAATATATTTTAACATTTAGTACATTATATACAATTTTAAGCTTATAATTATGTGATCTGATGTTAAATTATTTGTATATTTTTGTTTCAGATAAAGATTTCATAATGATCGTAATTCAAAATCCAACAGAAGCACAGTCATAAAAGAACAATTTTTTTAATAATATAATAATTCTTAAAATGCACTTAAATTTAATTTTAAATAACATCCAAAAATAGTAATTTGTAAATATTTATTAGTTAATTACAAATAATATTGTACATACTAAATATTGATTTTTATAATTTTATATAACACTTACTCAAGCATTTTATTTTAATTTCCTCTACAAACTATTTATTTTATTTTTTCATATTTTTTATTGTTACACATTACCTTTTTTTCAATTTCCAATATAGTTGCGAGCATTTACTAAAAGTAAATTATTACAATTTCATAATGTTCCTAACTAAGTTAAAAAATCAAGTATTCTAAAACACTGATAATATTCTTTTTTTTTGAGCTTGATTTTAGCCAATAGGTAATCCTTAATCTAACTACACAAAATTTGTTCTATTCACCCACAAATTTGCTATGTTGTCCTATTTC
This sequence comes from Aphis gossypii, assembly GCF_020184175.1. Lineage (NCBI taxonomy): Eukaryota > Metazoa > Arthropoda > Insecta > Hemiptera > Aphididae > Aphis > Aphis gossypii. The sequence goes on from NC_065533.1 coordinate 37,013,385, forward strand.
AAGATAGAAACAACACATTCAGATATTGTGTCTTCTTAGTTCTTAGAGCAGTAGAAAACAAGGACACTGTACGATTATAAGTCTTTTTTCATATTTTATATGATTAAAAATGCTTTTTAATATTTAAAGTATGTTGCTTATTTTTGATATCATGTTGTCCATATTTTATGCATTTAATTTATTCTGTTGTGGTCTAGTTTGAATATTATTGTCGTGCTTTAGCCCTTTAGATACTTTTATAATATTTAAAATAAGCAAAATATAAGAGTAACAAATAAATAAACATTATTTTATTTTGACACCAAGAGTAATTTTGTGAGTTTTATGTTAATGTTAAACTATTGTTCGTAGGTAATTGTCTAGTATGGTGATACATTAAAAAAATTAAGTAAATTTGCTATTATTATTGTTTGTACCTATTGTAATTTATACCTAAACTTTTCATGTTTAATAAATATAACATACTATGACATGTACTGATGTACTGAGGAGTATGAATTTGGATGTTCATAGGCGTGCTCACCTGTGTTGCAGGGTATGCTATAACAACACCTACGAGCTACAAATAATTAGTTTACATTCACAATTTTTATTTTTTCTTACTTACTAATTACTATAGTTAGTACTGTTAGTAGATACAATTTACAAGATGTTTATCATTGTAATTGAAATTGACTTTAAGTCCTACGACTAAATGTTTTTATTATGAATAAATTGCTATCATAGAATTATTTTCATCAACCCTAGAGCACATGCTTCATGGTCAAAAAGTCCGGGCTTTTAGAATTTTGTTCATTGCTTCAAAAATATGAAATATTAATCTAACCCAACCTAGGTACTTTCTAGTTAGGTGATTAACTAAAGTTAGATACAACTCCCAATTGAATACAATTTCATGTCTGTTCTATAGAAGGTTCAAAGTTCATTATCTATTGAAAAAAATGACTAAAAGACTGTGTGCATAGTATGCTGTGATATAACCTTATGTATAATAACATTTATATGAAAGTTTAATTAATTTGTATTATTATATGTATCAATAACAGTATTTGACAATTTTTATTTATTTATGAGCAATAAAATAATGATTATTTCAATTCATCGAGTTTTAATTGATATGTTTCAACACACGGTCAAAAATACCATGTGCATAGAATCTTTTGAATATTTTTAATGAGTGTAATCTAGAGTTGAATGTATTATTATTTGTTCTGTCATTACTTTTAGAAAAATTTGTTCTGACTATATTTTTTTTTTTACTCAAAGCATAATATGTATTGGCATATTGTATAAAATAAATTACATTTTTGTATCAATCAAATACATTTTCAAGACTGTAAAAAAAATGCTGTTATTATAATATGTGAATGCTCTTTTGTTAAACAGAATAATATTCAACAACACCAACCACTAATTCCCGCGCACCCTTGTGAGGGTGTTCAATGTTCATTGTACAATATTTTAATTATTTAGTTACAACCAATTTAAATTTACATTAAATTCAGAATAGCAGTTAACACTATTAATAGTTAAGTTTTTTTAGTAATTTAAATTAATATAAAATTTTAGTTTAAATTATATTATAATTTTATGATTAAAAAAAATTATAATATTTTAATATTGATTGTTCAATATTCATTTTCTAAGGCGTTTTCGTAGATAAACTATATAATTAAACTGTATAATATGTTGCATAGGAATCAGGAGAAATATACAAACATGATTAATTTCTTTTATATTACGACACCGTAGAGGTAGAAGTAATTATTCATAGTCAAATATTTAGATCTTACACAAAAAACAGTAATGATTCCTTTTTCTTCGGTTAAAAATGAAAAAAATTGAATACTTTATACTTTCATTTTTAATGCGAAATTCTGTATTTTAGTTACATATGTTTTAAAAATATAAAGGTAAAGTTGTATTTGTTCTAGAAAAGAAACAATTATATCAACATTACGATCAACTTTTTTGAATTTAAAAATACTTAAATAAAATACTTACCGAGTATAGGCAGAAAAAAATTAGGAATTTGGTTTGAATGATTTTCGTTTTGAAAACGGATTTTGATTGCTTACTAAATTCAATAAGTTTTGACAGAGGTGGTCGCAGCTGTGATATCAATGAATAATAATTTAATATATTTTTTTTTTATCACAAAACTATAATAGTATTAAGAATATTAAAAATCGACATTATTAAAATTAATAAAATTTAGTAAACTTGTTAAACAATTATAACCTGATTTCAGAATTAAAATTCGTAAAACCAAATTACTTCTTTATTTAAATAAGTCATGACTTTTTGATTTAAATACCATTTTTGTTTCTAAGAAAAAAATCAACGTTATGATATTATATTCACTTCGTGAAATATTTTAGATTTCAAACACTAGTGCTACTTATTATTATAGATATTACATGCATGTGCTATATCAGGGATGTCAAATTCATGGCACGCATGCCCGAGGTATCACGCGAAAAATTAAAATATTAATATATTATAATAGATGAAAATATTTTGAAGATACGGCTTATTGAATATAATATTTTTCATGATGGCACCACTATCGAAAACAAAAAAAGGTAATTTTTGGCACGTAGTTTTCAAAAGGTTTGCTATCCCTGAGCTATATAGTTTAATTTGATGTAATACTAATAAATATTTTTGATAAATATTCATGATATTTTAATACTAATACAAATTGTGATCGTGTAAATCAAAATAATTGCCTATTGAAAAATCCTTAAAAATTACGTTAAAAATAATAATATATTATGATGTTAAGCGTAGATATTCAATACTATCATAATATTATATTATATAATAAAAAACATTAATATCATTATATTATTATTTTTTAATAATATTACATATTATTATGTAATCATAGAAACAACTAGTATAATTTGACTAATATTTTACGCTTTGAATGATAATCATACTTATTAAATTGTTAGTGTGTCTTATTGAATCTTTTAAAAATTTGAACCAGAAAATGAATGATATTCATCACGAATTCGAAGAAACTGTAAAACGTATCCAATCTCACAACGGAGTTGATGGTGTCATTGTCGTAAACAATAATGGTGTGTATTCTTAAGCGGTGTGTCTTATTATAGTGTTTAGGTGTTTAGTAATAATTGTGATCATGGGCTTATTAACTTATTAATACTCACGACTTATTTATTATTAAATTAATAAATTAATGCTTGTGATATTCACTCTTTCGTCCTTAACATGTGATCTCTGTGAATGTGTCCTATATATCTGTAGGTACATACACATTTATTTTTTTTGTAAGAGGAGACTAAGATTGTATATTTTCATACTTATATAACAAAAAGTTGATTTCGGGGAGACGAGGAGAGGGGTTGAACCTCTTAAACACCTTGTGTACAAGCTTGTATGTTTGACATAGATAAAAATTTTATAGGTGATCTTATAACTTCAACTCTAGACATGAGATCGTCTGTTAGTTACGCTGAATTGTTGTCCACGTTAGCTGAAAACGCAATAGGGTTTGTCAGAAACCTGGATCCGTCAAACGAGTTAACTGTCTTACGAATGGGTTCTAAAAGACGAGAAGTATTGGTGGCACCAGGTAAATTTCGTTTAAACGTATTTTTCTAATAAAATAACACTTATAAAAAATGATTGGATTTGACTATAAATTAATATTTAAAATGTTATAATTAAAGACCGGATTTATATGCATTTTAAAATATGTATGTGAACATGCACTTAAAAAAGTCAAAATATGTAAGAAAAAGATGCCAAATATGTACTTAAAATAAAATTTTTATTTTTATTACATTTTACATTTAATTTTAATTTTGCAGTGATAATTATTTATTTATTTTGTTAAGATTTCCATAAACAAAAAGTGAGATGTATAATATGACAATTAATATGTTATACAAAAGTGTTATAAGTTTATTAAAATTAAATAATAGATATATTGGTTATGTCCTGATATAAATAAGAAAAAAATAAAATATTTGATATTAATATTTTATAAACGTACCTATAATCTGTTTTTTTTTTGCTCAATACCTTTATGGATCGTTAAGTGTATATTTGTACGGTTTTTTTTTTTTGTTTAAATATGCAAAAATATGCACTATATATTATAATTTTGATATTTAATCAATCATGTAATGATTTCTGGACACTCATTGACTGCACGTAAATGATGTTGAAAATAGTAACATGAATTTTATACAAAATCTAATCTTTAGTTATAATGCTATATAGTAGGCAGAGGTATTATACTAAAACAGCATTATTTAACTATCAGTTGAATAAAGGAGATAAAATGTTTTTTTTTTCAGGTAAAGATTTCATAATAATCGTTCTTCAGAAACAAAATCTTAAGTCTATTATGAAAAGTATAGCAAACTCTTTATCATAATGCGTCTACATATTGCTTTGAATAAAACAAAAATGAAATTTTGTTATTATAAACTAGTTATGTTGTACTTATTTTGCTTTACCAATACATGAAATACACGGAATAATATTAAAGTATTGATTTTTTTTACGATTGCATGAAAATTTTTTTAATGGTTGGCTAATGGCTTATTTACAACATCGTTTTCTTTTCTATTTATCTTGGTGACATTAATTTTTTTTCATTCTCTATTCTTATAAAACCAGTTTGTCACATATTATTTTCCCATTAGTACCAAACACTCTTCCACTTTTGAGTGTATACCTTATAAACTGGCCTACTTAGTACTTTGTTCATGAATATTTGCATTGCGTGCGTGTTGTGTTATGGCTTAGGTATATATAGGTACGATACACACGAGATGCCGACACAAAACTAAATACAAGATACCACATAGTCGAGTCAATCGTCAATGGATAATAGTAGATAGGTGTATATACCTATATACTGATCTGCGATTGCTTCTGGTAGTTTATTATTATTTATGAATAATATATGACCCAGACAGATACAAATTGCATTTTGATTTACAAATAAACATCACCTTAGGTCACAATAATGACGTGCACGATAATATTATTTATATAGAGAACATAATATTGTATGTACCTACCTATAATAGTACCTATACTACCTACCTATAATCTAATAATGATACGTTGTTATGGAAAGTAACAGCACAGATAATAATATGAATAATAACACAGGTCTATAAAGATTTTACTGTTTAAAATTTAATAACTGATTTATATGTATTTTTTGACACTGATTTCAAAAATATTACAATTTTTTGTCTATCACGTAAAGTTCTAAAGTTATCCCGTTATTACCAATTAACATTATGCACAAATAGCCTACGAACAGTTAATTCTTTATTATATTATGTTATCGTTACGATATTAATACATAGTTACAATTGACAACCATATCTTAATCCATACATTTTATTATAATGAATAAAGATATAGTGGTTTTTATATTAGGTAGGTATATCTGTATATTCGACTATACGGAATCGTCAATTAGGAAAAAACTGATAAAATAAGCTCGGAGGTAAATGTGTTTATTATAACTTTATTTTTATCATTTAGTGTCAATAGTAAGTATATATTATTGTCAGTGTTCTATTAGAAATATTTTATTAAATATAATATAATAAAATATATTATAAACATGGAAAGAAGACGCTGCGTTAATAGTCCAGACATTTTTTGTTTTATTTGTGGCGAGTTTATGGTGAAGAAACAAATTCAAAACATCAATCCTTTCGTGAAAAATGCATAGGTACTATGCATATTTTGGAATAAAAATTGGAGACCAGGATAAATCATGGGCACCTCATAAAGTTTGTAAAATTTGCGTCGAAGACTTTAGAAATTGGACTAAAGGTAAGAAGAAAGCTTTACGTTTCGGAATACCAATGGTTTGTCAAATCATGGTGATGATTGTTATTTTTGTTCATGTAATGTACAAGGATTTAATATAAAAAATAAGAAAAATATTATCTATCCCGATGACATTCGATCTGCTATAAGACCCATGCCCCATGACCTACTATACCCATATATTTTCCTCCAGTCAATCTTGATACTATTTTAACATCTGAATTCAGTGATATTGATAATTATTGTACTTGTATTAAAAACGATATAAGCTATTATAATACGTGTACTGTGTAGTGTATTTATATTTCATTTTATATTATGTATAATTTAATTTTAGATTTTTGTTTGTGCCGACAGTTTAATATTCAAATTGGTGGACTATATGCTTGTGAGATATATAATAGTATGTTGCTAATGTTGCTATAAACCGTAAAGAAACAGAAACAATTTTTGAATCGAGCTCACTAAAAATATTATTTATATTGTTATTTGTAAATGTAGAAGGCACTAACAAATTTTAAAAATTAATTTTTAATATAGCATTATATCCTATAGGTATATATCTTTTTATTTTTATCGTATTTGAACCGACGGCGCCACGGCAATAGCTTTCGCATTACTTCCGCGGAATTGTATAAGTATATAATAATCTATACGCGATCAGAGTGACGTTTGGTTTAAACCAGGTCGTGTATTCAAATTGTATGTTACTTCTGTACTTGAAATCTTTATGTATATATTTTATATAGTTATGCATAGGATTATTATATTGATTAAAACAAATTTGATAACGTATATAGATTAAAAATTTTTGAATACTCGTTTTGTCTTAAATAATAAATATTTCCACTTAAATTTTTTTTTAACATAAGTAAAATTCAATAATACCAATACATAATTAAATATTTAATTTTATTAAACACGGACAAATTTTTGGCATAATGTTCGCGGAATAAATAAATAAAAAATAGATAAATTTATAATATATCTTACTAATAGCTACTTCACTGCAGTCAAACATAGTTTTAATTTTAATATTCTATATTTTCACTGTAGGAATATCACAAAAACACACACAGTGCACTGTGCAGGCCATAATTAGCGATAAGTGAATAAAAATATTGTCATAAGCAGAGAATAGGAAAACAATGAGCGTATTTTACGTATTCGTCAATATAATAATATTATACTGCCGTCACCAATCCGGGAAAATGAATTTAAAATTGATTACATCAGTCAATCAAGTAGTCAGTTTTTTTACTGTAACTTTTTAGTAAAAGATTAATTGTAAACATAAATTATTGAAGTTAAGTTCCGGGACAATTGGCTATTCCGACACACTTTATAGGGACGCCGGAACTCTGTATATTAAAAATCAGGACGTTTGGCAATTGGCAACTTTATCAATAAATCAAGTTACATTATTACTTACCACGGTATAATATACTATTACACTAAAAATATATTATATTAATAAATAGAAAAGTAAACATTTTCATAGACAATATAGGTTTGGAATCGTCTTTTCTAACGTTTTTTTTTGATATTGTGTAGCAATTTATTTTCGGCGCAAAGTTCATAAAAAATACATATACATACAGTGGAACCTATCAATAAGTCCAAAACCTAGATAAGTCGAAAAAAATGCCGTTTCCTTGCGAAAACCTCGATTACTCGAAAGAAAAACTCAAGATAACTCGAACATTCTGTGCTCCGAATAGTTTGAATTCTGAATAAAGACGGATAATTTTATAAACATTTGTCGCCTAATCGGCTTAAACACTATTGATAATAGTATGTTAGTATGTACTCTCAAATTTTAAGTCAAAGTATGATAACAAATTATCTATTATAAAGTTGAAAACTGTACACATGTTTTATTATAATTTTTTTTATTTATAAATATATATATATGTTTTATATAGGTACCTACTATATATTATAATCACATTTATTTTTACATTGTATATATATATAATATAATAACTAAAAACTTTAATACATATACATTTTAAAATCTTAGTAAGTCGAAAACATTGCATTTCCCTTGAGCTTCGGCTTATCGAAGTTCCACTGTAGCTAAATAATTCTAATATTTCTATAACTATCTGATTAATTATTATAACAATTAGAACTAATGAAGTTTGTTGTTGTTGCAAAATACTTAACGTGTCATATAGGTTGGTAATTATAAAAAAAACTGAAATAAATGAATGAATGTATTAATGGAAATGTTAATGGTGTAGGTGATGGGTGAGGGTTATTAGCAAATTAGCCCACAAATACCTATTACGTCGAAGTAGAACATTGAACTTGAAAAGTTACGAAATAAGTTTGACGAACATCTTATTGGGTGGTCACATATATTATATAAATTTATAATTAATAATATTATAGGTATTTTAATCAAATGCGTTGGTCTGCTGCACGGTGCGCGGGCGTTAATGTTTCAGAGAGGTCAATCGCGAGGTCTGAATATTCATGACAATAAAATGTTGGTACCTATATATTATTGAAACTATAGTAGCGGCATCGTCGTGGCGTTGAAATATATTTTTTGATATTTAATAGGGGCAACATCGTATTCCAAAACATAACGTTTTGGTCATTCATTCCGGACGAGAAGACGAAGAGACACGACTGTATTTTAATATTGTTGACACCTCTATACCTACCTATATACTACGCGTCACGCGAGTACTATACTTGTTCGTAAATATATAAGTAGATACATTTATATTTACAGGTAATGCGATAATAGTGGAAATGAAATAATTTGTTACCTATTATTTACGATTTGCGGTAACGGCGTTTCTATTAGGTCATTCGCTCGCGTTTCCCGCGGTCCGGCTGCAGCGAGGTGTTGACGCATAGCAAGTCGCTATATATATCACCTATATTATTATTAGGTATTATTTGTTTGTGCGAAGCTAATACACGTCTATTATTTCGGCAACAGTATAATATAAAATAATAAATAATGATTATAAAAATATATATATTATATATTTATAATGTTAAACGCAAAATACGAATAATAATATTCGTATAATCGTCGTAGTGAAGACGTCGGCGGCGGCGGCGGCGGAGGCGTCTTGCCTGCCAGCGGTTCTTCTCTCCCGCTCTCGACTCTCGGAAATCACGGCCGCCGCGCCGCAACCACGTGCCCGCGGACCACGGTCGATCGCATCGTGACGCTTCCGACGCGTCAGTCTCATTCGGCTCTCCGCGGCACCGACGTCGCGACCTCAACGCCCCACGAGTCGTGTCCATCGCGTATAGCGTCAAAACGTACACGACACGATAAAAAAAAAAAAAATTAGTGTTTGATTAACGCATTATCGTTTTGCGACACATATATTTTGTATTTTTTTTATTATTATTTATTATTATTGTTACCTACTACAAAACCATTCGTCGCGCTTTTTCTTTCACGCCGACATCGTCACCATATACCTTTTGACGAGGCGGAAGGAACTCACTGCCGCCGCGACTTTTATCGCAAAGTCATGGACCCGCACCCGCGGCGGCTCGTCCCGCTGTCGGTGGCACCGTCGCTGCTGGTCGTCGTCGCCGTGATGGCGGGTTGCGGTCGCCCGGCCGCCGCGCTCAAGTGCGAAGCCGGCGACGTCAGCTTCGAACTGCTCACCGGGTACGCGGCCAGTCCGGCGGCCAAGCACGCGATGCGCGAACAGTTGGCCCTGTTCACGTTGCCGCAGTGCATAGACGCCTGCAGGTCGGACGACCAGTGCGCCGCAGTCACGTACGAGACGGGCGTCTGCGTGTCGTACGCCGCGGTGCCTCAGAAGAACGCCAACGCGGGTGAGTTGGATTTACGTTATTATACAATATTATCATTGTACTGCTGTCGTATTGTAGACATAATTTACTATATGTCTAGGTGTGTTTTAATAACCGAGTCTGCAGGATTAAGGGATCGAGTCGCAAGACCTGATACGGATTTTAGTGTATACCTATAGTCTCTATTTTCCACCACACGTATTTGTTTAATGACGACTTATAAAATACAGCTGTGTGCGAGAGAAAATAAGAATGAAAATTCTGTTTGTTTAAGAAAATAAATAAATAAAGTTTTGGAAAATAAAACACCTCTAAATACCTTCCTCGATATTATGATTTTAAATTATTTTCAGTTTAAAATGTATAATATGTCCGATACAATAATTTGTTTCAACAAAATCTAGAAAATAAATAAATAGGCACTTAAATGACGTACATTTAATGATTTGATTTGTGAATATAATAAAAAAAAACAATCATGTTGACAATGTTTTATCACCTATTTCACACGGAGCCTCGAAAAGTTTTCACGCGTGTAGATTTGTATTTTACCTGTATCAAAATATCATAGGGATATTAATAGTTAATTTTCCATCAGTTTGAGAATAAGATATGATAAAATAAAACAATTACCCGTCAAAGATAAAGATATAATATAACATGTATTTTTGTACATATTATTTGAAATTTTATTTTATGTCGATCTACACACATCATTTTTGAAAAACACTGATTAGTATCGTAGCAATGTCTAAAAATTATTAAAATACAATATACTTACTCCTCGTCTATACTTACTTCTCGTGTATACTTTTTATCGAAAAGTTGAATAAATATTACTTGGACATAGTCTGATGGTTTTAATTAAAGTAAAAAAAATAATTTTTTATCATTGGTAATTTCAAAAAAGACGTCTGCAATGTTTAAATAAAAATCGGGAACTTGCGTTGCTGTTGATAGTATAGGTGACGTGTGTACCTCATTATTATATATATTTTTTAATAATCAATTATTATTCTGTTCGAAAAATGATTCTAAGCAGAAACCTTCTAAATTTATATTTCTAAGAATATTTCTTTATGACGTATTTAATAATTATTTTGCTATTAGATAGTAGGTAGTTTATTTTTCTACTATAGAAATAGTAAGTTGAATTTAATTTATTCCAAGTATAAATTGCATTCCTACCAATAATTTACAATTCATGTAATATCATCAACTGTTATTAATTTATAAAAAAATATCGAGTACCAACGTATCATATGTACCTAACCTATGTGTACCTATAATATGATGTGTGGATAGTTAGTTTAAAAATTAATCTATTTTGATAATTTCCTTGTATTATTCATATATTAATTTATAAATTATAATCAATTCTTATTAATTTAAATCTTCGATTATTCGATACTTTCTCAGTAGAAAGAAAATTCTAAGAAATGATCAGTATCATGAAAATCTTACAATAATTCATAGATAAATTCATTTTTGTTTACACTCATATGGAACCTAGTTTGAAGTAAAATGTATGGTGAATTAGCAATAAATTAATACAAAAACATACGAAGTTCATTTTTTCACTCGCAACTTACGTCAGCCCTGAGCAATAAGAAGTTGATTCTTTAGCTTTATTTTTTTTAAAGCTTTATTTTAACAAAAATTTATTATATTCTATTCTGTATCATAAATTTAAGTATATAATTTAGTATTACATTATTATTATTAATATACTTACATTAGACATAACATAATGTAGGTATTATATACATATATATATATATATATATATATACATATATATATATACAATAGACATACATAGGTAATTTTGAATTTACAAATCGTTTTGAAACAATTATATTATTACGAAAAACTTTTAGTTCGAACACATACTCTTCTCTGTATAAAGTACAAATTAAATAATACCTTTGTAATTTAACTCTAATAAATGAGGTATCTATTAAGTACTAAGAATTCAGTATTAATTTTTCTTATTTTGAATGTCTGAATAGCAAGAATATGGAAAAGCTATACATGGATTTTACTAACACTTTTAAAAGTTTCTAAAAAATAAAAATCAATACCTTCATTAAATTGTACCTACTTACTGCTTCAAACTTGTTTTACTTTTTAATTTTCGACTTGGCGAAAATAAAAAATAAAAAAAAAAGTGTAGAAATATTAAAATTCTAAACAGTTTTGTAGAAATTTTTATAATATGTATAAGTTGATCAAACAATTTTATTTAAATACAATGTGTTACTTAATTGAAAAATGTGTAATGCCAAGTAGGTAAATTAAAAATACATATTTATATTCACACTTTAGATTCTGAGCGGAGCGAGGAATGTATTGGTTTTACAATGATGTTTATTTCTTTTTTATTCTGTAAAAACTTTTTCTCCCTCTAAACTTTTTCAAAAGTACAAGTGTAGCATATTTTCTGAAAGCTAATGTTCTTGAGCTGGTACTTTAAACAGGTCATTTTTCGAAATGATACTCGAAATAAAAGCGGTTAAAGGAGAAAAAATGTACAACTTCATGATTATGTAGTATAAAATAATTACCTACGGCTTTATTTATCACCATAAAAATGAATAAAATTAAATAAAAAAGATCCTCTGTCCGCTCAGAATCGTTTTTTTATCGAATGCAATCATATAGCATTCAAATTGAATGCCTACAGTAAAATTACACTATCCTGTCCGAGGACCGAAGGGACGATGGACAAACATCCGAAATGCATAAAATCCAAATAACCGAAATGCGCTGACCTACTTTTTTTTTAATTTAATTATACCATCAAACGGCCCAGATATTTTTTTCAAAATAACATGGGTTAACCTCTCAGAAAAAAAAGGTGAAGAATATTCCTCCGGAACGGTAATTAGATCATATAAAGTCACGATTTTTCAGCCAAGGTTCAACTTGTTCACCCCGTTTAATGGATCTTATAAAGTTATTATCAATTTGCGAGTCGTTAATACTGGTTATGGTTCCATATAAAACCCGTGTACACTTAGGATATAAATACATTTTATTTTAATTGAATATGAAAAGTACTTGCTGCGCTGTAGCGCTAAGTGTCGGATATCAGTAATAATATTCAGACATAATTCTAGAACTGATGAAGAATAAATGTATGTAATGTAAAAATGCATTTTATGTATTTTATATTAAACTAAATAAATGTATGTATAATGTGATGAGAATAAATTGCTACCAAGATACCTTATTTAGTTATAAATACTTAAACTATATTAGTACGATAGTATATGATTTTATATCTAAGAAAATAATTAAAATCTTGAAGAGGTTAATTAACTATAAATCTTAAATTATGATATTAACAGTGATTATGAATACATAATTTCTCGAACCGTTCACGATTATGAACTAATTTTTTGCATTTATTATACTTAAAAATAATTTCGGTCATGAAACGGAATATTATTACCCATTTATATTTGACCGTTTATCTTGACAATTGAAAATTATCAAAATTACCACGATTTTGATTATTCATTTACATGGTATAAAGGTATATAAAAAAATACTTAGGTACTATGAAACGTGTATTAACTATTAAAGTCATGTTTTTTGTTTTTAAGCATGATTATTATATGTTTTTCTCGTTATATATTTGTAAATTTCATTTGGAATTACGTTTTCTGACATTAATGTTATAAAAATTTACACGCGACGCCAGTAAATAAAAGGTATTTTTTCTTTCGTAATCGTACAAATTATTATCTGAATTACTCATCGTGCGTATAGAATGCGAGTGAACCTAATTTCAAGAAACTATATAGGTACATAAACTTTTACACATCGCTTAGCCCCCATCCTTCTCGTACCTAATGAGTCCTCTGCAGTAGTTAACCTTTACGCTCGTGTGGAGTTTTCCGTAATAATAATAATATTGCCATCAAATCCGCAGAGTCTCGTGCATTATTTGCTATAATATATATATATATATGGTGATATTATAAAATAATATACAAGACACGTTTATATTATTTACTCAATCTCTTTTATGTACCTGGATTTTATGCAAATTCGTTTAACGATTTTCAACCGTAAGTAAACTATTCCGCCGTTATTAAGGTTATTATAGCGTATACCTCTACTCGTAATTATTATGTTATATACCTGTACGAGCTGCTGCTGTTGAGACATTGTCTCGTGCACTGGACGAACGGCTCCATATCGAAACGACGACGTATAAAATAATATTATAATAGGCGGCATCAACGTAGGTATAACGTAGTACAAACATATTAATAACTGGGCACCGGTTGCGGTAAGTATATAACTGGGCGTAAATAATAAACTTAAGAGTATTGCCTACTGCTGCCCGTTATTATAATATATTTAATAGTAATATTAGTATTGTATAGAATATTAGAATCTATGTATAAACCCGTTTTTTACTGACAAAACGACAACCGCGTCCGGGTGCTATGCATGTTAGGTATAGGTATAGCTGGTGGTCCGTCGTAGTCATTCGTCCCTAATTTCCTATAATAACGATATAACGGAACGTAAAAAATAATTATCATTATGGACGCGACAGTTTTCAGCGATCGGACAACCGTGTCAGATCCAAACTTAACCGGACGCCGAAAATCAACTATTAATTTATAATACCTTGTAGTTTGTACAGATTATTAGTTATATGAAAACACGATGACCTGCAGTATGTGTCCTGGGTACCTACCTAATAAGCAATTTATTATTTGGACTGTATTTAGAGGGAATGGAGCAGACACACTGGTAGCACATTATGCCCGGTAGCGGCAAAGTTAGCTATACAATTTTAAGAAATTGTATAAAATGTTATGTACCTATATTTTTAAAATTTAAACTTTGAAATGTATAGGTACAATGCTTTATGCCTATATCCAATCAATCTATAAAATATAAATTATAAGAAGATTTAGTTTGTGAGTTAGGTCATTTTCATAACTGAACTATTTTTAAAACAATATACTGAGCGAATTTTATCTTTACAAACTCTCCTCCTCAAATGACTCCTCTGTAATACAGTTTACTTACATTTATACTAGGTAGCTATAGGTAGGTATAGCTATAAAATATCAAACCAAACAGTATGGGAGGTATAATACATTAGACGATGACGTCCTAACACTGGTTGGTTTTAATAGACAAAACGTGTAATTGAATAAATTATAAAATGAGTGCTCATGAACGAAATGTTTTGTTGCTTTTACCTATTTCACATGTGAACGCATAGTATGAATATAATCATGAATTGTGTGGTGCCTTGGTATATCGCTCCAACAATCATTTATGTAATATATATATATTATATAATATATATACATTATGAGCGGCAAAAATCTGTTTATAGATAAAAATCACTATAGCATCTATTTGTGAATTTATGACCCGCGAGTAAAAATTAAAAGGGTAGTCCTAACTGCTAAAAGTCTATAGAGAATAAAAAGTAAAAAATTAAAAAAAAACTACCCGCATTAAAGATTTAAATTGTGTACATAGTTTTAAATTAAAAGTTCGCGGTTATACAATTACCTATACATTATTATGAAAATTCGTAATCATATATATATATATATATATTTTAAATTTTATATTTTAATGCGCTTTAATTGATTTAATGTAAAAAATCAAACTTAAGATCAAATGATTTTTACTCTTGGTATTGTCTAACAAATAAATCGTAATCGTATACACTACGAAAAAAAACATATTGAAAATCTCTGACCACTCCACTATTGTCTGTTGATTACTACTCGTATATACTTAATGTTTTTGATTTATAATACCTATCGTATAAACGATGGTAAAACTAAATTTTATATAATTGATACAATAAAATCTATATATATATATGTATTGTTATAAAATAAATAATCTATCGCATGTCGCAGGGGTCACGTCACATCAGACTTAAATGGCTTGACTGTTTGAGTACTTGGGTCGCCGGCGAGTATAACAAAATATTAATGTACCATATTATGTTATTTATGCGTTAAGAAAATGACTTTCATTCATACGCGTATACATAATATATATATGCACCTAATATACAGGTATTTTTTAATCAGGCCAATGACTATATTTTCTACACTCGTCTCACGTTTAACTGTCATATTATGTTATTATTATCGTTGTACGCATTCATCCCCGAACAATAGAACGGATGGACATTCGTGTATAGATATCACGAGTCACGAGGTCCGCGAATAGCTCCGTGATTTCTTTATTAATTTATCATTAACGACTCGGTCGGGCATAGCCCATCCATGCAACCTATATACAGTATAGACATTATAAACATATAAAATAGGTATAGGCTTACGGCAATCCGTACAAATTGTGGCATGAGTACGATATCATAAATTTGTTTTTCGTGGCAAAATATTATTTATTGTTAAAAGACTGTTAGTAGTAAGAAAAAAAAATATAATACAAACTTATTCTAAAATTAAAATTGTATAGTTATAATGACATTGTTCAAATGGTGTAAGTTATATTTGACACATTATTGGTGTAGGTATACTACGTTATTATATTTATGAATACACATTTATTATGCCACATTAAATGCTTTAAAGTTCCATTTTTTGTAATTTATAATTAACTATAAAACACGGGCTTAGAGAAGTTAACGATATGATATAACATTAGTTTATAATAATTGATAAGTAGTAACTAATAATAAAATACGAGTATTATGTCCAATATCAGTTTGTTATTATATAATTATTTTAGAAGCGTGTTTTTCCATATTAAAACTTTATTAACTAATTTTTCAAAGCTACTTTTTGTATCTAAAGACAAATGGAGAAATGTCTAAAGTTTAATTAACCTTAGTCCTTACAATAACTGAATAACAATACATACAAACATACATACATACATATTACGTATAAACATTCAAAATCGAGTTCACTGATGTTATCAACATAACATAATATTTACGTTTTAGTTCGGACAAAATGGATTCTTCAGGAATTGGAGTTGCCATATATTTTTATTTGATTAATATTAATACGGGGATAAATTAAATTTAAATCGCAATTTATTAATATTATAATATATTATGATAGTAATAAATTAAGAACCTATACCTAACTCGTAAATTTTAAAAATAAAATTGAGGATTTGAATGATTGGAGAAAAGGATATTTATTATATTTTATGTAAATTTTTTAAATAAATATTAAAATGTTATAAACAATTTTAATGTAAATTAGCATCTATCAGTATATTTTCTCAAAATCGTAATATATACCTACGTATCCATAAATAAGTAGACACAAAATTTATTGTATTTGGCTTTAAAAACTGAGATAGACAATTAATCACCTACCGTGTATAGGTATAAAATTTTCTTTAAGAAATGATTTATTATGTAAATTAATAACTGTCTTAATAATTGACAAATAACTTGTGAGGATAATTAATTAAATTAAATTTCATTGAATAGTTAATGGGTATGTTGTATGAACTTAAATAGGTATTATGTATATAATATATATATATATTTAATTCGATAAAATTAGTGTCATCGTAATATATTATTTGTTATTTTAATATGATTAATTGTCCACTATTTCACTGAGTCATTAATCATATTTCATTTAATTTCATAAAAAATATTAACTTACTTACCTACTTAAGTTTTACATTTCCACACTATATTTTTATATTTTATAGGTACTCATTATACCTTTTATGAAATAATGTTTTCGTGGAGGAGTGATTTATCCTTTTTGCAAAGGTGGCGATAAGTTAATGAAAATAATTAACTGTGGCTATAGTTAAGTTAATTCAATTAAATTTCCTTTAGTTACAGTTAAAAGTTAACAAAAAAAAAAAAAAATTAACTAGATAAGTTAAAAGTTAAGATGGAAAATAAAATAAACTTAACTCAGTAATAAAAAAGTTTTTTTTTCAAGTCAATTAATTCATGTTATAAATTGCACTAGTATTTTGATTTGTACAAACATTTACCAAGACGCTTAGCACTGTGTAAACATAAAATTTAAAATTATTATTATAGTACATACTACATTGTTACTAGAAACTTATAGGCTACATCTACCCATAAAATAATTTGAATTAACTTAATTGTAAAATAATGATAATTAACTATAAAAAGCTAAATTAAAACAATATAAATTTTAACTGAATAAGTTAATAAGTTAAAAACAAAAATTACTATCTAGTTAAGTTGAAAAGTTAAAAAAAATTAACTTTTAAACAAGTTAATGCCCGCCATTGCCTTTTTGTGGCTAAGTTTTCGATTATTTATATGTTAATACCTACCTATTTATTAATATTAATTGTATCAATTTTTTTCCCAGTTGGACAAATTTATTTCAATAAAATTATGATTTTGAAACTAAATTAAGTTAATTAAAATATAATTAACTTTTTAGTTAGTTAATGACTCTTTGTTTGATTATTATATTATATTAATATATGTTATACAATATACATTTAGGACGATTTCGATGTCATATTACTATTACATGTTTTATCGCTCCACACGGTTAACACCACTGCATCTCAACAATATTATGTGTACTGAATAACTGATATTATGTGTATATATTTTAAAGCAATGATAAAATAAAAATTGCCCCCATAAACCGAATCATATACATTTGTATCGGGACCAGGCCATTTTGCCCATATTACGCTAATGCCAATATTAACCGGTGCCTACATTACATTAGACGGAATCTACTGTACATACTACTATACTAGTTCAAATTTCGTAAAAAATGATTTTCGATAACTTTGATCCTTTCTTTTCCTGAAGGTCGTACAATAAATTTTTGATAATTAGATAATTATAAATAAGTAGTCATGGAAAATAAAAAATTGGACGTATTTTGGCTTAAATTAACCTTTAATTAATAGTAATTTAAGTGGTATTATAAAAATATAATTTATTTATTATAGCACAGCTCTTTATAACAAATCTTCATAGTCTACGTATAGTTTTTTCTTACTCGTGTTTAATAGCCGATTTTGTTGTATTTTGACCATTAATACATTTTTATTTATTTTAATTTACCTACTATATGATAGTTTCTATAATGAATTAATACTAAAATTTGAATATTTACACTATTATTCTTTGCATTACTGCGACAACAAAAATAAATTATAATTATTGTCATTAATTAGAATAAACAGATTACAGAATACCGAATAACTAAAAACGTTATCTCTTTAGTATTTGTACATATCTAAAGCTACAGACAAAATACAATTAATTGTGTTATCGATATAATATTTTTATATAAATATGCAGATCTAATGGGTTCTAAGTTCTAACCTAACCTCTCTAGAAATGTTTAGGATAAAATTGTCTCGTTCCCTCTCTTCCCCTCAGAACGGCCCTATTTTTAAACTCAAATTTTTCTGTTGTATGCAATATGGATAATTTTTTTAAATTAAACACTTTAAAATGTACGTACCAATGTATCATTTAGATGCAATTGCATTTAGATTACCTACTTAATTTTATAGTTTCGATATTAGATTTTTAATTTTATAATATAGGAAAACAGTTATTAAAATAAAAATAATGCGTTTGGAAACAATTTTTTTTCGAAATAGCAATATTGAAAAAATAGAAATTAAAAAAATACTGTAGAGTAAACGTTCTCTTTTTACGGTTAAATTATTTTTCGTTTGGTTTATTACCTATTATTTTTACCAATATCATTAACTATACTGTATCATTGCTTGTAGTCGTTTCTTGTTCCTAGCATGAACCTTTTTCTACATAATTTTATAGTCACTCAACAGCTAATATAACTTATAAGTATTCACAGATAGAGGTTATCACGTCGTCGTAGTGAGACCACTTATAGCATCTAGTAATTATATCAGTTGTTACTTTTAATTATTAAAATGTCAATAAAATTGCCTACATCAAACTCCTCAAAAAGCAGTTGTGTCTTCATTAATGTAATTATAATTATTTACAATCTTGCAGAACATGTATATATCATTATTTTTATTAAACACATTATTTTATCACTATAAATTAGTGAATATTTTTATCCATTTACATCTAGATACACGTCTATGTATATTATAGTATGTTTTAATTTTTAAATACAAACATATTTTTGCTTTTTTTTTCATCGATTTAAGTATTTTTAAAACTATTGAACCGTAACTGTTAATTGTTGATTATTCACTGTTCTATTAATGAAACTTATATTCTCGGAACATTGCTAACTGTACTCAATTTACCTAAAATAGTTAACCCAATTAGGCATAATATAAATGTATACAAATGAGCGTGCATAATGACAATTATAGATATCTGCAACTACGTAAATTGTTATACAACATATTTTTAAATTAAAATATACCTATATACTTTAAAGCGATTGGACCGGGGCAGGTGATATATTATGGTTCTGTATTATATAGTGTATTCGAACTGTACCTAATCAATAAACACATAATATCGGTTCACTGTTACTGCTGCGTGTACATAATAAACGGAAACATAATGTGCGGCAAGTATACGGAAAAGCAAACGCGGTTCTTCCTCTTCGGCGAACGACGATGACGACGGATGCGGTTTGAAGTGCATTAATAATTTCATTCCGGACAGGTTTCTGAGTAAACATTCTATTATATTATTATTAAAATAACAATAGCGACGTGTGCACATGTGCCGCGCACCGAACGACGGCAGTACAATGAAGAAATATGTAAATAGTAATCGGACGGTAAACGTCCAACAAATCGAAATATCACGTTATTCCGTTATTGGGCCAAATCATGCGCTGCATTTTTTCATTCAAATTATTACATTATCCCATATAGGCCCATAGGCACTGTATATTATACATGATGCACTCGTACATTTATGTAGGTACCTATATACGCCTATATGACGTCTGGGTGGCCAATATGTATGTATAGTGTCACGATGCACCTATAATATAGACTTACTTGGTATTTCATTTAAACGGTGACCGTTACAGTACTGAATACCTAAGTATCATTTATTATACGTGCACTTATTAGGTATAATATTATATATTTTAAAGTATTTTAAAGTTTAATGTGACCGAATAACACATATTATACATTTTCGAAACGTTTTCACGCATATAAAATACCTATACATTTAAGAACTTCTCAGTTCTAAAAAAAACTAATAGGTGTGTACTACTGTTGAATTTTTGTTTATATTACTGTGAAATAACTCACAATCGTTATAATATGTATAGCATGAGCAAATGTCACTTATTGTCTATTTGTCCATAGTTTACTGGAAATCAAAACAGGTTGTCTCGTAAAAAAATCTTTACCTATTTATATCTAAATAGGTACCATTTCAATTTTTCATTATTGGAACTATGAAACCACAAACACTTCGTTTTAACTATCATAGTTTATTGATAATAGAAACTATAGAGTACTGAAATTATATACACATGTCAGTATTTAGGTACTAACCTTTTATTTTTCTACCCTGAAATTACTGTAAAATTTTTATAAAACTTTTTTCAGCTTTAATAGGTAAAAGAAAAGTTATAACAGATACCCTGGCGGAGGTTTTTAATGTTTAGCTATACATGGTATCCGACTATAGTATTAATTTTTCATTTTTCCCTGTTTATATAAAAAATAAAATTTGTTTTATTATGATTGATTTGGCCTTCCCAGCAATGTACCTATCACGCCCCCTTCGCCCCACAGCAGGTTGATAATCATTAATCACTAACACACACACACATATTTAGAGAATATATATGCTATATGCGATTACAAAGGGTGGTAGATGGTAATCAGAAATAGCATGAAAATCTTAACTCTATGAATAATTTTGTTTTAGATTTATAATTATAATCTTAAGATTATACTTTTGATGGATATTAGGTGCAAGTTAGCAAGTACTTGAAGTACAAGTTACGCATATTATAAATACCTACCATTTCTACTAATCGTTACGTTGAATCTGGAAAAAAATGTATTGGATATAAATTAAAATATATCTTTGGTACATAGAAATGAGGGAGTATGACCAGTGAATACTATTTATTATATAGTTTTAACTTACAAGTTATAGTTGATACTTATTATCTTAAAATTGAACACATATTTTATTTTATTTAACGTGGCATTAGAGTGAATATCTTATGTGGTTAATATGTACGTTTAATGGTAAAATGTAATATAGGCAGTGACTTACTATGATAATTAAAAAAATATTATCCATTATATCTCTTTCTGTATAATTTATAGAACGTAATTCAAATATAAATTTGAATACTTACAGTGGCGTAACAAAAAAACTTGGGCTCCCCCGCAAAAATAAAAATGTTAAGAATGGGCCCCTAACATATTGTTATATCAAAGAATTCAAATACCTATAACCCTATAACCAAAGACCCCAAATTACCATGCCCCCCCCCGCAACGCGGGGTCTGCGGGCCCTCAGTTACGCCACTGAATATTTATTATTAGATATTGTTTATGACTACCTACCCTGTCAATTTGATGTGTACGTCTTACGGTATCTGATAACTTCTGATGTTCATCAGCGTAATTAGGTAGCAAGGTACTAGCCAGAGATATCTAAAATATATTGTTAGTTTATCACAGTTATTATTTTAACATCCAGAATCTTATAAAGAAAATAATCTGTTCCTTTTTTTATGAAATTCTGTACGCGATAATAATCGATTGATCTTCGCTCGTTATTTTTATGTATAAATTATGAAAATAATCTCGTATAAATGGAGCGGAAAATCCATTTATTCGGTTCGATTAAAATCTAAAGCAGCCTAGCGGGTCCAGACGATAAGTAAACAAAACATACTTGTATAAAAAAAAAATATAAGCATCAGAACAAATATTAAATATATGACGTGTTAATGGTATATTTCTTCCTTTTTAAATGAATATACCTGAAGATTATATAGATATAAAAATATGTATGAATTATAATTTGTCCCATTTCGACAGATCGTATCGTAGTCTTATTTTTTTGAATACTCAATATTTCTATTATTTTGATCTCAATAAAGTTGATCGTTTACATAGTTTAGTCGAAAAAAATTCGTACATATTATATTTATTATTGTTGCTATTATTATTATTACTGTTAGATTATACAATACGTGTGATGTATAAACACACCTCTGCAAATCGGGTCAATTAATCTTACTCGAACTCTCTATTAACCGACACGCTTATTCGGTATGTCGGTATACGTCATATTATTTTAATATCAAGATCGAAACATTTAATAATATAATATATAATATCCGTACCTCATGTATTTAACCGTATAGGTAATCTACCATTAAAAAATATATACATATATATATATGAATTCTGTATTTGTTACTGAAATACCGAACGCATCTTACGATGATGTGCGATGTTCTAAGCATAAAGTCGTACTTACTTCTAAAGTCACATGTAAGAACTATAAGATGATTAGATTAATGGTGGCACAACGATTATTATACATTATTAAATAAATTACAAGTGTGTAACACCACGTTTAAATTGTCCATCTTAATTGTTGCAGTCTTTCGGTGTTTTCAACGTTAATTATTGTCCACTACGGTACTACCTATAACTGGCTATAACCACAGTCACCAAATATCAGTTCTCATAATATTAACTTATCAAATCGTAGGTAAATTTTAATTGAAATTTTATTTTAAAAATATTAATTTAACAAAGATATTTTATTACTGGACAAACAATAAGTTACAAGCGTTCATTTTCATATTTATATTAAACCTCAAACTGTTGGGACGCATAAAATCATTTAGCTACAATTCTTAATATAAAATAATCGTATTAGTGAAATGCTGGTGTCAGATTGTTATCGAAGAATTAAATTGGATATGTATCGTGTTTAATAGATGCTGAACCAAACGATAAATGTAAGTATTACACTTAAGTATTTACATTTTTAAAACGATGTATGTTATTTTTTAAATCTTTTTTGTTTGAAAACATTTCATTAAAGGTTCTTCATAAGTTATTCTTATAGAAATAAAAGCATTTTGATATCATTCAAAAATTCCTTGTATAGAGACTTAATCACTGTTGCTTATCGCATAGATTTTATTCGTTATTTTTGTGCCTGAAGACACTTTTTCAAATAGAAAAAATAATTATCAAATTTGATGAAGGTCGCTGGTAGCAAATTGTACCTTTCGGAGGTTAAAATTAAAAGTTCGTAGTGGGTATTTT
Source organism: Aphis gossypii (assembly GCF_020184175.1). Classification (NCBI taxonomy): domain Eukaryota; kingdom Metazoa; phylum Arthropoda; class Insecta; order Hemiptera; family Aphididae; genus Aphis; species Aphis gossypii. The sequence goes on from NC_065533.1 coordinate 37,037,277, forward strand.
TTTAAATAATTGGAGGAAAATACGTATGAACATATTTTGTTATAAATTTAATATTAAAATAATTGTTTGGTAATCTTATCGGACCTTCGCTAAAAAAAAGTTAGACAGTCTTTAACTATAAATATAAATCATATTTGTTTTGTTTTGCCCTATCAAAAAACTTAAAAATTTAATACAGAGTTCCTTTTTAGTTATTAATACTAGAATTAAATAAGAAATAACGACCATTATTGCACAAATATTTTTGTTGAAATTTAAATTATGACAACATATTTACGTGTAAAAATGATTTCTTATTTTGTTATAATTTAAAAACAATTAACCATATATGCTTAATATTTTTACTAAATTTTTATAATGCGTATTCTATAAGTCATGGTATAGAGTTTATATAAATTATGTATGTAATTTATATAAATTTCAAAATACTTTGACTCTTTTTAAATTACTTATAGACATTTGAAATTTTAATTTAATTTTAATAAATTATGTCAATAAAACATTGCGGGTTTTGCAAAAAAGCCTAAAAGTGTAATATAAAGTTTCTTATAAGTTTTTACCAAAGCTCTTTAAAAATATTAAAGATTCATTGCCACGGGGTTTTTTTTCATAGACATTTGAAGTTTAAATTTAAACAAATTAAGATATTTCAATGATGAATAACAATTTTTAATAACTAATCTATTCTGTTGCAATTCTAAAAAAAATACTCATTTATAATTAGAACTTTTACGTATTATTATATTTAATATACATTATGACATTTTCAAAACACTTAGATTAATAAATTTTAAATTTATTTCACAAACCTATGTACATCGTTCTTCAATTACTTAAGCAAACTTAACTCCCGCCACTATTAAAAAACCGGATAAAAAAATGTACTACCTAACATAATATACTACTTATGAATACTTTTTTTAATATATTCAGTTTAATTGACTTCTGAACTTTTCGCCTCCTCAGTCCTCATCAAATACATCATATTTTTATATATATGATTTTTATCCCTATTTATCACCCATCATCGGAATTTTTTTCATATCAGGTGATTATTTTGTTATTTTAAATGAAGCATGGACATAATACTATACCTATAGCTTCAATATATTCCTTTATTTTGATTTGATTGTATTTCTATCGTATGGGGAAATATAATGTATTAGTCAACCTATTTAGATATTATAGGTACACTGCAGTGATAAACATTTATACTTTTATGCGGTTAACCTAATCTTTACGCACGCACAGAAAATGAATAGTTAAAATGTTCAGAAATGCGGTCGTTATTATAATGTAAACCGATTGCGGACTGTATATACTAGGTAGGTATATAATAATTTATAGAATATCTATCTGAGAATCATACTACTGCAGTTAATTTCCAGTAAATAACTTTTTTTTAATAAATTTATAAAAATGTTCACTGTAGTACTAACTTACTGGTCACATACTCGCACACTATTCTCATTAATGATCATAATTTATTACACAATATATTGGTAGTATTGATAGCACAGTAGTTGCCGTTAATGGAGTTAGCGTTTAATAGACTCATTCGTCCATTGGGTTTAATAATAATAGGTCGGCCTTGTATTTATACGAATTTAAAATGCTAAAGAGGAAAAATCGTCTATTGTACTCTATGTACTCTATAAGTATTAACTCTTTAGTTAATGGGGTCAACGTATATTTTTAAGGGCATATTTTAATGTTTTTTAGTCCATTTTCTCAAAAATTTATCGCATGTATATTAAACAATTAATACGATTTATTTGATTCATCACATCCAAATTTTCGAAAAAAAAAATATTTTCTATTTTTATTGTCATCAATTATCATGTTATTTTTTCTTTGTGAATAACAACATAGATACCTTTGAAATATACATTATAATCAATAATATTATTAGTATACAGCAATATTTTATATTTTATGTATTACAATTTACAATACATATTTTGTATACTTATTTTATTCTTAGACCTATCGCCTTATTGATTGGTTTGGTTATTAGAATTAGACTCAAATAATTTCTGGTCCTTAAGGAAATCTAATAAGCAGCAACCACTGTATTATGTATTTGTAACCAACTCTATTATGTATATTATTTTTATAGTAAAGGATTTTTTTCTGTTCTTTAAACTGTTAATCATTATTTGAGATATAAGATAACTATTTTTAAGCCTATGCGTGTAGTCTGGTGATTTAGGATTTCAAAATATATGAAAAAGTAAAATAAATGTTACTATGCAGTATGCACTCTGCAGGCTTTTAGGTATAGTTAGTAGTTATACTTTATATTATTTAAAAATATAAGATTTAAAAATAAAAGTTGCAGATGAGTACTGCAAACATGGTGGGACACCCTATACAAATTACAATTATAATAATCATATGCATACTCGTATATGTGGCAGTTAGGATGTGTATCTGTGGACTTTCTAGACGCCTTTCAATATACGTACTTTTATGCCCAAACAGTACGACACGCGAACGCCGCAAATTCTTATAGGATAAAATCAACCGCGCACGCAATCCCGACATTGACAGGAACTCGTGAACACGTGCTAGCTGAATCGTAGTAATATATAATAATTAACTCCCTTCCATCCTTAACACACACACACACAAACAGTACATACACACATTTATAATATAAGTATATAATATGATCTCTTAAGCGCCGTTCTACAGCTTGTGGTCATGATGCGCTAAACGTCCGTTTAAACGTATTATAATAATACACCAGTGCAGATTACAGGTCTATCATTTTATATTATTAACTTTTCCCGCGTTACATTACATTATACTGTGTAATAATCAGTGAATAAAGAGAATTGATAAAATCTGTAGAGGTTTTTTTTTTTTTTAATTGAGTTTTGAATATGACCTGAATTATTATTATACACCTTTCGATGGGAAATCAAAAAATTAAAAATCACGCCAAGTATTTCGATTTAATTAAGATAATTACAGTTTACTCGATACTAATTAAAAAAAAAAAAAAAATTATAATAATAATAATTAAAGATATATATTAATAGCACATAGGTAATAAAAAAGGTTCATCATTTTCATTTAAAAATTCTTCTGGAATTGATAAATCACGTTTTGATCTAATAACGCGGGATTAAGTCCATGCACTTATTGTTTGTCAAAAAACTTATTTAATTAGGTCTCGGCTGACAATTCGTTTTTAGTGCAGTAATATAATTTGTAAAAAAATGTGTTTTCGTGAGAAATGACAATAGTAATAGGTACTATAAATTTGTTGGTCTCGATCCGACTGTTGATTAGTTAGGTACCTATACACGAGTATTTTACTTATAATCATCATAGGCACTCTTCATTGTTTGCACAACAGTATATGTCAATTGTGACGGCGTTACATTTTTTTTTTTTACTATTAATTTTATATATATATACGTTGTATTATATACCTCATCAGTAATCGCGCAGTTCACCGCTGAAGAATGTGCATCATATTTCTATTCAAAACGCGATTTCGAATCGTCATCGCGGCAGCAAAAGGTTTAAAAAATAATTTTCGGGTGACACAGTTACGATGGAATTTTTTACTCATATTACATTCAGACAATGGACTCTGTATGACACACGCACCAACATCATGTGCGCGCCGCGGCACATTAAAAAAATATCAAAAATCACTGTCTGTAGATGATCGTTTTCGTGTATGTATACCTATAGTTACCTATAGTTCGGTCGTAAACGAACACAGCGATATAGGTGCGGACTCAACCTTAACGCGTCGACGCGTCGTGCATAACCCATATAAATATTATATATATTTATCATATGATATAATATAAGAAAATTCCAAATCATTTTTCAGTTTTCATTAGCTATTAATTTATTCAAATGTTTTTGTGATTTTCAAGTATGCCTACCTTTACATCAAGTAATTATTTTCAACAATTTAGATTTTTATACCATTTAAAGAGTACCTATAATATTCTTTGGTGATACAAACTTTTTATTTTAAAACGAGAATCACTCCTTTAGGTACAAGTGAATTGATGATCGGATTGGTTATTTTGAAAATGTTGATATATCTGAAAAATAATTAGAGCGATTTTTTGAGTTATTAAAATGTATGTATTCGACTTATTAGAGATATAATAATAGTCCTTAAACATTTCAAAATGTGTAATATTTAATGTAATCTTGATTAAACTTGGATAAATTTTACAAATTATAATATTTTTATAGATTATAGAACATTGAGTAATTACTATCATTTTAAAATTATAATCTTATATTTTAGACTTATTATTGTGGTTACATTTTACGATCCTTAGTACACTTACTACAAAAGGTTAAAAAAATTCTAAAACTACTTTTTTGAATTTCTATTTAGATGTAGGCTGTAGCTCAATAATTTATGGGAAAAAAGTCAGTTCTCATTTTTAAGAAACGAATTTGATATTTATAAAGAAACACTCTTCAAACAGTATGAAAAAAATCGAAAATAATATTACTTATACTTAAAATTTATAAAAATTAGAATTTGAATAAATTCATTAGGTATTATAGAAAAAAATGTTGGTGAGCCGTGAGCATACTAGGCGAATCACTCTGTATGACTGTTATTAATATAAAATAAGTATTTAAGTTATTTATTTAGTATTTGAGTTAAAAATAAAATTTTAATTTTATTTAATACACAACCATTGATTACATATAGTATATTATATTGTATACTGTATTATATAATCAATGACACGACTATTAATTTTTCATTTTTTATTTCTAGTAAAAAAATAGTATTTGTTTTTTTGTTATTGACCTACAGCTTCTACTGTCACGATTTCAGACTTGTACAAAATATCAACACATTTTTAGTAAAATCTCGAATAAAACCAAGCTTTTCAAGTTTTACCGAGTAAGATAAGTAAAATCTAGATTTACCTATAGTGATTGGGTTTTGTCGGTAAGAATCAAATGGTAACATACTGATACGTCATGACATGACATGACCTAAGATACGTTGTCTAATGTCTATCTACATTTTCATTATTTTGTTCTCATTACAATCTATACGTATTATATCTTATCAATCTAACCGTATAAATCGTCATCATACCTATGTAAATACGAAATCGTTTTTCAGTAAAACAAATCAAATTACAATAATGCCGTTAACTGTAAACCGATTATTCCAGGCTAGGATTACAGAAATAATATATTAAATACCTACCTAGGTAGTAGGTAACCATATAACTGTGTTGTATAATATAAGGTATATAACTCGAACGTTTCATGTTTCGCTGTGGGTTGTGCAGTGCTTTAGATTTCAAATATCTGTTAAATTATTCATACACGTTTGTGAAAACCTGCACGTATTTTTTGTTAAGGTGTATACTATGTGGGAAAAAACATTTCGTGTGTACACTGCCGAACAGCGTTATTATTCAGAACATTGTAATCGTTCATATATTATTATTGCCAGTAAGATTCGTTCGTTTTTATTTTACTTTATATCCAGCATACGACGCAACATTGTACATACGTGTGTAAATTATATTTTGTACGTGAACGTCTTGCAGGATTATGTCTCTCCGTGTTTGTCCACCATACCTACGTACAACCATCGCCTATAATAAAACATGAGTTACCTATAATTACATGTCATCGTCTCTAGCAGTACTACCTAAATCATAAGACACCATACATCACCATATTGTTTAAATATGCATCTACAAAACGGTAGTCAATAAATACAACCCATACAATATTTACACAAGTTATTAGTATTGGTTAAATAGATTTTTTTAAAAATATTTGAATAATCATTTTATTTTTAAATTCTAAGAGTGGATCCACGGATGTATTGATTTTTTATTTTTGTGTCTGGAGACACTTTTTGTAGCAGAACATTTTTTTTTGATTATCGACTTTAATTTAGGTTTCTAGTAAAAAATATTGCATATTATAATAATTGGTACTTTTAAGTTTTAGGTAAAATTTGAAAATTCTAGGCATTTTTTAAATAATTAGGAAAAACAAAAACAATGAAAATTTGTGAAGATTTTAATAATATTATTAAAATAATTATTAGGTAGCCTTGCATGTAACAAAAAAGTTACAGTTTGATTTATTTTTTTTTTCTCATAAACATCGATATAATAATTAAATCAACCTACCGTAATATACGAATAGCAAAATAAATTACTTTTATAGAAATAAAAATATATATTTAGTAAAATAGGTTGACCGTCTTCTTTCAGGACTAGGTTTTATACGTAATGATATATCATTGAATTCAAATTTAACTATCATTTACTCAATATTATGAGGTATACTCGACCTACTGTAAATTAGAGTGGTTACCTACTTTTCCCCTTTTTTATTAGATTTTATTAAACTAATACGAAGTACAATTAATCAAAGCCGTAGCCAGGGGGTGTAGGGTTCACCCCCCCTCCCCGATTTTCTTTTTGAAATAAGACTGAATAGTTAGAATTTCATATTTTATTATATAATATAAAATATTTATATATTAACCCTCCCCCCCCCCCAAAAAAAAAAAAAATAAATATTTTTATATTTTTCTGGCTACGGCCTTGCAATAAATAATTTATTGTGTTTTCTTGTTAATACACCTATATTATATATCCTTGAGGTAGGGGCGGCATGTTTAAAAGGACGGCACCTGTTATAAATCTGACACTGCCTATATTATAAATTATTTAAAATTGTCATTAAAAAATATTAATAAAAAAAGGTATTGACGTGGAAAGATAAGACGGCGAGACACCTGTTGTATCAATAAATGTATTATATATAAGTTATAATATTATATTTCGGTAAACAGTTAGCTGCAGTAAATATGAGCTTTAGTGATACAACTCTTTTAATGCTAATAATTCATGTAAGAAACATTTCATTACACTATTAATATTGTGCCTACGTATTATATAATTTATAATAATTATTATTGTTAATTACATAATGTAAGGTATAAGCAGTATTCAAAAATCACTGCAAGAGGATCTAGCTCAGCTCAGGTGATCGGATCTGTACAAAACACAAATATGTATATAATATTATCTTCCAAAAACATTTTCATGCTATACAAATTAGGTTATTATGAATAATTCTTATGAAATTACTACTAAATATTTTTTAATCATTTGGCTATAAATGATAGAATATTGAATTTATGTATAGGTATGTGACATTTTAGTTATCCTTAAAAGTGCATGCTCATAAATGTGGATACTAATTTAAAGAAAAAAAAACTAAGAAATGTTGATGACATATTACTGAAACCAGTGCATTATTATTTATAGGTCCTAATAGATACCTAATAAGGGTTATTGCGTTCGTGAGTGCTAGAAGAAAACGTTGGTTACCAATAAGGTTGAAAAACCTGCAGTGATCGTGGAATCAATAGGTATACAATAATTTTGAGTTATATCACATAGGTAATTTATCACTTATGTGCTTATATCGTGCGTACGATCTTACCAGAAATCTCATACTCCAAATACACCATACGCCCAATCTTATTATATGGGTATCTTCCGCGACAATAATTTAACCACTATTAACTATATTGTGGTGTCTAATGTTTTCTTCCGTATAGTTACGTATCACAGCTCTCTGTGGTGCACTGCATCAAGTTATATACCGCCAAGCCGTTGACCATCCGTATTATTTTTATTATCTACGTTCAGATAACCACCCGCTCTGCGTGACTTATGGAATTGTTCAGTTTAACGAATTTAATGCCCATTTCAATGTAAACGTATGTGTATATTATACAGGTGCGTGCATCTGTTGATCGCGCGTATACGATTTGCACCGAAACCATAACATCATCATAGCATCCCGTGTCCAAGAAACGTATAATATAGTATACCTGTACAATACCTGCAAGCATTACATGCATTGCACGATAATTAGTAGCCCGGTCTAAAAACGCGATGAAAACGTGCAGAGGACCGCCGGGCTGACCTAAGACAAACGCACGATGAGAAACCATCATTGCGTTAACGGTGTTATATTCTTGTGGCCAAAAGGGCGTTTACGTCGTCGGTTATGCGTATATATAGACGTAGTCGCACGGGGCCTGTTAAAATATATATAACAATATAGTCTACAGTTGTCGCTGCTGCAGTAGGTACGGGCTCTATATAGGTAAAACACGAATCTATATTTGGTATGTATATATACATGTATATGTATACATTATAAATAGAAAAAACCCAAACAAAGAGAGAGATGGTCGGAAAAGAAGAAAAACCTTCATTGTACACGGTGCGTTATTCAAATAAGATCCGATTCAGTTAAAATGTTAAAAAAAAAAACAACGTGACAGATGTTGCCGTAAAAAGTGGGTCACGATGGTCGATGGACATTGCGAGCAGCGGCGATGTTGTTTATATATATATATATATATTATTGAGACGAGATGTTGTGTATAGGCACAGTGAAAATTCGTGATTGTATCATTACCGCGGATGCGTGCAATCGTCAATGAATTCGTAATTTTTTTTTCACGACGCGTAAACTGCTGCAGAGGTGGTCTACGCGCTGCACCTGTAACAGCAGTAGCATTATTAAAAACAAATAATATAATATGAGTATAATAGGTACGCATTTATAGTGTAAGGGAGTCCATTTCAGTTCACGACCGTATTTCCAAAAAGTTTAAACTGCTTAAAACTGTTTTTTATTTAATTTGATGCTGTGCAATAAGACATTTTGAAGAAAATTATAATTTTTTCGTGCCTGTACCTGTGTACTGCAGTAATGTATAACTTGTCGAAATAATGCTTCAATTTCAAACTTCGGGGATAGTTTTCGATGCAAAGTGAATATACTTAGTGCACTATAGAGGTCAAAAGTAAGAATTTTCCAACAGTTTAAAAAAAAAAATCGATTTTTTTTTATAATACAGTATTGTAACTCAAAAACTTATCACTGTAAATACTTGAAATTTTCACCAAATGTTTATATTAGCGTTATCTGTATTCAATTAAATTTTCAAAGTATATTGACTTATTTTGAGATATTTATAAACAACTGAAATTTACTGAAATTTTCAATTTTTTTGAGAACTTTTTTTAAGTGTCGATTTTTTTTTTATAAGCGTAATTATAGTTCAAATTTTTACGAAATACGTCAAAATCACGAAAATTTGCAAGTCAAAAAATCATAAAAGTTGTTGTGTATAGATATAAATCTATAGTAAGGTTAAAAAATTCAACACTAAATTTTCCATAGGTTTTCCTTCAAATAGCTATAAGAGAAAACTCGAAACATCATTATAAGAAAAATTTTAAGTGCGTTTGAATTTTAAATTTTTTCGAAATTGCGTAACGATAACGATTTATCCTCAAACAATTTTAAATATTTGTTATTATTCAAAAAGTATAAGTCGTAGATAATTGAAAATTTCACTAGTTATTTGAATTGGTACTTAACATGATTTAATTTTCAAAATACTTCGCTCATTTTAATGTTATTTATAGGCATTTGAAATATTCGTTTTAGTTAATTTTTTTTTTTTTTATATAAATATCGATTTTGTAAAATTTTATCCCTGCAAACTGAAATTATTTCATTTTGTATTTGGGGTGTAGTACTTATATTTATTTCTTCATTCTTTCTGTAATATATTTTTAAATATTTATCAAAATCACTACGATACTTTAATATAGCTTTATAATTATTCTGATTCATATTTTTACTATCTGTAATATAATTAAATAATAAAACTAATAGTAATTTATAAAAACATAATATTAGGTTTTACATACACCACGTATGATTTAATTTATATAATATTTGCACATTTGAAATTAAATTAAAAAATAAATACTAACTGTAAATACTTCCAAAATCTGTAGAACTTAGCAACGCTATTTCCGGACGACCACATAAAGTTACGCAATTTATAATTACGATAAATAAGATTTTTATTTGATTTTATTGTCTCAGCTCTAATAAAATAATTAAAATTATGAATATTAAATAACTACCAACTGCACACGTCATAACATATTTTTTTGAATCTAGGTGATCAATATTGTTGATCATACTTTTTTAGTATAAACACTCAAAAAATAATCTGAATTTAAAATAGAAGATTCATGATAATTTCTCTTTAAATGGGTACGAAAAATCTATATAAAAAATAAAAATAAAAATAATAATAATCAAATATTAAGAATATTTTTATTCGAGATGCTCCCTCCCCCCGTAAATGCCTATGAGTGAAACCTATGAGATGAGTCGTTCGTACAAAGCTCTCATCTGACTTTTGAGTTTGTGATGTAGCTATTGAAGTGAAACTTCTATACGCGCGCTGGGAGTAAATTTTCAAGGCCGCGACACACGAGCTATAAGATAAAAATCAGTCACGATTTATGGGCGGACCACACATAGTTGTACCAAAATATTGGGTGATTGAAAAGAACCGCGGTTATGTGTGAACGGACTAATTCAAACCAATATGATTTGATCAATCAGGCGGTCGGACCGCACGTGGGTCGATTTTTATTACTAAAAAATTTTCTGCAAACATAAATAATAAATATAAAACCTCTACAACAGTAATTCTAGATTGTACATTAATATTTTGATACCACCGTGACTGATCTCGCGGAAGTTTAACTTCTATGACCTGTGTCTGCATAGAAGATTTTTTTGTGGTAATTTATTAATAGTACCTAAATACTAAATTGTAACTGTTATTTCAATGTCCAAATCGAAAACACTTCATAGATTTTTGTTTTCTGTTAATACTAATAAAAATATATGGTGAGTATGATACTTGTATATTTAAAAAAAAAGTTAGATAGTTGGATGGTTCATTTAAAAACGTGTTGAATGAAGTAGTTTTTCGTACATAAGGTGGACAATTCGTTGGACTTAGCCGAGCTTTAATCATTTAAAGCCCACCTAAAATTATACGAGATGACTTAAAATACACGTGCTCTCCTGAAATTTTACATTAAGTAGAATATAATACCTATTATGTTTTTATTCTATTTTACTGTTTTGTCAATTTTTCTCTGCTTTGATGTCCGTGTGAAATTAATAGATAATTGAATTTATCTTAATAAAATAAAATAATATCATATTACCCTCAAATCAATAGACTGACTTAAAGGTCTATAACATTAATTTTCATTAATGTAAAGGATCTGTTCCCAAATTAAGTTATTAATAATAACTACTGAATTACGTCTTATAGTCATTCAAAAACTATAAGAATACCTACATAGGCACAATTTTTGTTTTTATTAGTATTTGAAGTTCAAATATTGACAAAAGTTTGTCGAAGTCATGAATACTTGCAAATTATTTTGTAGTTAAAGTTTATAAAAAATTTTGTATAAATAGCTAATAGTTGAAAATTGAATATAAGATTTTCCATAAGTTTGGCTTACAATAATTATAAAATAACTTAAATTTCTTGGGTATTCACTATTCTGGTCATTAGAACATAAACCATCTTTTTCGCTACCCATTGAAAAATATATCATAGACAAATCATCAATGTTTATCAAAACATTAAATTCTCATAATCATAACCATAATCAACTTGATTAAAAAAAAATATATATTCTGTTCCGGAATATGAAATTAAAAATGTATTACAATATGTAGTATTGTAGTCGTTCAAAAAAGTAATAATACTTAAAATATTGTAAAATTATATAAAAATAATATTTTCAAAAAAATTAAAATTTTCGAAATACTCCAGTATGTAGATATATAAATATATCAGCAATCAGTATTGTAGTATTAATACTCGTAAGTGGTAGGTATGTACCTAATAAAAATTACCTATATTATATTATAATATTTGATGGAATAATTAGACCGGAGTACCAGGCGTGATCCAATTGTATTGATAGTACCAATTTTAACGATACAACAATGAGATATGAAATAATGAAATTTTCATAAGCTTACTGACTGGGTAAAATGCTCTGAAATTCATTAGCTAGAAATACAAATTCTAAGTCGTTATAACAATCGAATTGAATCTATTTGATCATTTAATAATTCCGAAATAAATCTATAACTGAGAAACTGGCGTCTAGATATTGATTCAAAGTAATGATAATTTAATGTAATCATAATGTATCATATTATGATTACCTACAAAAAGGAATAATTTTTCGTAGCGCCATTTAAACTTATTATAGCGGAGCCCTTTACGATTGACATTCACATCTCAAATATTTAGCAATTAGCAGTACTGAATCCGGATCTCTGTAGATTAAAAAAAAATCTGTAAATATACGCCTATTCAGTGTTTTTCTTAATATCTCTTCGATATAACGTGGTTTTTATTATTCATTAAAAAGTAAATATATACTTCACTGTAATAAAATCACAATATCATTATATTCGATAAATTATATTTGTTATAATAATAATAAGGCATATAAGTAACATCTAGCTATAATGTCGATTATATTATAACCTTAAAAAAAAAAATAAAGTACACATTATACAGCCCAATCGTCTAAAAATGTTTTTGCAATTTTCTACGAGACTCGTAATATACCAAAATATAAATAAAGCGTGGTATTCATTCAATCCATAACGCATATATGTGCCGTACTCGCACTATTCGCAGTAGACCATTAATTATTATGGGCCGATATTATATATAAGACATGTACAATATACTTATATACATTTATAATAATATTATAATAGTACTGGGTACGGAAATATGTTGTCATCTGAATGCGACGTCGCGGTCATCGAAGTCGATGAGAATTCTACATTATTCAGCACAAAACAAAAAAAAAAGGGAAATTTATAACGTGACAGTTTTCTATTGCATACATACGAGTAGATAGGTACGTAGGTACACATCGGATGTATACTACAATCAATATACATATATATATATATATATACCATGATAAAACCTCGTATTTGAATATTATTATATGTAGGTACCTACGCACGGTCGCATATTCGCATATATAGTCATTACTCATTATCAGTTGTCAAGTGATGTTTTCCAGACGAGTATGGTTGGTCACAGGCTTATAGGTACTGATGTATATACTCTGTTAGCACGCGATCGAACACGTTTTCTATATACCTAAACATAATATTATTGCGTTGTATTTATTGTACAGCGTAAATAGTTACTATCGGGTAGGAGGTATATACATAATAAATTATAATAAACACGCAGTCGGTAAATCATTATTGTTATGTGCATATATAATACTGCATACTATAATAGAACGCGAAAATCTGAGGACATAAAATAGGATTTAGCACTATATATCCCTAGCTATTTAATAATATAACAGACATATATAATTATACCGTTCGACGATGGCAGCGAATATAAGGAACTCGGTGATCTATATTATAATTATTATTATATTGTTATTATTCGTGTAGCAGAGGCAAGTGGGCAACGTCACAGGTGACTTCCGAGTGCAAATAACGGGGACCCGTCGATTTCGTCGCAACACAAGTGCCTAGTTTTAAAATAACCAATCGATTTCAGCTGCTGCAAAATTCGATCTGTAATCATCCATGATGATGGTTACTCTTTAATTTTATTAATTAATTAAACTATACATATAACTTAATTATGAATCACTAAATATTATTATACCTTATTATTATTATTATTATTATAACCGTGTAATAATATAATACTATATAATTAAAAGACGACTCACCGTGTATGCTCGCTTTATGTTTTTCAATAATGCAACTAATATTCAAATTCTGATTTTTGAAACATTTAAAATTTAAATGTTTCAATAAATGTTTTCATACCATATTTTCAAATTATTAGATTTTTTTGTATTATTTGAGAAATAAGCGTCCTATAGAAAAAATAAACTTCTATTTTTCAAATTGAAATTTCCCTTTTATATAATAAATGATTTAAAATACCTACAATAGCATTTTGACACATCGAAATTAAAATTTAAACATATACTTTTTAGTTACTTAACTATGTGTATTTAGGATAAAAGGCACATGATAAGGGTGTTATAAGATATGCGAAGTATGGTGACTTGAACATTTTAGTTAATATTAATCTATCAACATGTATAATCTGTAAAATTGGTCCATGTATAGTATAATTAATATTATATTTACCATTACATTTATTTTATATTTTTGTAAACTCATTTGGACTATTATTTTAAGTATAAATATTTTAATTAATAACTTAGGAACTGCTCGTTCGGATTTTGAATTAAGTAAATTTAAAAATAGGTGTATTTTAAAAAAAAAACTATGCAATAAATAATTTACAGTACAATATATTAATATATACCTACACTAACCTATGAACATATAGCTTTTAAAAAACTACAAAAATCTTAAACATTTGGAAATACGGTCTTTAAGTATTCAAAAAGTTAGAATTTGAATAAATTAATTATTAAAGGAAAAAAATAAAAATGTTGATGAACATGCTTGCTGAATCCCCTTGTGTACTTAATAATTTACGTATTACCTGGGTACTGATTTATACATTTTAAGAATTTTCTGTTAAATCACTCAGTTTAATTATACATAAAAGTATAATATAGGTACCATTTTAGTTCTGTTTATACAATGTGTTCCGGGAGGAAGTGACCAGCTAACGTCATTCGAAAGTATACTTAAAATGATGAAGAAACATCCTTTAATGAGGGGATCTAACTTTTTTATTTTTTAAGTTATGAGCAATTGTTAAAAGTTATGCGTGGTAGGTTTGATTTTGCTTAAAAAAAGTTAAATTGCCCATAGATAATAAAGTTAGACCCGCTCTATAAAGGGTATTTTTTCATCATTTTACTATACTTTCAAATAACGTCGTCCAATCACTTCCCCATGAACACATTGTATGTATTATTAATTATTATCAATAATATCTATGTTAATTTAAAAAATTTGTATTTATTTTTTTTCTTTGGAAGTTTCTACATTTTCTCATACTTTCCTGGCTCATATAACTACTTATGCATAGTTTGATATTTTCTCATCAGTTAGAATAACAGTATAGCAATCTTAATTCTTAAGTTTCTGACTTAGAATTGGTGAAAAATCGACGAGTTGATTAGATATTTACACAGCCTTCAGTGACAAAATCGATGTACCTACGTTTGCTTCTAATAAAAAAAAGGTCTTGCTGGATCGATAATATCCTCAAATAACTACCACTAAAGGTACATACATCGCAGCACGGCGCATAAATATTCCGTTGATTTTTAAGTACGATAATTTAACGACTAATGAAATTCGATAAAAAAAATAAATAAAATAAGTAACTGTCTTTTCAATAGGTTCCAAGACCAATACGAAAGTCCGGTTTAAATATAATGGTAGGCACACATATATTATAATAAACGATATTGATCTACGAATTACGGTACTGTGTATAAAGAAAAAAAGGCCGCACTTGTAGCATGTTTATACGTGTATGTGATTACGGTGTATCCATATGCAAATTACCCGCGACGGATTTCAGAGTAGTAGAAATTATTATAAAAATAACGCGGTACCATGTAGTTAACGAGGCTTCTATGGTAACCCGCAAATGCATGTATATACATTTTAAGATGTTTTATGTTGCTCCGGTATCTGCCATGAGTTTAATATAGTTATAATAAAAAAAAAAATAAGTATAAGAATAAGAATAATGTAAACATCACGGCAGAGTATGCCAAACGCATGTAATGTTATACAGGAAAATACAGATTATAATAGACATGGACGATTGCATATTATATAGGTAGATATAGGTAGCAATAAATAGCGATTTGCATAATGCATTCTGGGATCTAAATGTAGAAAATATATTTTTATTATTGGTCATTAATAGAGTGATTATGAAAAGAAATCAATTACTTCAATACCAACTTCTTACCAATCTAATTTCAATTTTTAATGAAAATGCAAATACATTATTATGTATAGATACGTATACATACCATATTGTAGTAATTTAATTATATGGTGGCCTATAATATTTTATTATACAAGGACACGATACTTTAATTTTTATTATACGCATCGGAATTGAAGTAAATACCTAACTTAATGCATATTATGCACTTTAGTATAATATAGTTTTACAAGTAAATATTAATAGGAATTTATATACGTGTATAAGACGTTGTCTAATGATTATAATATATAGGGCACGTAGGTACACAAAAAAAAAATCAGAAGTGGGGTTCATAAAAAAATGTATAATAATCAATATAACATATATTTTTTATCTGTGTGGGGTTGAACCCCTAATGCGATATGTTAAAAAACATAAAAATTATTTTTAAAAAACACATTAGATTATTTATTTATATACTACAGATAATCATTTATAGTATAGCTACGTATTTGTAATCAGAAACATAAAATACATTACTAAATAAAAATATTTTAAAATAAAATTGATTTAGCTATTATACTGCCTTATAGCAATTACGATGTATGATGAACTTGTACAATCATTTACAAGTAAATAAATGTATAATGTCGTACTATAATATTCTGTATTCGCTTTCATGATAATGTCAAATTTATTAAGTATATACCTACCTTACCTTGACGCCGCATGACGTGATGACATGTGACAAGCGATGGCTATCGAAGAGTGTATGAAACATACAACGGACAGATTTATTAAAATATTCATGTCCCGTATCGATTTACCCAACCGTATAAAATTATACTTAGAATAATAAAGTAGTAACGGATTAAACTGTATAGTGGCGGTGAATATAAACGATAGATAAATAATAAATATTAAATTAATATTTTGAATATAATGACTAAAAAAATTCTCGCCAATAAATACCAAATAGTTTGCCAAATACTAATAATTGTAAAAACTTATATAATATTTATTTATTATCAAATATGAAATTTTTTTTCTCTTATCATACCTATAATTTGGCCGATAATATAGTTCTAAATATTTTTATGTATGAACATTAAATACAAACCAAACCAAAAACAAAATCATTGTGATAAAATATTATTATTTTTTATAATAGTTTAAACCTATATAATGGCTTAAAATCAATAAATATAAATAATTACAAACCTGTCATCAATATTTTATAAACTATATGAGAATACGAATCAAATAATATTATATGTCATAATTACATACATAAAAATAAAATAAATAAACATTAAACAATACAAATTTTTAATGTTAAAATGCAATACTTAATGTAACTATATACTAACTAACTAACTGTAATTTCACTAGAAATACATTTTACAAATATTTATTATTATATCATATATATCAGGTCTGATATTACAACTTTTATTCTTTTCAATATGTTTAAGTTTTTTAAATTTTTTAATCAGTAATTTAATATCTCCTTAAAAAATTTAGTCAACTTTTTTACGTATTAAAGTTGATAAAAATATTATAGATATGTAAGGATATTGATGAGTACTTTAATAACAGTATATATTTAATCAAAATTACACTAGATTATCAACTATTAGTGCCGTTCAATAATTACACAGCAGTTAAAGTTATAGGTGCTGTCTAATATACCTAAAAGAAAACTACACGATGTTATATTATAATCACGTCATTTTTATAAGATTTAATAATGTATAATTTGAATATTTATCGTAAAATATTCATGACAATTGTAGGTACCTCACAGTTCAAAAAATGTGTAGAGAATAATGAAAAGAACTTTTATTTTTTATTTTTATTCTGATGAAAATAAACAGTGAAAGTAAATGGTATTTCGTTTTTGGAAACGAAAATTCTACTTTTAGGATCACGTTTTTTTTTGTGTGTATTTTATTCCAAATTGATTTTAATAATGTTTGTCAGATATTTCTAAAATTACAAAAATAATAACTGAAAAACGCGAACAGAACAGTAATTAAATAAACTAATATATATATGTATGTGTATATATAGGAGTATCATTTTTTTTAAGTGTTTTCCAATATTTTCTTTTTTAATCAATTAACCGTACGGTGTTTGTTTACGTATTATTATACGTGTCTTATGCGATTCTTCTTGCTACGAGTATATGCCTATATATATATATATATAAGTTACATGGTGACATGGCTCTTGACATTCAATATAGCAGGTATAGAATGTAATTTGGGTTATTTACCGAAGATCTCATAAATCGAGTTTTACTTGTAGTGAAACAATATTAATTTACATCGAAGAAAAAAAATTAAAAAGTGATATTAAAAATATTTATAAAAATATAGAGCGCGAAATTATAAGCGTTTTAATTTCTAAACGTAATTAATATGGTGACTTTATCTAGTTATATATATTTATCATTGAATTGTACCAACAAACATACAGTTATTGGATCAATTTGCTCCGGTTAACAGTTAAAGTGGCATGAATTATACGCACTTAAACTTCTGTTCGAGCGATAGAATGATTATGCATACAATGCCACAGTGGCACAGTAGTGGTGACTACCTAATTAATTAATGGATTCGGTACAAGTCTGTGCTATTAATTTGTCGTCTCCGATGCACACCGCGAAATGCATTATCTGTGTTAATGTATAACAATAAAATACTGTAAATAGTTATTTTGTTTCCATCCGTTTCATTGTTTCAATATCGAATTTTAAAATTTGGCCAGACCATTTAGTTGGTCAAACGTGTGAATCGTTTCACTTCGCAGCTATATCTATGTATAACTATATAAGTGCACATTTTTCGTAGGTATTTCAATTGTTTCACTGAGAATTATTTGTGGAACTCGATTATATATCAACGCATAATATTTTCACGATCGATCCTTTATATAGGTTTCATTTTTCTCCGTAGCTTAGATAAAAATAAAATATTATATCCATTGTATATATTTTTCAAATTTATATATTTATCAGACCATCGAAGCTGATATACTTATAGATGATACAAAAAAGTAATTATAAATTATTATTCAATTATTATAGTTCTAGTGTTTTTATCATGTAGCTAGTAACTATAAATACCTTAAACAAAACAAAATATTATAAATCACTTTCTATAGCTATTTGTTTTAAATTCGTATAGTTATAGATACCTGTGTAAAACTTGTACATTATACATGCGTGTTGCAATAATTTGCTTAGCTTAAACGTTTTTTGAATATTGTCGTCGTTACAGCTTTGTTTCTTCATACTGTGACTACGTGGCCTATGGGCGTAAATTGGTAGTGTAAAAAAGTAACAAGGTATATAGGTTGTAATGACGGAAACAAGAGCTTAATTGACGATGGATACAAGTATCAATTGATTAGAACGTTCAAAATATTGGCTATGTAATACAAGTCAAGCTCAAATTACTAACGGTAATTCTAAAGTAAAAAAGTGAGCTCAAATCACCTGTGCTCTATAAAGATTTTAGGTTAAAAAAATATCTTCTTAAGTCACAACCAGGAATTAACCCTTGAGTGTAAATTTTCATAAAAAAAACCATTGATTTTATGAATGTAAATGAAGAACAATTGATTAAAAATTATAATTTGATATTTAAATTTCAGATTTTCCATTGAAACGATCGCATTACCCAACACATACTGCAACAGTTGCTAGGAAAATATGTGTCCGGACACCGAAGTCGTGTAATCAACGGTCTTGGAGTTTCGATACAATTCACGGGGAACTGAAAGTTACTTCCAGACAACATTTCAAAGCTATTTCACGGTCTGGTTGTATGGACAAGTGCTTAAACGAGAAGAGCTTCCAATGCAGGCAAGTCTTATAACTATTAGTATACTTAGTAGGTCATATTCATATATTATACATACACACGTGCACACATGTATACGTGTGTTCTCGTAATTTAATGGTTTAAAATATTTTCCCTGGAATTTTCTTTTCTATTAAATATCATAGAATATAATAAAATAGTACACGTCTGAATTTTTTTTAAACGCATTAAAAATAATATACATAATAATATACATACTATAGGAGAATTTTATTATAATATCTGTACATTATTATAATCCAATTAAAATAATTTATTCAAATTAGAAATTACTTTGTTGCTATAATTTCTTTATTTTAAGGTGGATATTAATAATAACTAACAATTGAGTATGAATATTCTTATAGTTTTTTAGTTCTTACAAAACGGAAATGTAATAAAAAAGTAACTAGGTACTTATAGATACTGTATAGCTATATATATCTGCACATACATGGCCATTATAATATGTTTTCTTGAGAACACTTCGTTGCAATAGATATAGCAATTTTCTTACATTTACGTACATTATTATAGGATACGTTATGTAAACCGTGTAAAAACATAAATCTACGGTAAGTTTCTTCAGTTATAAATAAAATCAAAGAATATTTCATATGAACAAGGATTTGTGAAAATATGAACGGTTTGATGGGAATAACCGATTTTTAGAAAAAATGTATGCTACATACATTTTTATCAATAGATATCATACACACCGACGGCACGTCTATTATGATAATATAAATATCGGTTTTATGTAGATACGGTCATAAACGGTTACACGCTTACATTTATATAGTTGTACCTTATAGCTTATATCACTGATTTATGTGCAGGGTTATTTTTGTACAGTTAACTCAGTTATCGGGTTATACCTCTAGAAGTATTTGTTTATTTTTTTTATGTTTTTGTGTACTGCAATAGGTAGGTTTTGACTTAATTTAAAATTGATTGCGAATATTTTAGAGCATTATTTTTATGTAATAGGTACTTTGTCTAAACTGCTAAAGGAAATTCTTTTATTGCGACTTACAAAATTATAACTGTCAAGAAACGCATTTAAA
The DNA here is from genome assembly GCF_020184175.1 of Aphis gossypii. Lineage (NCBI taxonomy): Eukaryota > Metazoa > Arthropoda > Insecta > Hemiptera > Aphididae > Aphis > Aphis gossypii. The sequence continues at coordinate 37,058,069 of NC_065533.1, forward strand.
TTATTTTGATTTTTTGAAAAACATTTTTTTGTTTTAAAATTAGGAAATGATCATTTATTGATAATATTGAAATCAATTTTTAAATGAATGATAATAATTTATAGTTTAAAGGAAATTTAATATATTATTTATTTACCAGATATTCAGGCAAATCTATAGTTTTAAATAAAAAATAACTCATATCTGGTTTAAATTCTAACGGATGCTCGAGCTTAGACACCGGTGTCCATGGTGGTTAAATAGATGACTAACTATACAATTTTATATAATATGTATAATGTATATATCTAGGTATTTTCATTTACGTATCGATATGGTTCAATGGTCTAAACAAATAATAAAACAAGAGGATAATGTCATTGTATAAATAATTATCTATATTTTATGAACCGTGGTTAAGACTGGCGTTAAAAAAAAATACATGCACACGGGAACGAGTAAGTGCATCGAATATAATATATCTTATGGGATAGTCTAGGTAAAAATAACATCATTCCGCGGTATAATATTATAATTATGTTACATATATATATATATATTATATACGACGTACTTTTATAATATCCAACACGAAACAATATAAGCTTGACGGTCGATCGGTGTGATACGTGTAACGGCGAGTAAGTAATAGGTACATAATACACATACACCGGCCCCATATACCAATACAATGGTAAGTTTAAAATCATTAGAGCACAGTCATTATAATATACATACCTACACTATGTGCATGTTTAGACAAGTCTGCATAGTATATAGTGTATATGCACGTGCGGCGTTTATTCTTTGCCGAGCGAACCTAAGGTCAATGCGTGTGTCGTATACCTATATATGTATGTACGCGTATATAATATAATATAGAGTATATAGATAATAGACGCACCTCAGACATAATATTACAACCACTCATTGCTATCATAAATGATTTCACATGAAAACCCTACATGGGGACGTAACCCTTCGAAAATAATAACATTATATTTGTGGATTTCTATATACATTATACATAATATATTTATTATTTATATATTAGTAACTACTATGTTTATTGCAGCTGAAATTAGTCTAGGTTAGTAGGGTGACAATAAAATAAAAACATGGCTAGAATAATAATTTTCAATTTTATCAGTATTTCTTAACAACGGAAATTCAACTTTTAATATTTTATTTATTTATTTATCTATTAGTATGTATGAATTATGAATATTATAAATTACGTTAACGAAGTTGTAACAAATAACAACACTTTATTAAAATGAAAACATAAAAATTAACTATTCCAAAAAATCACATTTATTTTTATTGATCGAATTTCTAAATCAAAATATTGCCGCTTGACATGAAACTATATAAATTGCCTAATATAATTTATATAACTTACGCATTTTCACCTATAATGACTATCGTGGTTATTATAATATTATGTAGTTTATACGATGACATAAAATCATTGTCAAAAAATGTATTTTATTCAAAAATAAAAATAAAATATGTACTGTACTCGAATAATATATTATAATTGTACTAATATCTTATATCTTACATATATATAAGATATGCATTTTAATAAGTATTTAAAAATAAATCGAAAATAGTACTAAAAGCGTTTTGAAAGAAATTCGTCAAAATGTATACATATTAAATATAAACACAAATTAATTAAATATAACTAATATAAGATTAAACAATATTAAAAAATACATTTCTTTATCAATATTATTAAAAAGTAATAATAATTTTATATTATTAAACACTTCATTTAACATTTTTTTGTATGTAAATACTGCACAATTCAAGTTATAATATAATTATCTATACAAAATCTTACGCATATGATGGAATCAGCCAAAAAAAAAAAAAAAAATAGAATACGTAAATGAACTTATGATATTTGATAATTTCCAATAATTTAGTCTAAAAATTGGAAATATCACCTTTATATTATAATGCTTTTAAAATGCGTATTGATCAGCGTAAAACACATTTTATTTTAATAATATATTATGAGGCCAAATCAACAACACTTCATATTCTAGTATTTAAGATAACTGTGATATTCTACTGCTGTCATCTGGGTAATAAATTGTACACAACGAATAAAATTGTATGTATTTTCTTATTTTTTGATGTTTTTACTAGATATTCGTTTTATTAGTATTCTTAAATATTTATGTGCATAGTTTTACATTTTAATTAGGTATATAAAATTCCGTTACCTTATTTCTTGTATAGTATATATGTATATTGGTACTTGTGCTTCTGAAAAATATTTTTATTGCACGTGTGCATCCTAATAAAAAAATAATAATAATTTATTTTTATATGTAATATTTTAAGATGTATTCTCCCAGCTTAACATTACCTGTAACAAACTAAATAGTATCCAAAATTCTAAAAAATATATTTCAAATTAATATAATATTAACTCTTATTACATTATTTATATTTTAAGCTCAACATATTTTATTTTAGGTACCTAGGTATTTTTATTTTATTTGGTTCTTAAATCCTATTATTTCATTTACACACATAATTAATATCAAGTAACATTTCCGGTTTGACTTGTTTACTATTTATAATATTATTTTGAATGCAATTTTTTGCTGTGTTTAATGTATCTAATTTTTCGATATGTTTGAAATAAAACTTGGATTAATTCAAATAAGTTATATTGAATGATTTCCATAATTTTTTCAAATTTCTTTTTCTGTGACAAAAAAATCCCTACGCTAGAAATGATCAATTATAGCTTTTTTAGATAATAATACAATATATTCTAAAATATGAAAAATAAGCTAAAATTTATTACATTTTTTTTTATACGAATTTTGCAATTAGATAAATCTTCTACATTTTTTATTTATAATATGTGTAAAAACCTTCATATTATGCACATATCTGCTATCTAGTACTTATTATAATAGTTTTTTGATAGTAATATTATTGTTAATATTATAATATAAGTAAAATATTCACACTAATTAACTAATAACGGTAAAAATTGTAATTGTATTCTTTATCGACATTATCATCGGCGGTTTTCAACTACACAATATAACTTTTTATTATTTTCGGTCTTTCACGATATTAATATAATATATTATTATTGTCAGACATTTATATAACGTGAACCTGGGTCTGGTCGCAAATGCCGTCCACATGCCGCACGAACAATTTACTCAGAATTACTCGGATGTAAGCAAATCCGAAACCCAATGAGCTGTGATGGTGACGAAGACGATAGTAAAAAAAAAAATAATAATAACTACAGACTATACAGTCTACAGTCTTCTTCGGGACAGTCCACGGCTACAGCATCCTGCTCGCCGCAGTTAAACTCGACGATCCGTGACGTCTTGACTTCTCTCGGGTATACACTCTGATTGACATGTCAGTCAATAACCCGCTGTACTATATAATGTATATAGGTACACAATACACACTTTGCGGTCTACGCCGGAGGATCGTATGGAAATGCATTCAACGACAAGACCAGACCGCGACTATAGGCATACGAAATATTTGGGCGTTAAAGGTTCTATTATGTACCTACCCTACGTGTATATATATTAACGTTCAAGACGGATGTATACGACGAATCATTATATAATGATCACATTTATACAGACAGCTGAACCGAATAATTTGTCAAGTCATCGTTCTTATGGAGAACAATAATTGAACTATATACATAATTTGTAAATACTACAGTATTACACTGTATAGCAAACACGTACCATTACAACAATAATATGATATATTAATATTCATAGGTATTACAATTTATAGATGTATCTACTGTTTACTTATCATAGTAGGTAACTGTTGTAATAATACAGCCGCTGCAATTAAAACTTCTCTTATTGAATGCGTGCAGGCAAGACAGCTCAAAAATGTATTAGTTTAATAACTTGTAATAATATTTTAAACATTTTATTTATGAATAATTTAGAAAAACTTTTTACTCGAAACGATCATAATTACATGTTCACATATTATTGCGAAAATTGTAGTGTAACGTCGTTGGACAACCAGTTTATTATGCGCAATGCCATATGTACTGTGTTTGAAATCATTCATTGTGATATTTGCTTATATCTTCGAATAATATGACTTATAGGCAAGTGTAAATATAATAACAAGACCGTATTTATAGATTATAGGCAAGAGTGGACTCGTTTTATATACATACAACATATATGTTTTATAAATATATCGATAATCATGACAAAATTGTCAATAAAAAAAATCGAAAAAAAATACTTAAACAACTAATTATTGTAGACCTACCCACAAATCACGGTTAATAGATTAAACTATTGATATTTATATAATAAATTTAGCGAGTCATATATAATATATATATTATATTTGAAACTTAAAAGTATACACTATACACTGACCTGTGCGCCTGGTGCAAAAATTTAAATTACCCTTTATAGTACGAATTTGTTTATAAGTTATAACGCATTAAAAAATATCTATACATTTAGAATTTTTAATATGTGTTTTTAACATATATCTGATGAGTAATTACTAGTATGACGGGGAAAAGCATATATTGATTCCCGCGATTGGTGCAAATAGGGGATTGATTTAGCTGGTTTGGGGATGTCTTAGACTTCCCTAAAATTATTGCTCAATCATCTTAACTCAAGTTTTTATCCAATAAGCACTGAACAAATATAATTTTTCTTAAACAGTTATAAAATTCCACAAAAAATATCATTGAAAAAAAAATAGCCAAAATGTTATTTTTGTAATGGGCATTTAAAATAAACTACTACTATTTTTGAGTCTAAATTCTGTGGTTGTTTAATCAATTTCATAGGGGACTTTAGGCAAACCCCCCTATAATGAACATGGTCTATTTGCACCCCTAATATTATGATTTTAAATGTCGCATATAACTGTAATAAATACTAATTGTTAGAGTTATAGATGACGGTAAGCTATGAGCTTCGACGTTGTAAATTCCGACAATTTAATATTACCTACCTTAATGGGCTTAATGCAACTATACTTACGATGAACGCCTTTGGAATGTTTATTTAACTTATCACACCTGTAGAAGTTCGTAGCGTCGCAAATTCCTTGTATGGTTTAACGCTGTTGTGTAGAAATTTCACTAAGTATAAGATAAGGGCAGCGCATTCTAAGTGAAATATTGCTAATCGCCCACTGGCGATCATCCGCTACCGACAGAGGGCGGTTTTCAGCATCCTGTGCTCTCCCTTGTCATCACGGGGACCGATGTTAGTAGTATATATAAAACCAAATCAATAGTTATCCAATGTGAGGACGCTCGTGGTAGTCGACGTCAACTCAGCCGTACGGCAGACCTGTCTTAACAACAGAGTTTATTTAAACTTCATTTATTCACATCAAGGGAGTTAGTATAGTATAAAAACTATCTAATTACCAACAAAAACCATCATTGCTTCATTGTGCGTTCGGGTTAACACCCGACGACACAGGAGCAGTTCAGACGTTTTCGACTAACCACAACCCTGTACCGTCCTTACCACAAAATTTTTGACCCTTATTTTCGTGGAATTTTTTTTTCGCGGGTGTAACTATGAAAAAAATAAACATAAATTGTTCTAGATGAGGATTTCAATTCCTTATTCAATCGAATATCCATAATTTTTAGTTATTAGTTATTACAAAATATATATTATTAGTATATTTATAATAAGTTAATTATAAATAATTTTTATTATTCCACCATTGTGTCTATAAGCTACATATTAAGAACTAATTGATAAGGAATATATTTAGATAGGTACAATTATGACAAAAACTTGAAAGTAATTTATAATATAAATATAATTAATTGGAGTTTCTTCAATTCTTGTAAAAAAATTTAACGTACATAATCAATTTATTCAATTTATTTTTAATAAATACCATTGTTAAAATTTTCTCTTCGATACCTACTTGATATGCAATAATGAATTTAGTTAAATTCGAAAAATATTAAACCTTATTATAATATCTCGGTACCACAAAAGAAAAAAAGAGATATTAGTATCCTAGCAGGTAGTAAATATTTTTAAATGGAAATTATTGAAATGATTAATTGAATTATCGAGAGAAATATTTCCATACCTAATTTCAGCATGGTTGAAATCATTTTTTCAATTATTCAGTCTCTAAAATAAACAATTTGAAAATCCAAAAAATAAAAATCAACTATGTTTTCTAACTTAGCTTATTTCATTAATTAACGTTGTAGTTTTTGAGACTGTTGAAAGCCAGAGGACATTAAAAGTATAAATGAATAACTACCTACGTCAATACATCGTAACAACAAAACTTCCAGATGATCAGTTTCACTGTATGATTTACACAGTACACATATAAGCAATAAAAATTGAGGTAAAATCATTCAAAAACAACTAGTAATTTGACTCATAGACCAGATCGATAAAGTTTGACATGACACAATGATCGACCGTCACGCGATGATAACAGCTATAGTAGTATAGTACCTAACCGCGAATCGGTCGTCACGCGATGATATTATGATAACAATAATATGTAGGTACCTAACCGCGAACCAACCCGCGAGTCGTCTCAATTCGCACAAATGCCGTTTTCGATATACCATAGTATTATTGCTATTTTTTTATTATTATTTAATTTTGTAATTTTCATGACAATATTAAACTTGGAAATAACAAGTGATCAGGAACCTCTATTTATACATATAATTGTGGCGTATCCCGTATTGTTTACATATCCGATTTTCTTAGAATTCATCACGTTGCAAAGATCTAAAGAAAATTGGTTTTTTTTTTGCATTATTCCGATATTTAACAGTTAACAATATGTATCTACCTATACTTGTATTATCGTTACCTATCTAGTATAAACCAATTTATCATGGGTGGATAGTTATTGACTTATTATACAGAAAGCTATCTTCGTTACGGACGTTACGATTTACGGTAAAAAATTATTTTAATTTATTAACATTTTTATAGGGATAAAAGCTCCCAAACGTTCAATTATTGATTTCATGATTTGAATTTTATCAAGTCCATAAAAATAACGCTATTATGATTATGTAGCACATTGTAAAAATATTAAATATATGTGGACAAATTAGACGGGTCCCCGTATCTTAATATACGTACATTTATACAAATATATTTAATATTAAGTTGTATTATTTTATTGAATACATATAAATATAATATTAATATATATACAGTGAAGAGTGAACATTACATATAATAATTATAAAACTATATTTATACAATGTATAATAGTATTATAACTTCTTAGTATTGCGATTTGCGAGATTATATAGAAATTACCAATAATAATAACGTAGGTAACTTTCAATGAGGAAAAATATCACTCCTCGGAGTAATATTATGAAACAAAGTACAAAGATAATATTATTTAAATGAAATATGTAGGTACACATTTTACAGGAGGATATTTTATATAAAAGCTAGCGGTGCGTAAATAAATATAGCTATTATTACTAATAAGTTATAACTTATATAGGTACGCTAAAGCAAAAATAATATTTCAAAGACGTTTTAATGTATGTAATTATTGTTATTAATTATTATGAATAATAAAACACCAATACTTCATAAACATGATTTAAATAAAGAAAGATTTTAGTTGTATAAAAATATAAAATAAATTTATTATTCTAGTTTAAATATTTTAAAGCATAATGTCAAATCAAATATGAATTAAAATACTAAATGGCTAAATTTACTCGTATAACATACTCATATTTATATCGTATTTCAGTTTGAACCAATAACCCATATTGAATTGTCTGAATTTGACTCTAAAATAATTATTGTACATAACAGAAACTATATTCAAAATGAATAAATATATTATAATCTTAAACAAGTTATTTTGCATCATTTATATATAAATATTATTATACATGGTATAAGTTAATCACCTGATAAATATATATATTATACACAGTTTAGTAGTTATAAAATACATTAAACAAGTTTACAAGTAAAAATTAAATTTTAGATATCTTATACCATTTTACGTCGTATTTTATATAGATACTACATTTCTACTTATATATAAGTTATGTTGTAGATTTTTAAATAAAATAAAACATAATTAGTTTCCGGTTTGCGTTGTGTCTTGTGATCAGTTGATAATAGTGTAAAATAATATAGGTACGCAGACACAACACTAGCGAGATAAATAGAACGACCTAAATTTATAATGTTTATATAGGTACCTACAAATTACAATAAGTACATTATAATGTTTATCATAATAATTATTGTTTTCTAAATTAATTCTTTTTATAGTTCATACTAATGTATGAACTCATCTGTACCACTTTTGTTGATGTTTTAAGTGACCGTAAGAATTTCGGATTTAAATATACATCTTGAAAAGATAATAACTATGGAATAATTTATACACCATCCTTCATCTGCTATTATTTAATTTTCTGTGAAGTATACTTACATATATCTATATGTGTTTTTTTAAATAATAGTTAGGTACCTGGCAAAGAGGCAAGCAGTACGTAAATAAACATAGTATATAAAGTATAGCAAACATACAATATTTTAATATATGTTATTATAATTATTAAAACAATAACATTCTAATATTTAATAAACATAACCATAAAATTAAGAGAGATTTTAGTTGTACCTATATAAATAAATACTAAAATAATATATAGTATAGATTTAAGTATTGAAATTTAAATATTTTAAAAGAAATATTTTTCATGTATGAATACGTTTTAAATACTAAATTTATATATATTATATATATATACATATATTAAATATTTATATACATAAGTACATTTTATATTGCGGTGCAGTTTGAACTTAATCTGAAACTCAATACTTCATATCGAATTGTCCTAATTTAAGTTTTCATTATTTATAACAATAGGTACCTACCTACCTAGGTTTAATGATTAAATTATTTTATTTATTCAAATATTGTGTTAATGTAACACGTTTGTAGTATTCCAAATACTTTTTATTTTATTTTTTTAAAGTAAAATTTATTAATTCGTGTGTATATTTTAAAAGTATTTATTCTTTTAAAATTTATTATCTAAATACTAAATAGTTCAAAACATAAATTTTTATTTTAATATATTATATCTATATTTAGCTACTTATTGTTAGTCATAACAACTCATCGAAAAGCGTTAGTCATATTAAATTTTATTTAAAAGGGACTAACTTTTTATTTTCAACAAATTGTTATTAATGCATAATTTCCAATATTCACAATATATTTGTATGGTAAAAATGGCATCAAAAACCATTGGAACCGCTAAACATATAATTTTTGAATAAATATAAACTATATTATATTATCTTCAATTGAAATTATAAAATATTTGTATAGGAATATTTTGTTGTTTTTTTGTATTGTAATCTAAATATTTGTTTGAATTATTCCATTATTTTTAAACACTATACTTGAAAGAATTTTACAATAATATAATTTTTGTCAAATATGGTCAAAAAGCAAATTTTCATTTTAAATAGGTACTTATACGAATTGTCAACAGAATAGGTACATCGAAATAACGCATCGTTAAATTGTATATTGTATTAAAATGCATATATAGGCTTATCTTTGTCATCTGACTAACACTAATGCGTATTTTAAAAGTGCCTATAGGAAATATTTTTGAGTGGGTTAGTAAATGTACAGAATATATTAAAAATACGTTATTATAATTAAAGCGTTTAAAATTTAATTACTCGAATACTTTACTCTGCAACTACGGACTTATTTATAATATATACGATATACCTAACCTACATAATATACGTATGTTATAACATATGCATGCCATTGTATCTATATAAGAAAACGTGGACTGACGTTGTCATTATATGTCCGATCGGACGTGCTCGCAGGTCCGTCAACTTCAACAAGGAGACAGGCGACTGTTACTTAAACGACGTGGATCAGTTCACCGTGTCCGGGCGCCCGCCAATCAGTAACCGGTCGGCCGACGTCGTGGACTACATGGAGTCGAACTGCGTGGTCGAACAACCGAAGATGTGTGACTTCGCGGAGGTTGGCGGAAAGCTACTAAGAACGGTGGATGCCATCTACGAGAACGTGCCCACCGCGGACCGATGTAAGGAGATATGCCTGGCGTCCAAGGAGTTCCAGTGCCGTTCTTTCGACTACAACGAGACGGGCGTGAACGTGTGCCGCGTCTCGCACCACAGCACGTCCAGTCTGTCGCAGCAGCAGCAGGACCACCGCCCTTACCTGACGGTTGCCGGTGCCACCACTTACCAGATGTCGTCGTGCTTCAGCGTGAAGATCGACTGCCGTGGTGCGGACATGGTCGCGTCCGTGCACACCAACCGACTGTTCAACGGTAAAGTGTACGCAAAGAACCGACCGACTTCTTGCGTCAATGACGTCAAGAGCACGCTGGACTTCGAGCTCCGGTTGGACTATCACAGCCCGAGCTGCGACGTCCGACAGGACCAACCCGGAAAGTTTTTCACTGAAATCATTATCCAGGTAAGGATATTATTATTTATATTATATATAATATACAGAATAATATAGAAGTCGACTGCAGTTGGTTGTTTTTTGATTTTTAGAACTATAAACATATAGGTACCTTTGGACCATGTGTTGTACTATTTAGATTTTGTATTCTATACCTAATTTAAGAAATGTCTTGTGGCAGTATCGAATTTGTTTTTTTAAATAAAATTATCCTTTTTCTTGTAAATTTTAATTATTTAAATGTTGATGCGTTTAAATCGATATTTGAACGAGTATTTGTTTAGTAAATTAACTTTAATGTACAAAGAATAATAATAAGTCTATTACTCTATTATAATATGTCAGTTTCCATTTCTAATACTATTTCATGAAATATTTTTAATAATATAAGTAATTTATAAACTGAAAGTTTAATTTTTACTAATTTTTGACGAAATTATCAAATACATCATGTTTTAGTTGTATCATATAATATTTCTGTTTACTTTTTACTTATAGTTCGATAATGATGTGCCATATAGAATGACGTAGTTTTATACCATAATAAGTAGTCTACAATTTTCCAAAATTTAAAATTTTACTATACATAGGAAATAATTTTAGTAATGACAAAATATTTCAAGCATTTACAATTAATATTTTTTGAATTACATAAAAATAATTGTAAAATAATTAATTTTTGTTTAAATATATCTAACTTTGTCGACTTTAAATTTAAATGCTTATAAAAATAAATGAGGTTTTTTGATATAAGTGTGTATACAAGGGTGTCAGTTTAAGTACTACCTCAAAGTGCAAGGTAAAACATCTTATGAACAAATTTTTTGATAAAATTGATAAAGTTTCATTAAAAATTTATATTTTCCAACGGAATTTCGTCATAATTTGACATAATCTATATTTTCGTTGAATTTTTTTTGTTACCGTTAATTTACGAGAATCGTATCACTTACTGTTTTTGTATTAACGTCGCAGCACCACGATCAGATCGTCACGGGTCAGGACATCGGATTGTCCGTGCGGTGTTCGTACGACCTGCAGAATCGAAGCGTGGGCCAGGGCATTGAGCTGGCGATGGCGCCGGCCGTGGAATCTGACGACGACGGGGCCGAGTCAGATGCTCTTGACAAAAACGGCAGTGCAGGCGGAAGTGGAGGCAACGGCGTAGAAGAAACGGCATTTGTAATCTCACCCACAGTGATGATGAGGATCACGAACCGGGCGGGCGGTGACATACACGCTGCGCAGGTGGGTGACCCGCTCAGCCTCAGGTTTCACATACTCGACGACCGTTCGCCGTATGAGATATTCGTCCGGGAGCTGATCGCCCTAGACGGCGTGGACACCAGCGAGATACTGCTTATCGATGGTGACGGTTGCCCCACGGATCCGGCCATCATGGGGCCGATATCGGCCGTGGACACGGGTGGTGGAGGCACCGTCAAGATTCTGGAGGCGCCATTCGACGCCTTTAAGTTCCCTACGTCTGACATCGTTCAGTTCAAGGCACTGGTCACGCCGTGTTTGCCTAAGTGCGAGCCCATCAACTGCAACGTGGTGGGTCATAACGGCGCGGTCCGCCGGGCCGACTCTTTTGGAAGGTACCTATTATACATAACATACTTGAACAATAATATTAATAATCAATATCATAAAAAATATTTAAATATGCGCTTTTATAATATTATTATTTATTTTTTATATTCATTTGTAACATTAAATGAATACACTAACATTTTTAAAAAATTCCTATTTCCTATTAAGTTATATATTTTTAATTATAAAACGACATCAATAACTATACTAATGTTACATTTTCTATAATTGTACATAAAATATTTTAAAGTTAGAAAATAAACATAGATAAATGTTATTTTTTAAATATGAGAATAACTATTGCATCTATATAAAACTAGAAAATATTTAAAATAAGCATAACAATAATAAAATATGAGTCATTATATTAGAATTTTTAAAAAATGCAAAAATATTCGTGGTAACATTTCTGGTGACAAATTTTACTACAATTTGGGATGTCAAAAGTAGATATTTCCCAGTATTTTTCAAAAGAATTTTGGAAATATAGAAAAAGAAAAAATTGGAAAGTAGGTAACCCGCTCTGCTGTACAAAACGAGTTGAATATGTTTAGTCATTGGGTGTCAATGGATGTGTTAAATTTGAATTTAATGATCATTCTTTGAATAAAAAAACCTATAAATATTCTTAGCAGAGACGTCTTTTAGGCCTATTGTACAATGTCAATATATTGGTATGTTGATAATATTGCTATTATTTATTATAAAAATGTATTTTATTATTTATTCACTATACGAATACCTACGTATTAATTATAAATGAGCAATAGTTATAAATGTTATAATTATAATCTAAATATTTTGAAAATTTCATTTTGTGCATAAAGTATAATAATATACGTAATAGCAAAGCTTGAAATTGAAACCAAAATCAATATTGGTTTTTTAATATTAATATTAATTTAATATTTTTTAATATCCATGACAATTTTTAAAAATCCTCTGAAAAATCAAATTTAATATAAAAATAAACATTATAATTAACAATATTAAAAATTGATATCAAAAATGAAAAAGTTAAAATCGATATTTAACATCAACATAATAATCGTTATATAATTATTTAATACAAATCGATAAGAAATAAAATAAAGAAAAAGAATGTACATTTTAAATCTATAATATTATTCAACAGAATGTCCCAACTCATAATTAATATTTCGTTTCCTTAAATTCATTTCATAGTCGCATACCTATAATATATGAGTATGCGTATGGAACTCGTGAACAACGATTCCGAACGTATGGTGTAGAAACGAGCATTACAATTTTAAACGTGTGAAAGTAATATTTTCAATTAAAAAACTTTTTTTTTTAATCTAATTAAATATTTTAAAACAATTAAATTGATTTGACTAACGATATAAAAATTATAAAATTAAAATCAAAAAAATATGAAAACAAGATTGAAATTAAAACATAAAAATGTAATTTCAAAAGTTTGTAAAAGTTTTAAATTCCCACAAAAAATATGTTTAAATCACAACAAAATGACTAAATAGTAAAATTTTTATTTTTATTTTGTTTGTATCGAATTACTTATGAGGGACATTGTATTAAATGTTCAAGCTTTAGTTATACAAATTAAACATTTTATAAACTTTTAACTACAAAATAATTAGCAGGTTTTCACGATTTTGATTAATTTGGTCAACTTTTTAACTTCAATTATGAAAAATAATCATACATAAAAATAATGCAAGAAAATGTATAAAATATAATAATCAATAAAATAATGCTTATAAAAAGAAACCATGCTATTATTATTTTTAAATATCAATGGCTGTCTATAATATCAAAAGGTTGAGGAACCTTATGCTAAAATTTCAAAATGTTTGATTAAATTCTTTTTTTCCGGAATTTATAAATATATATATAAAAAAAAAAACTAAAAAACTACAAGAATATCAAATATCTATGAATAGCTCAAAATACTATTGAAATATTTTGAAAATTTTAATATGCTATACAAAAATTACTAAAATAAATATTTGGCGAAAAATTCAAGAATCTATAATGTTACAAGTTTTAAAGTTTTAAAAGGATAAAATCAATTTCATTAGGTAAATAAATGGTTTCGTGTAGAAATTTCTGGAATTTTTTTTCGTTTTCTCTGATTTAAAAAACACTACAATTTTTAATTTTGTGCTCTCAAAAGTATTACTAAACCCAATTTTTCATTTAAAACCTTTCTCAAAGTGGAGATTTCTACTATTTTTCGTGTATACAGATCATAAAGAAGAAAAAACAAGAAAAAAACGTTTGAATGTTCGTTCGTCTATGGTTCACTCAGAATCTAAAATACGAAAAAAATACAAGAATATTCGCTCACTACTAGTTTTCAACAAAATTGATTATGTTCTTATATTAAATTATAAATAATAATTCTAAAATGAATAATTATAATGACTTAAGTCTAAAAATAACAATATTATTTATATGTGCATTTTTAAAATAAGAATTTTTTTTAAATATTTTAGATGTATTTAAATTTATTATAATTTTACATTTGAAATATATGTACTATATATTTGACTTAAGATACAATTTTTATTTATGAATTAAAATTCTAAAAATTTATTATAATTATTTATTTGTTAATGTATTATAGGAGGTGTGAGGGTTCCTCCTCCACCTTCCATGACACTATTAAATGTTAAAATACCCCGTAAAATTAATCCTAGATACACCACTGTACCTATGTATTATTAAAAAATAATTATCAAGTTTTTTTCATAAGCGTTTAAATTTCAAATTTTGACGAATTTCTTCAAAATTCTGAATTATTTCGTAGACATAATATCAAGCTGACATACCGTCTCCACTTATAAACGTCTCTCTTCGTATCCAGTGATTCATTATTGAAATCTTGAATACTAATTTTGCATTATAGTGACCTACTCAATAGCGATGTTTCCGCTCACACCGTCACTATACAGCTCAATGACTTACCTATTCGGTTTTTAATACTGTGATAAATGTTTGTAAAATAAAATGTCATTATAAGGAGCCTTATTATTAATACTGTTTTTCCGGCCCATTTCGCAGCCCTATTAAATTTAATTTACTCCCACATTTTCTCCAGCGGATATTCTCAGGTGGGTCAGTTGCTCTAGATACAGAGTACTAGGTACTATGTTGTATCTATAAATGTGCAACGACATGCAATACAGTTATCGAATTTAAATAACAAAAGTAAATAATCTCACGTCGATATTTGAAGACACCAATACAGTCGTCGTTGTTTATTCAACATAATTACACATAATGAGACGATATTATTATATCATAATATAGTACTTGACAAACGTTATTCTCTATACCGTTGACAGTTTTTTGTATTATTTATTACTTTAATAGTTTGATAAAATTATATAAATTTAGTATTTTACAACAAAGGCGCTATTCCGCGTCTACTGTGTTGGTATAATCGTGTGAAACCGATATTTCTCAATTGGTCAATTAATGTTATCGACCAACTGATACCAATATACGATAGATTACCGTTAAATTGAAAACATATTCTAATTCGATCGTCGAGTGATTACAGCGTTTACCAATACTTCATGTAAAACAATCGTAATTAATAAGAAAAAAAAACAAAATATTTACCAAATCCGAATTACCAAAATGACGAAATTCATTGTACGTAAAACAAATAACCTATTGACAATAATCTACAACAAAAATAAATTTACCAACTCATTGCTTAGTCAATATAATCGCTGTACTAGAATTTCAGTAAAGTAATTTTAATAACTAACCTAACCCTTTAAATATGTACATGTTAGGTATACCTAGTACCTATTAAGGCGTTCCGACGGTGTGTTCTTATTTTAAGCCCTGATTTTGTTCGGTGGATTTAAATCGATCGCGTTTTTTTTTTTTTTGCAGGCGGCGCCGTAGACGTAGCGTTGGCGGCGGCAACCAGACCGAAGAAGTGGTCTTCCAGGAGATCCGCATCGAGGACAAGTTCAAATTCGAAGCCCAACGGGGCGAGCCCGGTCACGAGATCAACTTCTCCGGCGGCAGCGGCCCCGCCACGTCCACCACTTCCTCGGGCGACCAGAACACGTACTGGAACACGTACGCGTTCGCACTGGTGCTGGTCGCGTTCGTAGTGCTCCAGCTGTTCGTCATATTCGCGTGTTGGCTGTGCGCCACTCACAGGTCGCGGGGCAACCACGAGGACGCCTCCATATACGAATCGGCCATCAGCGAATACGCGTCCACCGTCCGGACACCGATATCCTGGGACAACAGCTATTACAAATGATTCGTCGGGGGATACCGAATTACCGGTTACGCGGTATAATCCCTTACTCTATACCTTATATATATTATTACGTAGGTATAGGTAAAGTGCGTACACCGCCACGGTTGTCCGTGACCGCGTCTCGGACAGTCGAAACCGTGAACTCATTCACTCGTAGGTTACGTAATATTATTGTTATATAAGATATTATATCGATGTAAATTAAATAATAACTAAACTGCACTCATTGACGACATATTGAACACGGCGGTATAGAGCCGTTGACTGGGTCGTATGGGGATGGGCTTGTCGCCGCACGGGAACGACATAATTCGTCGTCTATATATTATATATACTACAATATGCATTAGATATATTACATATTATTGTTATGTAAGTACTCGTATTTATTGTACGAGGTTCCGTGGTTATTATAATTTTGGCATTTTCTCGGTGGTTGATCTGATACGCAGATATACCTATCTGTACGCTATATTACGAGTCCTTTTTTTTTGTTTTTAAATCATTTAATGGGCGTGATTATTGTGTTTATCCTCTCACTTGACTGTTCCCACCCTCCTTAACCACGAGCGGGGAAAAAATTGTGAAAATTCGTCATTCCCACTACGATATCAATTTTTTTCATCATTTTCAACTCAATATTTCAAATAAACATAAGAGGACGTCTCGCCGATGGCTATCGGTACGCTAACTCTTGGCTGACAGCTCTAACTTTTAAACCACTATATTATAGAGATCACTGCGACTGCATTTTTGTGGAGAGCTCGTATGCTTTTCATTCAAAAACTACCCTAATAAAAAATTACAATCGTTTAAAAAAATAATTTTATATACATATATATGAATTTATAAAATCATAAAAAAAGTTTACCTTTAATTGCCAATATTTAACTACCCAAAGTACACCAATTCAAGGATGCCACACGACTATTAGTTGTTTGTTGAAACAACTTAGCCTTTAATCCCTCTTAAAAGCTCACAAAAAAAAAAAAATAAGAAGTTTGAAAAAGAAATGTTTCTATTAGTTTTTTGATACCAATAAGACAAAAATATTTACGATTGTTTCAAAATCTTTATTTTTGTGTTTATAGACATTTAAACTTGAGAAACTTTTTTCCTCCGCTTAAATAAAAAATAAAAACCATATTATACAGTTAAAGTTTGCTGTTTTTGATTAATTTATCAAACATTTTAGATTTATGATCTATGCATAACTGAAACCTCATCGTCTCTTTTCGCTTAAAAATATTTTTTTTCCTTAAATTTTTTAATTATGCAACAACTAATACTGGTACGAAAGTAGGACATTTTGTAAATATGGTTTTAAAGTAGATAGTATATTATTTTAAATCTATTATTATCCAATTTCTTTTTTTTTATTATATTTCATTAGAATGTGTTCTTTTAAATTTTTCAATAGATTTTTGAGTTAACTTCTATATTATTATTTATTTGTAAATAATAAAATGCAGTCAGTAATCACTAACCATGTCTTGTGTGTACAGGGAATTCTTAATCCGTGTAAGTTCATCACTACACTTTATAATAATCCAAAATTGTCATTACGGTAGTATTATTATTAGTAATTATCTTAATAATTTCATAAAAATTTTTAAAACTTCCGAGTTCTGAATTATTTATTTTTAATTGCTTTGTAACACTATGACTATACTATAGTATACTGATATTAACTACCCACACAATAATAATATTATATATTATCTTACCTATCTTTAACAAATTGAGCATTTACGTAAGTACGAGTACAAGAAGTGTATAAATTATAAGTAGTTCTTAATATTGCTCGAAATTATATATTTTATAAATTATAATTATTATTAGAAATTTGCATGATAGATGCCTGACATACTGTATTAAATGCAACACTAATATATTAATAAGAAATATTGCATAAATATTGTTGAAATATGCGCAAACGATAAAGCTGAGTTCTAGAAAATCACATTTTATAGTTTTATGAAACTATAATACACTTATTAGTTATTTACTACTATACTATAATTATATCTAACATCTTTAAGTAAATCTATATATCTTATGAAATAAATTCACAAGTACCTAACAGTTAAATCTTATCTCATTAAGTTTAGGCTTATTAGTTAATGTATTTATTATAATTACTCAAACAATACTCGGTTAATTTATTGTTTGTTTTTTTTTTTTTTACCTAATACAAAATGTACTTAAATTTTAAATGTATTTAATGTACCTACATATTCATATCAAACGTGAAATTGTTATCACTTATAAATTATCATAAACGGATATCACTAACTATAAAGTTGTGTAATATTGAATATCTAAATACGAGAATACGTATTTAGACAATAAATTTATTTATAAAGAAAATCATTAATGAAAATCATCAAATCAACATTTGTATAAACTATACTATAAGGCAATCCATAATTTATGACTTATAGACATCCTTTAAAATAACTTAGGGTTAATTACTTTTTACTGTATTTAACTACCTATTTATAATAGGTAATTACTAATTATTGATTTTGTATTATACAGAAAATATATTTCTTGGAATATTTATGTTTTAGATTTAAGATATAAATGTTAACTCTTTTATAGTTTTATAAAACTTCATATTATAGAACTCGGTTTTAACGTAGATATAAATGCCTTTTTGTCAAAATTAACTACTACTAAATCTAATTTTAAGGTATTGGTATGCATGTATCATTTATTTATTTTATTTATATATCAAGAACAATTATTGATGTCTATAGAATTGTAAAGTATTTTTTTAAATAGATACATCTATAATATAATAACGAACTTTGTATGGTTCATGGTACTTGAATTGGTCAAATATTAATGGGTGATAACTAATAATAATAATAATTGAATATGGTGCTTAATATTAATGAAAAGTTGTATTATATTGATAATCAATGTTTATAAATTACAATTTAATTAATTTACTTATTTTATTGTATTTATCATAAAAATTAAGCTCTTGTATGTTAAAATATACCTAAAGGTGAGGATGACATATTAAAATAAATTTATAAAACAGATACTTATAGGCTTTTAAATATGTTGTTTGTATGATAATAAAAGATATACCTAATTATAATTTTTTTTTTTTAAATATTATCGATTTGTTATTATTTTATTTTAATCATTTTAAACTTACAATGATCTATATCACATAATTTTGGAATTTAAAGTCAATACGGTCACGTATGACTAAAAGTACATTCACCAAATTATTTATTCTTTCTCGCAAAACCAATATAACTGAACCATTTAATATTTGAAATTTATATTGTCAACATATTATAAGCAATATATTACTACTTATCACTTATCAGATAGGTAATTCAAAAATCCGGTAATATTAAGTTCTACATAAAACTATCCTTTGGATAAATGACAATATATCCAACGATAATTTATTTCAATGTCAAAAATATGAATAATAATTGATTTTATTTAAAATGTGTTGGTATATTTATTTATTAAAGTTATTATTGTAAAACCATTTTACAGTTTTACACTACTTTCAAGTTTCAAGTGAATGGTGTTACAACCGTCTTTTGAAGTTTCTTGGCTAATCTAATTATCTAAGCCGCGTCTGTAAAACCGTCCGTTGTGCTTCTACAACGGCCTCTTTTTATTTTATCAACTTGCACACTTACAAATATATAAGCTTAATATTAAATAGAGTTTGAGTGGTTTTACGACCTGCCTCTGAATGTCTGTGATATTCCTAACCATCTAATCCAGCGGTCCCCACTACCGCCTTTCAACAGATTTAGTGCGGCCTGCACTATTAACAGCATTGTAATACCCTTTACTAACAATATATATAATTTTTATATTTTTAATATAATATCATTAATAATGTATACGGCCCGCAAATTATTTTCAAAAATTACATTTGGTCCTTTCTAAAACCCCAGTGGGGACCGCTGGTCTAACCCGCTGTCGAGCTCTTGTCTAGTATATTTGTATATTTTTTTTATGTATACAATCATGTATGTTCGATTTCTAATCTATTGGGCATTCATTCTATTTGTCTTCCTACAGACTGATCTTACATATTTTAAACATTTGTATCGGTCCCACATCCCTTATAATATGGTTAAAAAGACATTTAGTAATTATTATATCTGTTATCTGGTCGTGACTATAAATTATATCGTGTTCTATTGTACAAATTAAACTATGGGTCTCCATTAGATTCAACCATTTTTCTCATGATGACCTATCTTGGATGAATATAATAATTTACTAGTTGACCCAGTTATGTCTAAGAGTTGTAAGTTGAAGTAATTGTTGTTATTGTCACTATAACTATGATGTAATATTTAACATTTTTCTATTTAATCCTAACTTTTGTAATATCTCTTTATCTGTGGTACCATTCCAGAAAACTATAATCGGTATCCTATTGTCGGTGTGCAAGTATTGGTTTAGATAAGTGGTAGATTGAATTGTTTCCCCCCTTAAGCTTTAGGCTAGCTTTTAATTGCTCAATAATGATAATAACAACTCTGGTTTGTTCCTAAATACCCTACCAACCCTATACATTACTTGTTTTACTTCTCTATTTTGTAGCATTTTAAGCTTGTTTGTAGTGGTTAAAACTATGAGTTTTCCTTCTAATTTTATTGGTCTATATTTGTTTAGACTGTTTGAATTTACCCCGATATAAGTAGTAAGTCCTTTCTGTTTATCATAGTGAATTCGAAATCCCCTATGACAAATTTGATTTTGTCACTGAAACATAATATAATAATAGTTAATATTGCTGCGTCTCGACTAGGTCGATTCATGAATCAACCTACGAAATGAATATGTCGTGTTGGTTCAAGTATAAGTTAACGTTTATTAAAATAGTTCTTGCACGAATACAATTATTATAAGCTTATTGTAAAATATATATAAAAAAATGGTGAGTGGTGTTACGATTGACCTCAGAAATTGATATCAAAATGACTTGAGTGGTGTTACGACCGGCCTCTGAGAGTCATAGATATCCCTAACCGTCTGCCGAACTCTTATCTCGATCTCCCTTACATATGATTTCTTACAAAAGAATGGGTGGTGACTCCGTCATACGAGGGATCCGAAAAGACTGCTTATGTAATCTAACACATGATTCTTATCGAATCGCAGCAACTTCGAGTTTTGACTTTTTGCAAGGAGACGTGTGGTTTTACTTTAATCGTTAAATTAATATATTTATAAAATATTCCACACTCTCGTGTCCTGTACTCGTATGCCTGTAGTGTTAATTATAAGTTATGGAAAATTGACATTGTACGATCTTATGCATATAAAATAATTTGTACGGACAGTATAGGTCCATAACACCTCCCTACTAAAAAAAAGATTTATGTTTAAATCTTAAACAGAAATATAAAATACAAATTACATATAAGATTTCTTAATACTAGTGTTAGTGATTTACAAAATATATTATTTTTTTTATAACATTAATTTTTTTCTTTTTTTTTTTTTTTGTTAGTCATTTCATTTCTAATTTTTAATTTAATTAAATTTAATATAATACGTTACATAGAAATTAATTTCTGAAAAAGTAAGGTTATTAATGTCTTAATTTAAACAATATATAATATTTATATATTTGTTTTACAACTAAAATACAATGTTATTATGTAATTTTGTTTTACAATTAAGATACATACAATATAATATTTTTTTTTTTATACACATAACTATATATATGTGGTGCTCCCTAATCTATTGGTCTATAATTCTAATTTCTAATTGCTTTCATTTATACTACTATTACACAACTTGTAAAGTTGTATTGGTCCCATATTCTTAATAATGTGATTAAATAGGCATTTTGTAATTGTTACATCTGCTATCGGGTCATGACTATGGGTTATGTTAATATGTTATGATTAATTGTACAAATCAAACTAGATCGTGGGTTTCCATCAAATTTAACATTCTCCCGTTTTTTCCTCGGTAACCTATTCTACTTGAATATAATAATTTGCTAGTTGATCCACTTATATCTAGGAGTTTTAGATTAAAATAATTGTCGTTATTGTCACTGTATGAGGTAATATTTAGCATTTTGTAGTATCTCTTTGTCTGTCGTCCCATTTCAAAAAACTATGACTAGTATTCTATTGTCAGTGTGCAAATATTGGTTGATATATGTAGTAGACTGAGTTATTCCCCTTTTAAGCTTTAGACTTGCTTCTAACTGCCCCAATAATGGTAGTAACAACTCTGGCTCGTTTCTAAATATTCTACCAACACTCTGCATTACCTTTTTAACTTCCCTATCCTGAAGCATTTTGAGTTTGTTTGTCGTGGTTAAGACTATAGGTTTTCCTTCTAATTTTACTGGTTTATATTTTTCTAAACTGTTCGACATTGACCTCGATACAAGTAACAAATCCTTCCTATTTATCTGTTGTGTCCCGACTAGGTCGATTCATGCATCAACGTACAAAATGAATACGTCGTGTTGTTCAAGTATAAGTTAATTGTTTATTAAAATAGTTCTTGCACGAATACAAATATTATAAGCTTAAAGTAAAATATATAAAATAAGATGGTGAGTGGTGTTACGACCTGCCTCAGAAACTGATATCAAAAAGACTTGAGTGGTGTTACGACCGGCCTCTGGGTGTCATAGATATCCCTATTCGTTGGTTATACAGTAACCGTCTGTCGAGCTCTTGTTTCGGTCCCTCTTATATATGATTTCTTACAAGAGTGGGCGGTGACTTCGTCATACGAGGGGTCTCGGAACGACTGCTTGTGTATTCTTACTCATGATTCTTATCGAATCGTTAAGACACAGAGTTTCGACTTTTGTAAAGAGACGTGTGATTTTACTTTAATTGTCAAATTATTATATTAATATAATATTCTACTCTCTCGTGTCCTGTACTCGTGTGCCTGTAGTATTAATTTTATAAGTTAGGAAATTTGACATTGTATGATCTTATGCATATAAAACAATCGATACGGACAGTACAGGTCCGTAACACCTCCCTACCAAAAAAAAAGATTTATGTTTAAATCTTTAAACAAAAATCTGAAATAAAATTTACATGTAAGATTTCTTAATCCTTAATGTTAGTGTTTTACAAAATTTTAAAATTTTAACATAAAAATATTATTAATTTTTTTTTTTTTTTTTGTTAGTCTCTTAAGTTCTAATTAAATTTAATATAGTACGTTCATAGACATTATTTGCTGAAAATTAAAGTTATTAATATCTTAATTTAAACAATATATTATATGACATATATTTGTCTTACAACTAAAATACAATTTTGTCTTATAATTAAAATACATAAACATTTTTTTTTTTTTTATATACATAATTTATATATATGTGACGCTCCCTAATCTATTGGTCAAATATTTCTAACTTTTATTCATTTACACAACTTATAAAGTTGTATCGGTCCCATATCCTTTATAATATAGTTAAACAGACATTTTGTGATTGTTACATCTGCTATGAGGTCATGACTATGGGTTATATTATGGTTGGTTTTACAAATTATATCATGGGTTTCCATTAAATTTAACATTCTCCCATTCTTTTCTTGGTAACCTATTTCGCTTGAGTACAATAATTTACTAGTTAGTCCACTTATATCTAGAAGTTTTAAGTTGAAACAATTGTCATTATTATCGCTGTATGATGTAATGTTTAGCATTCTCCTGTTTAGTCCTAATTTTTGTAGTATTTCCTTGTCTGTTGTCCCATTCCAAAAAACTATGACTGGTGTTCTGTTGTCAATGTGCAAATATTGGTTTATATATTATGTAGTAGACAGAGTTGTTCCCCCCTTTAAGCTTTAGACTAGCTTCTAGTTGCCCCAATAATGGTAGTAACAACTCTGGCTTATTTCTAAATATTCTACCAACACTTTGCATTACCTTTTTAACTTCCCTATCCTGAAGCATTTTGAGTTTGTTTGTCGTGGTTAAGACTATAGGTTTTCCTTCTAATTTTATTGGTTTATATTTTTCTAAACTGTTTGACATTGACCCCGATACAAGTAGTAAATCTTTCCTATTTATCATAGTGAATTCAAAATTCACTATGACAAATTTAATCTTGTCACTGTAACATAATATAATAATTAATATATACATATATAATATTAATCCCTTCCTTCCTCTCTTTTTTTATTTTATTTTATTTTATTCTGCTCCAGACGCTTGTATTAGTTCGTCTATTAATATTGCTATTTGGTTACACGTTGGCTCACGTATATCGCGCACTAGTATTATTAAATTAAGTGTCATCGTAATAATTTCGATTATTCTATTCATTTCAGTCATTGTATAGGATATTTGTAGTTGTTCGTTCGCAATGTACATATGGTTTGTTAAACACGTAGGCTCATTATGAGTATTATTTTTGTCTAGCACGTGTCGGAATGCGTGATTGTCATGTCTAAGTGAATGGTGTAGCATTATTAGGTATAGTATACGTCTGGGTATCCTTTCTTGAATTGGCATTATTATTAATTTACTAATTTGGCAACTACTTAATTATTTGAAATGTACAATAAAATTATCTTGACTCTCAATGTTTTCTTATCTGTAACATGAGAAGATTTAATGTAATATTTATTATATTCGCGTAACTTCATTCATTTCTCTTGATAATATTAGATGTCGTCTAGTTCTATTTATTGATCGTATTTGATTTACTTTGTGTCTATATTTTATTATAAGTATCCCGGCTACTATTATTAGAATGAGATAGAATAGGTATGAGTGAAGGTCTGTAGTATCTTTATTGTTTTATTTGTCTTTCTCTTCTTGTATAAGTTGTTTGATTTCCTCTATGGATTTCGAGTATTGTCCTAAGTCAGTTAATTTTATTACGGAGTTGGTGTGTGTGTTGCTATTATTGATTTTTCTTTTTAAAGTCGTGGAAATTGTTAAATTTGTTGTGATACCTACATCGGAGATTAAATCTTTGTAGTGTGTGGAATTTAAATATCTACTTGGGGTTAACACCATTTGTGGCGTATAACCCCTGCAGTCTTCGTTTAATGCTAGCACCCCATTTCCAGTTAGTTGTATATTTATGGCCTGGTCCCTATTTTCGCATGAGACAGCTACATTGTCAGTGGTTTTTATTGTATAAATCCACGCGTTTTGATATTTTAATCGGTGATAAATACTACGGGTGATGTCAATATAGTGTATGGGACAAGATGTTGGTATACTTGACGGTTTTACGAACAATTCAACTTCACATGGTAATTCACTTGCTCCTAGTCTTAGGGGTTGTGTCTCGGGACATAAAGTACCCATGTTTATAAGTCGGCATAACATAAGGTGGTTCATACACAATGTAAGATAATATTCGTGTGTTTTCGAGATTGCTATGTATGAGTATTCAGGAATAATATGAATATAGTGATCATTTTTCACTACGGGGAGTGGTATTACGTGATACAACGTTAATTCTACTGAATTTACTAAGGGTATTATTATTTCAAAGATTAAGGTTTCGTTTTTATAAATGATATTAAATTTTGATATTTTACTTAATTCGTATAGTGATACCTGGTTTAAATTAAACGGTAAGCTTTGTTCTTTAGGAACTATTAGTGAAATGTCTTTTAATTGTTGTCTTAATTCATTTACAGCTATAACGCTAGAATGCATTATGCCACCTTGTGCAGCAATTATTATTTCACATATTGTGTCGGTTTCAAAACTTAATTGTTGGAATAATAGATTTAATGTATTTATTTGTTCATTGATATTAGTTCTAGCTTCTACTATATCTAAATTTATTACTGTTTGATTTACTGTATCTGCCAACCGATTATATAGTATACTTAATCTATTTATTTGAGCCTCCATCTGACTTGCCTCTTTAAATGTATTTGTTGTCGCCTTTAGTACACTAATTTGTTTTTCTATTATTTTTAATAAATTTTGTTGACTAGATTGTAGTTTTTCAATTTGTCTATCGTATAGTTATACATCTAATGTTCCGAATAATGTTTTTTGTACTCGTCCTATTAAGTTTACTAGGCCCCTCTTTTCCCGGTTAATTGTATCTGTTTCATCTATCGATTGCAATATAAAAAATCTTTTCCTAGAAACTTCCTGTTCGAGACTATTAGATGTTAGTTTAAAGTTGTCACAAGTAGTTTTAAACATACCATCGTATGTTATTGTTAAGTCGTTACCTACATTTAAAGTTTTTTTGTAAAAGTTCATTGAGTCTTTATTACGTCGATTGAAATTATCTAATTTTACATAAATCAGTAATTTCCAGTCAGAGTTAGTTAAACGAAGTGGCCCTTGGTTTTCAAAATACATTCCATTCTCTTGGGTAAGCCTTGAAATACGATTCAAAAAAAATAATGGATTTAATTTATTTTTCTGTGTTTTGTCTCTTAACAATATTTGATCCTTTACATGTATCTCTATAGAGTTTTCATTACTATCATAAATTTGTTTAGATTTTATTTTTCTCTTTATTAAATTTTCTCTAGCTATTTTATGTGATTCTTGCATTTTCTGTTTTAAATCAAAATAATAATTGTCATATTATATCAAGGTTCTGGGTCGTAGGATAATTTTACTGGTATTTCTAGGCGTCTCTCGAATAATAAAGAATATGGCTGATAGCCTGCTGATGTATGTTCGGTAGAATTGTATACAAAAAATGCGTAAGGTAAATACTCGTCCCAGTTGTTGAGTTTTTTGTCGACATAGTGCCTTAGATACTCTATTAGCGTCCTACGTGATCTTTCTAGACTACCGTTTGTTTGTGGGTGAAATGGGCTAGTATTTATTTTATTTATTTGTAATAATTTACATACTTCGGTGAATATTTTATTTAGAAAATCAGTGCCCTGATCGGTTAATATTGTTTGTGGTATGCCGTGTGTACATACAAAATTTGTTACAAATGCTTCGGCAATTGTATTAGTTTGGTGATTAGGTAATGCTATCCCCATTGAATATTTAGTTAAGTCATCCTACAATGTTAATATATATGTATTCCCTGATAACGTAGTGACTAGTGGCCCCGCAATGTCTAGAAATATGTGAAATATAGTGACAACGAGTTTTGACTTTTTGTAAAGAGACGTGTGGTTTTACTTTAATTGTTAAATTAATATACTAATATAATATTCCACACTCTCCTGTCCTGTACTCGTACGCCTGTAGTGCCTGTAGTATTAATTATAAGTTATGGAAAATTGAGATTGTACGATCTTATGCGTATAAAATAATTTGTACGGACAGTATAGGTCCGTAACACTAGAAGCCCAAATAATACCATACATGGTGCCTTATTGGCCTGCATCTTAATTTTGTATAATGAATAAAACTGCACAGGTGTGTGTTGATTAAATCGATCTGATCCTCAGAAAAAGGATCGCCTAGATTGCTGTTCGTGGTGCTAATATGTTCCCTTAGACATGACGGGTTCAGGTAGCGGTACGAATCGATTGGTAATACGAGTAACTCCTGGTTTAAGGTGATCTTAAGATTATCTATGAATCGTTCTAGGAGTGCTCGGTTAATTACTACTGTGCTCATTTTATTTCTTATAAATTGGTTACTTCTACTCTGGGAACGATCACCCTATGGTTATTATATTTACGTTTATTTTTATAGATATTAAGTAAATTATAAACTATTATTATTCCTAATATTATACGTAATATTATAATTATTTTTGTATACACGTCACTCGTCAATTGTAATCAGTATAATCAGAATAATCAGTGGCGTACTGATAGGACGGCACGACGGGCAAGTGCCACGATCCCAGGGCCCCAGAGAGAGAGAGAGGACCCTTAAAAAACAGATCACCGTTATTAATGAATTTTAGTAGTTAATACATTAATACAACTAAATTTTAGTAAAATTAAATTACTATAATAAAAAATTACCATATATTTATATATATTTCATAATTGTATAGGTAATAAATATGTTTTTAATTATTTATTATAACAGAGGTGGATCTAGGTATAAATTGTGTGAGTAAGTGTATACTCTTCATATTACAAATTTGTAAGACCAAGGGATTATTTATATATACCTAAGCTAGATTATTTTGCCACGGGCAATCGAAGTTCTAGTTACACACTGAGAATATTCAGTACATTTCAGTTATTTTGACAATAAGTTAATATGATAAGTATGATTAAAATAAATTTATAATTTTAGTATGTGTATTTTGTATTTTATATTGTTACCTAATCATTGCTTGGTCTTTGTTGTCTGTTCTAAATAAATAATATACGTTTATATTTTATTGTATATTATAAGCTAGGTATTAAGAAAAAAATTATATTTTTATTTTAGTATTGTGTTTTTTTTTTTTATATATATATACCTATCATTATTGGTAATTAAATGTTAACCTACTTTGCTAAATAAATCCATTTATTATATGAACTTTTTTTTTTATATTTATGTTTTAAATATTAACTCTATTAAGATGGTATTTTTACAATAATATTATCTATAAGCAACTTATTTGAATGAGTTACTTGATTAAAAAGTCATCTACAATGCAGTTATTCAGTAATATCTTTTACTACCTAGGTAGCCATATAGTTAGTGTGGAGTTTTTCACATTATATCGCATACGGTTGACCTTCGTATAGTTATTATATAATGCTATCTAACGAAGTTAAGTTGATAATATAAAGCAATAGAAAATATCAGATATCGAAGAAAAAAATATGATTTTATATTAATGTGATAATATTATTAATAATAAATACTAGAATATCAAGTATATTATAGGTAATATTTTGTACATAAAACTAGGTATTATACAAATTATAAATACAAAGAATATACATTTAACGACAGGTGAATCTGAATTTTCAAAATTTTAAATTGAGCTTTTATATCAGAATGTTAGTTTGTCTCTCTCTCTATGGTTTCAATCCGTAGACTGATTTGCAGCCATCTTGCCTTCTTCTCTCTAATCCGCCTTCCTTTTCGCTTACACATATGAGTCACATCCTTGATCTTTTATTATCTGTCGAATGAATTCTAATCTTGGTGTACCCTTACGGTTTTTTCCTTCTACTCTTCCTTCTATAATCAATTACAACAATCCTCGTATCTCATGATATCACCTATTCATTTATTCCGTCTTCTGACTATGTTATTCCATAGTAACTTTCCATCTGATATTCTTTCCAGTACTTCCACGTTGGTTACTCTGTCCATCCAACTTATCCTTAACATCCTTCTATAGCACCACATTTCAAACGCCTCAAGTCTTTTTTTTTCTTCCATTGTTATTGTCCAGGTTTCATACCCGTACAGGGCGATGCTCCATATATGTCTTTAATAGATTTTTTCTTATTTTTAGACTCATGCTTCTTGATGTAAAAATAGTTTTCTTGTTGTTGGAGGCTTAGGTTTAGGTTAAGCTTGGCAGATTTGTTTTCTTAGCATTTATTCTCATTTCAAACTCATTTTTGAATATTTCATCCATGGTCTTAATTAGTTGAACCAGATCTACTTTGATTTCAGAAATTAAAGCTATGTCATCAGCAAAACGCAGCATACTTATTTTTTATCCGTCAATCTTTATCTCTAGATTAGGATTTTCCTTTATCATATCCATTACTTCTTGAATATATATGCGTTGAATATAATTGGGGATAATGTACAACCTTATCGAACTCCTCTGCTTATTTTTGCTTTTTCTACCTTATCTTAGATCCTTCTATAACTGCAAATTCATCCTTGTATAGGTTGTACAGAAGTTTCTAATCTGTGTATTTTATCCCTAATCTTTTCATCGTGTAAAACATGACCTTCCAGTTTACATTATCAAATGCTCTTTCAATATCCACAAAAGGTTTAAATGTTTGTTTGTCTTTCCTAATCCTTTTTTGAATGATTATTTAACGTACATATTGTTTCTCTCGTTTCCATATCCCTTCTGAACCCGAATTGATCCTCCGCTAACAATTGTTCTATTTTATCTTCAATACGCTTGAATATAATCTTTGTTAATATTTTAGAGGCATAGGGTAGCAAACTAATGGTACGGTATTCTTCAAATTTATTTGCTGCTACTTTCTTTGGAATGAGATAATCAAGCTCTTTACGTATTCTTCAAGCAGTTCACTACTTATACTGGTTTTAAATAATTTAATACGCATTACAATTTGTTGTTATCGGTACCTACTTTGGAAAAATGGCTCTTACAAGATATTATTAATTTAGAACTATTGGGGCTTTAGAAGAAGTTGAAATTAGAGTTAGGAATCGGTCTAGGCGGTTCCCCCTCAAAATATCACATGCATCAAAATATCCCTCCTTCAAAATATCCCCCGTTAAAAATATCCCCGTTACAAATATCCTACGTTGAAAATATCCCCGTTACAAATATTCCAATTCAAAATATCCTATATTCAAAATATCTCCAATAACATCCCTTAATTCATATTTATATTTTTTTTATTTAAATGGGCCAAAGGGGGGCTTGTATTAAATTACTAATGACTCGTACTTCGGTAAATGTATAATTTATTGGTGTAAAACATAAATATCTACTTAACAACTGAATAATTAACTATAAATATAATAAATGTAATGATTGATATAATATTATAACGTCATTATTTACAAACGGTCAACATACAACTTAGGTCACTGACCCGACCGTGCGAAGATTCAGATAATGATAGTAAAATATATAATAATAAGATAACGTTGTATTGCTTTAATATCGCGGTCCGTCGAATATTTGACATTAAACGTTATTTCGATTTCAACACAGTACACTATTAACATTATTTTTTAAATAAAATATACATATAAACGATTTTTTAAAATGAAAAATTACACAGTGCGTAATTATTGTGATATCGTGTCAAACTTAAAGTTTAAAACATCAATTATTATTATTATAATTAATTATTTTATTATTATTTGTATATTGGCTTTTTTTACAATAAATCAATATCAAAAGCAATTTACGTGTACAGTAATTTATATTTTATGTACATGAGCATTTTAGATTGAAATACTTAACACTGCGGTATGTCTATACAATAAATTTCATGATATTATACAAATTTATAAATCGCAAAAAACGTTGTGTTTTATCCAAATATGCGACTCAAAATAAATTTGATCGTGAAAAATTGCATTTATTGCATTTTGTTGAAGCCAAATAGTATCGGCATAATTTAATACGTATTATATCGTATATACGCGCGCTCCGGTTACGAGCCAGAGCTAGAGTATATACTCAAAAAGTGCGTTTTTGTGAGCTCGAATCGCTAGTTTTATTATATTTTGTGGGCGCGAATCGCCATCTTGTTATTATATTTTGCTTAGGCGCTAATCGCCGCAACTTCTTATAATAATATTATATAGTGTGTGCTAATCGCCGCTATTATTGTATTGATATTGCACTGTGGGCGCGAATCGCCAATTTTATTGTACATTGTGTGAGCGCAAATCGCCACATTATTGTTATTGTTGTGTGAGCACTAATTGCCACATATTTTTTTGCAATGACGCTGGAGAGAAGACTAACAATTAACATAATTACGGCGGCCGTGTTAAATAATAATCGCCAGCCGATCCGGCGGCGTGCGATAGTGCCTTAATCTGCATAATACTACAAGTTACATAACACGCGACAATAATAATTAAACAAAAATAAAACATTAAGATAACGACAGGTGAGCGCGAGTGTTTGTGTGTGTGTGTGTGTGGTTCAATCGGCGGCGGCTCGTAACCGGAGCGCGCGTATATACGATATAATACGTATTAAATTATGCCGATACTATTTGGCTTCAACACATTTACCCCATTTACATTGCATTAAAATCCCAGCAATAGTTATTATCGAATCATACGACAAGTCGAAACCGTTGTGCACGCAGTGGTGTACTGTGCCCCATAGCGCGATTTCAGGACTATAATACGGTGCTAATAATTCCATACCACAATAAAACACAATATATTTGATTTTGATATAATATAGAACTACAACTTTGAAAAACCGTCCACGATCCCTGCTAACCCCTCCCCACAAATTATACGTCACTGATACGGTACGTTCGGCCTTTTTACTATTTTTTGTCTCTTTCACTCAACTGGAAGCTGGTGAAATGCCATAACTCCGCGAGAGTGCGCTGCGAACCGCAATCGCTGTCGTCGTGTATAGTACACGGAACGCAATAACATTAACAACAACAATATGTACAACAACATTTATTAATGTAGCCTCGACCTGTTGTTGTAGTTGTTGGTGTTGTTGTTGTTGCTGGTGTTGTTGTTGTTGTTGGTGTTGTGCCACCGCGAGAATCATTGTTGTACCCCCGAAATGGTTTTAAGCTCACTAGGAGCCTATGTGGCCGGATTGCATTATAGCTGCCCGAAGATCCCGGTGTTCGGCGGCGGAACACTCGCCGCCCGAATATTACGGCGGCGCTCGTCGTTCCGGCTAGGCTCCTGGTACGTGAATTCGTCGGTTACCCCAAGAAAAACCGATCGACTTCGACAATATTATAATACCAGTGAGTATTATAATATATTTTATAATATTGTTGAAATATTGT
This sequence comes from Aphis gossypii, assembly GCF_020184175.1. Classification (NCBI taxonomy): domain Eukaryota; kingdom Metazoa; phylum Arthropoda; class Insecta; order Hemiptera; family Aphididae; genus Aphis; species Aphis gossypii. Next base: position 37,091,063 of record NC_065533.1, read on the forward strand.
TGCTGTAATACCACACCAATGCTGTTGGTTGAACTGGTTTCTCGGCGGTCAGGTTCTTAGGGGTCGATCGACTGATTTCACGTACCAGGAGCCCAGTCGGAGGCGATGAGTGCCGCCGCGATTTTCTGGCGGTGACCGAGCCGCCGCCGAGCACCGAGCCCTCCAGACCGCGTTGATGACATATTCGACCGCATAGGTTCCTGGTAAATTCGAGATCATTTCGGGACGACAACTCTCGCGACGGCACAACTGCAACAGCGACACTAATAATAGTAATAAGTAATAACTATACAACAATAGTCTAGAGCTGAGATTTTAACGCCCAAAAAAATACAATTTAAATATGCATTTAAATTTATTTGTTATAGCTTAATAATTGAAAAAAAAAAATAGAAATGATACTACAATAGTGTATTTTTTTTTGTTTTACATACTAAGCGTAAGGTCTATGCTGTTGACAGAAATACCTGTGTATTTTATTCGTCATTAAATACCAACATTTTTTTGTCTGATTTGTTTGAATCATCGGTTCCATAATTCGATGGTACTGTGTTCAACATAATATAAGCTTCAGATATAAATTCTTATAAATATGTATTTGAAATATTGTCGACAGCGGTTTTTACTTCCTTTTTAGTAAATATTTGATGAGTACCTATTCTGGCTATTCTGATATTTACACGACGCATAAGTATAGGTGGAACGTGGAAAATGTATGTTCTGGAACAGCCGCCTCCCAATGCCGTCGCCTTCAATCCACCGCTACATGCTATCGATTTTCAATTATCACATATTACCGGACTGCAAATAGATATGATAAAACATGTTAAACATTACGTTTGCCCCATATATAAATCTACAACACGAGACACGCACACACACACACGCACACGTCACGCTGTAGCTAAAATTTACAAATCGTTACGCTATTATTTCAAAAACCTGCCAGAATTTATGTACTACGAATCAGCCCATTATAGTGTGTTTGATGTTAATTTGCTGCCATAAATATTAAATAATTATCATGACAATATTATTGTTAATAAGTATTTAAAAAAGTGAGTTTTAAGACAACTACTAATTGTAATTAAATTATGTTAAATATCAAATTTTGATGTCTGTCACAAATTAAAGTATTTCACTACTGATCCATTATTTAATTCTTTACTGTTTGTTTTAACATATTGTACGACTGAAACATGTCAATTGTGGAGAACCCACTACCCTTATAAAGCACTAATTGTGTTTACGATCAAAGGTATATTATTACCTTATCTTTGTGAAATTGCATTTAATACCTAAGCAATTTTGAAAAAAATTATATTTTATATATGATCTTAATCATTAAAATAATAACTGATTTTGATGTATATCACGACAAGAACATTTACTACAAATTGCAAGTATATAATATTTAGAATTCATAAATATCAGAAATAGCCATAGAAATAATATTGAATTACAAAAACTTTCACATGCTAATACTCATTAAGACATTCATGTTCAATTTTTGCAAATATTTTTAAGTTAAAACCTCAAAATAACTACAATGTTTGAATCCTTTTATATATATTATGTTAAAATATTGTTCACATTTTTTAATTACATAAATATTATTATAAATATTTTATATTACAGTGAATATCATAATAAATTATAATGTTTATTACCTGCTTAGTTCACATAGGTAACAATTTTGTGGTGTTGTCGTTAGTATGTTTTTTTGTATACAGTTACAACTTGTAATAACGTTAGATATACAGTTTGGTAAAATCAAATCAATAAGTACCTTTTTCTTCGTCAAAAATGGTAGTTTGATAATAGTATAGTCATCAAACCTAGTACCATTTATTTACATTTTATAATTTCAGCTTCCATTTTTTTTTAAATTAGTTGATAGATTGCTTACTTTAAATATACTTAATTTAGAACTTTGTATAAACTTTTCATAAGCATTGTTTTTGTTTTTAAAATCATAACAAATATTTTCAACTTTTATTATAGATCTATCTACTGTACCAACATAACAGTCTGCTGAAGAAATAGTGTTAATTGTGCTCTGACCAAAAACAAGTTTTTTTTTAATTGTGGTCCTAAGCAATCACCTGTTAATGGACCATTATTATGTTGTTTTAAGCATTTCATTAAATTGTTTATAATTTGAGTTGATTCATTAATTATATATTTGAAATTATTATTTCATTATATTGATTTATAGCCTGCTACAAATGTTGATGAGGTTTTCAAATGGAAAAGCACTGCAGTTGTCTAATGGCCCATAAGTATCTTAACCATCTGCTGTATGTTACAAAGAGTGGACATATATTATTATATTATTATAACATATTATATTATTATATAGTGACCATATATTTCTTTATGCTGTTTTACAAAATAATTTAATAATAATTTTGCAAATGGGACATATTCCTTATGACAAGGATTTAAAAGAACATGCATAGCTATATGAAGACATAAAAAATGTTTATAACATTTAGAATTTGAATCATGTTTAAGAATAACCAGTCCAATATATAACACATATTGTCTCAGTTCATGCTATGAAAAATAAATCTAACTACATTATGTAGTTAGAATATAAGCTGATTAAATTATTCAACTTAAAAATTAATTCATATCTAAATACTAGTCAATAATAAAAGTTATAATTAATTTTTAATAATACTCAAAACTATTATAAAAAAAAGTCGTTAATAAGTTTCATTGCAATAGTTTATTAATTCACACATTACACGTTTCAGGTGTCAATGCGAATTAAAACAAACTTGCTTAAAGGTGTTAGGTAAATTTGTTAAATTATTTATTATATACTTGTTATTATATGAATGATATAACAGAAATAAATAAAAAAGTCTTATTATCCTATGGTAAAAAACTATTCTGAAACTAATGAAAACAGTTTAAATTCTGTAAGATGAAAATTGAAACAATTATTAACAAAAGTAAATTAAATTGTTGATTTGCACTGTTATTTTGAAAAGAAATAAGGTTTTTTATTTTTATCAAAATCTAATAGGGACATATTATTATGTATATAGTTATATTATAAAATGGGTAGGGCTAATCTTAAAGGTTATGTATGAAAAGAATTAAAAGAATATTCTATTTATCGCCTCAATGCTGTATTCCACTGTGTTGGTTTTTCTTGTTCTTTGGATTGTGTACTTGTTGATGCGTGTTGATGTTTTTTCTTTGCTGCCGTTGCGATTGTTCTAGAATTACAAAGCTTTTTCCTGTTACTATCTAAACTGGAATATTATGATTAGTTTGAGTTCACTTATGTCCCTATAGTTAAAACTAATAGCTGATCATATAAACCTTAGTATTGATGTTAAATTAAAGACAGTCTAGTCCCTAATTGTTTATTCAATTTTGCCATACCTTATCGTTTGAAATCATTACTTGCGAGACAAAATTAGTCCACATTTGACAACATATTATGTACGGTTACGGCTGAAGTTGCTGGGACTCTCTGTAAGTGGTTATCGGGACACTCCGAGTACACTACGATATTGCTACATGCTCTGATATCCTATAATAAATACTATACATGAAGATATTAAAAATGTTACGCCAACAAATACAGAATAATTATAAGGAAGAATTTAAACATAGTGAATTAGGATCTTACGAAATTTGCCACTAGGCGTAAATCCAGTCCTGATGCTGGCTCTGAAATATAGGCGCATGATCATTTATGATAATGTATTACAGTTATATTATCTAACTTATAATTGATAAATAAATCACTAATTTGTACTTATTTCAGAAGCGCCCGCAGAGAGGGGCCAGTGGTGCCATTGCACCCACTGACATTTTTTAATAAACAAAAAAATCATTGTGCATGTGAGATTCATAACTCTATTTTATAAAATTTTGGAGTTCATAATTGCCCGTATTAGTAAATCACCTACTGCACAAATAATATTTTTGATCATCTTAGTTCTATCTACTGAAATAACATAATGTTATTACGAGTATGTGAGTATAATATAACATGCATTTAATTTTGCACCCTTTGAGCTGATTTTCTGCGGGCACCCCTGACTTATTTATAAATAAAGAAAAATTTATAAAATTGTTATACATTCGTACACGTAAATTATAAAAATCTTTGACGATCAGATAAAGCACTTAAGGAGAGTCACGAAATAACCGGTATCTAATACCGATAACAAGCGTTGTATAACTTGCACACTATTTTTAAGTAAATGTTTAAATGAGATTGATACATAACGTTCAAAGACTATGAACTTCAATTCCACTGTGTAAAAATTTAAAAATTTTAAATGTTCACACCAAATGTATAAGAGTTCTGGAACGATAAATTCATCTGATGGATCTCAAGTAAACATAATAATAAATTCAAATCCGTTTTGAATCGGTTTCTGGCTTGCCGGCTGCCGCCAAGCGTGGTATCCAAAGCATACCAAACGTGCGGTATCGTACCATGCTGGTTTATTAGAAACAACAGTGGACGAGTCGTAGCGTCGTCTTCATATCCTACAGTATAAACACAACAAACAGCATATTCGGTCGCTGTTCGAGTCTGTTCACTGCTTAGTGTGTTTTTAGTTTTTTTTCTGTTTTATATCCGTGTAAGTGAAAAATAATAATTTAAAATGGAACCAAGAACACCGTCAGTTGATTCCACAATAAATTCCAAGTAAGCAAATACTTTATAAAAGTAAAATTACAAATTATAAGTTTAACACTAGTTTTGTTTTTAAAGAACTTTATTTTCTAAAAAAGTTCTAACACTTGGTATTCTTATAATTTATAATTAGGGCCCGGATTTATATGCTCTAAAAACCTAAGGAATATGCACTCAGAAATATGCATTTATGCTCTTATTTTGTAGGAATATGCCCTTTAAAATACAAAATATGCAAAAATAAATCGATTAAAAGAGTATTTTATTTACATTATATTTTATATAGGTATTTACATAAAATGATATTATTTTTTATATTTTATTTTTTTAAGTTACCTATTTGAACGTATTTGAAAAGTTAATATTAAAAATATTTGTATTAAATAAATTATGTGACTAAACATACCAAAAGCTTAAAGCATTCGCATTACATTGTACATTTGTACTAGGTACGAATGTTTTTTTTAGATTTTCGAAAGAAAAAAAAAACGACTTCATCAAATTACACAAACTAAAAATATAACTGTAAATCGTATGTTATTTTAACTAAAATTAGCAAAAAATTACATATTGTGTTTTAAAAAACTTATATATGCATTTAAAACCCGTACAAATACAATAAAAAAAATCGTAAATATGCAATAAAAATGGTAAAATACAGAAATATGCTGTACATGTCAAAAAATGACAAAATATGCATAAATATGCAAAATATAATTTTATATTTCAGATCTACTAATTTTAATTCAAACATGTAGCTTACCTAGCAATGTTTTGGAATATTAAAAAAAAAACATGCAAATGCATAAAAATCCGGGCCCTATTTATAATATATGTATTATTTAGTTTGTACATTGCATCTTATTAAACTATAGTTACCTATCTAATAATAAATAATTTGTTTTTTTTTAGGTATGATTATATATTAAACAGCCCAAGAGTGTTAATAATTCCACTTACTAGGTGTGATCTTTAATCAATCGACCATCTGATATAGAACTTAAACAGGAATATATTCCAACTGCTGATGAATGATGATTATAATGATAATCAATTATTACAAATTGGGTAAAAATAGTTATTTGTATCATAATATAATAAGGAACTTAATGATACTATTTTGATTTTGATAACATTAAAAAAAAAAAAATTATTTATTTTGTAATTTATAAAATATATTATATCTCTTTATAAATAAAAAATTATAATATTATAATATGCATTACTATAGTTATCAATATATTTTTTAATAAATTACAATAATTTACAAATTGTCCAGACGCTTTTAATCATATAAAAATATTTTACTCTATAATCATTTTTATATGCACATCAAAATTGTTCATTAAAAATTTTCTAATTTAATATTTAAAAGATACTAAACAAAAATACCCTGTACAAATAGCTGCATATAAATATTTACTTTGCACAATAACCAAGGTTGAGCTAACTAAAGAAACTAAGTTTCTTAGGTTCTCATTTTGTTCACTTCTGCATTAAGGAACTGTATAATATTGAAGATTTTTGTCCCTCTTGGTTTTAAAAATTTTTAGTAGATGTTATTCTCACCAGTTATATTATAATTTATCAATGTGTTTATGATTTGTTCAATTTATTCTAAACTTGGTTTCCTTACTCCAGTTTTACTTTATCTCTTCTTATTTTTTTTTTATTTTTTTTTGTAAGACAGGTTGAAATTGTTTTGATAATTTGTATTATAATATTATAGTAGTTTTTCAAAATGGTTCCTAAAATTATCACCTTTTTATTGGATCAGATAAAAGATAGATCTTGTAATCCTTTATTATTAAAGAATGTTCTTTAAAATTGTACCTATTTTAATGGATTGTATTTTCCAAAGAATAATCTTAGGTCTCTAGAAGTTTTAATGATTATGAATTATTTTAATTATTGAACCCATCGTGATAGGTTGTTTTTGCAAGGATTTAAATATTTTACCAATAATAGGGCTAAAAATTAAAAACTTACTACAGAACTTAAAACGTCTAAAAGTGGGTGAAATAAGAATCCCCTTAGCTCCTTAGTTTTGCCAACAATAGGCAGATATTTGTTGAAATAAATAATAAATAATTATAGATAAGTTAAAAATAATAAAGCTAAGCTAGTGTATTAGAAAAAAAACACATAAATATTATAATCACTTATCTTTTCAAAAATATAGAAATAAAATGTTATTATTTCATAAGACTGAATGTGAAACCATAGAAAAAGTAAACATAAATAAAACAGAAATAAAAATTGAAAAAGATTGTATCGAGGTGGTATGGTATTTGAAAGTATAGTTTCTCGATGTTATTCTAATAAAAGCTTAGATCATACAAAACATAAATCAAAAAAATGTGGAATTTGTAATAAAATGTTTATTAAGGTTAGTCATTTGAAAAATCATAAGAGGATCCATAGGTACTGGAGAAAAACCTTTTAAATGTGAAATATGTGAAAAAGTATTTTCTCAGGCAGTGACTTTAAAATTACATACAAGAACACATACCGGAGAAAAACCTTTTAAATGCCATATATGTACTAAAACATTTACTCAGAAAAGTAGTATCAAGGAGCACATTGAGAATATTCATTATTTTTTATTTAACTAGTTTAACATTATACAATTAAAAATTTATTAATTTTATGTTATAATGAATTAAATATACAATAGAATGTTAAATAAATATTAATACTTGTCAGGAATTTCACCTTCATCTACTCATCTGCAATATACTTTTAATTTATACTAAATATAGCATTAATCATAACGCTGTAATTTATATAATTTTTGTAAAATATATGTAAAAAATATCTATAGTATAGTATAATGACTAAATGACACATATTTAGAATACCAAGTATATAATATATTATATAAATTTAAATTCTTTGATCACAAATTATTTTAAAATTAATGAATAAAAAACTTTTTATTTGTATGCATGTATCTAGAATCTAGATATGTATTAATGTTTGTTGATATTAATTTTTATCTCACCATATTAATATTTTGTAAGTAAAAAAAAATATCAAGTTCATTACACGAATCATGATAAATATTATAATATAATATTGTTATTATTATCTATGTATTATATAATTCATTTATGTACCTACTTTAATAAACGTAATATATTTTTAATTTTTCTGACGATACTATTAAATTGTACTTTGAAATAGAATTTATTAAAAAAAAAAAAACCAGTTTTTAAAACATTAATAATTAATAATTTACGTACGAAAAAATATAATAATAATATAAATATAATATATAATACCAGTGTCGTAGTTACGGGGGGGAGGTGTAAGGGGTTTCCCCATCCCTTCCCCTAAAAAAAACCTTTTTTATATTGGTTAGAACAAAATAAAAATGACATTTAGTTTAAGGTTTAACTAATAACTTGTAATTTGTATCATAAAATATATATATATTAAACCCATCACCCCCCGAAAAAAAAATCGTATCTACGCCGCTGATGTAATATTATGTTTTTGTTATTATATGAAATCTTTCTTTGATCTCATCCATTGGTTCAGAAGTATAACTCACAGAACTCGGACACGCAGTACTGCGTATAGTAGTATAAGTACTACGGTATAGTACTTCATTCGGCGATAAACTCATTAATTTATTTCAATTGTATTTAAATATTTAAATTCAACTATTAACCAAACAGTTAATAGGGATTAATTATATGTATAGTATATTATTATAATATTTGTTAATTAGCTAGTATATAATATAATATATATATATATATATATAAGTAAAAGGGATACCTTTTTCATTTTTGCAATTGATTTACAATAATTTCTATTACAACACTATCATTAAGAACCAATGATTTTTTTTTATAGTTGTACAAAATATGTTTAAGGAAAACATTTGTGTATTATTTTTATTTAATTACTGCACAAATGCTTGATAAAAATTGATCGGCTAATATTAAATGCCTAATAAGTAATGATTATTTATAAATGTTAGAAAGTTAAGAGCCAAATATTTTTAGATCCTTTATTATTCAGTCAATACACTATTGTCAGTACAACATAACTTGTTCGATTTTTGATAATCAATATTTATTTATATTTGTAAATATACAAATAAATATTTGAAAATAAACCATAAACAATTATTGCTAAAATATTTATAGTGGCCAATTGTTAACAATTATATAATAAAATATAAATAAAAAAAAAATACAATATAATACAATATATTTGCGAAAAATAAAAACAAGCGTGATATTTAAAAACAAGTTTTTACATTTATTAATATTAAGGTTTACAATAAAAAATTAAAGTATTTATATTAAATTTGAACGCCATATCACTACGTTATTTGTAAACGAATAGATAGAATTTATATTTTACTATTTTACCATTCCGACCATCTTTCTGCATTCGTCCCAATCATCCCATAATTGCATCGTAGCGGCTTAAGCAGCGGCATGCAAATGCACGACTCCTCGATACTGAAGACCAAATTGTAATATATTCCATAATCGTGTACGGTCAACACATCACCGATATTCAAATTCTTGACACCATACACCATTAACAGTACGACGCACTTGCCACGTATCGTATGTAATGTAAATATTTAAGTTCATCGTATTCTTCGCAATCGCTTACATAGGTACGTTTGTCGTCGTCTTCCCACAAGTCATTTTGATTTTCATAGTAATACGATTCCGCGGCTTTTGTAAGATATGTTTTAAATAAATTGTTGAACATAAATGGCTCGAAGTCGGACAGGTGTATGGTGGTTGTTTCCATTGCATATTTTTTCGCCGACTTGTGCCATGTCTCATATTATTGGTAACGCTCAAGTCATAGTGTGCGTATTGACGATCCATCCACCAATTGTTGATATTTAGAGCTTGATCACAGTTAATATGGTTCAGTATTACTTTATATATGAGTACTTTCCAGTAATTATTACCTATAAACGCACGGTCCGTGTGCATGTCCCCCATGATTGAATTGGTGCACAACATCTCTTTAAATTTTTGATGACCGTGATCTGTGTTATCGATGCACTGAAAGAAATTCATATATGAAAACAAAAAAAAATAGTTTCGTAGGTAGGTAGATACGAATATGGCTATATCTATCTTATGTTTATCGCGGCAGTATGTCTACAGTTTATCTACCATAAGATTTAAGATTATATCTACATACTACAATAAGTAATAACGATAATCAATGTTATTACCACGATCTCATCGATATAATCGATTTCATGAGGAACGTAGCGGGCTTGAATTATAAATTGAATTTGTCACTTAGTCAGTGTATCCCGAGACGCTATTTAGTTGAGATGGAAGTTGAAATGGAAGTTTTTGTAGTAAAAGAAAATAAAAAAATTATATTTGACGGATATGCATATACGGTTCATCATTCAGAGGCAGATACTTGGTTCTGCGATGGTAACTTTAAATTATGTCCCGAATTTTTTATGCAATTATACGTTATTAGAGTTAAAAAGTATGACAAATTTATTACCCCAATATTTTGTTTACTTCAAAATAAAACTCGCAGTACGTATGAAGAAGTGTTCACTGCAATATTCAATAAATGTTCCGAAAATAATGTTTATCCCGATCCTAAAATAATGAACATGGACTTCGAACAAGCTGTTATTCAAGCAGCAAAATCAGTTTTTGGGGAACATTTGATAATACAAGGTTGTTTTTACCATTTGTGCCAAAGTACTCATAGAAAATTACAAGAGTTAGGATTACAAGATAAATACAATCATGACAACGTGTTTAGCCATTATTGTAGTATGATCGATGGCTTAGCTTTTTTGCCGGTGCAAAAAGTGATTGAAGGCATGAAATACTTAAAATCAATTTGTGCACCTGATAATACGGATATACTTGATTATTTTGATAACACATATGTTACTGGAACATATAGGAAAGTCGGGGTTTTAAAATTCAGACGGATTAAGCCATTGTACCCCCCTGAAACATGGAACGTACACGAGGCTACAATGCGCTCCAGACACCGTACAAATAATGTTTGTGAAAGCTGGAACAATAGATTTGCACATTTAATCGGGCATAGTCATCCAACAATTTGGAAGTTGATTAATAAATTTCGTGAGGAAGTGGGGGTAGATAAAGCTAAAATAGCCCCAAGAAAAAAAAAACATGGATCAGAAAAAAATGTAAAATTACAATATTTATGTACGATGTTTGTTAATAACGAGTTAACAATACCAGAATTCTTAAATAGAATTGGCCATTGCTTAAGAAAACGAAATGTAGAATAAATTATTATTGTTATTATAAATGTAGACTAGATTTTTTAAAACGTATAACTTTTTTTTAAATATTATTATTGTAATGACATCGACAATCATTTCTTAGGGAAACGTATTGTATATAGGTATCAAATTATTATTATTATCCAGCGCCACGGTCGTGGCGCGAGCTAAGTAAAAAAAATAAAAGCGGCGGCACGACAGTGTATATTATCTCGAAGCAGGAGTTTCACATTAAAACCGTGTAAATTTCGGTGTTTTTTGTCAGATGAGATAATTAATTATCTACTGAATCAATTTATACCTAGTAAATTGCAAAACATGAGGAAAATCATGCAGATGATCCTTTTGTAAAAATCATAAAAATCGTACTGTTAGAAATTAAGTTATCAAAGGAAACGTGAAACATTTTTAATGAAAAATTATATTGAAATCTGGAATCACGGCGGCCGCTTCTCGCGTTGTCGTGCCGACCGGGAAATAAACACTAATATATGATATGTTAAATAAACATTAATATAATTAATATTAATTAATATATTTATTATTATTTAGGTATAAATGATAAAAATTGGTGATATCAAAACAAAAACCCTCCGTCTAACTCCGTGTAAAAATTAGCTAAGTAAAAAAAAGAAGAAAAAAATCAAAAAAAAAAATCATTGTATAACCAAAACTTTTTTCGCTTCATATAGAATTTATAAAACCAGTAATTTCAAAGCACTATAAAGATGTGATATCATAAATAAATGCTAAGTAAACTGAATTTAAGTATATTTAGTCTGTTTCGATAATTTATTTACTTGGCGAGGAAATATTTTACTTCATACGATACAATGATACAATATAAGAACCGTGGCGCTGGATGAATAATTAGACAATAAGACATTATAAATTAAAAATATTACAGTTAACATTTCTATACTAATCAAAATAATACTCTACAACCAATAATAACACTTTACACTGTATACTCTATATTAATACTAAAATTTCCTCGCCAAGTAAATAAATTATCGAAACAGACTAAATATACTTAAATTCAGTTTACTTAGCATTTATTTATGATATCACATCTTTATAGTGCTTTGAAATTACTGGTTTTATAAATTCTATATGAAGCGAAAAAAGTTTTGGTTATACAATGATTTTTTTTTTTGATTTTTTTCTTCTTTTTTTTACTTAGCTAATTTTTACACGGAGTTAGACGGAGGGTTTTTGTTTTGATTATTATTGTATAGGCAAACGTAATGTATATAATATTAAATATAATATTTAAATAATTTTTTCGTAGAAATAATAAAATATAAAAAATAATTTTAATATTTTTGTTATTTTGTATTTTCGGACTTTTTGTCTGACAGTAAAATTGTACTCGGACTTTTTGTCCGGCAATCAAAAAATGAATCCGGACTTTTTGTCCAACTTTTTTTATACTGGACTTTTTGTCCCCGGACTTTTTGACCGTTTACCATCTACTTCGATATCAAACCTACTATAATAGGCTAAACCATGATATAAAAAATCTGGGAGATGCTTGAAATAATATCGCAACGAACTGGAAATTTTAGCTACGCTATTATAATGGTGATAGTTTTTACCTAGCTTCTTTCTGCGTTCAGAACAGCGTTCACACATGGTGGCTTTTGTGCACTTTTTCCGCTTGAAAAGTCCCCAAAAACCTGGCTCCTGAATTATAGAGTCACAACACACGTTGTACATTTCTGACTTCTGTTATATCGAAAATTCCGAGTTAACAAACAAACTACTGTTAAGTGTGTATGAAACGATACGACGGGAGGACAACTTAAACGTTAACACTTAACCACTGAACTGCTTGAACATTTGGACGACTGCAGGCAGATTGGCAGACTGATCTAAACTGGTTATTATAATTTGTATAATTATGGTCGGCATTTATGTATCAATACATTCATTACGTTTAATCGCATTTTAAATATACGTATCTAGATTAGATAGCGGATGTGTCATTTTTGACAAAAGATTCAGTGGTGATATAGGTCCTAATTAGGCTATTATTTATTTAATAATAAACATTCCAATTTCTTAACAGTATAATGATCGAGTTATATTATTTTTGTACAAAATTTGATTACTTAGGTATGTGCTGTATGGTGGCGGTAGATAATATTATATGTGAACGGTACAAAGTACTACGATAAAATTATTTTTTGACGGATCAATACGGAAAAACAACAATAATAATTAAGCTACGATAAGTCGATAATGATTACAAATTAATGATAATAAAAAGGAAATCGATCACCCGGTATCGATACTGAAGGGAACTGGAACACTAACCGGGACCGTCCGACACGAATATGATATAATATGATATTGGAAGTTAGGTACGAGTGATATGAGACAACGGGCGATCACGTGGGAATTCCCGCGTCCATAAAATTTGTGTTGACGAGTTACGGCAATACGCACACCGTCAAAAATATTATAATAACTTCCGGCACACGGATCAACCGGATAATATTATATTAGAATGAGCGCTCACGTCACACGACCGACACGCAATGCCAGGTAAACGATGGCCCCGAAGATCGCCCGACCGATGCGGACGCTGGCAGACCATGCGAATAACGTCGATCCGCACAATGCGATGGACGACGGCTGACGGATATCCCAGTACCGAACGCGTAAGGGCGCACGTACGGTGATCGCAACGTAGTGGGTCGGTAACTTGCACAGTGCACGTGAACAAAACCGGCGGATATATTATTATATTCACACGAACTGAGGAAAAGCGGCCTGACCGTCGGGAGCGAAACGGGAGCAACTCGTAGACTGATAGATATCGGGTGAATGTCGCAAAGGTCGAAGCCATATCGGCGATAACGACGACGACGACGACACTGACGAAATTCGCCGAACTTTATCATAATCTAATTGACCATTGGTCCTCTGCAAAATAAACATTGACCTGACCGTACGTTATGGACCGTACGTTATAATGTCAAAATATATAGGTTTCTATGAATATCTCAGTCGTGTGAATTACTAAGGTATACTATTTTGTGTATCTTATTTACCTTCTTTGTGTTGATGTATTTTTTAAATGTTTGCTTAAGATTTTAGACATAACAATATGTATATATGTACAATGTATATGTACAATTTATTGGTAAAACAATTATAAATAATACCCATATAAATATTTTATAACATAAATATATACATATTTATACTAAAATATTACCTCGACAATTATTTTATTACTAAAATTTAATACTTAACGAAAGCGTTAAATGGACGCAACATCCATAAATGAGTTGTCCCATTCTTACAAGTACGTAACATGACGTATTAATTAAGCTCCGCAAATCGCGTTTAGCTCAGTTACTATACAAATTCGAGTGAATCACCTATTATGAAACATTATCTGTGTTTGTATGTTGGTTTTTTTACAATAGTTCAATTTTTTAGCAAGTAATACGTATATAACGTAGCATAATTAAAAATACTCATAACACTAAAATCGTAAAAACAAACGAACAAACACAGATAATAGTCTTACAATCAAGTTACATATTATTAGGTCGATTCACTCCAATCTTCAAACTAACGGAGCTAAACGTGTTCTGTTGACCGTAAATTTGCCGGTGGAAGACAAAGGCTCCAAAATGAGATACGAAAAAAAATCTTATCGTACGAAAGCGCAAAAACACTAGAAGACTGGGTGGCCGTATGCCAAGCTTTATAGGTAATAACTAATAAATAACAGATATACGAGAAATGGTCATGCAGTGGTAACACGTCAATAAGGTGTACCTACAAAATAAAATTGTTAATAATGCGTGAATAGTACCACAAGTTTTCAAATTTCGCGTATTTTAAAAAGGATAGTAATTTTAGTTGTACGAAACTACCTAGTATTATTCCACTTTATCCGCATACTTTCCATGTATAACAACGAGAAAGACAAAGTTCACTATAAATTTACGGTGTAGGTAAAAAGGTCTTTCATATACTACGTAAACTTTGGCCTGGGTATTATTAATACGTAGGTATAGATAGTACCTACTTAAATTGCATCTATGGACATTAAAAAAAACATTCAAACATATATCATAAGGTCTAAATGGCTAGTGGTAATATAATACGTCTTTGAGCAGTAGGTAATCATTAAATTTATAAATCTAACTAACGGCACTAACATATTAGGCATGTTAAAACTAAAAAGTACAAAGTACTACGATAAAATTTTAAATTAATATCACGCGGATGTACTATTTGGTATTTTCATTATAATGATCTTTAATCCACAGATATATTATGTTTGTTAGGTACCCTGTTATAAACAACATATTCGTATATTTTGCTAAACATATTATGACAATTTTATGATTTTGTTATCCATCGCTCCGCATCATTTGCATCTTAGCACTCCTATCATAATTATAAAAAAAATATTTTATATTTTTATTACAATTGATAATACACGAAAATGTAGTATAACTAGTCTCACCTTACTGTATTACAATTTTTAATATTATAGAATTTTTTGTGGAGGAAACCGATCGATTTAACTAAATATACATATTATATATTATATTTGAAAAAAATAAGTTTAAGAAAATATTTCACGCGACGAATAAACCAACTCATTTTAATGCTATTTAATTTTTTGCACTACATGACTGTTGGTTTATCCAAGGCTGGTGATTTACGTATTTTTGTACATACAGAGATATACAATTTTAAAATATTTGTATTAGATTAAATTATTAACTATTTATCACAAAAAAAAAATTATGATCTTCGATTTATCTCAAATTTTTTCATTAGGTAATTTAATTTAAACAATATGTATAGGTAAACAATTAACCAACAAAATATCATATAGTAATTACCTATAGTAAATGAAGTCATATTTAATAAAATGAATAATAATATAATAAACCGTAATATTAAAATTGTAAGTTAATTAACCTGTAAGTTACCATTATGAAATTTTCATATTATAGGTATTCGTCTTTAAAAAAAGTTAATTAATTAATCAATGTGTATCTTCATAATGTATTATAAAATTACCATAAAATAGTTATTATAATTATAGGATTATATTACGCTTAATTTCGTATGATAGTGCCTATAGAAATCAAACCTATAAAGTATTTGAATACAAGTATATATCATTTAGATATTATTATAATACAGAGTATTAAATACTTTAAAACAATATAGTCGCATTTTACTAAGAATATTATACACGATTTAAATTAATACTTCTTGTATTCGAATACTGAAATCATAAGTGAAGCTCGAAATAATTAATTAAGTGAAATGTATAAATAAACAGTTCAAAAAAAAAAATGTATTATACATGTTTTTAATTGTAAATGTTTAAGTATTCGCAAAATAAATTTATTTAGCGTAGTGAATACATTAGCAATAGGTACATTTTAAATACCTTATAAAGAATTATTATCTAATAAATAATTTTAAAATTATCTATTACAATACGATAAAACATAAATTATTGATTATAATATATAAGAACGGTAAGATTAAACGAAATTATCTTATTCTGAAAACAGTGGCGTAGCCAGAGGAGGGGCTAAGGGGGTTATAAGTTAATAGGCTAAGGAAAAAGGGTCTATGAAAAACGTTACAAAAGTCTTAAATTGTATTTTACTGATTTTAAATTGTCATAGCTTTTTTATTTGTTATATTATATTAATAATACTTTGACATTAGTATGTTACACTCATGGAAGAACCTAGGTAAACCACTGCTGTGAAAAAATTAATAGCCATTCCCGAAGAAAAATCCTGGCTATGCCACTGTCGGAAAACATTTGACCACAAACTTTGGGCATAGGCAAGAAAATATTATAATTATATAATATTACACAATATAAATTATATGTAAGGTTATTTTGTTAAATAAATATTTTTTTTGAATTCAAACTGTAGTAATATACTAAATCTGCAATTTAGATTTGATCTTAAATACCGAGGTAATAAAGATTCACGACGTCCTAATACTCATAATAACATACCTACTCGGTTATATAATAATATTACTGCTCTCGTATTTGGAATACCCCGAAAGAATTAATATCCGATCACATCAATTTTTTTTGTGTTTTTTAAACATATATGTATATTTTATAAAAAACAATATTGTACTATGAAAACATTGTTCAGAGCGTATTTTATTATATTATATACTATGTATATCACGCCATAACAGGACCAGCAAAGGGTCGGTGGATTTTATTATTTCATCAATCGCACCGCTTTCTGTTGTCGACGAGTTTTGTGGAAACGCAGGTGATCAGTCCACATCATCCTCCGCTCTTGGCTAGTCGCCGGCGGTCTTCCGGCCTCTGCTACCGCGCTTGGACGACTTCCGGGCGTCGCGGGTCGTCTGCTTCTTGTCGGCGCCACCACCGCGGACCGTCTTCGCGACTCCACGTCGACCGCCGGCCGCCGTCTTGCCGGCCTTGCGACCGCAGCCGCCCCGAGACGCCTTCCGGCCACCGCGACTGTTCCTGGCCGCCCGCTCGTCGGCCATCTCCACGGCGATGGACATTTCGCTGTCGTCGCTTCCGCTCCGGGCGCTACACCTCCGTCCGCGGCGGCTGCATCGGCTGCGGCTTCGACGGCTGCGGCTGCGACGGCTGCGGTTACATCGGCTGCGGCTGCGACGGCCTCGGTGGCGACGGCTTTTGCGACGGCCGCAACGGTCCATGTTCTCGGCTTCGGAGTCGTCCTCCGCCGCCACCGCCGAGGACGGATTGTCGTCCGCTCCCGAATCCAGCCGAACGGAGATCGCATTGGCAACGGGCGGGTCCGCCGACAGCATTGCCACAAATACCTCCTGCGCCGGCTCCTCCTGTGGTCTGAATTCCAGTTCGGTTTCCGGTAAGTCGTTGTCTACGATTAACGGCTCCATCGTCGTTTCCGGTTCGTTGAACTCCAGCAGTAACGGAATAGTAACGACGTCCCTAGAATCATCCGCTCCACCATCCACATCGGTTGTATTTTCGCCGTCCATGTCGGAGAACAAAAAAAAAAACGGAAAACGTTACGAGTAAAAATACGCACAAAAGAAAACGCTTTAAATGAGCGCAAAACTAAAATAAAATCGTTAGAGTTAAAGTCGTTTGTAACAATATAATATTAGGTAGCGATATTGAACCTGTAGGGCATGGGTCGCCAAGGAGATGTGCCGCCGCCGTGGTCTGTGTTAATGTTTTCATTCAAGCCAAATGTATAATAATTATTATTATAATATTATGGACGGTGCTTCATTTCCACCGAAATCGTACCTTTCCAATTTCCATCGATATCACTTACAGACAGACATAAGGCACGGTCATAAGTGTTTAGTTATCATATTTATTCTACTTTGTTCAGGCCAGTCTCGCTCTCGCATTGTTGCGAAGGTTACGTTATTGACGTGTTACTACCATGGCCGCCCACAGGGGGTGGGGGGCGGGAGGGGCCATGCCCCCCCGCTTGTGTTGACAATGTTTTTATAGTATTTTATCTAACCTAACCTAGAATTTTATATGTATATGTATAATATACACCTTGCCCCCTCCCCCCGGTGAAAATTTCTGCGGGCGCCTTGATTAGAGATGTAATTATCAAAAAAATAAAAATTCTTTGAGTTTCATAAATTAAAACAATTAAAAAGTTACCTTTAACTTCAAATGTTTTTAAAACAATTTCGTTAAAACTGTTAAACATTTTTTAAGATTTTTTTTTATTTCAGTATGAACTATTTATAAGAATCCTTATCTTAAATGTTAAAATTTAAAGTTCAAATGCTTAAAAATAAAAGTTGTATCCATATAGTTAACAAAGTTTATGTAATCGTAAAATATAGATACAATAGATGGATAAAATATATTCAATTTCACATAAAATACTAAAATGAAATGGTAAAACATGTGGTACTAAAGTGTACAACATTGATGTTGTACTTAAAAATAAAGCAAAAAAAAAAATAAGTTATATAAAATAATTTGTCAATACATTAATATACTTATTTAAAAATAATATATATTTTTTAACAGTTCTAAAATTATATTAAATTATTTTTTATACACCATATCATCTAACACTAACGATACGCCCATGTGTTGTGCTTATAAGAAAAACTGTATAAAGGAAAAGACATTTTCTGTACATATAGGGCACTCATCCATTTCTTCTGCACATTTGATACAATTATAGACATGTCTACAGGGTAAAAATACTGCTGACATATCTTCATTATGACAAGTTTTGCAAACCATCGGATTTAATTTATTACTGGAAGACATTTTAGAACCACGCGGTTGCAGTTTGAGGTCTTCATAATTGTCTTTATCCATAGATAAAAATATTCTGATTAATTTTGAAAATGGATATCTACATACAGCGCACTGTTTGAGTGTCAACGCACATTCTATGCAGGCAACTGCATGACCGCAAGGAACAAAAATCACTTTAATTTCTTCCTTAAAGCAAATCTTGCATTCCATACAATCTGGCACAGAATTAGGATTCAGCATTTGAGAAAGACGCAGCTGGTTTTTACCAATTAAAGATTTAGGAGAATGTAACCTATTAATTTGTCTATATATATAAAAAAAAAAAAATTAGTGCCAAAAAAAGAAATATGTAAAACTAGTTATATCAGTATACAACGAAACATACTTTTTCAATGTCTGTATTTTCATTGTAGTTCCAAGAATATAAGTATTTTCCCGTTGAGCAATTAAGTTGAATAACTCCTAAAAATAAAATATAAGTTAAATTTTTAATATTATTTCTAAAGTAATAGAATTATTTAATTACAAGTTGGTTGCATTCTGTGTTGTGATTATCCACACCAAGCACTTGGTCCACAAAGTTTTTGCCTTTATTCAATATTACATAAGCACAAGTTCTCGACCATTTGACATGTTCTATCCACGGTTCATCGGCATCTTCCCACTCACTTAAAGTTTCAGTACAGAAGAAACAAGTCACATAATCAGTCTGACCATTGCCTAAAAACATAATAAACATTTAAATAAAAAAAAAATCATTATTATATAAATGTTATTATGATTTTACCAGAATAAAAAAACCCAGCTTCACACAAAGTATTAATATCTTGTTTAAATGTTCTCACACATCTAGCAAATGATTCCAAGCGTGCTTTGATGGAGGCCATGTGTCCATATTTATTCATAACATGTTTTAATTTTACTATAATTCCTGCAGAATCTAACAAATCATCTATCATTTTGGCCTGTATATTATTTTGAATATCATCAGAGCTGAAAGGACCACATACATCAAAAATCTCTGAAAATATGAATAAATTATGAAATTATTTCAAGCATTCTGCAAAAGTGAAGTATAATCAATTTTATCAGACCCAAATCTATTTAAATCATATTAAAAATAGAATTTCCTTAAAATTATACTTTATAATTGTTATTAAAATTAAAATTGAAAAAAAGTTGGTAATACCAAATTTATAATACAACTTGTACATAAACTACATAATCATATGTTTATAATATGTTTTTCACATATATTTGTGTTCAAATAATATTCAAAGAAAATTAATTAACAAATAAAATATTAAAAGTGGATACTGATTCTAATATCTGATTTATAATAATATTGAAATTTGTTGGAATTAATTTAAATTATCATTTAATTAAAACATTATTCTCTTATTAAACACAGAGTATTTGCCTTAAAATCTATTACTTTACTTTCATGCCATATTATAAAAATATTAAATTTATTTGATATTTACCTCTGTGTCTAAGAACGTGAGAACATAGTGGAGAGTTACGCAAATGTTCAGTTGTTGGAACAACACCTAGTTGCCATGAATCAATACATACCAGGCATTTAAAACATTTTACCTGATCTCCATTACCTAAATAAAAAAAACCAGCTTCAGCCATGTTAACAGGTCTTAAAAAATCAACAGGCCAGTTATGAAAAGTTTTTACACGACCGCTAACTGTTGAAACCTGTAAAGAAATAAAAAGATTACAAAAATATTAAATTCATTAAATATTTACTTACAAATTTACTAATAAATGGACAATCTGGAGATTTAAGAATATGCTCTTGTATCGGATTCTTTTCCTGTGACCATCCACAAAAATCTCTTTTGCATTCAATACAATTTACGAGATCTTCAATGCCTAAATAATAAAAACCAGCTACAGCCATGTTGTCAGCACTTAAAAAATTAACGGGCCAGTTATGAAAAGTCATTACACGACGATCAACTGTTGAAACCTGTAAAGAAATAAAAAGGTTACAAAAATATTAAATTTGTTAGATATTTACTTACAAATTTACTAATAAATGGACAATCTGGAGATTTAAGAATATGCTCTTGTATCGGATTCTTTTCCTGTGACCATCCACAAAAATCTCTTTTGCATTCAATACATTTTACAAGATCTTTAACGCCTAAATAACAAAAACCAGCTTCAGCCATGTTATCAGGTCTTAAAAAATTAACAGGCCAGTTATGAAAAGATTTCAAACGAGAAGTAAATGTTAAAGTCTGTAAAGAAATAAAAAGATTAAAAAAATATTAAATTTATTAGATAATTACTTACAAATGAATTAATAAATGAACAATTTGGAGAGTGATAAATATGTTTTTGTAACGGATTATCACCCTGCTTCCAGTTAACAAGTATTATATTACAATTATTACATGTAACACGATCTTCAGTGCCTGAATAAGTAAAACCAGCTATGGCCATATCAAGCGGTGTTAAAAAATCTAAACTCCACCTATTATTATTAAATGATTCCAAACGTCTACGAACATCCATCTGTAAAGAAAAACATAAATATTAATTAGTCTGTATTAACCTAAGTTAGGGTAAATACTATACAAAAAAGATACATAAATATATATTATATGTAATAGGTTTAACTTAAATCACAAAAATTCTATAAATATTAACTGTTTAAATCAATCTATACATAAGATAATAAGATATATATATTATTTTTACAGTACAATAAATAAGAATTTTAAATTTAAAAAATATAAATACCATCAAAGATTAAAACTATAAGGCTAGGTAGTATAGAGTTGCTTATCTTAACTTTAAGGTAGCATTGTAAAATAAATAAAAATAAAATTGTCCAGTACATTAAATTTAATAATAATTATAGATATATACATTATAATTCTTATTATTACCTAACTTCTTATTGGGTGGCTTAAATTTGGTTTCTTCATATAATTAAACTAAATGTGTATCAGCTTATAAATAGATAATAAAATGATTAAAAATAAATTTGAACTAAATCCACTGGCATTTTATGTTCACTGCTATTCTCACATATTAAATTTATGTTTAGTCGATCTCACAAAACAAGTAGCTTGAGTAGAAAATATTTTTGGTACCTTGCAATCCTTACACAATTTTATCAAGATATCATCTAAACATACACCACAATTTATGAATCCATGGGGTCACAATTGTTTAAGGTAAATGGACCAAAAAGTTATGTGAAACTAGATGGAGTTTTCATACTGATGCGTTGAAATCTGTTTATTTAAACTTTAGTGAAATCATTGAAACGCTAAAACATATATATGATAATGACACAAGTTTAGAAGTTGAAGCAAAAGTTTGATGAATAATTTATTAAATTATGAATTTATTTTTTGTTTATTGTTTTTAAAAAATATATTTGATCAAACTTAAATTTTATCAAAACATTTGCAGTCCCCAAATGTTAATTTTTCTACTGCAAACAATAAGTGTCAGAGTACTATAGGTGTACTAAAATTTCTAAGATCAGATAATGAGTTTGATTGTAAGCGAGATGAAGTTATAGAAATGCTTGATAAATATCAAATAGATCATCCTAAAAAAAAACGAAAGAAAAATATTCCTCTTAAGTTCGGGGGTAGTGAAATACAGCCGAATAGTTTTGAAGTAAAAGACAATTATTGCATTACAGTATACTTCAGAGGTATATGATGTCATTATACAAGCAATGGAAAATCGGTTAAAAGAAAATCAAATTAATATAATTAATGGATTAAATGAAATACTTATCTCAGAAGAACCATCTGAAGATCTATTAAAAATAGTTTGTAATACATATAACTTTGACATAGATAGCTTAAAAATAGAATTAAATATTTTTAATAGAATGTTCAATCAAAAATATGGCAATAATTTAGTATTTGACAAATTAGAATCAAAAATAGAATACTTAAGACAAAATTAAATTCAAAAAGGTTTTCCATTAATTACAGAAACATTAAAAATATTCCTAATACCTACTAATACAGCAGGTTGTAAAAGATCTTAATCTTATGTAAAGAGGTTAAAAACCTACCTCAGAATGACAATGAGACAAGAAAGGCTAAGTAGTTTAGCTACTTTTCAGCTTGAAAAAAAATTTTTATTATTTTTTTTTTATTTATTTAGATTGTTACTCTACCTACTAATGATAACTAATACAGCCATTACTAGTCAGTGATCACACTTAAATTATTCAGTTAATTGAAGTTTTAATCGTTAAAACTTAAAATAGATTTTAAATTCTAACACCTATCTGTTTATTATAGTTAATAAATTGACTTAATTAAGCCTAACCGACAACTGAATAAGAGTTTATCAGGAGATATGAAGAAAAAAATGAAGATAACATGATTTTTATAAAATCAAACCGAATTCCTTTTCTGGTAAGTAAATATATTTGTAAAATTAGATTGTTTGGTTAAAAAGTTCACAAAATATGAATAGTTGTAAAAATAATTAATCAACACTATGAATATAATTTAATATCAAATAGGTATGTATAAAATTATAATAAGTTTCAAGTTTTTTTTTACCCCTCCTCCAATAATAAAAGCCAAATGCCACCTATGATAGTAATTAATGCTCTATTCTATTTTAATAATAAAATAATAATATATAAAAATAGAAATAGGTAATATAATTATATATTAATAAACTATTAAAAATATTTAATAACGAGCACAGCAAAATGTAAATATTTGTATACTTTTTTCAATTAGCTACAGATGACGACGAAAATTACTAATTATTGAATAATATCACTAAAAACGCAGACAAGACGAGGAGAACATAATTAAAAATTATTATAAATTTTTAATTAAATAAACAAAAGAAAAATACCTTACCTTGTATGTGGCACAAGTTGGTTTGTATTTAAGGGCGTAAATACGTCGTTAATGGACAAATTAAATAGTATTGAAGAATAACCGCGTATATGAGGAGCTCCGAACAAAATGTGACTGAAAAATTCCGAAACGGTGAGTACCACAGACCATATATACTGACCAACCCCCTCTCTCACGGCGCTGATGATTGTAGTAGACGTTTTTGGAATTATATACTGCTGATAAGTTTACTACCGATTTACAAAAATGTAGCTTGATATAAGCACGTCTCCAACACATCTGGCTAATGTTGTAATTACCTAATTTCCACTGATCGATTTTAAAATAATGTAAATCAACAAAAAAGGGTGGTCAAGTGAGTAACGCTCTACTGAGTCTACTGTATAGTAGGCCACTATAATGAATGTATTAAATTTGGATCCAACGATAGGTATCATTGTATACGAAAAACGATTCTGAACGTAGATGATTTGTCAGCCAAACTTATGGAGAATCTTTTATTAAATTTTCAACTTTAAGCTATACTTATACCAACATTTTTACCTACAAAATAATTTGCAAACATTCATGATTTTGACGAATTTTAGTCAATCTTTGAAATTCAAATGTTAAAAAAAAAACTGTGCATACATTGTATTCTTATAATTTTTGAATCACTATAAGACTAACTTATGAGGAACTTTGTTTTGTATTAAATTTTCAAGTATTTTCACTTGGCCAAAAAATTTTATTGGTATTTATAAAAAAAAATAACTAAACAAAAACGAATATTTTAAATGCCTATAAATAGCATTAAAATAAATTAAATAATTTGAAAATTAAATCATTTAAAGAAAATGCCAATCTAAATAACTGATAAAATGCTCAAGCATCTACGACGTATACTTTTTGAATAATAACAAATATTTAAAATCGTTTGTGGATAAATCGTTATCGTTACGCAATTCCATAAAAATTTAAAATTTAAATGCACTTAAAATTTTTCCTATAATGATGCTTCGAGTTTTCTCTATAGCTACTCAAAGGAAAGCCTATAGAAAATCTAGTGTTTTTAATTTAGATAAAACCACAAAAAAATTTATGATTTTTCAACTACAAAATTATTACTTGCAAATTTTCGCAATTTTGACATATTTCGTAAAAGTTTGAACTATAAACGCTTAAAAAAAATTGTGAATAACGATTTTTGTTTTTGATTTTAACTACAATTATAAGAACGACTTATGTGAAACCTTGTATTAAATTTTCAAGTTTGTTTGGGTAACCAAAATTTTTTAATGACATTTTAAAAAGTTCTTAGAAAAATTGAAAATTTTAGTTGTCTATTAATTGCTAAAAAAAAAATCGAATATTTTTGAAAATTTAACCGTTTATAAATAACGCTAATTTAAACATGTGGTGAAAATTTCAAGTATTTACAGTTATTAGTTTTTGAGTTACAATCATATAAAAAAATGATATTTTTATTTAAAATTAAGTTATGAATTTATGATATTATCAAGACTTGTATGGTAATTGTTTATGACTCTATTTAAGGTCCAATATACTTTATGTTACTAGCTTATAAAACTATTTACATGATATCTTAAAACTTTAAATATCATAGGTTCTAGGTCACTTTGTGCGGTCAAGCATTAAAAGTGTGAAACCCGGACACTTGTACCTGACCAGGTAAAACTTTAAATTGCAGAACGCGGACGCTTTGTCCTATTAGGTATATAAATATAATATAAACAAGTCTGAAGTAAAGACCAATTTTATTAAAAATGTTATTAAGTTTAACAACGCACAGTATCGTTTTTCTGTTTGTAATGTAAAATCGCATACAATATCTAAATCTCTGCTCTCGCCGTACAAATAATTTTAGTGAAGGGTGGAAGAATTAATTTAATAAACTAGTAAGAACAACGAATAAACGAGTTTTTTGACAGATTTACGGGCAATAGAACATGACTTTTTATTTATATTTATATTGTACATATTTTCAATTAAAAAAAAAAATGATTATTTTGACTAGTTATATACTATATTTTATAACGTTTGTAAATTATAATAAATTTACATTCTATTTTATATTTAACTTCTATATTTTAATAATTTAAATTATACACTTACCTTTTTGGTATATAACTTAAGTCAATAATATATATTTTATGTATATAACAGTACAAAGTGTCTGCATTCTTAAACTTACATTTTTACCAGACCGTACAAAGTGTGCGTGTTATACAGTTTAAACAAAGAATTGTACAAAATGACCATTTACCAATATTTAATTTATCTTTGAAACCATGACATTTAATACTACGCTATTATAAGCAGTAGGTAATTTGATTATTCATGTTTATATATTGAGATCAAATTATATCAAATTGATAACTTAATATGAAAAGTATTACTGGTAAGGTTAACTGTGAGACACCTTGCCAAATAGGTATTAACCAATAATTTAAGTGGCATACTTTAAAGCTTACTGGCCTTATTATCTTAATTTGACAAATTTAGTTTCTTTTATACGGAGATACAAAAATATTAGTTGAAATAAAGTTAGTAGAATATGAGACTTACATATCTCACAAAACAAACCAATTTTGTAGACCAATAGATTAACAAAAATTTAAATAATAAAAAAATATTATAAAATCAAGAGTTGTTAGTCATTTAACTAAAAGCTATCAATGTAAGGCAGAAAAAAAATTAAAATTAAATGCAATTGTAGAATAGTATAATATGTATCAATTTAATAACTTTAAAAAAATCACCCCATAATGAATATATTAACTAATTTAACATAGAAAAACACATTAGAATATTAAAAAATATAACAGGTTTAAATTATTGTTCAAGTGGTATTTTAAGTAACCAATTTTCGAGAAAAACTAATAATAAGAACCTATTTAAATCATATTTGACTAGCTGAAATATTTTATTAAAAAAGTTAACTGTTAGGTACTGTATCTACAATTAATACTTGTATAGTTAGTATATCTTGAAAATAATTTATTTTTAAATTTAAAAAAAAAATAATTTTAAAATAATCCATTGGCACATAAGTACTTAAGATTTAATTTGCATAGCTTTTTTTTGGAAAATAATTCTTTAAAGTTTTTTCTATCAACTATTTTCATCTTTTAAAAATAGTTGAATTTGGTAAAATTTAAAACTTTTCATTTATTAAATTAGAATGGTTTCTAACGTTAATATTATGAATTAATACTTTGTTAAAATAGAGATATAGTATAAAATAATCATGTCGATAGTAAGTTTTGATTGAAATACTAGTTATTATTTTTAATTTATCACTGTGGATTTCGATACCTACATGAGACAATAAGTTTTGGAAAAGCTATCCTACCCTAATATATTTTTAGCAAAAAAATTATAAATTTTAGAAATTTATTTTAATATATAATTAAGGAAATTAAAAAACATTAAAATTATATTATCAATAAAAAATGTTGGTAAAATATAATCCAGTTTAAAAATAAACTACTTATTTGTTTTTAAAACTAATAGTATAAATTTTAAATTTTAAAATGTAAATCTTCTGTAATTTTAAATAAATTGTAGACAACATTTATTATTTTGTTATATTAATGTTATGTACTTGTATCTACAAAAATAATTTAACATTTCACTTGGCTCATCGTATTCACAATTATATTAACTAAGTTTAGTAATTATATACCTATGTTGTTAGTTAATTAATAACTAAGTTAATTAATAACTGTTAATTGTAACCCATGTCTCAAGTTTATTAAACTTGAGTTTTAGATAAATAGAAATTGAGTATATTATACATTAAACAGTTTTAACATAATACTTTTATAACTAACTTGTGATTTTGCAGTATTTTCAGCATCAAGACAACCTTTTAACTTACAGTGTTAATATAGGTTTCAAATAATTCAAAAATAAATCATAATTTTTGTTTTAACAGGTTAGGTTTTTAATAGGGAATTAGAAATTAGTATATTGCTTACTATGTGAGACAGGAATTTGTTTTAAACTACAAGTGTATACATAATATTATTTTTATCTTTGAACAATGACTGAATACCAATCGATATGGTGTTTATCATTTTATTAATCAACGGTTGAGGTCCTAATAAACAAATATAGGCACTGGAATATCATAGTCCATCGATAACGAATCAACACATACTACTAATGATAGAACACATAACATGGACATAACCTTCAACATAGATTCACAAGAAAATATAAGTGTTCAACTATATACTATATACTATATGTCTATAGACATATAGATAGCTAATATAAAGTTCTATATGTCTATAGACATATAGATAGCTAATATAAAGTTATTTACTTCACCCAATAAAATCCTTAAAACAGTAAAGAATTCGAATATGGGTGAATGGATAGTCAACTCACGTTTTGTATAGTGATACCATTAGGATTTATTTAATGATAATGAGGACTTTCGTTGTGTGCCAAAAAAAAATATCTACGTAATATCGTTTCATAGTGAGTGCCATTATTTATGAAATACCTACCTACGGACGATAATCACACAATAGGTAGGTAAATATTATTATCTATGAGTATATCGAAGATTCCGACTCAAAACGAGAATAATCGTTAGTACGAAAAACGGTTGAATAGAGGTATATTATACTTACGGCGTCGGTGATCAGATGAACCACTTTAATTTTCCGTCTTAATGATCTCGTGTTTTCGGTACGGTGCGTATTTCAGAATTTGGAATGTAACAGTGGCAGTAACGGTTCGCAGCCGGAGCGTACTAATGGAAACAGTCAGTCTTTAGGATGGCAAGTTCGATGCCGTTGCTGCACGTGTGTCTAATACTCTAATGAAGTGTTTTACGCCGGTCGATGCTGAAAGTCAGTGTACTAGACGCGACGCATTGTTAGCCACAAACCAATAAAGATAATAATGAAAATACTACGGAGCAGTCGGAGAGCGCGTTAACCATCCCTCGCATTTGTAGTATCAACAAGTAGCAAGACTGTTAGTGAGCTGATAACTAAATAACGACATGGTCTTTTCGTTCTCGTCCCTCCGCATTTCATGGTAGAACAAATACATTCAGACACTCGCGAGTCGCGATAAAGACGCCAAAATTTCGATTTTTAATTTGGTAGATACTCCATTAGACCATCTATTAACAAATATATTAGGTATATTACGAGTTTTTTCGTATTATTTTAACGAATACAGTCGTTTTCAAAGTAAAAAAAAAAAAAAAAAATTTAAAATGGTATTATGTAGGTTGTTAGAGGTTTCAAGTAAGTATTCTTATTTCATTGCTTCAATAACACTTCACTATGATATTTTCCTTAGTTATTTTATTTTATTCAAATCGTACAAACAATAAATACATACAATATTAAAATATACCTACCTACTTACTAGCAACTATTGTTATGTTTTGTATTTCAATAAGTATGCAATAATAATAAAAAAAAAAAAAATGATGGAAGTTATTAAAAAAAAAATAACAATATAAATAATAACAGTGGTATTATTGTATTAATACCTATATTTAATGTTTTAGTTGTTATTAAATAACAAACTCAATTCAATGATTTCGGAAATTATTTTTTTTGGATAATAATGATATAATTTTAGATTCTGAACAGTAATGAATGTATTAATTCTACAATGGTGTGTTTTTTTTGTGTGTGTCTGTGTACACCATAACTTGTCGAAATAATGCTTCAATTTAAAACTTGAATGGTGGTTTTCGCCGTTTTCGGTGCTAAATTAAATATTTTAAAAAAAATCATAGTCACCTATCTAACATTTTCAATTTCTATAGCTAATGTTTAAAAATTTAATACAACGTTTTTCAAGAGTATTTAAGTATTTCATTCTGGAATAAAAAATCAAAAAAGTATACATATTTTACTAGATTTTTGTAGTTACTTTAAGTTCAAATTTGAACAAAATTATATATTTTTATAATGTATAACAATTTTAATTCTTTTATTACCTATATTTTAAAAACATTTCGTGAGAACTTGAAACTTTTATATAATTATTATATTATTATACAATTTATGAACTTCCAAAAAATCTATGTTGATATATTTCTAAATATTACCTATATACCTATACCATGGAATTTATTCATTAAGTTTGAACCTATAACGGTAAGGTTAAAGGTAGTTTAACTATTTAGCATAGAATTGTATATAGCTATAATATAATACAAATATGTAATAATAGCATAATTAATATAATATTTAACAATATCTCAATCAAGCTATCAATAATACCATAATACCAATAGTACAATATAAATAAACATATTGTTATGCTTATGACTTATGAAATACACCTATAGTTATTGTTTTTAATAATATACAATTTTTAAAACAATATCCACTCAATAATTTACAAAATAAAAAACAGGTAGTTATTTGAAAACAGAAATTTGTATTTTCAGAAGATACTATTTAAGTATTAAAAAAACCTTAAGAATTGAAAAAAAATAATACGGTCTTTGTTTACATTTTAAAATTCTAAAAATTAGATTTTGAATAACTTTATTATTAAAGAAAAAAAGAATTTAACGTGTTAAGAATTGAGGAAAAAGTTTATTTTGAGTACAACCATAAAATATATGTAGAATCTACATTGTAGATATGTGTGATTCATTATTAAGCAAAAGTTAATGAAACCTAAGATTAGTTTATATATTATTCAATATTAATTTAATATTGGCTGTTAATTACCTACTAGTTTTATAAAATTCAAAAAAACATTAAATTTAATGTTTAATTTCCATTAAATATAATTTTATTATTATTATTATTTTTTTTTAATGCGAAATATTCGAACTTGCAGGTAATTATTATGTATATAACGTATGAAAACTTTTAATTAAATCCTACGAAAAATGTTGATCCTGATTGATCGGAAAATTGAAACGCAAATAATTATTGTATTTGATGTCACACGACACAAATTAATCGCATATGAGGCTTAATCATGACCGTAATGTCCTCGGTAGAACTGATTCGGTGGCCTAGCTACCTGTGTATTAAGAATGAAAAAAACTTTTATAACATTGTGTTTTCTCTTTATCTTTTGTAGCAAACAGAATTCACTTCACATTTCACAAAAACATATTATAATAAAACCGGACTGAACGACGCCGGTCGTTAAAATCAAATAGGTATAAAATGCATTATATTTCAGCTCAGACAATCTACTGACCCTTGTACAGTTGTATCTATTTTACAAACCATCTATTATCAAATCATTCCGGACGTTATTTCGTTTTAATTCATACATCCGAACGTCAATACTCAAATGTGTAAAATATCACGACGCACACGCCCGATTGCAGGTTTATTATTAGTACATAATAATATGTACGTCATGTATATACTGTATAATATTATATATTACATATTTACGAGATTTATAGCAACAATTCGCCAACTAAACATTAATCAGTAAAGTTAATCAAAAACAAATAATAATAGTATTAATCTAAGTTCTACTGTATATTTACAATATAATAATAATACAATTTCAGTGGCCACTCGTGTGCTTAGAAAGTGGGAGAACGAAATAAAATTGCTTATTTATGGAAAGTATCGAACACAAATAATATTAATAATAGTTAATTAATTAAATCCATTTGATAAATATAAATTATTATATATAATATTATTTAGTTATTTCGTTATGACCACACAAAGTAATTAATAAACACACGCAAGTTCGAAATCCGACATCCGGACAAATATCGGGCGATTAAAACCATCGCCCCGGCGGCAGTATTTTTTTTATTTTTGTGTTCTCCCTTATTAGTTTTTGTAATCCGATCATACCGACTTTTAACATCACATTTGCTGCTCGTGGGTCCCAGAAAATTGTTATTGGTTATCGATTCTTAGAAGCTACAGACGCTACAGTGTCTAATGATTTATTTTTAAACTATCATTATCTGATAATGTTTTCATAATATTTATTAGTGAAAATATAGAAAACACAATTTTTATTTTCAAATTGTTGACAATATTATACTACAATATAAATTTGAAATTTGATATTAAACTTATAAATTAGTAATAAATGATAACGTTAGAAGGGGGGCGATCGCCCCATCGCCCCTATCTACGAGTCGCCACTGTAAAATTTACTACACATGTAAGTACCTAAGTCTTAATGTAATAATACGATAGTCTACAGTTTAAAACTATAAATTATCATTTAAAAACAAGATTCATAGCAAATTTAATGAAATCGCACGGTAGGTAATAAAAGAAGAAAAAACATTTAACAAGCTATTCGAGGAGAATAAATTATCAAAACTAATTAGGTTTATATTTATGACCATTTAAATAGCTCTGTAGACTATAATGCTAAATGGTTTTATATTATATTGTCGTGGAATGTAGACTGCTGCCTAATAACATTGAAATTATCTTAATGACAAATGAAATACGTCGACAATACGATCAAGGCGTCTGAACGTTTACAAACGATACAATAAACACCCGTCCTTAAATGTCGAATTATATTTCTGGTAAATAGGTACCTACATTAAGCACCAGCTATTATGTATAATATATATTTTTTAAATGAATAAATGTGATATAAATCGCTGTTTAAACATTTATGTTAGCCATGGAACAGTAGATATATTTTTAGTATGCACTATGCAGTCCTAATAATACATAAAAATATTACAAAATAATACAAATATGTATTTTATGCGTTGGTGGATGAACACTATAAAATTGGCCTTTATACATTTTATGGAAACTTTCTGTTCTATTTTTGGTTCTAACAAAACAAAATTCTTTTTAGTATAAAAATGTATTATAAAAATTAAAATGTAAGTTACGTGGGACTTCACTTGCCCATAATTCAGGTGGAAAATAGACAACCAAATCTAGTACGGAATCATATTCCTAAAAATGACAACATGGCTTTCAAACACAATACCTACGGAGTTGGGCAGAAAAAAAGTCGAAAATAATTAAATATCGAACAATGAACGTACGGAATCGTGTTCTTCCTCAAAATATAAAAAAAAATTAATTAATACAGTGAAACTATATTTTGTAGGTACAAGACTACGTGACTCAGTGGTGATCACGTTTATCAATAGTAATATATGTTTAATATTTGTATTATTATAATATTATACTGAATAATATAATATAGAGCGAGTGTTCAGGATTACATTTCATGGTTCTTATTTTCTATTTCATTAACAAAATATAAAGTTAAATTTTGATTGTATTTGGGTAGTTAAAAATACTTTTCAAATTTCGGTTTTCTATGTAAAAATAATTGTTATAATAAATACATTTTCATGATAAAACATTTGGTGATTTAAAATTGTTTCAGTTTTGAACCAAGGCGTGAATTATGCGAATTATGTATATATGTTATTAACTACCTAATGTCTTTTGGGAATATTTGATTATGACATTTAATTGTTAAACTTAAGCTGCTATAGATACAATAGTACCTACATAATTTAAAGGCAACAGAGTGCATAAGTACATACATTTAATAATTATTATTTTAACAAATTCATATAATAATACGTAATATATGATACTCGTATTGTCATATATATAATATATATGAGAATATACGGTATATTCATGTCCACTGTATTTACTTAACAATAAAAATGTATAAACTATGTAGCAAAGAAAAAAAATCCAGATATCGAATACGGTGAATTATATTTGAAAGGGAAGGTCTTTCTTAGAATGTCGACGCGTCTAACAATGGGCCAGATGTCATCGTGAATCCGCGTCCAGACGCAGCAGAGAAAACGTATAGGTACCTTTATTTTGATTTATATGGGTTCAAATGAATAACCATCGTCCGGGTTGCTCTCACGTGGTGTCCGATATAATAATAATTGTTGTTCCAAACTCAACATTGCGCATCAAAGATATTTTACCTATATGTATAATATTATAAACATTTCTTGGGAATAAAATAAATCACATAAACAATATTCCATTACAAATAAAATGTCACTCTTATAGATTACCCCTCCACGGCTCACACGAGTTCCGAGTTATGTCTAATGGTATTTATTATCAAAGGTATTTTTACTTAGGTCTTGGGTGGGCCACATCTTTATCTTTTCTGGAGATAACATTAATACTTAAAACGAACGTCATTAAAAATAAAATTTTAACATAAGTACTAAAATAAAAACATATTTATCGATATCAATAATAATATTATGAATGTCATTGCTTGGTTGCCTTTATTAATTAATTCCTAATAAAATAATCTATTAGAGAAAATTTTGAAAATAACAATTATTTTATAATAAGCTATATAATAATGAAAAAAAACTACATGGCTAAATATTTAGTTTTTAGAGTGATATAAATTAATTTACCTAGCTAAACTTTGTAAAACAAAAAACATATTAATTGTATATTTAAGAGGACGGTACACCCGATTGGGTTGTCTCCTTCTTACAAATGTAAAACATATCAAAAACTGTTTTGTTCGGGAAAGAACCGAGAAGTCAAAATCATAACTAAGAAATGAAATTTTCACCACATATATGGTATAATATTATAAAGGAGAACTTTAGCTGTAAAAGTGTGAAATATCGTTTTTATTTTTTCGATATCGAAACTACAAAAAAATTACTCAATATTAAAAACAATCGATTTTGAAACATTAATAACTTTTTTATTATAAAAGTGATATCAAAAAATTAAAGACGATATTTCATAGCTTATTTTCTTCATTATATATGGTGAAAATTTTGTTTCTTAGTTATGATTTTAGCCTTCTCAGTTCTTTCCCGTCAAAACAGTTTTTGCTATGGTTTACATTTGTAAGACGGAGACAACACATACAGGTATAACGTCCTTTAAATGATCTAGTCATATAGTTCTTACAACCCTATTAGTAGATTGCAATCAATTTTAGAAAGTGTTAGAAGGTGATATTTTATATTTTAAATAATGTTTCTTATGACTAGCCTATATTTATTTTTTAATATTATTTGTATCAGTTTACTAATTATTAGTATGATATAAGTACCTAAATTATTGTCAATTAATTATGAATATATTATTACACGATTATAGTCTTTAATGTATAATAGTGACTTAGTCCTTGTATTTAGGAACGAATAATGATTATAACTGGTCTTTGAATATAGTGGCGCTAAATGGCGGTATTCGTGTTTACTAAATTCATGCCGCACTGCCGTCAAATATTGCACGAAAATGAAAAAACACGTCTTTTTTAGTAGGAAGGTTTTCTCTTATCTTTTGTAACAAACAGTATTCACTTCGCATTCCACAAAAACATATTAATTATAATAGTGCCTACCCGACTGAACGACGCCGGTCGTTAAAATCACCTTAAAGGGATTAGTGACAGTGCAGATTTCCTGTCTGTCTAACACTAACACACGCACAACATAAGAATTCAGACGTGTTTTTTGTCCAACGTATCGATTGATACAATAAAGCGATTAGAATTCTGAAAACAGATTAAAATTTGTCGTCAAGTCTACTTGAGAACGGCCAGTCCACATTTTTGATATTATCTCCCAAAATTCTAAAATCATTATATTACAAACGAGTTATTAAAAAAAATATCATATTTCAATTATTTAAGAAGTTATATTTTAATAATATACTTTGCAGCCCAGATAATCTACTGACCTATGTACCTATTTATACGATAAAAAATATTTTGAACGAACACCAAATGTCGCATATGATATCACAAAAATGTTTATCTTAAATTTCAATTTTCTTTACACAGCAAATACACAGTATATAGCGACATAGCGTAGTATAACGTCGAATACAAAGGAATATTTCCTGTTTATTGTGTCGTTAATCATTATCGGAAATCCATAATAAAGGACAATACTTAATTGATTTTATTTACTTGTGATTATAATATTATTCTGTCTGACTGTAGATAGATAATAAAATTCAAAATGTACTTTTTTCTGAAATATAGAATACACTATATGGACTTAAAAATATGGAGATATAATATAATAATTTATAATTAATAAGCAAATTTCAGTACAAACTTTTAAATTAAATTACCTGTATGAATAGTGAATACTCGATTTGAGCAGTTATAATTTCATATCTTATATACCAGTATTTCTCCCTACAATAGATTTAAAACACAAAATTCTACGAAATTGTGAATATTTCCATTTTAAATGACTAAATTGAATTCGTATTTCTAGAAACATCCATCATTATAGTATATATATCGATCATTTACAAGACATTTACGATGATACAGATATCAAAGTATGTATAACGCAAAATATGATTGATTCAACATTCAACAATGTATTAAAATACCAACAAAAATTTAATCTAATTTCCGGATAAGAATTCATTGTAATAAATTAAAGTGCTATTCCCTAGAAAATATTAACAGTCGTACAATGGTACATAGAAAATAGCTGATAGGTGATGGCATTCAGGTTGTTATGCGATAGTACCATATTAGATAGTTATTTATTAATTTATTACAGTCCAATAAATAAATATTATTATATCAATACAAAATACATTATAGTAGCAAATTATGAATAATATAATATAATCAGTTTTCGAATAATGTGGCGCTAACTGGCGGTATATTTGTGTTTAGTAAAGTAAATGCATGTCGCACTGCCAACAAAAATTGTGTAAACATTAAAATAAACGTCTTTAAAAATACAATTTCAACTTAATATAATACCACTATAGTATAATTTATACTAATACATTTATTGATATTAACAATCATATTATGAATGTCATTGCTTGGCTGTACTTATTAATTAATTTTGAATAAAATACCATTTAATTATTGTTTAATGACTGAATAATAATAATAATAATAATAATAAAAATATTTCTTGAATAAAAAAGTACACAAGCATTTAGTATTTAGAGTGATATTATATGATGAACATTTCTACCACCTACTTTCAACTTTGTCTATAATCACTTTCATATGAAATGTTGATATTTGTAAATAAGTGTTTGCCGCTTTATAGGGAAACATATTTATTTTTTCGATATTTTAACACGTTTGCTCAAAAATATAAAGTGCTAGTGTACTACCTATTACCTATAGTCATAATCATGTACCTATTCATGTACATAGGAAATATTTAAAATTTATTCCAGAAAGACTAGAATAAAATATTTTTAGCTACCACTTCTTTTTAAAACACGAACTCCAGATTCGTTTTGATAAGGTTTCAAGAATAAAAAAGTAGATACCTATGTGTTCCATCTACACACAATTTATAATTACAAACTACTTATAAGTTATAATGGAATATTAATTGTTTTTAAAACGTAAAAATCAATGAAAACATACTTACATACTAATCTATTATTACTAATATTACTACATTGCCATTGGTTATAAATATTGATTTCAATTTATATAATTTATTATGATAAAGATTAGGTACTTATATATTATACAGAGTGATTTTTTTTTATTATGAACCAGTCAATAACTCACAATAATAATTATCGTCAATAAGCACAAGACATTTTAAAATACTTTTAAACTTTCTAGGTTTTACTGTTTTACACTGTGTTAGAAATTTGATACTTTTAACTGTCCCCTTTACAGATTAAACACTTGCAACTTTTGATTTTCAAATACCCATAACAATACCTATTTTCGAAAACGAATATCTTTATAAACATATTACAAAAAAAATAGTTTTAACGTTTACAGTACCAACCTACTTATTATTTGAGTAATCCGTATACGATCTATGAACGTTTAAATATCCATTCAATTTGCTGCTAGTGGACAATTTATAGGTATTTATTCCTATCCTTTAATGCATAGAATAGATATTATAGACTCAGTGTTTGAGGTGGGATAGACGGGGTAGTGATAGGATAGAAAGGTCCGATTAGTATAACTATTATACTTACCTATTACTTCTTATCGGTTATAGTCGTTATAGTCGTTAAATTGACATAACATTTTGATTTGACTTCTGGGTTTGATAACACTGTATAACTATAATATTATATAGAAATATGGTATTATTAATAATTATAATAATTAAATATAAAATATTAGGACCAATATCTTAAAAATTACTTAAAATTATTGCGTGTACAAATAATTTATTAAAGTTCTTAAAACATTAGTGACGTATAATAAGATATTAATGATATTATAGTGAATTGATGATATTAATTAGAAGTCTTCTATTTTTAACTTAAAAATAATTACATAACGAACACCGTAATAAATTATAATGCTTTTTCCCAGAAAAATAAAAAAGTCTGTATACACCACGATATATAAAAGATATTAATATGATAGAATTTGGCTTGTTAGGTAAACTTATAGGTAATCTCGTAGGTATGTAATAGTTAATAACTAATAAGTATTATGATTAACATTTATAATACATTATTTAATAAAATCAGTAGGTACATAAAAAAATTACTTAAAATTATTGCTACTCGAAATAATATACATATATTTTTTTTTAATTGCTTATAGTTGTTTAAGTTTATCTCTATTTTTTTATTTTATTGAATTTGTACCTATATAAAACACATTTATTTATATCAACTTATCTACTGATTGTTAATAATATATTGTTAGTACATTGCATATACATAATAAATATAATATTACAAGATTACAGTCTTTAATAGTTTAATGTATCATAATTCATAATGATTTAGTCTATACCTACATTTAGGAGCGAATAATGAATATAACCAGCCCTAGAATATTGTGGCGCTGACTGGCGCTATTTGTGTTTACTAAATTCATGCAGTCAAAGATTGTGCTATTTTTTTTTTTTTTTTTTTATGAAGTGTGAACAATTTATCATTTTATCTTTTTTTACATAGTAGGCTATAACGGTGTACGATTGCGAACGTACCTATTCGATTTTTGAGTATACAATTGTTCACAGTGCCGGAATAACAAAGATGATGATTTTGAGTTTTGACTATTAACCTTACGATTGTACGTAAAATTGGATGCGTCATTACCAAACTTTTTATACAACAAATTTCAGTTATTTCATGATTATTTTTATAATATAAAAACAGATTACAAAAAGTTACAGAAAGTATTAAAATAAAGAATTCCAAAAAGAAAGAAAAAGAATTACATTAAAAATTAAGAATTACAGGAAGTATAAAAATACATTTATTGCACAGTGCACAGATTTAATGATTAAATTAGCAACATTAATCGAAGAAAATAAATTATTTAATGTTTATAACTTAAGACTTTATTAGGAGAAATTAATAACTAGTATTTACAATTGAGTAGGTACAGTTTAATATAATTCATTTAGTTTTAATTTTTATGCTTATAATCGTTCTGTAGTAAATATGTTTGCCTTGTTTTCTCACATTATAGTCAACTTGGAAGCAAAAACAGAATTTCAAAAATACATAAATTAATAATTATAAAAATAATCATACTTATTCTCCAATCTTTTTATAAATTAACTTATGAGTACCTACATAATAATGTAGATGATACTATAAGTCTAAACCTATGGTTAATTCTAAATGAAATAAATAATATTTTTTGTTAGGTACCAACAATAAATGATTAACAAAAATCAATTTGTATAATTAAACAAAAGTACCTAATACTGTCACTGAAACAACAAAATTTAATAATTATCAATAGATACCATATTTGAATATTTCGGTTTCTATTATAAAACAATAAATATTTTTCAGTACCTATACCTTTACTTCATTCCCCGATGTTTTTATACTCCACAACTATAAAAGTATTACATTTTTCTACTCTGTTACAGTACCTATTTGTATTATACCAATTACATAGTTTTATTGAATTTAATTGCAACTTTGGTATTTAACTTTAATATTTAACCATTAACAGTTATTTGTATGTTTTATAATATAAAAGTCCATATACTTAAGATAGTGATAATATATTTAATTACTAACAGTACACAGTACATCTTTCACATTCATTGAAATTCCATAAAATATAAATTTATGAATTGATAAATATCATACTCCATAATACAATAAAGAATCAATTTTATAACTTTGAATTGTAATTTCTTGTTTTTAGACATTATATTTCTATTTCTAAAAGCTATACTGATTGAATTGTTTGTTTAACTTCATGAAGTATCTACCTATACAACATACATGTACTTAGCTTTGGGTTTTTATAAATTATAATTATTGATCAGCCATCAATTTTAATTACTTTTATATTTATTATCATTACTTATTCTATATTTTTATGAATTTATAATAAAACTTTATTTACACTATTAATTTTATTTATAGTTGATTTCATACTGTTAAGAGAAATAATTTTTTACTTAGTATTAATAAAAACATAATGGTGTTACAACATTTATTTAAAAAATATAATCTATACATAATATTTAAAAAAAATTCTGAATGTCAATAGGGTTTTACTGACTTCAAAAATGTATGTCAAGTACTAAGTCAGTTTAGTGAACATTGATGCCATTATTTGATTAACTGAAGAGATCTTTACTTTTACTTACAACATTAATTTAATAGAAATTCTTAACATAGATCTTTAAATTAATATTTCAAGTTTCCTCTATTTATACATTTAAAATTGATTATGAATAT
Organism: Aphis gossypii; assembly: GCF_020184175.1. Lineage (NCBI taxonomy): Eukaryota > Metazoa > Arthropoda > Insecta > Hemiptera > Aphididae > Aphis > Aphis gossypii. Next base: position 37,131,831 of record NC_065533.1, read on the forward strand.
TAAAAATCACAACTTACAACTAAAAATGACATTTTTATCAAAACATTCTTATTTACCTAAATATTTATTGTTTAAATATAAACGAGGACTTTTAAAACTACCTAATACCTATTATATATTTATAAATGAATACATCATATACACCTTTATCAAGGTAATCTAAAAGGCTCAGTGGCGCAACCAGGAGGGTGGACTCCAGGTCCGGACCCTCCCCTTGGCTCGTATTATTAATTGTTATATTACAAATTAATAAATAAAATGCCACTTTGGTTTTTCTTTGAGAAATGTCTATACTAGCATTTAGCATTTATTTAATATTTAAAATAATAATACTAATTAAAAAATATATTGTTAATATAAACATGTATTTTTCATAAAAATTAAGATGGTTTATTTTGTTGGACCACTCCCATGAAAAATTCCTGGTTGCGCCACTGCAAAGGCTTACAAGGTTTTGTAGCTAAAACTACAAATAGGTATGTACTAAATATGCATTTAATTGGTAAAAACTTTGAAATATGTAAAATACAATGAGTGTTATTTTAATAAGAATGATCTTTATGGGAAACAATTCTTACCTGATTTCAAAAAGCTCACTTCAATACATATATGTATTTGCATATAAATCCAGTATATTATATATTAGTATTGAGAATACTAGCCAACTTTGCCCAGCTATCTAAACTCCTCGGAATGTTCTCCCAACAGTCAAAACTGTGATATGATTTACCGTCACCGACATTATCACCAACGACACAGTGATAATCCCTGTATTATTATTACCAAGCTGCTCGACGGTTCATATTCTACCAGTGAGCCGCAGCTCATAGGTTGGGAACCTTTGCGATATACTTACTGAAATAGGATAGTTAAAACTTTCAGTAAAAATAATAGTTCCTAGTATTTACAGTTCTTTTCTAAGGTCTTTATAAATTAAAAAAAAAAGGACAATATAATTTTACAATATTTAAATAATAATATAGAAATATTTACTACAAATTATTTAAATAAAACAATATAATACATTATAGTATAAACAGTATTATTATTATTATTTTGATCTATTGCAAGTATTTTGATGTAAGATAAATGGACAAAATTGTTTATTTAAAAGATAAAAATTGTATTTGTAATAATGCACAAATTTATTCAAATAAATAAATAAAATATTATTTATTTTATAATTGCAATTTACAATTATTAGAACTAAATTCAGTACGAGTTTAAGCATTAATAAATAACAACATTTTTAATTTTCCTATTCATGTTCCAATTATTATAAATAAAAATAATATTGGCTAAAAATTAATCACAAATTAACCTAAAAACAAAGGTAAAGTTTAAAATAGAAATACTTAATTATATGAAGTACAAAATAAAAAAATTAGCACAGTTAGGAATTGATTCTTAAGACATACTAAAGTTTTTTAGCAGATACATAGATTAATTTCAGTATATAACTTCTTATAAAAATTATAAATATAATTATTTTAAACAATTCATAAATATTCTTAGATTCTAAACAGAAAAGGAATGTATTGATTTTACAATGATGTGTTTTAAAAATTACTACTTAGTTGTAGTAACCTGAAACATACTATAGTACGGCCAGCGAAAAATGAGCCGCAATGGTGGCGTTATACTAGTGGCGAATTTTAGCGTAACTAGGGGTTCTCCGTTAGACACTATTAGCGCGCTATTTAAAAAGTCAGATGTCGTTTGTCCCTACATGATATTTTACAATTTTTCGAATCCCTTACGTGAAATGTACTACAGCGTAGTCGTAATACGCCGGCAGCTAGTACTTCCACAACCGTTTACTTGTGACTGTGTGTACGTTTCATCGAGTTGCCTGTACTATAAGTATTTTTTTGTTCGCATTTTTTTTTTTAAAAAGTGTTTTATTTTTGTTATAAATTTATAACAATATTTTTATAATGGAATCTCGACAGAATATTCATTCCCAAACTAAAAAAGTAATTTATAGTGTTTACAGTTGCTTAAAAGTATTGGTTAATGACAAAAATTTTCCCGAATTTGCTCATTTTTTCCGTAAAACTCGGGAAGTAACTACCGAAGCATGTGGTGTTACTTGTTAGCGTTGCAAGTGTCAAGCGAATTTGTGCAGAAGGAAAAAAAATAGAAGACAAACCCATAATTACATTGTTCAAGTCGCCAAAAAAAACTTATAAACGGCTAAAGTATGCTACTGATCTAGATGATTTTGACAACGAAGTTGTAAGAAGAACCGTTCATAGTTTTTACGACAATTGTCAATTTCCAAAAAAAAAAAAAAAATCAAAAATATTGGCAGCAATGAGTGAAAAAATCAATTATCTGGGTTCAAAATCGTCCATGAAAGTCCTTTTAAAAATTTAGATTTTAAATATAAAAGATGTAATGATGGACGTAAATTTTTAATGAAGCAAAATGACATATATGCTGCTCGAGTAAAATTTTTAAGAAAAATCAACGAATTTCGACGTAACAATGATTCAAGGCCAGTTGTTTACTTGGATGAGACGTGGGTAAACCAAAACCATACACGCGGGTACATTTAGCAAAACGCAGACAATACCGAAGGACTCAAGGTACCCATAGGGAAGAGCGGTATGCTCATTGTGTGCCATGCCGGGTCACCGTCATTTGGTTTTGTAAAAAATTCCAAACTGGTATTTCGGTACAAATCTGGTAGTTCAGCAGAGTACCATTCACAGATGAACGCCACAGTGTTTGAATAATGGTTCATCGATATGTTAGGTAATTGTGTAAAATGTGTCTCTAAAAATACTAAAATTAACCAATATTTTTGTTTTTAATCTCTATTAAAAAAACAATTGTACACATATTTTACAAGACGTGTACCATGTATATCAATCAAAAGTATACATTAAGTAGGTATATAGTGTTAATTATAAAAAATAATTAGGTACAAAAATATAATCAAATATTCTTATAATATTAACTCAATGTTTATTTCATATTTTTATACAAATAAAATATATTGATAGAAATTGTATGAATTTAATATACATTATGTGTTGGTACATAATAATATTATTGTACATATTATTATATAATTAAGAATGTTTTAATAGCATTTTTATAAGAAACAGTTGGTTTGTTTTTGAGTTGGTTAGGTATAGTAAATTTATTTTTATCTGGTTTTTAAGCTTTCAGCTTCATTAGTGCGATATAAATCTAGCTATAATATAATATTATATTTTGATAACTTACTGATTTGAGTACGAAAACACGTTCTCCTTAATGTATAGTTTAAATGCGGTTCTTAACTAGACCACATTTATGTGGTACATATCGTTACAATTGTCTGCATCACACTGAAAAATATATTAAAATAAAATTTAAAACTGAACCGTTGTATTTGAATGAGAAATCGTTTAACTTTATTAGGTGCTTGTAAAAATTGAGTTTTTAGTTAATTGTATGCATGTTTACGCTATAATATTCGGCAAGCAATTTATTCATACATTTATACGCCACGTATAATGGTCATTGCTGGAAATTAATGGCGATTTTTCAAAGATGAAGGTTATTCCCTGTTGTCCGAAAAACTTGTTCTATGACCTTTATATTTTACACGTGTGTTCATAATTGATTTTTCTAATTATATATCTATATCCATTTTACCTTACTTACCTAATCTTTCGATACTTATATTTTATTTTTCCGCAAAAAGTCTCAATCAAATAATAACGAATACCCAAATAGGACTATGCCTTGATAAGCCTTAGACTAAACTAATATTTACAATCTCTTTTTTAGATAGATTTTATGATAGTCCAGTTGAATTAATGTTTACTATTTAGAAAAAAAAAAGCTATTTATTATCGAAGAATCCATGTTGCTATGCTTGAATCAGTTGAAACACCCAAAACCGGTAGTCTTATTCAATCATTTTATCTGAAGTTTAGAACAAAATGTATTACCGGAAACAGTACTGTTCCTAAAAGTACATAAAATTAGACTTTTATGTCAAATTGCTCCCGCTACACAAAACCCGGACATTTTAAATATCGATGAAGGATACCAAGACTCAACAGCTACAATAAAAATCTAAGAAATTTAAACTTAACTTAAGCGTCATAGTAGATATTATATTTATTATTTAGCAAATGATGATGGCAGTTAAGTTGATTACAACGATCAGACTCGCGTCAAAAATCGCGTTTTTAAAAAAAAAAAAAAAATAAACAGTACCTTAGACAAAAATTTAACTGAATCTCACACACGAGTAGGTTATACACATACTTCAAAAATAAGGGTACATGTATGCATTTCAAAAGATAAATATTAAATTAATATATTCACAGTAGAGTAAAAATTTAAATCATTAGGCTTACCGTTAGTAATATTTGAAGCACTATTTTCCAAACTCGTTTCCAAATTTGCATTTGTGGTATTTTTTGAAGTTGTATTCTTATTCGATCTTCTAAGATATGCAGGTCTGAAAATATCATAAGAATTAGCTAAATGTTGAGTTATGTATAAAAGCTTAATTTCAAAATTATCTTATTAAAATGCAAGAAAATATAATAAATTAACAGTTAAATAATAAATCGAACAAAACATAAAAATTTGTTCAAATTATAGTATTCCTATTAAAAAAAAATAATTTTATTTAAAACAAATCATAAGATAAAACGATTTTAACGATTACATGATATACATAACATACTTCTTATTTTCATCGTTTGTAGTATTTTCTGAAATTGTTGGAGCGTTGTTTTTCAAAAAAATACCCTGTGATTCTTTAAACTTGTAACTTTCACATAAATTTCTTAAAGATTCGTGTACCAGTCTTTCAAAAAACCCCTTATCATTCGAATTTCGACGAACAGCACGATTTACACGTTTGAAATAATCTATTAATTTGTTTTTTGGCTTAAAAAATATTTTCATACGACTTCTCATGGTACAATCGAGACGAGCAGCAACATCAAATAATTTAATCAAGTAATTACAGTCTGATTGAAATGTGTGGCTTTCTATACAATTAATGAACTTAAGGAATCTTGGTTGGCTTTGCTCGAGATTTTTACAAAACAACTGTACAAGATCTTTAAAGGTATCATTCCAATCCAAATCACGCAACGATGGAATGATAGATAACATGCACATAAATAAGATCAGGGCCATGTTGTAAACATCATATTCATCGATTGAAAATAAGATAGACACAAGACAGTTTTGTAGTGTTGATACAAGGACGATTTTATGATCCTGTAATAATTCAAAATTGAAAATTTTCATTCGGAATAAAGCCTTTTTTTCACTGTAGAAGTTTTCCAATAGTAAACTTGCATTTGCTATATTTGCAATTATTACTATCGTCTTTTGAAGAGGTATACCAAAATATTTGTCAAATAAAAGTGTAAAGTCATACAATTGTAAATCTATTTTATCATTCGAATTTAACATAGCTGTTCTGTTCTTGATAGAACATTTAGTAATTCTGTATTTTTGAAAGTTAATTTTATACATATCATACAATGAAGGTTTTAATATGTCTTTTGGGTGTCGAAGTTGTATTTTTCCGCTCAAATCTTCTGAAGATAGACGATCTTTGGAAATGTTTTTAAAGGGGCCATTGAATTGAAGGCAAGTAGATGATTCATTTTTTAATTTAACATTACTTAACTTTCGTTGCATTGATTGTTTTGAGCTCTGAATACCCGAAGAGGGCGTAGAAGATATGGTATGGGTATATGGTTGTTCGTTACTTAACTTTCGTTTTTTTGATTTTTTCGCGGTCTGAAAACCTGTAGAGGACGAAGAAGATATGGTATGGCTATATGATTGTTCGTTACTTAACTTTCGTTTTATCGATTTTTTTGCTCTCTGAAACCCTAAAGAGGACGAAGAAGATATAGTATGACTATATGATGTTTCGGTTTCCATTTTAATATTATTTAACTTTGGTTTTTGTATTATTTTAGAACTTGAAGAGGATAAACAAGGTGCAGTAGAATTCGCCAGTGATTTCTTTTTTAGATTTACATTTGTTTGATTTGATTTCTGAAATTTTTCGTTGCCTGAAATGTTAGAAGAAGATACAGTAGGTTTTCTAAATGATTCTTTTTCCATTTTGTTATTAGTCATAACATCTGAATCAAGACATTTTTTCATATGTTCCGTTTTGATTGAATCTTTCCTAAAAATTATTTGAATTATAATTTATTTGAAATACATATATTTTATTATTAAAATAAAACGCCAAGGATGGCATTGATGCTTTCTGACAACAATAATTTTTATTTTTGCCATCATTGATGTCTTTATTTACAACTAAATAAAATTGAACTTTTACAATCGCGTTTATTAAATTTCAGTTAAAATTATAGTTCCTAAAAATTATTTTTACATTACTTTTTATTACTAATATCTTATATTTTATTGTGTAAATTATTCTTACAATAATTTTTTCTCAATTAGTAAATATTGTATTATAAATGAGTATGCAGTTATAATGAGTTATTTTAAATAGTGAATAATTTTGTTTTTCTTACAAAGCTTAATATAGATTGGCGTTGATCTTGAAATATACAATATTATTGGGTAGAATTAGAAAGAATTTTATAAGAATTATACAAATCACTTGTAGTGACATCAAAATAATTAATATCTTAATATCAAAGTTATTAATTATTACTAGGCACATAGGAATATAAAATAAAATTATACATTTTGTGGTATGTTAAACAAGGATAGAAATACCTAAAGTATTCGCTATCTCTTTTAACATTTTCACTCGAGCAACACTGCATGATGAGTGTTCCAGTTATCATATAATTCAATGTGCACAACTAATAGTATTTTAAAAGGTTATATATTAAGGTTATTTAGTATTCAGTATTTAATTACATCAATGAAAATCTCAGAGAATATTCTTAAATCAAAATTCTTATAAATTAGGTGTACTCTTGTCATATTAACAAAAATTTGTTGATATTTTGTAAAATGATAATAACTATAATAATAACTGTTTAAGGTTAGTGCCTAACCTAAATATAAATTTTCTTATATTTTTAAAAGTCGTCAAATTTAAAATATTTAAACTTAATTATACATATTTTAATTTTTTTAAAATACTCTTTCATATATTATGAGTTTTAACTTTGAGTATGATTATTGAGGACAATTATTCTAATTATTTGAGTTGTTTCAAATAAAAAGTAAATTTAAATAATGAAGCTAACTTTTAATACTTAAAAACTTCATTATTAACTATTTGAGAACTTTAAAAAAATATATCTCTCTCTAAAAATTTAAAACAGAAAAACACTTTGTAATCAGTTAAGAAATGACAACTATACTTGGTAAAAATAGTTTAGGCGCTTTATTTAGTAAACTAATAAACTAGCATTACTAAATGGTATAAAAAATATATATAAATTCAAAAATTTAAGTACTTACGTTGTCATAACATGAATGTCTTCTTCTGTTAAACGTTTGACAAAAACATAAGGTGTACACATTAAAAGTTGCTCAATAATTTTTAGAGTTTTCTGATGATTATTAGGATTCATTGTTCTGAAAAATAAAAATTTTATAATTTTAAATGTATCATACATTTTCAATTACAATTTGAATAAGCAGTGCAATAATAATCATTTTTATTACATATTTTTGTAAATTTATAATGTATAACTACACTTTTAGTGAAGAATGTGACAAATATAAGTGTATGCCGTATGGTAAGGGACGCATAATTGTACCTTGTCAATAAGTATCAGATCCAGAGATATAAATTCAGCTGATAAATTATGTGACTTAAATTTTAAAAGAAAACAAAGAAAATTGCTATAATATAAGTCCTTATGAAATAATCCAATTTTTTATAATTTAATTTATAAGTTATAACTCACGTATATTTTAAGTCGATAAAGATATTGCAATCACTTAATATTTTTAAATCTCAGAGAATAAGTAGTTCTCTATTGTTTTAAAAATTATATAAGAAATAAATATAGACGTTTTTGCTAACCTATATTTATAAATTTTTACTTATCATTAGCACACACTTCTAGCATGATTATAGCAATATTATTCAGTTTGTGTATAATGTATAATGTTAAACTGTTATCTATAAAATGTTATTGAAGAAATTATTTTTAGTATTAACTTTTTTACCTAACTCAATTGAGTCTAATTATCAATTGGGCTTCAGTTTATTTTGTAAAATACAACTAAAAGGACTAAATAATGTCAATTTAAAACTTATTATTGAAATATAAAAATAGATTTAGTAACTCCTATACATAAAGGAGGCAATAAATTAAATCAGTAGTTCTCAACCTTTTTTTATTCATGCTACTTTTAACTACTAGAATCAAACACTGCATCACCTTAATGTAAAAATATTAAACAATCTTAGCTGTATATTTAAAAATTAAAATTTTTTTTTCTTTTTCTCATTGATTTTTCATGACACCTCTAAGCTGGATCCAAGTCACCCAGGCTAAGAACTACTGAATTAGATATTTCAAATTATAGACCAATATCTTTAAAAAAAATACCCTGAAGCAAATACAGGTCTTCCAACATCACAATATAGTTTTAGAGATACCATTGGGACAGAAGATGCATTAACATAAATTTCTAGTAATATATATTTAAACATGAAAAAAATTAAGTATCTTTAAAGACATAAGTTAAGCGTTCAATAGTATCTCTCATAGTTAATAATTAAATATTCTCAAATCAATAGGTATAGTTTACAAGTCATTTAATCTATTTATATTATATTTATAACATAGAATATAAATTAAAATCACAAATACTCTAAGTAATGGACTAGAAATTTAAAATAGTATTTTACAAGACACAGGTTTACCTTCCATTCTGTATATTATACATATAACTTATACTAGGTAACATATAAACACAAGGCTAATTATTATATTATACAAACAATACAGTTTTAATTATACTAAAAAGTAGTTGGGAAAGAGCTATTCAAAGATCTGAGTCAGACATATACAAAATAAATTAATGGTTTAAAACTTAACCAAATATAAATACATAAAAATCAATAAAGAATTGAAGTCTAAATTATGATAACATATGTGAGGTGATTAAAAAAATAGTTTCAAATATCTAAGAAACAGTGCTTGATTTGGAAAAAACAAGAAAGGGAACTTAGCAGGTATTGGATTAACGATCGTTCCATACAAAATTTATATTTACTGTCACATTACCGTGGGAGGGTTTTCATTATAGTAAATGTTGCATTCCCAGTGTTCTGTTTTAAATAGAAGGGATACGCTAAAAAAACTTATAAAAAGAAGGGAGACTCCCTTACTTCTATCACTGTTATTAGATTTGAATTGAGATAATTTTTTAAAGTTTATTGTTTGTATACTTTGTACAAAAAATATTTTCTATAACAATGCTATTTTTAAAATATTTAGTCCTCAAATTTATATCTTATTTAAGCTGTTATATTAATTTAATTAAGTTAAAAAACCTTATGTGAAATAACCTATTTACTAAAAAATCATCAAGCCAGTGATATTGAATGAATTAAAGAACCTTTTGTTGATTCTGGAGTAGAAATAACAATAGCAATGATTGTTAGTAGAGGAGTTAATTCAAAACAACTATCTACTCTAAGTAATATCAATTTTTGGAATAGGTACTTTAATTAATAATTTCTTTATTACGGAATAAATTTCAATAACAATAATAACAATATAATAATAATCTATAAGTTGTAAATAGTTTAGAAAGTAATATTTAAATAACAATAATAATAAGAAAAAGAAAAAGCTTATCGATAGTAGGTACTCAAAGAAACAAATCAAAATGTAATACAGTATTACCTGCAGACATGAGTTTATTATTATTATTATTATTATTTATTAAACACCAAAACGGCCAATTCTACATAGGTTAACGAATATGGTATAGGAATAATAAGCTAGCACACACAAATTATTAAATACAGAAATAATTTAAATAGCAATAATTCATTGTATACATATTAATATATTATAATATAGTTAAATAGTATTTTAATAAAAGTAAAGTAGAAGCAACGGTCTAAAAACTGTCGGTTGTTAGCAGCTCTGAGCATGCGATGTAGAGTATGATTGTGCCCATAAGAGGTCAGGTTTATAGTTTTTTAAATTGAAATAAGGCATAAAAAACATTACTAGTTTATAATGCTAAATGTTGTAATTACAATATCCTTAACAAATGTAGAAAGAACATTTTCTAAAAAAATTGTTTAGTAGTGTCTACTACTATAATAGTAATCCTCAGGGACATACGCAGAAAAAAATTTTGGGGAGTGTTTTTGAAAATAAGTTATTGAAAAATATAACATTTTTTTTCAAATTCTTTTGTACCCATCACATTAATATACAATAAATATTATTTTATTTTATTTATAAATCCTGTTTAAGTATTTTTATTTTATTCAAATTATATTAATTATTTTAATTTGTTAGCATAAAATGTATATTATAAAAACCAAATACTTCGGGGGGTGTTTGAACACCCAAAACACCCCCTTGTGTCCCTGGTAGTCCTATTTATTGTTAGGTATAATTCTGTCACTGATACACTGTATTTTTTTTTTTTTGAGTACCTACTAGAGAAACTTTCATATTCTCTATAAAAATAAAATTGTCTAAGAAATATACTTATTAGTAACTTTAGATACTTTAGAGAGCTTACCAGATTATAAATTCTACAACAAAGATAAAAATTGGTGATCCTTTTTTTATATCCAAGACTGAATACAATATCCAATGGTTGGCTTTATATTATACACTTTTACACAGTCTGCTAAAAAACAGAAATAGATTATAAATGCTGTGCGTAATTTATTAAAATGCTACAACAAGTATTAATTGTTATTAGTGCCTGTATAAATAGAATTATTACCTACATAACTTTACATAATCTACTATGTGGTACCTATATAAATATCTACTATACATACGTAAGTGAGAAGAATGTATCCGCTAACCCGATCAGCTACTGTTTGGTACGGATGAAATAAAATACAGTTGACTGAAAAATAAAATCGAACGAAAGACAATTAATAATTAACGAGAAAAGAATTTGTAATCGTATACAAACATGGTCGGGAACGGCCAAGTAACGAAAAGGAAGCCTGATAAGAAATCGATTGAATTATCGATTGAAAATATCGTAATACCTACCTAATAGCATTGATTATGAAATACTATAGATTGCTCACTGTAGATGAATTCTGTAAATCGATAAGGATTTAACAGATTTTAACGATTCGATAAATGTCGTGTAACGCTGTAGAGCGGCCCTGACTTTGTATATTATTAAATTGTTGTACCTACTTATACCCATATAAAAAAATCGTTGTCGATATAATAGGGTCTGACTAGTCCAAGTAGGTATGATATTGTTAGTCTGCGCAGTTGACGTTACAATCAGTGGCGTATTTACAAGGGGATATGGGGGGATAGATTCCTCGCCATTGGTCTTGTTTTTTACTAGTAAGATTAATAATATCGTACGTATATCACAGCATTACAGAGTAAAATTATTGAAAACGCTACATTTTATTATAAATATAATATTGAATATTGATTTATTAAGAATTTGGAAATATTATGGTTGATGCCCGCATAGTCTATACACGACTTACTGCTAAATATTGAAAATAATTCGTATCGTAAATTGTAAAATGCGTCAATCGCCATTATTAGGGCTGGGATTTTGATAATCATATTGTAGGGCAAATAGTAAAGGCATGTACATATAAATAGGCATTCTAAACAATAAATTCCAATAATCCAATAGTACCTATACAAAATGATAATCAAACTCAAGCACTAAAATGTGAGTTATTACTTATTATATTTATACTTATTAAGGGTGATACGGGACCTATGGGACATACTGTATAACCACTATAACCCAAGCGATATAAGGCTATAATAGTAAAGCGAGCAACGGGTTAATCATCATATTATTATACTACAAATTACTGCTTAATACAATAAGTGTCTGTACACAACAATGCAGTACACCAAAAGCTCTGACACACCTCGCATTTTAACTTATGTTATTATGAAATATGATTTATAATTAATAAAGCTCAATATTATTACCTCCAGGCACGGCGCCAAGGGGGGGGGGGGCGAGGGGGGGCAATCGCCCACCCAGTATAAGTTATCGCCCTGCTCTCGCCCCCCCCCCCCCAGATATTTTAACTCCTATTAACTGGTGTGTGACCGTGGAGCATTAGACAAAGCTATAAGTTCCCCAACTGTTATAATATAAATTATACTAACAGATATAGCAATGCTTTCAATTGAAAAAAACATTTCCAAAAACTTAGATATGGAAAAGGTTGTGGACAAGTTTGCTGCTGCTCATCACAATAGAAAAAAAATGCTTATTTAAATTATTTTCTTATTTAAATCTTACTTTGAATTTATTGTATTTTTATTTTTAAATATTATTATTATGTATCTATTAAATTTATCTTATAATATGTAGAAATGCACTTATACAATTAAAAATGTTTTCATATTTAAATTTTTCTAATTATTATTACCTATAGATTAAATTATGTCTAATGCTGAAATGCAACTATACTGTTAAAATGTTTTTATATTTAAAGTTTAGGTCCTTCAATTGTATTTTTTATTTTTTCAAATATTACTATTATGTAATAAATTTATGTTATATGTAGAAATGCACTTATACAGTATTACAGTGTTCACTGATACATAAATCATTACCAAACATTTTTTTTATTGTTATTGAAATAAATTAAATTATTGAACTTGCCCCTTCAAAAAATTTACTTGCCTTTTACCGCCCCCCCCCCCTAGAAAAAAAATTCTGGCGCCGTGCCTGATTACCTCTACGGCTCTACCTACACAATTTAGTTACAATAATTATTAAGTCCACAATAGAACAAAAAATAGCAAGATACGTATAAAATAATATTAATGAATAATAACTTCATTTTCCTTTCCATTTTTACACAGGTAGTCTTAGGGCTGTATGTAATATCATTGCAACGACCTACGGGTATGTTAAAAATATTGTTATATTTATGTAAATGTTTGTCATATTAATTTAATGGGTCGTATATTATTATTTTTGTTAGATAGTATAATTATTGTGGCATTAAAACTTAGGCTATAGTTAAAACTTAGCTTTTTTTTTTATAAATTCATATTTGTTAATTTGGTTTTCTGTTTATTATGTCTTAATATTTCTAATGTATAGTCTATTATACAAACTATTGTGTAATTATTTGAGTACTTCTAAGTTTTTTTTTATAGATATCAATAATAACCTTAAAATGAAATATTACTTATTAGTATTCAACCAAGGCCATAGTAAACGTACGATAATCGTTTTATGGTAAGATCCCATTTGTTAGGACGCACAAAAAATGTATATTGGTTAATCCACTAGGTAAAATACAGTACACGATTGTCGGTATTCACGGGGCGGGAAAGAATAATAATTACGTATAGGTACGTCCGTATTAATCATAACGATAAACATGAGAATAGATAGTTTATTATTTTATTCAATCTTTACCGACAAACTAAAGCGACAATATTAATACTTTAGATAATTGAGGTGTAAAATTCTGTGTCATTTAAAAAATTAATTAATAAATGTTTATAGCCAATACAACTTATAGGTAATAACCTAGTGCATTTTCTCTTTTAATATTTAGTCTAGCTTTGTGTATTCCTAATAAAAGTTGACATCCAGCAATTTCTTTCATTTTTTTTTCACGTAGCAACTGATCATTAATTATTTCCATTTTAGCTAATTCATTTTTTAATTTGATAATTTCTTCACAGCAATTCACGTCACCGTTTTGAGTCTGAGAATTCTTATTGAGGTATAAAAATATCAACATTGAATTTAATAATCACATAATTTTCTTACCTCAAATATCGATTGGATTTTGGGTTTATTTACCGTTAAATTGTCTCCTGAGTTGTTAACATCAGTTTGTATCTAAAATAGATTTTAGAAATATTGAAAACTCACAATTAATTTAATATAAACTATAGATATTATTTATCTATAAGCTATATAAATCTTCTCAAGTATAAAATGTTTAGATTCATAAAGTAAACACTACACAGCACATAGTATTAAGTATAAATAAATTTATGAGGATATAGGTATAGAATCATAGGATTCATATAAATATCTTATTTATTATTGTACGATATTTTAAATATTAACAAGTATGCTCTTTGAATAAATGCTTTATTTATATACATACCATACGTAATATAGGTATGCAGGTATGCTGCTTAAGGAAAATTCTCGAGATGCAAAAAAATGTATATTTTTAATTAAATTTATAATTAACACTCGATTTTCTTACCGGGTCAATTGGTCGGTTTTCGCATTTATTTATCGTCGGAACATCTTCAGAATTATAATCAGTTTGTGACTAAAATACAATTTTGGAATAATTAAAACTTGCTATTTTTGTTAATACATTATAAATTATAGGTACATATTAAACTTTTAAATAAATTAAAGCCTTAAAATTATAAATTCATCAGGTTTAATTTATAAGATGATAAAATAAGTAGGTAAACAGTAAAAAATGTATTTTTAATTATTATTTGTTATAGTTAATTGTTTCAACTAACTATTAACATATACCTATAAACGTTGTAATATACTTAATTTAATTATGATACATGCTGTTTTAGAGCGATTAAAGAGATACAAAAAAATATATATTGGGATTTAATTTATATAAAGTCACATTCGCACGACTAGTGTATTTACCAAATACGATAATAATTGTACATTTGACTAGGGGCTATGATATATGATGTTCAAACGGTTGGCGTACTTGACAAGACGTATTACAAGCATATTGGCCGTTCCTTTGACTTGTGTCACACTTACTGACAATCCTCGGGAACAACACGTCAACACCAGTGACAAATAATTTTACAAGTATGACGATCCAACGGTATAACCAGTAAAATCACCAACACCAAATATTGGCTAAGTACACCAGTCGTAGGAATGTGGCTTATTAATGTTAATACACGTTTTTTTACCTTGCAAATCGGTTGATTTTCGCATTTATTTACCGGACAATCTCCTTTTGGACTTGAATCAGTTTTTGACTAAAACACAATTGTGAAATATTTAAAACTTACAACTTATGTTAATATGATATAGTATTATACATGTTAATATTTAAATTGTTTCAAAACTTAAAAATTATTAATTCATTATACAGTAAAAGTATAATGAAGTACCTATATAAGAATATAAATTATAAGATATTACAATATAAACGGTAAACAATGCCTTTTTATTATTATTTACTATTGTTAATTGTTTTAACTAACTATTAACATGTATAAACTTTGAAAAATGCTTCATTTAAATATACATGCTAGTTATTTTAGATCTTTTAGGGCAATAAAAGAAATCTGAAATACACAAAAATATATGTTGGGGTTTTAATTTTATAGTATTATTATATAGGTACACGATTTTCTTACCTCGCAGATCGGTCGCTTATCACATTTATTTACCGGACAATCTCCTATTGAATTAGAATCAGTTTGTGACTAAAATACAATTTTTAAATATTTATGTTAATATATTGGTATTTAACACATTTATATTTTAAAACATAAAAGTATAAGATTCAATGGATAAATATTAAATATATATTAAACGTATATAATATAATAAAATTTATAAGATGATAAAATAAATGATTTATATTGTTATCTTAATTTTTTGTTATTATTTATTTCTGTAAATCGTTTACGAGTACTTTTTCACATTAAAATAATGTTATTTTTTTATACATTTACCTACCTACATACTGCTTTTAAAGCAATTATTATGATTTAACTGAATATTTTAAATTCAATCATCCTCAGTGATAGTGTGATACCTATGTTAGGTTCAAAGTTCAATAACTATCCACTTAAAGAATATGTAATACATAATAACTAATAAATAATAATTTTAAATGTATACCCAATTAATTTGACTTACACAAGTACAAGAATCAATTGGTTTATCTTGGACTGTTTTTTGATATGAACCGAACGAAATAAATCCAAACATTTTTTTTAAAGATGAGTAAATATATTCTAAGTAATTTGTTGCTTTGTCTTGATCTGGCGAATCGACATCCAACAACTAAAGCAAAACTCAAAAAACTATTAAGCTGTTTAAAAGTTGATATTTATTAATAATTATTTAATAACATTGTAGTTAGGTAGGTCATCTTAAAATAAATTCACTAGTACCTATGTTAAAATCGACAATTTACAGCATTACAGCAACGACATATTTCAAATTTGTTTTGGGGGGTATTAACTTAACTTTTGAAATTTATACAAACACTGAATGTGTTTAGGATCAACACGATTTAAACATAACATACACTGTACATAGGTATTTAGATATACTCTTGACAAATCCTGTCTCCTGATCATGTAAAATTGCTTGAAAATGGGAAATAAATAGAAAACTCAATGTTCATAGGAATTATCTGATTTTATAATAATATTACCTAGGTATCTTGTGGTGTTATGAGCTCTAACGGTTAGGTAACTATGTACTAAAAAAATAAATATAGAAATTATTAATAATGTGTATTACTAATATATAAAAAAATAAATGGTTTATTATATTATAGGTCTTTAAGCTATCTGAAAAAAAAATTATAAGCACTAATTATTATATTTTATTTCTTTTCCCTCACCAGGAGATTTGAAATTAATTGTATCCACTTTTAAACTTACATTTTAGTTTGAATAGAAACATACAATGTATGTTACTGATAGAATCACAATTATTGCAAAAAAAAATTGTTAATATTAATATTTTTAATACCAAAATTAAAACATCGTAACTAATGACTGACTAAATGTCCATATAAGCAGGTTAAATAAGTTTTTTTATATGTATTATTTTTTTGATGATTTATATTCTACCTAAGTATAATGCAACTACTGAATCTCCTGTTAAGCAAATTAACCTAAAATTATGCATTGTTAAAATAATTTGCAAAAACAAAATAAATCAAAATAATATTGGAAAAGCTTTACTTCACCTTGAAAATTTCATCATCATCCATGTACATTTTAAGACAGTTTACTAATCCGTTTATAATGTTGCACTGGTTGTTTAATAATGATTCGTCAATTGTGTTGTCCTAATAATATCATAATAAAACAGTTAAATATTAAAAAAGTTACCTATTTCCTAACAAAAGAAAATTTATTCAACCTATTAATTATACATTTAACATTACAGTGTATATTTTGTGGGAGACTCGGAATATTTATTAGAGCTGAAAAAACACAAAATTGCTTCATTGTATAAAAATGTAATATAAAAAAATTGAAATATTATCTGACCATATCTTATTCCAATAGTATAAGTGTAGGTAATAAAGTATATAATAAATAATAATTAAATGTTTATTTAACAAATATTAGTATATAAGAATCAACTCACACATTCGATGAGTGGTTGCATGTTATTAGTGTAACATGATCCATTCGAAATCGAGTCCAACAGCTGAAAAATAATAGAGAATATAATTTTAAAAGATATGAGAATATGAGAATTTTTCTGTAATTTATAAAAAAATTAAATAAAACGATCATATTTTTTTTTATCATATCCTAACTAAAACTTGAAATAATAAATAGTTTTATTTGAATATATATAAAAAAAGCAATAATTGTTTATAATTATTAGGTTTTAAGTTATGTAATATAGACTAGATATTTTTACCTTTTTTATCCCTAAAACTAAACTTATAGGTATGTAAAATTTTAAACCTGAAATATAATGCAAACTATAGAAATTTGACTTCTTCTTACATAGGTTAGGTTAGGATAGATTTGGTTATATTTTTAAGTTTCATTAAGTCTATTGCGTCCTTGTTTACGCCTATATTAGAATATGATAAGGATGTATAGAATCCTTTAAATGCTGCTGCTAAAAAAATAATATGTGATTAAACGTTTTCAATTGAAGTTTTTTCAATCTATTGTATCCTAAAAATATTATCACTAATTCACTTATCTCATTCATAAATATATTTACGTCCTATTCTAAACAATACTTTATTTCAAATGTTCTCACCAATTAAGTCGATTGTTTTTTGTCTTCTTAATAATAGTAATTAAGAACCCCGTACTCATCAACTTGTAACAGTTTTACACACACGTTATATCATATGCTTTTTATAATCCCATTAGATTAGGTTGGGTTGAACTAATATTATAATTTAAATTCTCCTAAGATTTGTATCATATGAATTGCCAATGTGAAAAGCCCTATTTTATATTTTAAATAGCCTGATTTTTAAAGAGAAATTTTTCATAAAATATTTAATAGTTTAAATTAAAAATATTTCTTGTAAAAAAATTGAAATTAACATGGGCTTAGGTAACAGGAAAAAAATCTATATTTGTACAAATTTTCATGTACAAATTAAAAACTAATGATTTGCAAAAACGAATTTTTTCATCATTATTTTTAAAACAATAAAAATAGGTATCCAAAAAAATAAATAAATATTTTGATAAATTCTAAACTAGTATTATACTATAAAGTAAAATTGTTTGTACTAAATTAAACTTCCTAAAGCATAAATAACTTTATTTAATCTTACTTGATCCAATTGAGTATCGCTAGTAAAAGTTTTCACACGTTTTTTTAATCTTTCGATAATTTTTTCTAAATCTCTGTCTAATGACTTTTGCATACATTTTTTGAATGGTAAGAATACACTTTTCGATTTTTTTACCTAAGTAAAATACATCTCAATTTTACTGCGTAAGGATTATCAACAATCGCTATGAGCACAAGAATTTACTATATTATAGTAAAAAATCTAATAATTAAACATTGAAAAATACATTTTCAAATATTTTAAACTGTAATAATGATAAAAAGTCACTGTTTACCTGACCAGAATATTCATAAAATGCTTCTCTTATGTCATTGAGATTAGTTGCCCAATGTCGATCATCTATAAAATCATTTTCAAAGATATTTTTTTCGGAACATACCTAAATATATAAAAATTAATTATGAGATAATATTATGATAAAAAAAAAATTTAATTTCTTCGAAAATGTGATAAACTAAACAATTTATTTTATTTTGTGTCGAACACGGAAATATACAAATAGGGTTGAGTAGAAAAATGGCAAGTATGATATTTGTCATAAATGAAACAAACACATTTTATATTATGAGTGAAATTATTCAGTAAAAATGTTACTTGATGTGTTTGGCAATCGTAAAATGCTTTCATAGCTTTAATCGGATTTGCTGACCAAAGCTGATGCTCCTTACATTGAATTATAGTCATTATGGTTTCAATATTTTCTAAGTAGACAAACTTAAACTATTTAAATTTGAAATGAAATTACTGATTTAGAATACAAAATGTCGGTACAATTTAGTATATTAGGTATAATTCTTATATTTCTATTATTTATTATATTTTGTAACCTAGAGAAACTGAAATATATAAATTAAAAAAAGGCAAACAATTTATTGATTATTACCAAGAAAAAATTGTAACTAACTGACTTTTATTTATAACTTTATACTAGAAAAATATTTTGAAAGTAGCGTATCGCTACAACACGACATACGTCTTATTATATAATAAGATAATATACCTACTAATAAATATTACTTAAATTAATGCAGGTATTTACTATTTATGTAATACTTGTAAAAACAAAAAGGACATTATTGAAAAACGAGAATATTTATAGTTAACAGACAAAATAAATTTTGCATGTTTTTTTGTTGTGCTTAACTAGCGTAATTAGGGAATACTGTGTAGAAACTTAAAATGTTTTATTAAATATTTATAATAGCATTTTCTATAGGTACATACATGATATAAATAAATAATGTTTGAAATGTTTCACTTTTCTTACATTTTATTTTTAATTTAGGTATGATAAAATACTTGTTAGTTGTTTGAAATTCAGAAAGCATGAAAATTGAACACAACGTTTTTCAAAAATTATTCTTACAAAAATACATTCGATTTTTACACCTCGTTGCACTCATTCCATTTATAAGTATACAAATATATATTTTAAAATGCATACCTAGATAAACAGATTTTTTATAGATATTTTAAAATATAATTTTGGAAAAATTATAAGATTTTATCATCTATCGTTATATTTTTATTGCCTATATTATAATATAAGCACCAATAAATATTTTATTAATATGTGGTCATGTGTAACGAATGGCGAAATATAAGTTCAATTGCAATATTTTGTATTTTAAAATGATAAAAATATTATTTTAAGCGTTTATAATAATAATAATAGTGTATTCTCTTGTTCATGTTGATTAATTATTAATATTAAACCTATTTCTTATTATTTGTTTCAGCTAATAATTGTTAAACTTTCAGTTGGATTAGGCTAAGTAAATTTTTCTTATAACAAAACCCGCATGTATACATATATTTATGTATACGCACATATAAGTAGGTACACATATACCTATACGCGAAAAAGTTTAGAGTTATAGAATGTACTTATACCCATGGGACTAAACTGTTGTTACCCATTTTATACATTTATATGGTCTTTATTTGTAGGTAGGTAATATATTTTACTTCTTTCAATTTATTGCTGGAAAATACAGAATACCTAATAATATACTTTATATATTAAGGTATATTACTATCACCCAAATCATTTTTTTTTTTTTTTTTTTTATTGAAGAAAAACAGGAATATTTACACTTTTATTATATTTAACCTACTATTAGGTATAAACTCTACTAGTTTTTATTTATAAATAATTTTAATAATTTTCATTTTTAGTGATAAATATATTGATTTTACAATGATGTGTGTTTTGTGTGTGTGTGTGTACTGCATAACTTGTCGAAATAATGATTAAATTTCAAACTTCGGAGGCAGTTTCCGTTGCAAAAGTGAATATCCTTGGTGCATATAATAGAGGTCAAAAGTAAGAATTTTCCAACAGTTTTAAAAGAAAATCGAGAAAAACAAAAAAAAAGTGTCGGAAAAACGGGAATTTTTACGCAAAACCAGTTTTCTACCAAATTGATTTTTTTATATATGGTTGTAACTCAATATTTTGACTTTTTTGAGCTATTTATAGACAACTGAAATTTTCGATTTTTCTGAGAATTTTTTTTTGTAGTGTAATAAATTTTGGATATCGAAAAAAACTTGAAAATTTAATAGAAAATTCCTTAGGAGTTGTTCATATTTCAGTTAAAAATAATCAAAAATTGTTAGTCGCAATTTTTTTTTAAAAAACGTTTATAGTTCAAATTTTTACGATGTATGTTAAAATTACGAAAATTTGCAAGTAGGTAATTTTGTAGTTGAAAAATCATTAAAATTGTTTGTGTTTATATCTAAGGTTAAAAAATTCAACACTAAGTTTTCCATAAGTTTTCCTTCTAGTAGATAGTAGTTATAGAGAAAACTCGAAGCATCATTATTCATTATAGGAAAAATTTTAAGTATGTTTGAATTTTAAATTTTTATGAAATTGCGTAATGATAACGATTTATCCTCAAATGATTTTAAATATTTGTTTATTTGTTTTATTCATAAAGTTTAAGTCGTAGATACTTGAAAATGTCACCAGTTATTTAGGTTGGCATTTTCTTTACATAATTTAATTATATTTCATTTATTTTAATGCTATTTATAGGCATTTGAAATATTCGTTTTCGTTTAGTTTTTTTTTTATATAAATATCGATAAAAAATTGTTGGCTGAGTGAAAATACTTGAAAATTTAATACAAAGTTCCTCATAAGTTAGTCTTATAGCGATTCAAAAATTATAAGAATACATAAGCACAATTTTTTTTTTTTATTAGCATTTAAATCCAATTATTGATAAAAATGCGTCAAAATCATGAATATTTGCAAATTATTTTGTAAGTATAATTCATAAAAATGTTTGTATAAGTAGCTAAGAGTTGACAATTTAATACAAGATTTTCCATAAGTTTAAATATAAAAATATTTATAAAAGAACTTAAATTTTAGTGTATTCAGGCCATTAAATCATAAGTATCTTTTTCACCAACCACTGGAAATTATATCCTAGGCTGACAAATCATCTCCGTTCAGAATCCTCTTTTGTATACAATGATACCTATCATTGAATTGAAATTTAAGTAATACATCAATTATAGTGACCTGCTATACAGTAGAGCATTACTCACTTAACCACTCTTTTTTTTCTTTCTATGAATGGCGATAAATATTTATGTTGTGGCAGTGGCAGGAATAACTAGCAAAATCACCCTGTCAAAATGTGAATTGCACCCATGCTGTTTGGGCGGTTCCTATAAAAAATCCATTCTATATCATCTATATATTCTATATAAAATCTATATCCATGGTGGAGTATATCTAGGTCCGTCTTTAGACCACCCTAGTCAGAACCATCAACTGTTCAACCAAGCAGTACACACTTTTGTCATGACCAAACATCTTGATGTCTATAATTAACGGGTTCTTAATAATATTAATTGATTTCAAACCATCCAATAACTACATATCAATCTTTTACTATTAAAAATTATATAATTTAACTATCATCATCTATTTGTTGTATAATATCTTCCAACTATATTGACAATATAGCTACATTGTATTTTTTGACTATTTGACATAGGTAAGTAATTTGATAAACAACTATTTAATGAGGACTGTTGGTATGTACATAAATGTCGGTAACTTATGATTATGTAACTACCAATAATTAAATGGTATGAAAATCAAACGCTTAATTAAGCACTTTTAAAACTTTTAAAATTAATTCAATCTAAATCATAGATTAAATAACACCAGAGTTGAAAAGTATTTTATCAATACATCGATTCATCGATTGAAATTTAGCAAAAATTATAAAAAAAATCAAAATTAAGTTTATACTATTTTAATAGCAATTAAATACATTTATACAAAAGAACTAACTATATTTATAATCTACTATTTTAACTAATTAAAAACTTAAATAAATTATTATTTAAAAATATTTTGATAGTAATAGTAACGTACTGATTATTTTTAATTGGTTATAGTAGTAATGAAAGAATAAGACACGTAAGAACTCAATAAAATACGTAAATATTAATTTAATTTACAAAAATATTTATAAAAATGTATAAAAAATTTAATTAATCTTAACATTAAAACATAAACATATTCTATTAAATCAATAATTAATTTGAGATATTCACAATATTATTTAAAAACTCATTACATTCGTGTTTATATATTTTTAGATTTAAAGCTTGTATACAACAATTTTGTCTTTTAACAGAAAAATGTGCATAATATGTTTAACAAATTTTATTGTTAAATTAATTAATATTATCTAATAGATGAGTCTATTGGACAGTACATCCATTCTGTTGATTCTATGAAATCAATTTCTTTTTCTAGTTCTTTAAGTCTTTTTGCGTGTTCTTCAACGTTTATAAGGTCGATTCCAATTTCATTCATCTAAAAAACATACAATTATATTACCTATGGATTTAAATACCAAGTAAAATACAAGATTACTTAGAGTGTAAATTGGTCAAATAATATGTAAGTAATATGATACTTTTCTTTTAAATTTAATAATTTTGATTCGAAATAAAGTAATAAATTAAAATGAAATACAGATATTTTAAATATATTTTTTTGCTTTAATATTATTTGATCAATTCTGATAAAACTACAACAAATAAAAACCCACTAAAACAAAAATAAATCAAAAAAATGTTATAATGAAAAAAAAGTATTACAACTTATAAAGATTTGATCATATAAACAATAAATTTGATAATTATAATACACATACAATAACAGTAGGAAACGACATTAAAGATTAAAATATGAAATCAGTCCAGTTTTTTTTTATATCCTCACATTTCACATAACAGATATTTAATTTCAGATAATATTTGAAAAAAAATTAAAGATTTAAATTAACTTAATACATTATATATAAATATATTTACCTGGCCTTCAGTTTCACATGGTTGCTTTTATGAACCAAAAAAAAAAAAAAATAATAATAATAAATAAATGTTAATAACTATACAAATAACAAATAATTTTTCAATAGTCTGGCTTATGAAAAACAACAAATACTAACTATAAATAATTAAACCTTTAATTACTATTAAAACACATTAAAAAACACAATTATCAAGCAATATACAATTAAATAAACAATTTAATGTACAGTTTTTTTCATAAGCCATGCTATAATTATTTAAAACATTTATTAAAAAACATTTTTTACTGTTAAGTAAAAACAGTTGAGTTCAAGGTTGAGTTGGGTTGAGTCAAGTTTTTAAAAGTTACTCAAACATTTAATAAAATTAATATAATCTATTTATCCAATACATAAAAATTATAAAAAAACAACTTTCAAACTTTACTTCATGTTTATAAACAAGACAATTTTCTATAATTTATTTTAATGGTATAATTAAATGTTCTATATGATTTACTTTTAATACTTTTATTTAATCAAAGGAAGCTTATAGATCAATAACTGTTGATAGATTTTTAATAATTTAAATATTTTAAACAGTAAGTGTAGAACTTATGAATTGGGGGTGGCTTGGGAGCCGCATGTGCCTCTTGTCATTATTAGATGAGGCTCATGTCTTATTTATAAAATCAAAATTTACTTATTGTTATTATGAATTATAATCTTTTTTGTAAGCATTTATAAAAATTCATCGAATTATATGAAATATATTTATAAATATTTTGGCTCTTGGCATGAATGTATTTTTGTCCATATGGCTAGGTTAACATGTTCATGTTGGCCAGCCTTGGTACAGTTAAATACTACCTGAGAAATGATTGTAATAAGTTATGAATACCCAGTTTGAAATAGTTTGACTACAAAATATCATGTTTATAATAAACAAATAAAGATAAAATATTTTGTAATCATTCCTTTAAACATTAAATTAACACCAATAATTTGTTCATTCAATTTTAATAAAATGCGTACAACTCAACAAATGATCTCGTTGATAACTGTATAATGAGTGAACATTTTCAAGAATTATTCTTCCATTTGATAGATATATTAAATATTTCAAAGTTAAAATCTAATAATTGACTTATTTTAAAATAGCAGATAAATTTTCACCACAAATGCTGGTTAATGACAATACTTTGAAGTTTGAATAGTGGAAATATACAAGTGATTAATCTTAATTACTAATCCATAGGTAACATAATTATTCCTTTGACGGCAAAAGGACCAAATTACAAATATAAACAAAATAAAAATAATTTATAGAAGCAATGATTATAAATCAAATATTTATAATTTATGAAAATAGGAGTAAGAAGTTTTGCACTTTCTTAAGTTTTAGACAATTGGACTATATATATTTTTAATTATTTTTTAAAAATAATGTCAAATTTTGAAATTTAATATTTATTTATTTAAATACATTAAAATATATAAAAAATTATTATTTATTTAGATACTTTTATGGGTTTACATTTTTTTTTATTTTGAGTGGAAAAAGAAAAGTTATTTTAATTATTTTATAATAATTTATAAATATTATTTATAGGTACTTGAAACTTTGTATATACATTATCATATTTTAAAGACACAATGACATTTTTAAATGCAATATTTAGCATAAAATTAATTCAACCTACTGTATTACTAATAGCAAAATAAATAAATTAAATTAAAAATAATATTAGTATACTGAGTAATATAGACCAACATTCATCTACATTGTAAACTATTTTTATAATAGTAGTATTATTATAGTAGTTTTTATAGTATATGAAGAATTATCTTTGAATTAAAATTCAACATACATATTACAAGGACTAATTTCTCAATGACGAAGTTCACTCTTTTATTACTATACAGGAGAGTAGTTACCTGTTTTTCAATACCTTTTAGATTCTGAACGAAGTGATGAATGTATTGATTTTACAATGATGTGTGTTTTTTTTTTTGTGTCTGTGTACAGCATAACTAGTCGAAATAATGCTTCAATTTCAAACTTTGGGGGTGGTTTCCGATGGAAAAGTGAATATCCTTGGTGCATTATAGAGATCAAAAGTAAACATTTTCCAACAGTTTTCAAAAAAATCGAGAAAAACAAAAAAAAAGTGTCGGAAAAACGGGAATTTTTACGCAAAACCAGTTTTCGACTAAATCGAATTTTTTATATGGTTGTAATTCAAAAACTAATCAATGTAAACACTTGAAATTTTCACCAAATGTTCATGTTAGTGTTATCTATATACAGTTAAATTTTCGACTTTTTTGAGTAATTTTTAGACCGCTGAAATTTTCGATTTTTATAAAATTTTTTTTTGAAGTGTCGATAAAAAAATTTTGGATGACAAAGAAACTTGAAAATGTAATACAAGGTTCCTTACGAGTTTTTTTTATTGTAACTAAAAAAAACTAAAAATCGTTAGTCACAATTTTTTTTATAAGCGTTTATAGTTCAAATTTTTACGAAAACGCGAAAATTTGCAAGTAATTTTGAAGTTGAAAAATCATAAAAAGATTTTTCATAAGTTTAGCTTACAATTATTATAAAAGAACTTAAATTTTGGTGTATTCAAGCCATTAAAACATAAACCACCTTTTTCACCAACCACGACAAATCAGATCAAATCTTCATTCAGAATCGTTTTTCGTATACAATGATAACTATCATTAGATTCAAATTTAACACTCCTATAATATATTATAAAGGTAATCCACACGGCACCTAATGAACAGCAGAGCGATACCCACTTACCCGTTTTTTTATCTTGGGTATTATTCAATTTTTTTTCAGTTAAACAATGTTTAAGTAATCATCATGTATACTTCTTATAAACTTTTTAATGATATAAATTTATGATATGGCACTTAAGTTATTTTATTAATTAATAATTTATAATAACTATAAAATTTACTCAAACAATTTATTTTATAGAAAATTATTTTAATTTAATTTAATTTACCAGCTTTTTGTGAATTTAGAATCAAAATAATAAACAATTAGTAATGACACACAATTATACAAATACAGTTATCAATAGTAGTTTCTTATAATACTACGATTACATGATTAAATTACATAGCAAACTTGGGCAACAAGCCAGACAAAAAA
The DNA here is from genome assembly GCF_020184175.1 of Aphis gossypii. NCBI lineage: Eukaryota > Metazoa > Arthropoda > Insecta > Hemiptera > Aphididae > Aphis > Aphis gossypii. Next base: position 37,159,048 of record NC_065533.1, read on the forward strand.
GATCAAAGAAATAAATTATTTGTCATTTTGGATATTATCAGATAATATTATCAATTTTATACACGGGAAATCAAAAATGGTAAGCTGACATTTTTATCATTAAGGGAACTTGAACAATTCTAGTCTATGGTGTTAAAGATTCAAAAAATATTTTTGAAAAATGTTTATATTTAAAAAAAATTGGGAGTGTATGAGAGAAGTATTGTTCACTTTTAGGCGCAACTTAGTTCTATGGATAATAATGAATACATTTATCTATAATATTATATTTAATATTTTTATATCAATATAATCAACATTTAATTTAGTTAAATTACTTTTATTAATTGTGTATAATTATTATTATTTAATTACATGTTATAGCTACAGGATGATGTCTGAAATACTGTCATTTTTAAAAAGTCGTGGGTAAAATTAAGATATATGAGAAGGGGCAGTGTAGTAGCAGTCTTCTATTTGAATACCTGCACAGTGCAAAAAATACAACTTTGTATTCGAAAATTCTTTTTTTAGAGAAAGGAGTAATAGTGAGCACATTCTATACCTCCTAAGTGATAGGACATTGACAAATACTGAATAAGTTTTCAATGAAAAATAATATGAAAAAAAAAACTTAAGCCAAGCATTGACCATTACCCATAACATATACATAATGACATTCTCAAGTTTTTTGATGAAGAAGAATAGATAAACTGATTCCGTGTCAGCAACCAAATTATAGTTTATCCTCATTTACCAACACCACCACAATTACAATAAACAATGTACATAAAATCTTAATATTATTTTTCCTAAATCTCATATTAAAAGAAAACAAATTGATATTAATAAATGTAAGTATATTAAGTTTTCTCGGTTTTTGAGATATTATGCCATTAAGTACTTCTTTGGAATCAATAACCACATTTATGAAATGCTAACAATGTTAATCCCATTGAGACAGTTCTAAAAATAACTTTAAATTTGAGAAAATAATATGTAATCATTAAATGTATTCCTCAATAAATAAAAATGACATATTAGGAGTTTATAAATAATGAGCAAATATAGAATGCAAAATACAAACATTTATGATTGTTTATTAAAATTTACGATTCGTTCGGTATTTCATGACATATTTTTAATTTGGTAAAAACAATTTAAATGTCTTAGGTATTCAATATGCAGCAAGTTTTTAAATGGCAGATACTAAAAAAATATATATACATGGAAAAAGTAGAAAAAATATCATTTATCACTATATACATATTATTTTCAACTAATAGTAAGTGCATTGAAAATTTAAAAAAAATATTAAAAACGCCAATTATAAAAAATGTCATGAGATAATCTACCCCTCATATCCTCTAGTAAGACGCGAATATATTATATTCTATTTTAATTTTTATTATGAAATAAACAATAATTGCTCCTGTTCAAATAGTATTTAAAAAAGTCATACTCTGATATGTTTTATTAAATTAAACTAATACCTGAACTAATATGAGTATTGGTGATATTATGTTCTCTGTATTTTCTTGATTAGTCGTTGGTTTATCAAGAGACCAGCTCTCTCTAATCAACTCTTTTAAAATTGACTCTGTTTCAGAATTATCAGAACTCGATTTATCTCCATATGATGTATTGGATGATGCTGTAGAAGACCATGATGTATCATCCATGTTATCATCAATTATTGGTTCCAACTTGCAAATAACATCATTCGAATAGCTTGATTCGTCATCAATCATTTCAGATTCTTCATCAGAAGAAAGTTCTGATTCTTCAGTAGTTGTATAATCTAAATCTCGCAATGAACATGTGTTGTTAAATGTATATGGCATAATTTGTGATGTAGAAGCTGATGAAGTTGATGCCATTGATGTAGATGCTGTTGGGATGTCACTCATTGTTCTGGTCAATAAATTCTATAAAAAGAAGGTTTAGGTTAATCAGTTATTCATAATATTGATTTTAAAACATTCATTTTCAAAAAGCATATTGAAAACATCCTTTAATCCATTAAGTGCACCATTAATATATAAATTATTCAATAAATAATTTAAAATTTAAATAATTTAGTCCTGTGAATTTTTAAGAAATTGTTTATAAGATTAACATTATTTATAGTATAATATAATATATAAATTAATTAATGAATACTAAATTCAAATATTTTTATTTAATAATTTAATTAACATTTCTAATATATATGAAATGCATGTTGGTTACAGGATATTCAATTTCATAAAAAAAATGTAATTTATAAGTATTATTTAGAATTTTAAGGAATAATATTATAATATTACCCATTACATTTTATATGATTCTATAATAAAATGTGAGTTTATCTATACAAATACATATTTGTTATATTATATAAATTTGTTTTTTACATTTATTTTAGAAAATAATAATATATGGTTATGTAAAGGCTAAAATATAATAATATATATAGCTTGTAAAAAGCAGCCATACTTCAGTGACATTTTTATTATTAAATGCATCAATTTAATTCAATTTTTTAAATATACATTGTAATAATATACAGTCGAGCTTTGTTAACTCAAAAGTTCTAAATATCTCAAAATTTTTCTTCGGTCACTAGAATTTCTTATTTAAACAATGTAAAAATCAAAAAGATTTTAACACAATTATAGAAGTTCAAATTTTATTGAAATTGGTAATATTATAAAGGTTATTCTCTATGACTACATCTATGTACATTGTACAATTACTATACACAATAAAGTCATTTATGTTATTGTTACTGATTAATGGTTTATCTACCACTCATTAAAAACTAAACAAGTATAGAATTGAGGTAATTTATTGAAAAACAGCAGGAGGTTATTGATGATATTTTTTAGCATTTAATAACATTAAACGATTCTCAATTCATAATGCAATTAATGGAAAAATTGTTAAAAAAACATGAATATTTTTTTTAAATAATAAACTATAGTCATTGTAAATTAATAACTATGCAGTGGCGAATTCTCCAGGCATGCTCAGCATGCGCCGCATGCTTAGAAATAAAAACGTTATTAATCAAAATACAAAAATTATTTTAAAATCAATAATTTATTACGTATTTTAAAAAATATATAATATGTTACGTTAATTCATTTATTTCTGTTATACTTAGGTATCTGTGTTGTATCTTTATTCTAACATTTAATGACAGAGTATGGGATAGATGTGTGCGCAAGCTATACGATCCTTGTTATCGCTGTAAAAAAAACAGTTACTCTGAGACCCCCTCTACTAGCAGCCGCATATTAATCACCCAGGGCATGTTCATTCTGTTGCGCTTTGTTAAAGTAATTTATAAAATTTCAGTTAAAAGAGTTAGTCCAGTCTCAATTACAATTATTAAAGTATTATTTAAGAAGTGCAATTGTGAATAATATATATTAAATTAAAGTCTTATTTATAAATTAATACAAATTTGTGTATTATTTATTAATTATGAATTAAATAGAACTATAATACATTATAATAAATGAGCATGCCCATACATCAGAGTCAGCATTCGCCACTGTAACTATGTATAATGTATAATATACCTATTACCTATACTATTTAAAAATAATAAATAATATTAAATAAACTATTATATTCAAAATACATGTTTATGTCCTTTTATTTTAAATTAAATTTTATACTTAAGTTTTTTGTTTTTCTGAGATAACATGCATTTATTTTCTGGTCCTTTCATCAATTACAAATTAACCAAGTTTGACTGTATATTATAATACGTTTTATTTTACTGTATACCTATTTATAAGTTCAGAAAATAAATTTATGAAATATAATAAGTAATTTATTATGGCATTCATGTATGAATATAACTTGTGATTTGTATTTTATTTATGTTAGAGGAAATCATAAAATAACTTATTAGTAAATAATAAAAATTAATACAATTGAAGTAAAAAGTAAAAAATGTCAATTATGTATTGCTAATTTAGAAGCACTGCAGTATCTATGTGCAAATTTACAAAAAAAAAAAATACATATAAAATAATTAATGATGCAACAAATCCTGATTTGTATGATATAACTAAGTCCAAAAAAACTTTATAAAATTTTGATTTTGCTAGAATTTAGTCAATCTATTCAATAACAAACTTAACCATCAATATATTTATTAATTGAACTTGGCATTTTACTAAATATTTACTGAAAATAAATCTAATTGGTATACATTTGTTTTTGTGCAATAATTGAAAAGGATAATTGTTGTGTTTGGTTGAGTTTATAAATCAATAATTTTATAACATCATCAAGATGTATTTATTTTCATAATGGGTCATTTTTGAAAATACAAAACTCGCATTGTATGCTATCACATGAGCTGTATATGTATGACAAGGTCCATAGAGTGTTTAAACTGTACTGCAAACGAGATGATAGTGTTACTGACTGTAGATTTTTTATAGTTGAAAATAAAGATGGAGCTACATAACATGGAGTAATGTCAAAGTAAAATACAGCATAAAAACATGTGGTGCCACCAACTTATTGGAACGACAGTTGATGGAAGAGTGGTGGTGCTCACTCAAAGAACCTTTTCAAACAGTTTTTTGAAAATACGAAAAAAAATTTTTTAATGTAGTAATATCTAAATGGTAGATGAAAATTACGAGATACATATTGCGGGGTGGAATATTGTAGATAATATACAAGTCAACAAACAATAAATTATGGTAAATACATTTTTGATGTAGATAACATACAACACAAGTTCTGAAAATACTTGTTTTGATTTTGAAATAATATTTTAAAAGAAATATTATTATACATATGACAATGTTAAAATGCGAACATATATGTTTCTAAAATATAAAAGGTATAAGCAAGAAGAGAGAAATTTAGTTTAATCTCAAAATAAAAATCCAATTGTTGGTTTAGAATATTAAAAAAGTTTCAACATTTCAAAATAAAAACATTTATTAATATTATATATTATAGGCTATTAATTTATTGATATATAAAATATTCATAGAATTTATTTTAACTTCATTGTTTTGGATTCTTATTTTGATAAAAAAATTTAAATTTGATATATTTTAGTTTAAAATTAACTAAGAAGATCCCACAATGAAAAAGTGTTAGACTAAAGGCCTATTTTATAAAATATCAACATTCATTTAAACTTAATGTAGTGTTAGTATAATAGTACTCAGTTTTCAGTAAGGATACTAGAGCAATTATATTTTACTATTTACGTTAAATTTATGAAGGATCCAATCAATTAATGATTGCTTTAATGCATTGGAACATTTTTTGATACATCTATATCCATTTGATAGCATTTCCATATAACCAAACTATGTTGCCTATCAATGATAACAAAAAATAATAACATTAATTTTTATTTAAATTATTATTAACAAACAACTTTTGGTTTTTATATTATTTAATTCTAATTAAAACATACCACCAGTGAAAAAACAAAAACAAAATTAAGAAAAACTTGGTTATGATAATGTTTTGAATAAATATTTGTTGTTTTTTATTGAATTAAAATCAGTAAGTAGCTATGAATAATTTATAAGAAAATAATATTTAAATTCATAGAACAAAAATAATTTTTTTAATCAATTTCAAAAATATATTCATATTCGATCTTTGAATACATAAAAAACCAAGTATAATATTTTGGTAAATTAGAGATGAAAGAAACATTTGATATACCAAATAACTTAATCCATTTAAATTAATAAAAAAATTTTTTTTAGATTATATGTTTGTTTAATACCTTAAATGTCAATCTTCTCAAATCAACATTTTTACTGGTGGTAAGTGTAGACTATAACATAAATAAACCATAAGTTCTTAACTAATAATATTCAACTCAACTTATTAAGTAAATATATTATACATACAGCATATATCTAAAATGAAGTATGTAGTTTAATGTTAATGATAACCATAATTTTTCTACATACACTAAATGTTAACAATAAATTATTAGTATACAAGAATAATAAAACCAATATTTTCAAATAACAATGATATGATCAGGATTGGAATAGCGTTTGAATAAAATATTTAAAAAAGCATATTCTTTATAAGATAATTAAAAATAGAAAAATAAGTATAAAATGTGTTTCATGATTCAGAGAACTAAAATTAAAATGTTTGCATATTTTTTAATTTTCTGGCTAGTGCTACTTTTGGTCTTTTTGAGTTATATTTTGCATTTTTACCCGTTTTTAATAAAAAACTGGACATATTTTATGAAAAATCATTAAATAAAATATGTATTTTAAAAAAATTATTAAAGATATTTTCAAACTAATTATAAAGTACAGATATAATATAATAAATTAGCTAATTAGGCTAACGCAGCGTGAGTGGTATTCATAATTTTAAACTTATGTTTTTCATGCTTATTTTCATCCCATAATTAGCAATATTTAAGGTAATATTATAATGTATACTTAAACAATTTTAAGTACTATTAAATCCCTACGGTTATAATCCTAGATATTATATTATTTTTATATATTTTTGTATACAAATACATTAAGTTTTGAACTGTACACAATTCAAAGTACCTATTATTATAAAATCATTTTATCAGTAATTTAAATTTTTATTTAATATAGAAAAGTAAAATAATTGATTAATTCATGAGCTGAATATCAGAAACAGAGATTGCTGCTTGATGTTGGAAACCCATTTAGGTATTTGAATTTAATTTTTATTATTAAAATAAATATTCCCAAAACCACTTGTTTAATAAATAAATTGATTTTGCCTCTATAATGATAATAATAAACATGAATCAATCAAACACATGTAATGCAACAAACAATATATAAAAATTGTGACTATAACTTATAAGCGATATAAAAACCAATGTTAATGAAGGTACTGTGAAGGAAATAAAACTAACATAACTTTCATGTGATAAAGTATTTTTAAAAATAAAACTGTAAATTTTAAGAAGTTTATCTTTAAAATTGATGTATTGGTTTTAATTTAATAAAGTTATAAATTCAACAAATTAAATTAAATTTATAAATCAATATTGGTATTTTTATAAGGTCTACCATTGTCTACATTTATTTATTGATGGCAATAAAAATATATTTTATAAAAGTCTATTGGTAATGAGATGGAATAAAATATTAGCAATGATCAGTATAGACATATAGAATAGCATTGGTCTTAGAATATACAAAACATACAGTGGGAAAATAATTAAATGCTTTTTATTATACGGAAATTAACACTAACTACAACAAAATTGTAGTAATTAAACTTTTCTATTCCATCACTACTGTATAGTCTAAAACCAATGTTAATAAGACTAATTATACACCAATATTTTGCAGATTTAGTTTGAAACTTGCAGATATTAAATTTATATAAAGTAAAAGTATTTACATGATATATAAAGTTAATACCACAGAATTTTATAGAACTTTCAAATTGATTTCTCTTAAACTATATAAATTGATTATTTTTGTAAGGAGAGCCAACTACACATAGGTCTAGACTCTAAAGATTTAAGTCAGAAAATTATTCACCATAATTCATATCATAAATAAAACATTCTTTAATGTATAATTTTATTTATTTAATAATTATAAAAGGAGTTGACCCAATTTACAGTAGATTGATAACAATACTAAGTTATAAAATATAGTATCAAATTAACTTCAAAATATAGTTAAAATAATAATATACCTAATAATAAAATACTATAAATTTAGTTATTTTTAAAATTATTGAAATAAAAAATTATCAGAATAATCATTACCTATAATGTATTGATTAATTTATATGTTTCTATATTTTTATTATACAATTAATATTACCTAAATAAGCTCATGATACCAGTAAATAAATTTCTACTTTTTTAAATTCAGAGAAATAAATTGAAAGTTCTAATTCACTATGGAAGCTACACTAAACTGGCTTATCCAACTATAATTTTATTTTATACGTAATTAATGTATTTGCATATCATTAAAAACTAAACTTACAAATTTTTATAAAAAAAAAATGGCATAGGATTGTTCTTGATATCTACTCGTACAAGTGGACGAGACAATTTAAAAGGTCTTGATAAAAATACGAAATTTGTTGTTCATCCATGAGCACCTGTAAATACAATGTTTGACTACACACACACACTTAAAATGACCCGTGCATTTCACTCGGTATGTCCATCGATTGGTGTTGAATGCGAGACAAATCTATAGGTAGGTACATCTAAAAATAATCTTAAATGGTCCATCATCCGATGGAGTCAAATCATACTACATAATGAAAATGTTCATGTTGACATTGTAATAATTTTTCTCATTCAAAATGCATAGAAAACTTAAATTCTCACTCAAAGGCACAATAACACAATATTATCCTAATGATAATAGAAAAATGGACAAGAACATTATTGAGCCTGCGCACCGCAAACACTGTAAAAGAAATTAAATACGGGTACCTTATATATCATTATTACCAAAATATACATACTTATAATTCCGGCTTAAGTACTGTGGAAGTCGAGTTCGGTTACAACGAACCCAGTATAATATATCAGTTGAAAGAAATCAGCGATTTCAAATCGTGTCAAATCTTGATAAAAGTTGGGTATTATATGTTAATAAATGCCGTCACAATAATAAATATTATATTAACAAATAATTATAATATCATATGATGGGTACATATTAATATTATATTAATTTATGCGTTACAAGTACGAAATTGACTAGAGTTTTTTAGCAGTTAAATATTCACGAGCGACTAGTGGACGAGTGACGACTAATTTGATAAGACATCGAGATGATAAGACGAATGACCTTAGATCATAACACGCGAAAGATCTACTGATGATTATAACCACAGAATCACCAGGGCCCGTGCACACGAACCAAGATAAAAGCTATGCAATAGCTTAAAAAACAAAATAAAAAATAATAGTATAGATATGTTTTGAATTCATCGTCCGTGCAGCATATTAACATGATCTCATCGCGGGTATTCAGTCAATACATCCAACGGTCAAAACACCCACTGCTAAATAATTTTTTACACTTTTGCTTCGTTATTGATTTTTTATAGGACGCTGTACCAGGTCCAGGGATGGTTGTCTTCGTCTCACGAGTGTGCAACACGGCAAATTTACGTTTAGCAGTAAGCGTTTTAGCTTCGATAACTTAAAAAATGAGAGTGAATCGGACCTATTACGAAACTTAATGATAAGAACATACCTATTAATTTGTGTTCGTATTATATTGGTTTTTGACGATACTTAAATCTTTTTAACAAGTTACGTACATTTTTTAACGTATAAATTGCTAATAAAATTAAATATCGTTGAAAACATTACAAACACATAATGTTCTTACTTCTTACCAAGGGTGTGCTCAGCTTTTTCCAATGGAGAGGGAGGATGAGGGATGAACTATACCTAGTTTGTTTTGTTGATTGTCATAGACACAAAATGTATAAATGCATAAAAAAATGCTCATGGGGGGTATGACACCCTCACCCCCCTCACCCGTGAGCACGCCCCTGCTTACTGTTTCATAATAAGTCCGATTCACTATCATTCCTAAACTAACGAAGCTAAACGTAAATTGCAGAACGTAAATTTGCTACTTATGTTACGCATTTGTACGTCAGTTAATTGTAATAATTATAATAATAATATTAAAATTCGTCGAGCTTACACTGTATACGATTACGAGATGTCAAGTTTTTGAGTTTTTGACATTTGCTTGGACCTTAGAAATAGAAACAATAAAATTGATTGTTCTGAATTTTAAGTAATTAACCTTTTTAACGTCTCCACTGTTGATATACGTTTCCATTTCATTATTATAGAAAACACTAACGGTTTTTGGTAAAATAAATTACCTATATTTTTATCATTATTATTTTCAAAATTGTTTACCTACTCCTTTGAATGGCAACCACTAAGCCACGGCTGTAGATACTATTGTCGTGATGACAAAATACAATTTTCATTTCATATTTCAATTGTCAATCATAATACTCTTCTGCAGAGTATTTTTATCTATAAAAATCCAATTTTGGACAAGTAGATACCTAGTAGTAGATAGTAGTTTTAACCTAACCTTGTCTATTTGATATTGTTGTATTAGTTACAAGTATTTAAAGTTTAATGAACGGTGTTACTATAATACTGTAGGTACTTACAAAAATCATAAACTACTAGTTTAAAATTATATTTTTGTACATCGTAGTGATCGTACATCTAAAAGTATACTGATCTAGAAAAATAAATTAAATTTGAAGGTTATCAAACCAATAAAAATACTAAAAAAATGTTGTTTTTAAAAACTTAATTAATTAAAATATTTTTAAAGTACAAAAAAATATATTTTCAAACGTGTTAATAGATTTAATATGTATGATGCGTATCTTACGTTAATCACTTAATATTTCAACTGAAATTATAGTGTTTTGCGAGTCAATGAAATAAGTGATACCTAAAAATGATTTTTTTTTTGAGCCAAGCCAGTACTCAGCATTAAACTATAAATAGTGCTCTTTTTAAAATGTAATGTAATTATTATGAAAAATTATCCTTAAGTATAATTCATTGTTTTGTAATATTGTTTTTATATTACTTGAGCTTGACTTTATTAAACAAAATAATAATAATAATAGCTAGGTAATAATATTATTATTATTACGTAATTTGATTTAACATTATTCTGTACTAAGTGTACTGTTCTGTAATTAAAATTCTAATCTTCACACATATACCTACGCGTACAATATAATATGCTTAAAGTGTGTAGGTACTTGAATAATTTTATACTTACGTGTTTACCTATATTTCATCCATTAACTTGTGTTGATTTTATGATTATAATAATTATACATTTTGCTGCTAGAACTCGCGTACCTTTCACTGTGCGTCGCCATAGAAATTATTTTCACTGCGAAAACATATATATATAACATAAAACAAACCTACATAGTATTATCACGTTATAAAAATAACGCGTTCACTAAAAATTTTAACAAACCTTTTTAAATTCAAAATTTTACCGAACAGAAATCGTATATCATGAACACCTACCAGTGGTCCGCTGCAGACAGACAGTGCATCGATCAGATCACCGGGTTGCTGTACCAGATTAAGGAGCCGGGACACTTGTCCAACGTGCACGACTGGGTGGTGAAATTGACGTCCGGCGAGCCGAACGACCGGAAGTCGGACTACTTGCGGTTGCTCGAATACGCGCTGAAAAGCGACGACGGCCGGGTCGGCGTCCGGGAACCGTTCACCAGCCCTCCGCCCGCCGACCTGCTGTCGGACCCGACCGGTTGGCTGCCGCCGCCGTCGGCCGTAGATCGCGAGTGCGAGCAGAGATACGCGGCCGGCGGCAGTTGCGGTGGCGTCGACGCTCCGGACGAAGGCTCGCCCGGCGAAGCGTTGGCCGACCTGCTGTGTCGGACCGACAGCGGCGCGACGCCGGTGGAGAAGTTCGTGGCGGACGCGGGCCCGCTGACGTGCGACCGCGGCGCGCTGATGAGCACCGCGGCCGCCGAGTGTCTGGGCAAATTCGGCCGGACGGCCGGCGCCGTGTTCGACGAGCGGACGGAAAAGCTGTGCGACGCCCTGGCCAAGGAACAGGTAGCCCTGATGCTCCGGTACCGGACGAACGCCCAGCGAATGCTCACCCGCGCGCAGATACTTCAGGATCACGTGCGCGAGCTGATGCCGACGTTTCAGTACGACGAGTACCTGAAACACGGCGACGAGCACGTGATCAAGGTGCTGCGGGCGAAGGCGGGCGCGGCGGGACCGGATGCGGAAGACGCGGCGCCGGCGTCGGACGACGACGACCTCGACGACGCCGCGATGCAACAGAAAAAGATGATGTGCGCGCTCCAGTGGCTGAGGTCCGAGGTGGAGCGGGCCGACTGCGAGAACGTGAGGCTCGTCGAACGGTACGACGCCGTCGTGGCGGCCATCGTCGTGGCCAGCAACAAGAAAATCGCCAACGATTGTCGAGCCAAGGCGCGAAAGCTCGAAGTGCAAACCGAACTCACCGAGGTCCGAAAAGAGGCCGTCAAGCAAGAGGCGTTGATCGACTGCTACATCGGAAAAATGAGTTTGTAGAGTTCTCGGCCTGGCGAACACGCGCACGTCGTCATCATATATCACTTTCAACATCCGGTCCTGCCGCGCCCGGACCTCGTACCGCAAGTCCCACTTCAATTTCTTCACCCAGTCGTGCAAGTCGGACACAAGGGTCCTTTGTCTGGTACAGCAACCCGGTGATCTGGTCTCGATGCACTGTCTGTCTGGCGTCTGCAGCGGACCACTGGTAGGTGTTCGGAACACATCTCGCACGGTTCTCGACCATTGAAAATATGACTTTTATTAAATTTAAATAAAAATAAAAAAAAACTATTTTCAACTAGGTATTTTGTTCGTTTTTTTTTTTTATATATTATTATGTTACTCACGAGTCACGAAGCAAAGTTTTACTAAATATATTAAAACTGGACGAAAAACTTAGAGAATGATATTATGAATAGGAAAATCGTTAAATGAAAAACCATTCACACATTAATTGTTATCATACTTGTATGATATACGGAATACGGATCTATACGCAATACGCGACTATGCGAGTGCTTATATTACATTTTAAAGTAGGTATGACTGAACAAAAATATTTAAATACCTACCTATAATATTTCCACAACAGTTGACAAAATAAAATAACGAAAATCACGTATAGGCGTTTTGAAACTGGCTTTTCATTCACAGAAGTCGGTTTCGTTTTTACACCAGTTCAATCACTTCGACGGAAAGGTGTATAGCAGGTATCAGCAAAAATAGTGTATATTTCGACTATACATGATTTGCACACAAATATAGTAGCAGGTCAGAGTGATTCCCTCGCCGTAGCAGAGTCTTGTATAATTAAAAAAATTCAAAAACAAATTTGTTCTATGAACTTACAAGTTATAATATAGGATGTATCGAACTGAAATGTACAACGGTTTATTATTATTTTTGATAAACATAATTCCCGTCAAAATAAAATATTACAATATTTATTACAATACATACAATTAACTGAGTTTCATGTCGTAAACCATATCGTTGCAATAATATTATGACGTATTGACGTACATTGTACGCATGCCGTATATATTGTGTTTTTTATCTTTTTTTGTGAGAATAATATGTTTTCCATTCATAGCTTTACCATCGGGCAATATGCTTACGCATATTATTTGATATTATATTATTATAATATGTGTATGTAGTGTGTACACTGATACTTACGGTCCGTACACAACTTAACGTATATTATGTCTATTGTTATTTATTTGGTGCTTTGCTTTTTGCGGGGTTAAATGCATGTGTTTCTTTTTCAGAACACTAAAATAATGCACGAATCGTAAAAGCGAAATACATGTATTCAACTTATTAGGTATTTATTAGTAGGTATACAGTAAAATACGACATATTACTTGGAATTTTGTACAATCTACATTTGTAAGGAATTTTATTAATATAGGTACCAATTTAAAATTTAATTAGATAGTAATGTGTTTTAATTTTATTTGAAAAGTATAATCTAATTCAAATTCCTAACACAAACTGACATTTATAATAATTACTATACTATGTTCAAAATAAATAGAATAAAAGATATTATTCGAAATAATGAAAAAATTACACTAGGCGAATAGTTCACCGCGCGAACGCGATTTCAAATCGCCTCGAATTTTATTCGCTAGAACACAAAGCTTACGCACTATACAATATTACGCGGTTAAATATCGCTCCGAACCATGTTTTATTCGGGCGAAACGCGCGCGAAAATTCGCTCATACCCATTCAAAGCAACATGTTTAATTTTAGCCGTTTTGGGTGAATATTCGACTAAAATTAAGCATGCGCTAACAGTCGCGGACGATAGGGGATTTTATTCGCTCACTTTACATAGTGTGAATGGTCTAATTTAATATAAGCTGTTTAATTTTTAAGCGAACGTTGGTGGCGATTTAAAATCGCGTCTGCGCATGAACTATTCGCCTAATGTGTAAGGACCTTAAAATAATGTAATTATTTAAATGATTTTAATAAGTTAAATGAGGTGGAATAAACAAACATTTTAGTTTGTAATATCCCTTAAATAGTATCATGTTAAACAAATAATTAATATTACTAATAAAAGTTGAAACTGATCATATATATTATTATACATTTTAAAAAGTTTAAATAAGCAACAATATTGTGAATAAGTGTACCTAATTTATATTTTATAAATATTTTTATTAACATTTGTTAATAAACAATGTATTAAATAAAAATTATGACTTTTCTTCTAAATGATACATATTTATTACTTTAACATTTAACAAAAAGTGGTATGTACTCTATATGCAGTGTAACAGAAAGACAAGTTATGACAAATGAAATAACTTTTGTTCTGATATTTTTAATTTTTAATTTATAAATTATGTTTACATAAACATGTGTACAAGTACAGAAAAACATTTTAAGTCAGGTAGTTTATTTTTTTACAATTAAAAAAAAAAAAAAAAATTATTTTTGAGAATTTTCAAGTATGGTTAAACCTTAAATTATTTACTATCCATATAATTTTCATAATTTATATTTAACTTACATTCATACATTAATTTTTCATTTGTTTTGTCAAGGCTTTCTATTAAACTCTGTATATTATTTTTTATATTTTTAAATATTTCATTGTGTAAGTTATTAAAATTTGTATAATTACCTACAATGAATAACTTTTTTTGACATACACTACCTATAGTATTAAAAAAAAAAACTAAATAATAATGTACAACAGTCAACAGTTAAAACAGTTCTAGCGTATGGACAAGGTGGTTAGCTGCCCATACCAAAATTTCTGATGTTCCGTAATTTAAAAATGTAATTTTTATACAAAAAAAAGATTTTTTTAATCATTTAACTAATTATAATGATAATTTACAATTATCTACACCTCTATTTTCCAAACATAAGGCTAAAAAAAAGTGGGCAAGTGAGTACCGCTCTGCTGTACATTAGGTGCCGTATGAATCATTATTATATATTATAGGAGTGTTAAATTTGAATCCAATGATAGTTATCATTGTATACGAAAAACGATTCTGAACGAAGATGATTTGTCAGCCTAGGATATAATTTCTAGTGGTTGGTGAAAAAGGTGGTTTAAAAAAACCAGCTTATATTAAAAAATATTTTGAAAATTAAATCACGTAAAGAAAACGCGAATCTTAATAACTGGTAAAATTTTCAAGTATCTACGACTTATACTTTTTGAATAATAACAAATATTTAAAATCGTTTGAGGATAAATCGTTATCGTTACGCTATTTCGTTAAAATTTAAAATTCAAACGCACTTAAAATTTTTCCTATAATGATGCTTCGAGTTTTCTCTATAGATACTTGAAGGCAAACTTATGGAAAACTTAGTGTTGTATTTTTAATCCTTAGTTATAAACACAAAAAATTTTATGATTTTTCACTTCAAATATTTCGCAAATATTCATAATTTTGACGAATTTTCGTCAAAATTTGAACTTCAAATGCTAATAAAAAAAATTGTGCCTATGTATTCTTATAATTTTTTAATCACTATAAGAATAACATATGAGGAACTTTGTATTAAATTTTCAAGTATTTTGATAGGGCCAAAAAAATTTTATCGACACTTCAAAAATATTTTTTCAGAAAAATTAAAAATTTCAGTTGTCTATAAATAGCTCAAAAAAAGTCAAAATATTTTGAAATTTAAATCACGTAAAGAAAACGCGAATCTTAATAACTAGTAAAATTTTCAAGTATCTACGACTTATACTTTTTGAATAATAACAAATATCAAAATCGTTTGAGGCTAAACTGTTATTTAACGCGGTTTTTGTAAAAATTTAAATTTCAAACACTCATAAAAATTTTTTGTCTGAATCCGGTAGAGTTTTTTTTACAGATATTTGAAGAAAAATGTATGGAGAACCTTGTACCAAATTTTCAAAACTTAGTTATAAAAGAAAAAAATTTTATGATTTTTCAACTTCAAAATTACTTGCAATTTTTCGCGTTTTCGACAGATTTCGTAAAAATTTGAACTAAAAACGCTTATAAAAAAAAATTGTGACTAACGATTTTTAATTTTTTTTAGCTACATTAAAAACAACTCATAAGGAACCTTGTATTAAATTTTCAAAACTTTTTGGTCATCCAAAAATTTTTTATCGACACTTTAAAAAAAATTTCTCAAAAAAATCGAAAATTTCAGTGGTCTATAAATAACTCATAAAAAGTCAAAATTTTTTGAAAATTTAACTATATACGGATACCACTGACATTAACATTTGGTGAAAATTTCAAGTATTTTCAGTGATTAGTTTTTGAATTACAACCATAAAAAAAAATCGATTTAGTCGAAAACTATTTTTGCGTAAAAATTGCCGTTTTTCCGTCATTTTTTTTTTGTTTTTCTCGATTTTTTTGAAAACTGTTGGAAAATGTTAACTTTTAACCTCTATAATGCACCAAGGATATTCACTTTTACATCGGAAACCACCCCCATTGTTTGAAATTGGAGCATTATTTCGACTAGTTATGCTGTACACAGACACAAAAAAAAAACACACATCATTGTAAAATCAATACATTCATCACTTCGTTCAGAATCTAAAATAATTGAATTAGACACACCAAAATCTTAATCAGTACATTATTATCTACCTATTATAATTATTATTATAAAGATTTTAAACAATTTAAATTAAATACTATAATGTACATTGTACTTATTGATAAAATATAAGATATTTGTGAAAGCTATAAGTATAAACTTTTTGTTAAAAAAAAAATTTGATTAGGGGTAAGAAATAAGGAATATATTATTTTCAGTTAAAACCTTAAAACATAATTGTAAATCTACTGTTGCCCATATGAAAATGTAGTCCTAGAACAGTGCCTGATTTACAAATGTTTCTCAATACAAATACCACTAGCAAATTCACTAGAAATAACCTAAACATTTTGAACCTTAAATTTCTTGCTTTATAATTTATGTGATTGGACTATTTTTTTTATCTGAACATATTTAATCTCTAATAAATAATTGTTTACATATTTATTTATAAATATTAAATACCAATCAGTTAATCATGTAAATTGCATCAGATGACAAACACTATTTACATACCTTCTCAGTATTATATATAGCAGAGAAGTGAATAGTATATTTACAATAACACTGTTTTGGCAAATGTTTAGCATAGGAATATTAAAATCCTTTTAATTTTAATGTTTTTTTTTTTTTTTTTAATAAATCAAAAGTACATTTTTTTGTGCAAACTTTATTTTTAATTTTATTAATACATAAATATAAACACACGTGGGTAGTTTTTAGTGTAAGAATTATACTTTAGGTGAACAATACATATATAATATTATTTTCACAGAATATGGGAACACAAAATGTATAATTTTTGAGGTAGGTAAGAATAAAACATTAAACAAAACAACATACATGCATTTCAAACAAGTATTATATAATTTGCAAAACATTATTTTATAATAATGGAATAGTTTTGTTATACATAATACATAGTGATTTTTATAAAGCGATTTGTACTTTTTTTTTTTTTTTGTAATAAACAATAACAATCATAAAATATGTATTTTAAGAAAATAAAACTAAATCAATAACAATAATAATAAAATTGTATTATTGTTTTAAATTAAAAAAGAAAAGTTTTGAGTATTTTATTCATACTTGTATAATATTAAGTATAATTATTTAAAATTAAGATGAAATTGTTAACACAATTATTATTATTATAGAAAGTATAGAAATGTATTGAATGTGATAAAATGTTTAAAAATGTAAAATGTAGGGACATTTTCCTTAATATTATATTATTTGAGATAAAAGAATCACCATGTATTATGTTGTTGGTACTTCATACACTTATTTTAATTTTTAATCACAATAGTCACAGCAAAAAATTATTATTCAGCTTCATAATAATGATTAACTCCATAATCAGTAATGGATGCTTATGTCTATAAATTTTATAGGATAAACATTTAAAAAAATCACACAACCATTAACACATAAAATATTTTAAAACAATAATAGCTTTTAAAAAAACTTTAATACATTTAAATTGTAAATATATCTTACTACTTTGACTACAATTTAAAATTGACTAATGACTATGATTGAAACTATTATAATTATTCAAAAGAGTTAATTTAATTTAAATAATAATAGAAAATCAAGATAAACATTGACATTTACTATTCTAAAATTATTTACTCGTAAAGTTTTCCGAGGCAAGCAACAGCACTAGTACGGACTTTAGGATTTGGATCAACTGTAAGACTTAACATTTTACTTGATATCAATTCAAAAGAAGATTTATTCGGATTTGCTTTATACAACGAACCTGAAAATGAAAAAATATTAACATATAAAATTATTCAAGTAATAAAGCAAATAAAAGTTTGATATTATAGTTATTCTTACCAACAAATAATGCTGCATTAGCCCTTACGTCGGGAAAAATACTTTTTGAATAAGATATTCCAACCATAGTATAAATGGTAACATAAGATAAAAACTCATCAGTCTGTAAACATAAGTTTTAAGTTTAATAATTTTTAAATAATTTGTTAGATATAAAATATAATTTCAAGATTATTGTACACATTAAATAATACAAACCATAATTTTACACATTTGAGTGATAAATTCCGTATACTTCAATCGTCCTTCTTCAATCAAATGATTGTGGGTCATGGTTATCATTTTTTCAGAATGTAATAAGATGCTTATTTTTTTCAATGAAAATTTACAGGCCTATGAACAAAATGTATAAAAGCCTTTAATAAAAATAGTATTATCATATTATTATGATTCACAAAATACATCAGGAAATTTAAATTTTAGTTTTGTACGTATATTATTTTTATCGAATGAAAAAGTAAATAATGAAAATTATGTATAATTTATCACAGTATTAGTCACTTCATTTTATAATAGTATACGTCTTATACATGCATTGGAATGGAGTAGGCAAAACAAAAATAAAGAAAGTAATCATAGCATACAAATTGGCAAATTAAATGAATTAGGTGCATAATTACTTAAATTGTATTTAAAATTTGATTTAGCTATAACAAATAATTGTTTTCATTAACTTGCAAGAATAAAATAAATACACATGCAAAATGCCAGGAGACAAAAGGGTAAATAGCAAAACCTACCCTCAATCAGATATTAATACTTGATAGTGAGTATAATATGATAATAATGAAATGTAACATTAGTTTAAAAATTAAAATTTTAAAAATAAAACAGAATACATCAACAATATAAAATATAAATATAGACCAATATCATTAATGTAAAAAAGAATAATTTAAAAATATTAAGTTGTAATTGAGTTAATAGAAACCCTAGAAATAACAAAAACACGTTTTCAAAAGAGTGGATTACAGTAGATATTGTTGTGTATAATAGAAAAATATTATATTTAAATTAATATACCATGATAGAACAGCAAAAACACAGGGATTAAATCTATAAAATAAGTGACCAAAAGAAACTAAGGAAAAATATTTTGAATAGAAATATCAGGAAATATAAAATCTTTTGCAGGAGGTGTAAAAAGAAGCATATCAATTAGTAAAGAAGTCCTTTGGACAAGCAGACCAGAAAAAGATAAAATAATATTTAATTGCAATTGATATCTTATCAACAGAAATTTAACATAACCTTTAGGTTTTAATATTTAACATTTAAAATATAAAATATATTTTTTTAGGAGGTACTAACCTTGACAATATTTGTATCATTCTCACACAAGTGCAATAGAAAAGTAACCATATTGGTATGATGTAACGACATATCCACATGAATGTTAAATTCTTTAGTTTTCGAACACAACTCACCATAAAGCCTTATGGACGTGTAACGCATCTCATTATTTTCCTGTAAAATTCAAATATTTTATGAAATGATAAATAAATAACACATACTATATATAAATAATAATCAAACTACTTACATTTTCAAAAAATTGTTTTATACGAAATGTTAATGTCGTATAATGCTTTTCAAATTTTTCTAATGATAAATGAGGAACTAATGATATAAGACCACGCAATGCTTCTAATGTAACATCACTTTGTAATGTTTGATATTCTTCAAGACCTTCCATTAATGCATCAAGTATATATTGAGACTGATTTTCAGACTAAAGAAAAATTTTTAAAATAAAACTGAATGATTATTAAATAGATAACTATCATAAGGTTAAAATAATCATAAAAATATATTAATAATAAAATAAAATTGAAATAAGTATTTTGTTCTTTAATTTTACCAAAATTTGTTGATGTTGACAAATTACTGTAAGACCTTTTAAACAGTACTTTTTTATATCATATGAAGTATCGTTCAAACACTTTAAGAAGATGTTTATCAAATTTGTTGTATATTTAGCATCAGCTGTTACGGTTTCTGTACACTAAAAATAAATATTTTATCAAGAAACTTTATTTTTAAAGAATATAAAACAATTATAATTTGTTATTTCTAAAAATATACATACACATAAACATAATACTACAATTGCAATTCGTTGACATTCTAGTGTGTTGCTTAAATTTTGGTCAAAATTATTTATTATTTTTGAGATCAATTCTGAATGAGTTTCAACTAAACCTCTACAATTAAACAAAATAAATCAATAGTTAAATTAGTAAAATGTTTTACTTTATTTTGTTATTTTTATAGCTGATGAAACATTTAAAAAAATTTTTAGTTAATAATTACAATTATTTTATATGTTTTGAAAATAGTATGAAAAAACTAACATTTAAGTTACTATATTGGTAAAATATTAAATAGAAAAAAGAAATAATACGACTTAATTATTATTAGTTGTTAAAGGGTAAAAACAGATTATAATGTTTTCAGTAATATGTATTAAAATAAACAGGAATAAAAAAATATAACAATAGAGAGTATTTTTATATGATGATTAGGAATTTAATAGCTGACAATTTATAGATAAATAAATATGAATAATAATAAACATTGCATGTGTTAATTTTTGATGTTCTAAAAAGAAGATATTTAATTATTTACAATAACAGTCAGTTATAGAAAGTTAAGTCGTTATAGTAATTAGTTATAAATAAAGTGATTAATATTACAATAATTTTATATCAATATCTATTTATCAATAATCTTTTTAAACATAAATTTAATTTTTAAATATTAATTTATTAAATTAAAAAATTACTTAATTATGCATGGTCCTAATTTATGCATTATAATATCAACTGTTGAATCCAAGCAATTTCCTGATTCCATTATATGATTAGAACATTCTTCTAATTTAATAGATTTAAATAAATGATACAATGTCTTATGAGCAATTCTAAAATAAATTAAAGTTTAAGATTAACAAAAACAAAAACAGTTAACACTTGAAAATTGTAAAAATAAATATGTATTACTTGGCAGGATTAATATCATATGATTCTTTAAAAGACACGAATAAATTTTTATTAGTTCCTCTTACGGGCGAGCCAACATCAATCAATGCAGCAAAAGTCAAAAATATAACATTGAAAAGTTTTGGAAATGAGTTTATGGCTGAATCGTAAGAAATTTGTTTTAAAATTTCATTCAAACCACTAAGTGCCTGAAAAAAAAAATGTATATAATATATAATACCTAATTATAACAATAAATTAATATTGATTAACATTTTTTATATATAAGTAATTTTAGATTCGTATAGGCATAAAGAAAGCCTCTTAGATTATTTTGTATATTATTGTATACATTTTGTTAGAAATGTTTTGTATTTATTGTACTCAAATATTTTATACAGAAACAAATAAAAAAAAAATTAAATTTAAATTGCAAGATAATTTTGTAACAGTCATAGTCCATAGATATAGTATGAAAAATTGTTAAACCAATATAATTTAGAATTTTGGTTAAATTAGCTGTAATTTCTAATTCAAAATTTTAAAATTTACATTTATCCACTATATTCAAGGTTATTCATTTTTAAGTATATAGATCAGTATATAGTAATAAAAAAAGTAGAATACTTACTTAACATGTTTATAGTATAAACATTATTTAAAATGAACATTTTAAATTTTTGAGCACATATTGATTTAAATATTTTGATTTTATAAAAAACTAAAACTGAGCCCAATTTATAATATTTAATTTAATTAAAATCATTAATCATATAATGAATCTTAAATATGATCTAAATAAAAATATTTTTATAGACATGATTACATAATTTAAAGTCATAAAATATATATTATTTATATAAATATTTTTTTATCAAATTGTTTTGAACAATATTAATACAGTAGCAATTAAGTCATACATGTAATATGTAACATAAGGAGATATAATATTAAAATATTTAAACTTTAATTTATAAAATTATTAAATGAAATAATTATAAAATACTCACTGAAATAGGAATTAGTGAAGCGACTGGTTTGTTTAGGAACTGTTTGGTACTTGTATCATACAATGGTGTTAATGTAATAAATTCTATAAGTGTATCTATAATCTGAGAACACATTTGATCTTTGCCCAAAGATTGCCAAATAGCACATACAGTCCTGAAATAAATAAGTATTTAAATAAATATATATGAGTGAAATAAAAGATAACTTTCAAATTAATTCATTAATATTAAACAATGTTAATACCACACATATAATTTGAATTTTTACCCAAATATTTTTTATTATAAAGTATACTTTATAATAATTAATAAATAACTATAATACAGTTATAAAATAAAACTGAAGTAGGTATATTAGAATAATAAATCTTATTAATATTTAAATACTAATAAATAAGTAGTTCTACTTATTAAAAAAAAAAAAAAAACAAATCTAAATTATCCGACCAATAGAAATAAATATAACTGATTAAATTTAACAAAAAAAAAATTTTTTTGCAACTAAGTATTATTAATGATCAGTATATTGCGTTTTTTAGTTTATGGATATGATAGGATAGGCAAAACAAAGACCTATCAATCGTTAAATTATATAGAAATAAAGTAATATTAATTTTAAAATTATGAAATAGTATTTAAATTAATTATAATTAACACTGATTAATAAATACACTTAAAATTTAATAACACTAAAGTAGAAAACTTACGAATTGAATGGCAGGCTTTGGTTAATAAGCAATTCAATAAAATCAGGTTGAATAAACTTTCCAAAAGTAATCAATGCTTTTATGTTATTTGCTTTAATGATATCATTTGAGTTTTCAAGCTCTTTAACTAAGTAAACTGTAAAAAAAAAATAAACAAATAAATAAATAATTACACTTATTTATGTTATTTTAACAAACAAGATTTATCATAACTGATATAAAATGATTTATATTTCTACCTAATATAATAAACATTTTTAATAGTACATATGGTTTTAAAAATTTTTAAATATTCTTCTAGTGATAAGAAAAATAAAAAATTTGCATGTTCAATAAAAAAAGCTAAGCAAATACATAACATGTAATATAATATCGTACTTAAAATTTCATTGCAGGACTTTTGATTAAGTTGTTGAGCAACAATGGGGAATAATACATTTAATATTTCACTAGTTTTGAATTGGCATTTTTCTTCGTGGTCGTTCAAACCATCAATTAATAATTTACAAAACACAGGTAAATCTGATGGTTTTAATATTTTTTGTATAGCCTAGAAAATTCTCAATTAAAAAATATATTTATAACGCATTATTTTTATAATACCTCCAAAAGTTTACTACATGATTCGGGTTTATTGCTGTATAATATTTTATCCATGAATTCAGATTCATTTATATAACTTTCAGTAAAAGTCCCTTTGTATACAGCAGTTATTTTAAGTAAAACATCCAAACATTTAAAAACATTAAGTCTTATTTTTAGATCAGGCTCAGCAATACGCACACACATCTTTGCAAATAAAGGCGCAGAAGAATTCAAACACATTGGCAACTAAAACAAATATACATAAAATATATTAACTCAATTAATTGCAATCATATAATTATTAATTTATAAATACTTTTGTTAATTGAGAATTACTATGACTATAATAGCAATTCAAAACACTTTGTAGTAAATAAACAGCAATAAATCTTTGATGTTTCTTTTGTGATACTATGTATGGGTCTAGTATTAAAACAATTTCATCAACTACTTCAAAGGATCCACTTCTAATAATAAGCAATTGATCAAGAATTTTACCTAAAAACCAAATTATAATAACAATTTGTTTAAAACTGCATCTAAAACAATACACCAAAATAGATGAATTTAGTTTATAATTAATCCTTACATAGATGTCCTAATGTTAATATTGTCTGTGACCCATCAGTGTCTACAATCTCCGATGATGAAAGTAGAAATATCTTTTCAACACATTTTGTTATAATGTAGGATCTTGTGCTTAAATCTATAGGTTCGATGTGTGGGACTGGTTTACTGTTAATGAATTTCATGAAAAATAAAACATAATATAGATTGATTTCACCTTTAAATCAATATTACAAATTAGGTATATCAATAATATTAAATAAATATAAAAAAATCTTACATATAAGATGCCAAAACTTGATAATATATATAATCCGAAAGTAAATTTGAGTTTACAATTTGATGTACTAAGTTTTTAATGACTGTATCACGAATAATAGCTAAATTTGGAATAGTGTCACCGATCTCAACATTACTCATAACATCTGCTAAAACTTGGAGGCATTGGACTAATGAAATTTTAGTTTCCATATTCTGAAAAAAAAAATTGAATTGCTATATAATATTTTTAAAGAAATTTAGTTAAAATAAATATATACCTTTGTTAAAGTAATTTGATGAGTAATCAATATTACAATATCATACATGCCATAAATAACACTTTGAAGCTTTCCATTCTTCACTACATCAGGTATAATAATAGAAATTGCAGATCGAATCTTATCTCTATTCACTTCATTACCTTTGTCCCTAATAAGGACTAAAAATTTATTTGGTTGTTTGGTTAATTCAGATTTGGTAAATTCCAATAATTTGTTTAGCACTATTCCAGTATGAGCTTGGCTTAGAACACCAATAGCTCTAGAAAATTCCTGTTAAATAAATATTAAACTACAGTTTTAAGACTTGGCAATAGTAAAATGTAAAAATGATTATAAGTAATATACAAACAATAATTTTAAAACTGTACATAATTTATAATATATATATATATATTATTGAAATATTTAGATTAATAGTTAATTTTTTTTTTTTTAGAAAATAAGTTAATAAAAGAAAGACGTACAACTATATAATAATTGTTGGCAAATAATCACTTATATAGATAAATTAAACTTACGTGACTATTCTCAAATGACATTTTTAATAGAGTTTGAAAAATGAAGTATAATAGTTTTTTTGTGAGCAATAATTCATCAGAATCAAAGTAAGCAGCAATGTATGATATTATTTTGACCATTAAAAACATGTCAGGAGAGAACATTTTTGTATTTTCAGTTGTTTTTATTAGTTCATCAAATAGTTGTCCAACTAATGCTAAGCACCAATGTTGGTTAAGTGTACATTCATCCAGTATAATGCTGAGCCTACTTAATAAAACAACTTCCCATTCTTTTTCATTTTTTTCAGTTGCAGCTGTTTAATAAAATTAAACATTACTTAATAAAACAATTTTATTATTTATTTACCAAATAATACTTTTAATATTTATACATACTATCGAGAAAGTTTGTCAACATCTCAGCGTGTTTTGTCCAAAATTCTTTTTCATTGTCAGATAAGTCATGAAAACCATAATTTAATAGAAAGTTTACTACATAACTACCCCTGTTATCTTTAAATGGTTGACATAACAAGAAAAGACATCTCACAACTATCAAATCGTGTTCTTTTTCAAATCTTATAGATCCTAGAATTAAAATTTTAAATAATTTAATAATATATTCAAATAAAATTAAATAATAGATAATAAATAAAAGTTTTTAAATAAGAACTCATGTTTTTTTATAATTTTACATTCATTTTTCAACAATTTAATTTACATAATAATTAAATATTCAAATTTAAAAGCCAGTTAATTTATAGAAACATACATAGGTTTTTAAAACTAAGAAATGTTACAAGCCTATAAAATCATTAAAAATGTATTATCTTATAAACTATTATAACTAGTATATAGGTATTATTAGATATATCAAGATACTATTTTATAATAGGTATTTAAAACTTAAGGAATAATAGATTAATGTTTAATATATTGCATTGAAAAATTTGCAATTTTATTACAATTTACTACTACACAAATAATTTTGGCTAATAATCCTGTCAAAAATGACATCAAAAATAGGTATATAAATACAGCAGTATATACATCTTACTAAGATGTAATTTTGTTAAAAATAACAGCTAAATATCTGATATAGTTTTTTCAAATTCTATGTATTGTTTTAATATTATATGAATAATAAAAAATATAAAGAAAAAGTTAATAATATAAAATTATATTGGTACAGAACCATTAAACACAAATATTTTATTAAATGTTCAATATAAATTACATAATTATACTAAATAGCCTACTTACTTAAATGAGATTTAGTAGCCATGTGTGCCAATGATCGTGTAATTGATGGTACAGCATTTTCATATTCATTACTTTGTAAGAATGTTAATAACTTATTCCAACATAATACTTGCACTGGTTCTATAGATGTACAAAGAATATAAATTGCATCCTCACAAGTTTGTTTTATTAAGATCCCATCATTATCAGTAGAATATTTGTTCTAAAACAACATAATATTTTTTATGACTAAAAAAATGAATTATAAAATATATAGAAATTAATAATTTAGATTCTCTTAAAAACAATATACTTCAATTTACATTTATTTAAATCTTTAGTGTTTAATAAATATATGGACAATACTTTTGAACCTTGCGTCCTAAGTTTTCTCTTGAGTATTAATAAATTGCATTGTCTCGTATGCAAAGAATTGTTTAAATAACTATCAATGCAGCCAGTGTCATATTTACAGGGGGGGGGAGTTCAACCCCCCAGAACAAAAAACAAGTTACTAAAAAATAAATATTTTATTACGGGTTTTCTAATTATTTAACGATGTAGATAGACTGTTTATATAAATATCTATGACAGTTTGGTTATTTTGGTGTAAAATTATTAAAAATACGCCACTGAATGTAGCTTTGGAAAAGTCTGCTTATTCATAGAACAGCTATTCTTTATAGATCAAATAAATGAAAGAGATACAATATCGGCAGAACACATGACAAATATTTTTAGATTTTAATAAAGCCAGAAATAGCATTCACGATCTTTTTAATATTATCCGAGTTAGGTTTCTCCAAAAAAATAATAGCACCAAGATGTGTAAAAAACACTTAACTTTATGGGAGAAACTGAATTATCTTCAAAGTCTTTTATTTACAATTCTTTTTTAAAAAATCATCATTAATTTTATTTTCTATAGCACTAAATTTAAATCATTCTTCATTACATTAATCACAATATGTTACTTGTATTATTATTAAAACATACTACTTTATAATAATGATTAATAAGTATGTAATGACATCATGGTCATCATGTAGGATTGAATTGATTGTCAGCCACATAATATCAGTCAGTTTATATATTTTTTTTATCATGTAATGATAAAATTATTTAAATTTTCTTTTAAGTAATACATATTTTTGTTAAAAAACCAGCAACTTTTGTCTTTTATTTAAACTGAGTATACATCTTCTTACCAGTGGCATAACAAACAAATTTGGGATCCCTACAAAAATTTAAAAATGGGCCCTTCATATATTGTTATATCAAATATAACCCTATAACCAAAGGCCCCAAATTATTGTGGCCTTCCCGCAATGCAGGGCCTGCGCCTCTGTGGACCCTCAGTTACGCCACTGCTTCTATATAAATAAATAAATAAATAAATAAATATTGTAAGCACATAACCCACCAGTTTCACCAGTTGACTCTAGAGTCATCAATGAATCATTTACTAAATGTTATATTTTTACACCTGAATACTTTACACATTATGCTGAGTTAATAAAATTATGATAACACATTGGAAAATCATAAAATTAATAATTATTAGTAATTTATTTAATTATGAGTATGGAAAAAAGGATGATACTATCCTTTTTTAAATAAAAAGATGTTGCTATACTAGAAGAATAATTAAAATACATTTTAGTTACCACGCAAGAATGTCTTATCATGATTCAATGCTCAGTAAGATATAAATGAAATGTATAATAATTAAATACACTAGACAATAATAATAATAATAATAATGTAAAATAATTATAATAAATAAATTAACTTACATTTGAC
The DNA here is from genome assembly GCF_020184175.1 of Aphis gossypii. Lineage (NCBI taxonomy): Eukaryota > Metazoa > Arthropoda > Insecta > Hemiptera > Aphididae > Aphis > Aphis gossypii. Next base: position 37,187,517 of record NC_065533.1, read on the forward strand.
GGACCATAATAACAAATGTTTTTAATCAAAAACTCAATAAAATAATCATCCTTTTCAGTTAAATGTCCTTGATATGCAAAGCATATAAAAATTTTTACTAATAAGTTTTTCATCTGAAAATTAAATATTTATTTTTAAATTAAATTAATTTTAATAATTACGTGATTTTAATAAATACCTGAAATGAACTATTGTTTTTCAGCAGATCATACAAAATTGGAATAATTTCTGATGATTTTACCTTTATACTCTGATTGGAGGCATTCAATAAATGTGATGCAATCAATAAAGCACCCATTCTTCCTTGCTCTGAATTAGATCTAAGATCTCGTAATATCAATTCACATATTTTGTCACCAAAATGTTTACCTAAATTTTAAATATATATTAAACCAATTTATAAATTAGATTATTATTTAAAGTGTTAGTTTTATTTTTTACATAAACAACTGTACTTGACAAAAGTATTTGGTTTAATGTAATAATTATTTTTATTTAAATAATAGTATCTATTATTTAACAGTAAAATTTATTGTTCTGTAAGAATGTAAAACAAAAAAATATGTTAAGTTTATTTTTTTTCATTATTATTTAATAACACGGTATTTTAAATTAAAAAAAAAAAAAAGAATTTAGCACTAAGTTTTATAATATTTATAGAATAAAAGCATATTTTGATTAATTTATATTCTTTTATATTAACATTATAAGAAGTTCTTATACTTATTAGTTATTATCAGAACTGTATTATTGATGTGTATAATAAATATCATTATTTTAATATAAAATAGAATAATTATCAATTATCATCAGGATATAGTATTAAAACATGAAAATATTATTGATTACATGTTTAACTACAAATTTATACATATTGTTAATATAATAAGGTATAAATTATAATTGTTCACTAATATAATCAACAAAATAAAATAATACCTAAATAAGTGTAACATCTTAGAACTTCGGAATGATTTTTAATGGACATTGGAAAATCATAATCTGGCATTACAATAACCTGAAAAATAGAATGATGTTTTAGTTAAGATTAATTAAGTGTAGTTTAAGAATAGCTATATTTACCATTTCATGTAATATTGAAAAAAGATTATCTATTACTGGTTCTAGCATGATTTCTGATACCACAGATAAAAAACTTGCTAAGTACTGTGAAACCCAATATCGAGACATACCGATAGATAGACATTTTTTATACAAACTCAGTATATTTGTCAAAATTACTATACAATCTCTGTTTAATGTTTCTGTACTCATTAGCATAACAATTGAACTTAATGCTTCAAGGATATTTTCAATCAGCTGTAAAATAAATATAAAAATACATTTTTTATGGATCAAACGTTTAAAAAATATAGAAAATTGAACTTTTTTATTCAACAAATTATACAGAAAAAAAAATTACATAAAAACAAAAGAGTATTGAGGGAACTATTAAGTATATTACCTATCATTAATCATATAAAATCATAGTTTAAAACTCAATTATAAGCAATGCACAATAATTGAATATGATTTATATTAATGTCTGTACTTAATTCATACTGATAAATAATGTTGAATTATCTATATATTAGACTTTAAATATGATCTGAAGATTAAAATATATATTTCTATAACATTAAGCACAACTTATAGGTATGTATAATCTACAAAATATATTTATAACATAAAGCAAGAAAAAAAGTTTAATATTGACCTTTATATCTTTGGAAATTAACCAGACATCATTAATAATTTTGTAGATTTCTTCTAGCTTAGGTGACAAATTTTGTTTAATTGCATTTATATCTGATGGTTCACATTCAATAACAGATGCACAAACCTGACCAATCGCTAAAAAACAATATTATGGTTAAGATTTAAGTTTTAAAATTTGTGTTAGATTAAATTAAACAATTTATGATATTCATATTCAATTTTATATTGTGATAATTTTTAAGAATTATCAAAATATATTTATAATATATACATACAAATAATTTAATAAGTTCAAAATGACCACTTTATTACATTGGTCATAATAGCAACTTCCTATCAACCCTTAAATATATTAAATTATACACTTTGCTAACATTTAATAATATAGTACTATACACAATATATAAAACTTAATTAAAAATCTAAATATTACAAACCTGTAGCATAAATTTTACGCAAAGCATCTGACTTAGTCAGAAGCAAAATCGAGCAAATAGCTGATAAGAATGGATCAACGAAGTTAATAAATTTAAGAGGGTGATTTGAAGCAAGATGTCCCAAAGAATATATGATAGAAGGATGTGGAGGAATGCCTTCTTTTAAATGAGACATAAGGTTTTGTATAATCTATAAACAAAAAAATCGATATTATTAGTCAATTATACTTTTTCTACAGTAAAAATGTAATATGTGATGGTTCTACTAATTACCTAGTTTATATTTAGAATTATCAAATTAATATATTTATACGTGATAACAATAATACAATAGAAGAAAACTATTTAAACTTTAAAGTATATAAAATGATTACATATTCATTGTAGATAGAGTATGACACAATATATCTAGTAATAACAATAGAATATACATTTTTAGCTTTGTAGGACCATACTATACTCTATGAATAGAACCTGATCACGTATGTTTTACTTTTTTAAAAACACAATTACATTTAATAATATACAACAAATGTATCGTTCAATACAACACAATTTAGAATTAAATAAGCATCAACATTGTAAAATTTAAAATTATACAATCAAAAATTAAGATTATTGTCAAATTTATATATCTATTAATGTTTTACGGGTAAAAATGAATTAAATTGTACTTCATTAAAAAATCAAACTCATAGTATTATAGTTACACATCTGTAAAATAATAATTAAAAAACACAATGTAATAATAAAAAAATAGAACATGATTAGAATTGTGATAAAAATTTAATATTTTCCTTAGAATATATATTACTCTTAAAAATAAAGATAAATACATCAAAATATTTTTATGAATATTATATTTGATATATAATTTAATTAAGTTTGATTATATTATAAATTGGATAGTTATATTATATGGATATGATTTGAAATTGAACACATTTTTTTCATTGTTTCTTGTCTATTGAAGTACTCATAAGTTGTATTTAAGGTATATAACTTGAAAACATAAAGTCAAATTTATTTTTATTTCCCTTGTAATTTAAGTTATCAAGATTTGGCTATACTACTACTTGTATTGGTGTGTGAGTACTGTAAAATTGATTATAGTGTAATTTTATTTTATGCAACTTTCTAAACAGTTTGTTGCTTTAAAGATTTATTTATTTTTAAGTTGTTTATAGAAGTAAATATTGTATAATAATTAGGCAACACTACTCAAAAATAAAATAAATTTAACATATCTAATCATTAATCATATTATAAAAAAAAGTATCTCTAATATGCATCACATACAATCATATTTTACCCACACATTTTACCTGATCGGATCTTCCTCGGCCCAAGATGATTAACATATCTGATGCTGGAAATTGAGAGTCTGAGGATTTAAACATTTCATTAGTGGCAAATTGAACCAAATTATTTGTAAGCTCCACATCAAAATCATCATAGTGGTTTTCACAAAGTTGTTTCATAGCAGATAGTAGGCTTTTAGATTCAACAACACTTAACTGAAAATAATACCAACAACAAGTTTAACACATTGACTGCATACTGACACTAATTGGTGTCATGGGGATCATTCAGTAACATGTTTGATAGCATTTGGTGTCCAATATATAATTAAAGTAAATGGTTTAAAATTCCCTACATGTTGCTGAATTTTACTTTATTATTATTTTAAAATAAGAATTTATACGCTGTTTGAACGGCATGACTATATAGGAGCAATTTATTATGTTATTTTTAGAAAAGTGACATAATGCACTAGATGAAAACTGCAAACATATGCAGTCAACGTGTTAAATAATACATTCATATTCTCGCAATTTTTAAATTATAAAAAATACTAAGATATTATAAATTGAACAGTACCTATATCAATAAATTTTTTGTCTTTTTACAATACTGTTTTATGACTTAACATGGACATTTGATACAGTATAAAATTAAATTAATTTGACAACCATATATTTAAGCAATTATTATAATTACCGAATTTTGAAGTTTATAATGTATCATATTTTGAACAATTTGTGTGGAGTGAGATTTTGATAAGGTTTGAAGAGACGCAACAACTGAATTCAATACCATTTCATCTCTTTCTTCTGTTATCATATGAAGTAAACGGTCAATAGTACCTAATATGAATACAAATTATACAAATTATAATCAATTATGAAAATATTATAACAAATAAAATAGGTATCAATAAATATTTTTTCTAAGAAAACAATGAAAAAATATCAATGTCTTTAGAATATTGCAATAATATCTTAAGCCATTACAATACCTAGCGATCATATATGCCAAGTGAAAAGAGATTTTACAACTACCTGTTTCTTTGACTCTACAGGAAAGTAAAAACATTCTGGGTGGGTAGTGGGTACACGAAAAATTGAATAAGATTGGAAAAAAACCTTTGGATAAAACCGTCGCGTAAGCTCTAAAAACAACAACTAAAAAGTTTAAGAATCTCTGACATCGTCGGCGTTTCAAAATCCGACACAACTATAATCCAATCTGACTAGGGATGCCTACTAAAGTTTACGGGCGGGGGATGGTTTAGGAAAAATAAACGTATACGACGAGATCGCTAGGCTCATACTGTTTTGACGGAGGATTACACTCACTCTGCATGCTGAGGTTTTGGTCGACGTTTTGGACGTCGGTGGTCTGAGCTGGTTCGTCCATGGCCAGCGAATGTGTCACAGACGAAACGGGAAAAGCGACGAAAAACGGAAAGAGACAACCCGGTCCGCCTTCCACTGAGGGACGGCAAATGTGCGGGCTAAGACCGCCGCTCACACTAACTACCTAACTGCCGCCGAGCCCGAGTGCGAGTGCCGCGTACCTACGCAGCGCAGACGGCAGACGTATCGGACGACGACGGCCGCCGGCGGCGGCAGACATAAATCGTTAAGCGCGCGCGCGCTGTGCCCGGTCGTCCGACGACACCGACGCAGCCGGGCCCGCGCGTACGATTTCTCTCTAAGCTTTTTCCACCCCCGAAACGACTACGGCGGCGCACGCCTACGGATATTAATTCTCGGCTATCTCCCGGACGACCACCGTCGCGGGGTAAAACACAAACGGGGCAAATGGGTTAAGCTCTCGTCTGGAGACTTATTGACTATTGCGCGTGCCGAACCGCGAACGTTCGGGTTTTTTTTTTTTTTTTAACGCAACGGATCGCACAGCACGCCAACGACGACGAGACGAAATCGATGATAATACGCGTATCTCATACTATTATATTTTCACGCCACTATCTCGCGATTTTTTTTTTTTTTTTCGTTTTTTTCTAGACTGTGATAAGGACGCGCACGGTCGGCCACTTGTCGCGCGAACCGTCGTCGCCGTGATAACCGGCCTCCAACTGCGGTCCGGTCGTGTCGTCGTTACCTATATAGATATAATATATATATATATATAATAATAATATTACGATATTATATTATTACGACGATGATGACATACAATATTTAGTATTTAACGATGTAATATTATAGGGTATGGGGGATTTCTTTATGGAATAACGTTACGAGTAGGTACAGTTATACTGCGTCGAATAAGATATTAATTTATTTTTCGACACTATAAATTTCTACGTAATAAACCGAATTTCACGCACCAAATCAACAAAACAAATATCGATATCGTCACAATAATAATATACGACACGCGGGTGGGACGTGGGCGTCGGGCGTGGGAAACCTATAAAGTATAAAATCGTTTTCATGTGCACGCCATTATGACAACAATATAATAATAATATAATTTATTATCGTATGTCTGTATCCAGCTATCAGCGTATAGTATATTAACTTACTAATAAACCACCTACGCGCGATCACGTATAAATGTGGTTTTTTTTTTATTATTATTATTAATATTTGTATTATCAGTCATTCGTTTGTACTTTGTTACGTAAATTACATTCGAGTTCAGTAGTATTCCGGGAAATCAAATCGTTTAGGCAGGTACACCGTATTTTATTTTACGCATATCGGAGCAAGGTATCAAACACGCGCTCGCGCGCGCGCACACATAGTGCGTATTATTATGTAATCGGAAAAACATCCATCTCGATATACTTCCTACTTGATGTGTGTTATATTGTTATACACTGTATATCAAATAATCAATAACCAATTTAGTGGCACACTGTTGTAGGTATACACTGTTAAAAAAAAATCTGAGAAATGGCCAATTGTTAAAAAAAAGATATTTTTATGTAGAATAAATTAAAATTGGCATTTTAAAGCCTACAAGTTTTTCGAGATTCAAAATGGCCAATGAAAATGTTTAAGTTTTGAACACCGTTGAGCCGAATATTAAGTAACAAATTAAACAAAGTTGGAATCATAATATCATAGAATTAGCATTTTTTTGACGGGCAACGAAGTGCACGGGGTCAGTTAGTAGGTAACTAATAAATAATAAAATTCTTCGATAACATGGTTTTTGTTTATAACATATTATAATATTATATCTACATTTATAATCCGATGTCAGAAAATAGTGAGATTAAAACATGTTTAATTTTTTTTATTAAAATAAAATATGTATTCATAAAATATTATAAATTAATATCGTAATATTATGTGTATATCTTTTTATATTAATATAAATTGCAACTTGGGATAGTATTGATAGGTAGTAATCTGGGGCGATCCTTCAAAAGCCGTTCTGAATTCTAATTAGTATTACAAAAAAAAAAACAAAGTAGGTAATTGGGCCTTCATCTTCTAATTTCAAAAGGTTTAACGTGCTACCATTTCAATAACTATACCAAACACCAATTTTGATTTTAAATAAAAACTTAAGTCTACTTTTTTCGGTGACTTACAAAATATTCGAAAATACTTTAAGAAAAAAGTATTTTATCCGAAACAAAACAATTACAATATTAATAAATTGTTTTTTAAATATAATATTTTAATTATTTTATAAAAAAATAAAACATACAAAAAATATTTTATTCTTCGAAGATATTACGTCTAAAAATTATACAACTATGAATAAAAAGTTTTAAAATAATGGCACTGAAACGTATAGTTTATCCTAAAAATAATCGTTAGATTTCTCATTATATTTTCGGATAAAACACATTTCGGTTATTTTGGATGAAATATTATATCTGTCGTTTTACTTTAGGAGTAGGTAGTAAGTACTAGGTACATATTATTCGGACAACATACGATTCTGATGTATCATTTTTCAGTTTAAAATTTAAATACGCTTCGGACATAATACAAAAGTATTATTACAAGAAAATGTGTAATATACTTTTTAGTATATTTTAATATTTTCCCTTTTTTTCCCCCTAAAAAATGAAAAATTTATCAAATAAAACTGATTTTAGATATAAAAATAATTTACATAAATACATATTTTTGTCATAAATATATTAAATATCTGGGTCTTGTAATTTTTAACTCTCGTCTCTTTGCCAATATTGATAAGATAAGATAAACATTAATGGTAATATTAACCATCAAGCAATGTAATATTGCAAATTCGTAATATACTGAAATCCATATATAAATAACATATTATTATTTAATGAATTATTGAATTAGGTTAATGTTTTATATCTTGTACTTTAAAATTTAATATAATTTTTGGATATATTCTTTTTCTTTCGAACCATTTATTTAGTTGGTTATTTTTTTACTCATTTGTATAATTTACATTTATTATAAGTAGATAATAAGTTAATACTTTACCTCAATCTGCTCAATCGCAATAAATGTATACGTATAGTGGCGTAAATTGAGATATAATACTTAAATTACCCTTATATTATATTGTTATTTTATTTCCATTTAATTTTTTTCATTTGATTTTGTTGACAATTTCAATTATAATTATAATTTTAATATTACGTAGTATATCTTGGCATCTGCAATATATTATTAGAGCCCAAGGCATCTTATAAATACATCACGAAGTACTCCTTAAAGGCTTAAAACGAAAACAAAAGTTTTATTAACTGACCAGTATTATAGTGGGACGCAATTCACTTATAATTTTTTTATGGGTCGCAACTAAAGTGTGCTCTGGTTACATCGTTGCGTACTCAACAACTAGAACTAAGTTGATTACGTTGGGGATCATCGTATTGTCTCCTGGGATCCATCAGTTGATATTCTGGTTACCCCTGTTCAAAGGTATATGGTAAGCAGCGGACAATCAATATACTACTATTGTCTATTTTATTATTGGTTTTATTCTGTTTTAAATAATTTTACGCTATATTTTGAGAGGACCGATAAATATAATGATTTTATAATAATACGTTTTTTTGTGTTTTTTATATAAACTTTTGGGGCAGTAAAAATGCTTCGATTTTCAACTTTAACAGCTTTAAGTGCTTTCCGATAATTGTTACTTTGAGGGATCAAAAGTAAAAATTTCCTTGCAGTACTTTTTGGAATAACCGTAAAAAAATAACAATAAAAACTAATTTAAAACGAGAATTTTTTACGTAAAACCAATATCTAACAAAATTGATTTTGTGATTTCGGTATAATATGTCGATAAAAAAAAATTTCACATGACAAAAAGCTTAAAAATTGAATACAAGGTTCCTTATCAATCGTTAAAATAATAATTTAATGATATTTAAATTATCAAGCTCGAAATTAATACTACCTAGTACCTACATTATGTAATCATTAACATAAATAAAAAGTTGATGTATAAATAAATCTCAAGCAGTAAATAATTGCGAGCGATTAAAAATTGATTTATATTATCCACTATGGATAATTTGTAATATTTTATAATTTAATAGTCAATTATAATTTTATATATTATATGAATTGAATCAAATAAATTTTAAAGAAAGTATACAAAAGTACCAATTATAGTAGGAACCATTGTTACATATTGTAATATAGTATACAACGTCGTTAATCGTTACGAATTTACGATAAAAATTAATCAAATAAGAATTATAAATACCTATAAAATCTTGAAAGACGCAACTCGCAATCGTCTTATAAGAAAACAACAGTGTGCAGAATTATAATTCATATATGATAACAATTCGTCTTATTATTATATAAATAGTAAAAAGAATCTTTTTTCGTATTGGTACCTACAATAATATTCAATGATTTATCATAGAACTCAAATTCAATCCATCACTTAAGTAATTAAGTTAATGACGAAGTAAACTTGATTCCAGCTGGTTAACAAAGCGGTTGCTTTATTTACTCCTTCTTTAATAATGCATTAGTTCAAATTCTGATTTTTATAATTTTTAATGAATATTTTGTTTTAGTTTATATATTATAAATAAAGAATATTGACCAAAAAAGGAGCTGACAATGTATAAAAATACACTGAATCTAATTATTTCGAAACATGTACATTAAAATAAATAATTATAATACAAAATAAAATAATTAATAAAATAAATTTTACGACAAAAAAATATTGACGGCAAAATGTCTGTCTTAGCGATCGGAAATGTGACTTTTAAAGGTGCGAGCGTAAGGTTAAGTATACTCATGGACCATATTTTCAAATACTTAAATTTTTGATGTCATTTAAGTGATCACCTCTATAACGAAACAAACTTTAATTTTTTTTCAAATAAGATTCACTATTTATCACTGTACCTAATGATTTTTTAAATAACTGAATGCCTTGAAAATTTAGTTGTAGGTACCTATTGAATCGAAATTTGTTTACGAGCAGATCTCTCGAGTTATTAAAATGTATATACTAAAAATAATATTGTTAATACTTAATAGTTATGTATAGATCAGCCGATTCAGGGTTTAGATGATAATTTAAATTTTGTAATAATTAATATAAATTATGTCAAATTCTTCATGTATTAAAAATATGTTGATCCTGCACGGTATTACCAGTGATAAATATAATGCCCCTATGCAGGGTTTAGGACGTTTAGGTACTCCTTCTTATTTTTTTAAGTTAAGTGTAGTGTAAACTGTATAGATTTAGGGGGAATCGGACATTTCGGCACGGAAATAATTCGATGTGGCTCTTTCGGCTAGGGGATATTTTAGAGCCGCAGGTATATTAATTATTAATATACAATTTTAAAAATACAAAATACAAAATAAATAATATAACAATAAAGTTTTATGTTTAATAATACATGATTACATGGTTAAATATATATATATATATATATATATGTATAATGGTTTTATATAGTTGGTTTTACGTTACAAGATAACAGCTATATTTGATTGGATTGCACTATTAACGATATTATTTTTTATAATGGTAATAGTCTTTATTTAAAAAAAAATGCCACGCCAAAATTTTCAGCGCCGATTCAGATCGAGATAGGTCTATAAAACGATACTAAATTGAAATAATTATTTTATTTTTTATAACGTATTGTAACAATTTAATTAAATTTAAAAAAGTGATAGTTTTTCATGAGTCAGCTGAATCCAACATCTTATAAAAAGTATAGAAAGTAATTAATAAAAAGTAGCTTATGACAATTGGAAATGACACTAAAAATGTTGATGAAAATTGTATGAAAATAGGTCGAAAACTATATGGATTGGCATAGGGTCATTCGTTGTATGTTTTTGATTGTGTATATATATATGATTTTATAGGGAGTTTCCTGTGAAAAATTAAATTTCAGTAGATTTACCTAGTCTTAAACTCAGTTAAATGTAAATTACAGGTTTTGATAAAATATGGTTTTAATAAATTATATCTAATTGTAATAATTAAGTATTTAAGGTACTTTATTTTCTAACTTGCTGTAACCATTAACTACTCCAACAAACAATTGTTTTGATTTTCATAAGCTGACGAATCCCTATGCTAGTCCTTCATAGATAAACAAAAATTTAAAAATTTAGGTTAAAAATCTTAGGGTATAAGTTATCTATCTACCAAATATTAGAACCACGAGCTCAACAGCCTTGGCTGTGAATCGTTTACATGGATACAATTATTGCTTTTTATTAGTATAGATTTTTTAATATATAATTATTGTCAAAAAATTAAAATTTAAGTTACAATGATCTTCACGATGGACAATATCAAACAACATTTAAAATCTATTATACAGCTGAATTGCTGAAACTTGTTTCATCAACTATTTATTATTTTCCAGGGCACCTAAGTCTTTAATATCTGTGCTTTTGTAGTTTAAATTATGTTATAGATTTGTAAAAATGATGTTTATTATTTGTTCATTGGATTGATAGTTCGTTGTACTTAAACTTGCTTACTTGACAAAATAGTGTTTGTAAATAATAGTCTGTATTGTATTATTCTTTATCATATATAATAAATTGTTGTAATTTATCATAGAAGTACTTAAATTGCTTATTTATTCTTAACAGTCTTATAGTAATGAAAATAGAAATTATATTTTAAACGTACTCGTGAATACTGATTTCTCTATGCGATCTTCCGAGAACTTCTAACTTACAAGTTATAATAATATCATTTCATTGCAGAATGCATTTTTTTTTGGTTAATTTTGGTTAGGTTTGGTTTTCATGAAATATGAATAGTATAAATAATATTAGTTACGTCGTAACTCGTAACACTACATCTGAGTAAGTATACAAACTACAAAGCTACATTATGTGTTTGATGAACTGTGATGGATATGACGTAGGTGTATACGTAATTATCCTATGTCAACAGTAAAATTGAAAGACGATTCTGATCGGAGCTGTTTACAAAACTTAAATATAGATAGGTACCTACATATATATAATATATTATATATATGATGTATTACATACGTCTATATAATATATAGATACTCGTCCACTTACATTTATTTTTAAAATATTTTTACGACTTACCTATTGAATACATCCAGTATGTGTTTCATTCTTTCATTTTAAATCCACGTTTAAATATTCTTTTAATATTAAACACTCATTTTCTTGAAAAGTATTTTAAGTTTAAATGAGCGGAGTGAAGGGACACAAGATTACATCACTTATAAAAACTTTTAATAAATCAATACTTATAAATTATAGCTTAACCATTTATCAAATTTTAAAATAAGACATTTTAATTTTTAGAAAAATATTCCACTTTAGAATATGAAATTTAAAATGATTTTAAAAAAAGTAGAAACTTAAAAAATGTTAACGATAAAATAGACACACATATGTATATATATCTATAACATCGTTTTGTAATTACTTAACAAAAGAAAAAAGAAAATGTTAATACTTTTTAAGATAATGAAATAATGTTAATCGTTGAATGAATCGACCTATATATTCTGTTATTCTACACAGGAATGCCGTAAAAGATTTTTTTGGTTTTTATTATAAGCTCTCAACAACATTAAGTAGGTACTCAGTATTTTGAAAAACCACTACCTAATAATACTGTTATTCATAATTCATTTTTTAAATTAAATATTTTCTTAGATTAAAAATAATATAAAACTATTTGAAAACTTGGTAAAATGTACTGTATTAAAATATTGTATGTTATAATACTGCAAGAATAAATAGTATTTTAAAATAGATTGTGACGTCTGCACAATATTTGATAGCTTAATTGAACTATTGAGCATAAAAGTATTATACAAAAACATTAAGTCATATTGAAAAATCGTACTGTATTTTCAAGTAATTCAACATGGTAATTGTATATGTATAAAAAAAATAAAATAATGTAGTATTAAACTAGTAACATACACATTTAAAACACACATTTTTATATTCTAGATTTCTAAATTTCTGTATAGTAAAATTCATTCACTCATTCATATTATGATACAGTTTAAACATGTAAAAATGGTAATAATCAACATTGTTATGAATGAAAAAAATTATGAAACATACAATACAGGATGGGCTTTGGTGTTTTGTTTTTATTGCTTATAGTTGACATTAGAAAACGCGAAAGCACAGTGGCCCACTTGATAGTTTAAAATGTTTAAATCATAAATTACAAAAACAGAAATAAGTATTATATATTAATGAAATTCAAAAATAGAATATTAAATTGTATTGCTATAATAGTACCTTATTGGTGCTAATATAGGCAACAGCCAGATAGATCAGACCTAAATGTCTTGAAGCTTAAAATTAATTACAACACATACTTAATAGTATATAATATAGTTTCAAGTGTTTCAACAAAATATTGTATTTTAATCATTCGTTGAAATTAGCGATAAATGACGAATGTACAAGAACGATACAGTATAAACATATACTTAACGTTAAAAACATTGATCGTTGGCTAACAGAATGAACACGATTTCTTATTTTCCGCATTAGGACCAGAGAGTTTTACGAGTTCCGGTTGATCGATTTCGTCGTTGTACTGTCCCAACATGGAGTTGATTAAAAACCTAAAAAACCATAAGTATATTTTAGTCAGTTTTGGATGAGGGGGTTGAAAAATTATCTTACTGCATAGAATCGTTAACCATCAGTCCGTCTTTAGCCGAAGTCTCAGTCCAGCCAATAAAATTATTTTCTTTATAGAATGCCTCGATATCCAATTGATCAATTTGACGTTGAGGCAGATCGCACTGAAACAATAAAACATTTTATAAATTTTATTTCATAATTTTATTATTATTTCAATATCTTAATATCTATGCATAATGTTATGGACTACATGTGTGTAAATAATAAATATAACAGTACTTAAACATATAAGTATTTCCAAACACAATCAATCACTTTTTTAAAATACACATGTGTAAAGAGAATCTAAATTTAACTATTTAAGTACCTATCTATAATAATTTAAATAGGTATTAAATTAAGGTATGATTGTATAAAATATGAATACGTTAAATATTTTAAATCGGTTGCAAGCATAGTTCGTGTCCCGTGATACTAATATTATTGGTATCATAGATGGTGGTGTTTTTATTACACATATTTTTGCATATTTTGGATAAAATGCATATTATTGCATATTATATTGAATGAAATGAATATTATTACATATTTCGATTATAATTATGCGAAAAATTCATATTTTATAGTATACTTCGTAATTAATATTTCGTATTTAATTCAAGCCCTGCTGATTAAAGAATAAATTTTATTTTTCAATTATATTATATTATTATGACAGACAAATTGTTTTTGTAACTATAATTTTGTGTTTATCTTATAAAAATTTAAATGTATATTTTTGCATATTTTCGTAAATAAAATACATATTTTACAATTTTTTATTGCATATAAATCCTAGCCTTGATAATAAGTATATAAAGTTATTATAACACTACATATATTATTCAACGCGTTCTTCAATAACAGTTAGAAAAAATGGATAAAATAGATATATTATATTATATCTAATGGTATGTTAATAACCATTTAAGATAGAATTTTAGAATTTTTAGGTTTTATTCACAATTATTCTATTAATAGGATAACAACTCTTCATAATAGGTTTAAAAGATACGAGGGTTATAATTTATATAGAACTATTATCCTTATTGTTTATGAAGTTCAATAACTCAAAAACTCAATAACCAATTATTAAACAATAGTTTAAATAATACCAAATATTAAAATTTTAACAAATATTTGTATTTTTTTCCCAACAATTATTTTTAAAAGTACCTAGTTAGAATTTCTAATTTTTACCTTTTAAAAGGAATATGTTTATAAAGAACAAGATAAAATGTACTACCAAAAATCACTCTCAAAAATGATAAACGAAGCACTATTTTTATTAGAAAAAAAAGTAAAAAATAAAAATAAATAAATACAATAAATTTCAAATGATTATAAATAGTAAAAAAAGAGAAAATATTTAGAAAATTAAACTATACGCGTAAGAAATGATAATAAAAACATTTAGTGAACATTTCAAGTACTTAAATATCTACAATTATTATTATTATTATTTGTTTGTAATAACTAAAAAGTAAACCAAAACAACAAAATTGATTTTATAAAATTCTAGTTATGCATGAAAAATCCTATTTTTCTTAATTTTATTTTAAAAAGTAATAGGAATGTTTTATTTTTGTCTCTCAAAATACTAAATAGATCCAATTTTTTATACCAAAAATCATATCATTGTAAAATCTATATATTTATCGTTTCGCTCAAAATCTAAAATAAAAAATAAAAGTAATGCATCATAAAATAAATGATGTTGAACAAACCTAGTTGTTTACCCAATATATTATACAATAATCCAGCGATTATCTTTAGTATCCAATTCCTATATGATTGGTATTAAATTAAGGTATTTAATTGGTATTTTATTAGAGATAATACTAGGATAATATTTATACTTCAAAAAGAATAATTGCTTTTTCGAGATATAAAAAAATACCATTTTTATTTACGTAAGGTATTCATAATATTATTTTTAATGTGAAAGTGAGACCTATATTGACTATTGAAGCCATAAATTAAAAAAGAAAAAAAGTTTGATTCTTGTCTTACCCATTTACAATGCAAATATTGCATAAGTTATATTAAATGAAATTATATATATAATAATTATTAATTTTCTTCTTTAAATACGAATTAAATATTAATAAATACATTATAATTTAAATTATGAAGATGTTTTATTTACACTTAAATGTATCAACAAATGATATATTCAAAGAACATTCTCTTTTGAAGTTTAATTACTTTTGAATTAGATATTTAGATTCATGTAAAATACTATAATTATGATCACCTAGAATGAAAGCTGAAGTAGAGTTTTAAAATGTTTTATTTTATTTATTTAAATTTTAAGAATTTTTAGTTATTTAGTAAAAAAAAAGTATAATAGTTTTCTAATTTTTTAATTATGTAATAACGATATAATTAAGACTGTTGCCTAAATAAATTTGACTATAATTAATATAATAATATTATTATGATATTTTTGCGCATTAAAAAATTTATTATATTGGTAATGAAATTTAAAAAGAAGAAAAATTGTGATTATTAAATAATTAATTTTTAAATTATAAAAAAAAGTGTAGGATTTATTATACATAAAAAACGGAATTCAAAAACATAAGAAGCATCAAGAAATATTAAGTTTTAAAATGAAATTTCGTTCTTTTTGTAATTAAAGCAGTGTACCTATTTAAAACCTATTAAACAATCACTACTCACTAGGTATGTTTAATATCTAAAAAAATTTAATTCTATACGTACACAAGTTTTGATGTTGACTTTAAAATAAATTAATTTGAAAAAAGTAATACAACTAATTTAATAATATAATGGGTACGGTTTAATAAACTGTTATAAGTCATCATCCGTTATTACTCATAAATCATAATAAAATAAAAAAGTATCTTTATGATAAAATTAAATATTAATTGCTCTGCTGTAAAGAAAATGATAACATAATTATTTTTATTGTTTATTTATGTTTTCACAAATAAAACGCAAAATAAAGTGTTATGCATGTACATTATACATGTATAAATTATACCTAAATTTCAAGTAACATCTAACATACATGTTAGATATTTTAGTACCTAATTAGTGTATTATTAATAGTAATACAACTAACGTACTTACACAATATTGTATTTGAATTGGTAAATTTTATGTTAATTGGCATTTTTCTAAAATTAAATTCGTACGACTGCCAGGTTTCGCATAAATACCCATTACCTCATTTATATTTTATACTTATGTATTATTACATTTGTTAAAGATTAAAAACAAAATATTTGTTTTCTTATATTGATAGCTATCTATTAGGTTTTTTGTCTTCATTACGTAAACAATGACTAAGAAGTAGAATAAGTAGATAGGTAGGTACATAAATTGAAAAACAATTATTTATTCTTTATTTTTTATTTTATCGTCAATTAATTTAGAGATAATATAATTATACTTTATAGCTTAAAAACATAATTATCTATTAACTAAATTAATTGACGATAATTACTACTTAACATCATTCTTTACATTCCATAGGATCTCTAATATAAATAAGCAAACTATATAAATATCACATATAAATACAATAAGTTTAGTTTATAGTATTATCTCATAATGCCGTAATAGTTCGAAAAAAAGGTTATTATTTAATATTTTTATTGATTTAAAAAATGAATTAGGTATTTATATACACACGTACATCTATAATATAGGAATCCACACACAAGCTATTCAAAGGATTTGATAGACGATTCCAATGCAATTTTACGATAAATTTAAATACTAAATCTTAGATGTGATTTAAATACTACTTTAAGGTATGTCAGTACCAACAATAATAGTTATTACTTATTAAGTTAAAACAAGATTTTACAGAAAACGGTTTTGTTTGCGGGTACAATTTAAATATATTTAACAGATTTATCAATTTTTCACGCTACTAAGATAAAACTTTATCGATGTTGTAGCATTTTTATTCTTTTTGATATTAATTTTCAATAGTTTTTTTTATAAAATAATGAATTTTTACGAATTCAATCGTCAAAAAAAAAAAAAAACCACCAGGAAAAAGATACAATCTTAAACTATTATTTGTACGGACTGAAGAGTAATAAAATATTGTTGCAATGATTAAAAAAAATGTAATACCTTATTTCCCAACAACATACATGGTATTGGACCACCGTCTAATTGTGTGCATTTTGCATCCACGTCTTTTTTCCACTTGAGTGTGTTTAAAAATGAATTTTTATTTGACAAATCAAACATAATCACACATCCATGTGCGTCTTTATAGTATACGCGGGTCATCCACGTAAATCTCTCTTGACCTAAGTAAGAAAAAAAAACATAATAATACATAAATAGGTGGGTACATTTAAATTTAAGTTTTACTTAAAAATTTGAAAACCATACGTAAACATAGTTAGAGCAACCTGCATTTAATGTATTTTTTCACTTACTATGGAGTTTATTTAGTACATTAATTATTACAAAACAGCTTAGTTTTGCATTTTGACACAATTTTAAACTTACGTTACCCATACAGACTATACACTATACAGCAAATAAAATAGGTTATATATAACAGGTTTATTACTATATTATGTATGGCAATGTTAAAGAATAAAATCCATTTACATTTTTTGGAAAGTTTTTAAAAACATAACAGCTTTGCTTTTAATTTCAGTTAGAAATAAATATGTTAAGTACCTATTAAGAAAATTACTCCAAATTGCATGATGTAAGTAACTTGCAGTGAATATAATATAATAACTATGTAACTAAAGTTATACTACTATATAGTGTATATAGTGGTATAAATATTTTTAAGTAATGAACAATTAAAAATCTACATAATAATTCAATAATTGTAATTGCCATTTCCATTTTCTATTTTTTTTTTGTAGGTTATTATAATTTGAACCTATATGATTTGTTGTAACTATAGTTATGTAACTATTGACTTATAGTTTCAATATAACAAATATTATAAATAAAGTCATCTTCAGACACAACGCCCTACTATTTATATTGTACAGTGTTTATGTTATATTATTAAACATTATATAAGACCAAACAACAAACCTGCTATATCCCATAGTTGTAATTTAATAGTTTCCGTTTCGGAAACTTTGATAATTTTTAATGCGAAATCAACACCAACAGTACCCTTGTATTCTCTGCTATATGATTTTTGTACATATCGTTTGACAAACGCTGTCTTGCCCACAGTCGGGTCTCCTATTATGATTACTTTGAACAATTTCTCTGGCATTATGGTATCTGTAAATTCAAATAATTAAATCAACAAAGTTGCGAGATACAAGTACCTATATGGAACGAGAAAAGATAGGTTTGAAATAGTAGAATTAAATAATAGAATTTGTAATTATTGTTATTACTATTCTTCTATACGTCTCAAAAACCTCGTATCAAACACAATAAATATTTATGTTTAAATACTCAAGTGGTAAATAAATATATATGTAATTTTTAATGTTTTAGATGTTTTCGACTGCGTAGTTATATTATGTAGATTAGATGATTTATATAATTGAACATTTTTAAAAACCTTTCATATAATTAATATGTGGTTATTTAAATCCACAAATTTCGCAAAAATCTTTTTAAATGATGTATACATCTGTAGTTCAAAATGGAATAATTTTTATAAATATAATTCTTATATTTTATGGATTGAACGATTTGAACGTTGATGGTAAAAACTATAATCCAGGACTACGACTATACACGTGAAATCGAATGAGACTCACGTTAACAGACATGTGCCTTTCCCGCACATAGTCTGTAATAAATTGACTACCTATAGATATACTACAGTATTAAATAGCGTAGGACGTTTAATTACTTAGCCGCGTGTTATAAACCTCTAAGTTACATATACACTATATACATTTATTTTTTTTAAATTATCGTTTACACTCTGATTGTGTTGCGTAATAACTAGTGACATATAATATGAATTCGCGTACAAGCGACTCCATGAAAATGCCTATATAACGGTATAATATATGTAAAATATATAATGTCTCACCGGTTTTGTCTTTATATACACTATATAATCATCTACCCACTAAACATTAAAACTTACATAACTATTTGAATAAACTTAATGGAAATAAGTTCTTTAAAATGTTTACATAAATAAAAATTATTACCTACTATGTAACCTCACTATCTCAGTTTTTTAAGATACGAATAAAAATAATATTGTGCAGGGTCATTAATGTGGTAATAATTTTTCAATAATATAGTTTCAAAAATATTAATTAATTAATATGTTATTAACTGGGATCTACACAATATCAAGTTAAAAATGATTAATATATATTTATGGCATAAACATATATTAATCATTTTTATATTATGGTAAACATTATAAATAAAAGTAAAATTTATAAATAACCATAAGTTATCTCAACTGTACAAAGAAAAGTTAGAAAAACGAATTTCTTTTAATATTACAGCCAAAAATTAACATTGTAGCATAATATATAGAGTTTAACTAGATTATTGTAATTAGTAAAGAATAAAGATTTAAAATAATAAAATTATATTTAGTATTTGTACTTATAATTGATACTTAATGAATAAACAAACTGTTAAATATGTTAAGAATTATTAAATTAATTCATAGACAGCTAATAATAATATATACGTCTCTATAATATTATATAATAATTAACCATTAATGAATAAAAATTAATTTTATTTTAAATCATCATAAATTCGATTGCAAGATCGAATATTTAAATTGTAAATAATTAATATACGAGTATTGTGTGGACATTGATTATTTTTATAAGAAAAACATTGATATGGATATTAAGTATTACATACTATTAAATAGTAAATACTATATTAACTATTGATATATGAAATGGACAGCACTATAACAATTATCTACCGATAATATTTTTTTAATACGGTATAAAGAATTATATAGGTACCTACATGAATATAATCGAAACACATGTTTACATATTACATACATACAAAATATTATGAATGATAAAATATTTTAAATTTTAATAAATGTCAATACAATTCGACACTTCTACAACATTGAATAAGAATATAATTTAATCTAAATCAGCAATTATATACCAAACAAAAGTTAATAATTGATGCCTGATGGTATTACAAATTACAATCAATATTATATTGGGACATCGCTTCGAAAAAAACAATAAATTTTGAATGGATACAGAAATTGTCGTATTGATGGTTCTTCAAAATATATAGAAACCCAGTTATGATTATCGCTATATTATATTTTATATACTGAGAGATTCTTTTATCGAATAACACTCTTTTTTTCCAAAATTTATTAACGATTTCCAAAATATTTTTTGTACATGATTTCCAGTAAAAATAAAACAACATTCGTTTTTAATTTGATATTTCCAAGCAGAATATTTTTCGGAGTATTTGGATCTATAAAAATGGAAATTCGGATAGGTAGTTTATGAGTTATAAGTATATTTGACATTTTTGTAAGCGAAGTAGAATGGTACGAAGAAACCTCAAAAAGATTGGTCTGCTCAACTAAACTTTAATTATTTATAATTTATAAACGAATTTCGTCTGAATTTCGATTTGTATGTATTAAAATATGAAATTGAAAGTATTTGTTGTTATTTAAAAAGTAAAACCTTATAAAAATATAATTAAAAAAAAAAACTGAATATGATTCGTGTGACGTGAAAATTATTTCGCTTAAAATTAAAATGTCTACCATACTTATTTTATTTAACTTGTAGGTGAATAGAAGGTACTTAATAAACCTAATACTACCTAAAGACATTTAACGATTTCAGTAGATATAAATAATATAATATGTATACATCAGTGGTGAATGCCGACTCTATAGAAGATGGGCATGCTCATTTGTCATAATGTATTCATAGTCTATTTAATTTATAATTGATAAACAATATAGAAATATGTATATATTTATAAATTAATAAAAATTAATACGATTGTCACACACTTGTACACGTAAATTATATAAATCATTGGCGAAGCGCAACACATTGAGCATTCCCTGGGTATAAGTACCGCGGCTGATGATAAGTCTCGGAATAAACAATATTTTACACAAGCGTTGCATAGCTTGCGCACACAGCCATCACATGCTCATAAATGTTACTATCAAAATAAACACAGACAAGTGACAGATAATTAATTCATCTGTTTAGATGACATTTTTGTTATACATTATGTTTTTAAATACGTAATATATTACTGATGACAAAATAATTTTTGTGTTTATACTAATTATGTTTATATTCTTAAGCATCATGCGGTGCATGCTGAGCATACCCGGAGAATTCACACCTCTGATATACATGTTTTTTAAATGTGAACATGGGAACGTATTTATAGATTATACCTTTTAGATGAAAATCACGGATGTCATTCCCGATGTCATGATTTTCAACTGACAAGCGTGCATTTGGTCTGCGGATACAATTGTATATTTTTTCATGGTCATCCCCATATTTTTTTTCTTTTAAATCTGTATCTTTGTCATTTACGAATTGAGTCTTTAGCAAAGACATAACATACTAATTTTTTTTCCCAAAATAACGATTTTGATCCAATTGTTATTATTGCACACTTATAAAAAAACAAACAAAATATTCATTAAGATAAGCTTCATTTAAGTGCAGTTAAATAAAAGGTTTTTTTTTTAAAAATAGAAAAATTTCAAATAAGGTACAATTATTTTTATACAAAAAAAAAAAATAAATAATACAAACTAGGTAAACATTAAAATATTTATACACAATATACATATATTGATAATATGATATGTAATAATCATATTTAATTAATTTCATTCGAAAATTCTATTTTAGTATTTAGGTACATTGTACAAGAAATAAATTGATATATATATTAATATAATTATTATATATATGAAAATAAGTTAAGAATTTTAAGCTTTTATAACTGTTAACGCAATACTTTATATATTACTTTAACTTGCAGTATTATTGAAAACAAATTTAAGAACAATTTTTAAACGCTATTTTATTTAACACGATTTTATAATACCAATATATGCATTATGTTTGAACAGGTTTTCTTGTATGTAAACTGTAATATGTTCAGGGTGTCAAAATTCGATTTTTTATTATTTTATATAGGTACTAAATTTTTTTAGAGATTAATTACAAAACTATGGAGGTAATGATAAGTATAACGTCATTTTTCAGATTATATATTTGTTTTTTTAACATTTATTAAACAACTCAACTCCGCAATCATAAATAGAATTAACAATAATAATAACAAAAATGTATTTAATACAAATTAATAACTTATGAACAACGATGATACTATTCTAACTTAACTTTCATGTTTCATATTGGCATGAACGTGGGCATTCAGAGGGGGGGGGGTGGTCAAAACTGAGCAATTTGTCCTCCTTGGACTTCAAATATAATTTTAAAAATGTTAACCTTTATTATTGTTTAAATAACGTTTAATACATTTTTTGATTTTAGTATAATTTTTTTTTAAAGTGCATTTTCCTTTTATGTATGCAATTATGCAAATACTTTTTTTAAAGCATTTTTTATTGTTTGATTTTATTATACCAATTCCTGTTAAATTTCTCGTAAGCGACACAAATCGTTATTGTTATATTGTAATTAGCAAATAATAAAATACAACTTAAACGACTCAGATTAAAATCCTGTTTGTTATAATATCTAGACATTTTGAAAAATGAATAAAATAAAATGGTACAATTTGTCAAATCTGTAGGGATTTTATACCGAAGAATAATTTCAAGTCATTTGTAAAAGCTAAAAATATATATAGTATATTATATTATATATTATTACATATTTATTATAAGACTATTTTATGATCACTACACTTCATTTATCAATAAAGCAAGTTATTTGAAATGCGTGGTCACCTTAATAGAACATTATACAGTGCCCAAAACAAATATGATTTAACTTCATGCATTTTTGTCAGCTAAATGTTGACCCACTAGTAAAAATCCAACCATAATATATTAATAGCTCATTATAACTAGAATTCAAATTCATTTGATGTGATTTGCTGCATGAAATTGTTTTAGTTAAGTTTGACTGAACTATGTCAACATGGAATTTCCTTCAAATTAACTGATTATAAGTCATAAATCAAAATGACTAAAGCTGTAGCCAGGGGGGAGGTTAGGGTTCAGAACCCCCTGAAACTTTTTTTTGAAATGAGATTGAATACTTAGAATTTCATATTTAATTATATAATATACACATGTATACTCTAACCCTCCCTACAAAAATATTTTTCTGGCTACGACCTTGAAATAACCTACACTTACCATTCATTGAGCTATAAGAATATGTTTCACTGACGGAATATGACTACCTGGACCAACTGACTTATATCTAGTGACAAGTGGTGATTGCATGATAAAGAAAGTTTAGTAGGTGGACATTAATATAAATATATAATAAGATCTAAATAAAATTAGCTTAATTAGATCGAAAACGAGCATTGTATATCGATAAAATAAATTATAGCTTAAAAAATAGACAGTTATAAGTCTATAATATAGATTTTTCTGCTGTGATTATTATATAGAAATACCTCGCTTTCAAAAAGAGAGAAGTTTTTTCAAGCTACAGTCTCGTTTAAAATAAAACAATTAAATAATAAAATAGGGACCCCGATGTTATAATATGGGGGAATATACCTCAACTAAAGTCTAGTTTAGATTGTATGTGTGCGTAGGTACATACATATACATTATACACTATACGTGGATAGTAAAAATAAAGCTTAATAGCTTCTGTTTAGTAAATTTCTAATTTCAATTTTTAATTTTTGAACTAATATAACATAAAAATTATATCGTGCATTGACAATGTTCTAATATATTACACAAAATACATTTGCCTTACGAACTCAGAAAATATAATGTTAAAAATATAATAATAAAGCATTGTTTTGCATTGTTATTAAATATATTAAATTTTTGTTTTTGATTAAAAAATATTGAAAAGGGAAGAGGGGAATTTAAACAAAAACAATTCCTAAAAAAGGAACTCTTAAAGATGTAGAATCGTAAATGTCTAACTTATGTCAATAATTGTTTTATGTAAATCCAGTAATAAAAACTCAATATCAAGACTTAGTTTGTACGTCAAACTCAATAAATGAATAAAAACAATACCTATTGTATAGTATGACTTGGTTTTTACTTTTTTAGATTATAATATTATTTAAATTTATATTTTATAAACTATTAGTTATTGTAGTTCACGGGTTATTTTTTTTATTGCGCCGTATGATACAACGCAACCATGATCAATGTCTAAATTTTCAAATTTTATTCGATAATCATTTATCTAAGATGCAATTTGCTACAAAATATGAAACTTAAGAAAAAGATAGCGTGATGGTTTTCATTTTATTTGTTATCGATAAATAATAACTATTTATAAACTTATGAATTAAAATTTTTTTTATTAATGTATAATATAATAATATATTGTGTATTCATTTCAATTTTTTATAGATATTATTATTAATTTAGATACACGATTATTACATAAATAAAGATTATTTTATACTTCCATAAACTAACAGTTTTAAATTATCGCTTGAAACCTTAATTTAATATGTAACCAAAACACAGATTTTACAATAATGAATACACAATATTCAAAATATTTATGAAATACTCCCAGACTCCTAATAAATATTCTGGATCCGAAATCTGAATATCCAATGAATCTCCTATAGTCTATAAATTAACTAATTTTGTAAAAATATAAAAAGGTATTTTTTTGTTTTCGTATTTCAGTATTTATAATTTACCTTACTATATATGACTCTATAATACTACATAGAATTAAAACAACAAGGAATTTATTAGATTACCTAATTTGAGTACTTTGCCAATAACACGTATACGACAAAAAAACCTAGAAATAGGTATTACATAACATATTATTTAAAACTGTTAAGAAATTCATACATTATACCTACTCATTACCTTACCTAGCGCTTTTAAGTATTTAAATTTACATAATTACGAAATATAAAACAAAAACATGGGAAGTATTTAAACGATTAATTAATCAATGATCAGTAGTTGAAATTTATACATTTTGCTAATATCATAATTACCAAAGCACGATGATTAATGATAAAACATATTTTGTTGTAATATTAAGTATATACATTTTGCATCGAATGCTGGAAATCACTCCAATACAAAACGTCTATAATTATAAAATAATATATATAAAACGTTTTTTTTTAAAGTTATTTATATGTTTTATAAAATATTATTTATTCCTATGTGAATTAACATTAAATTTTAATCAATTTAAGTTGGTTAAATTTGTTTTTTTAGCTTATTAACATTCAGTTATTAGTAATGAATATTGGAACCATTAAGATTAAATAATAATTGTGTTTTCAATAAGACTATTGCTATTTAAAGTTATCATTTTTCAACATTCGTTTCAACGAAAATCATCATGTAGTGTACATCATCAAATAATAATTATCGGTTTTATACATTTTTTTATCTTATTCAAACCTTAAAAAAAAATAGAAATATTGATATATACTTGATGAAAGTGTAAGATTGTAGTATATTAATAATTATATAAGTTATACACAGTATACACCATATAATTCAATTGACAAATACTTTAATTTGTTAATACTCTTATATAGCCAACTCTTTGCCGTTGAAGAATATTTAGTAGTCGTAAAATGCGCTAGTATAAACAATAATACAACATTTTTATACTTTACACAGTAAAATAATAAATTTAATAAATAATATAATTGTATTATCATTAGTAAATATTTAATTTCATTGAAATTTGTTAATTTTAAATATTTTAAAATATTTTGTTTAAAAATGATATAGGTATATATTTTTTTTATTGACAATTTTTCAAGAATGTCCTAAAAAAATATATCTCTACAATTCTGTATAATATATAGTTAATTCTATGCTTTCTATAGTTTATCTGTGTGTATAAGAAAAAAATACAAATAACTGTTGAAAAGTTTAGGAAAAATCTTCTCAAGCCAGGTTTTTAGTGAAACCCCCTCGAAATAATATTTTTAATATAATGGCTTTGGCTTATAATTGTATCAATTAAGTTTCAGTCATTTATCATTAATTAATGTTTAAATTGATTCATATATTTAAATATATAAAGTTAATACATCTTTAAGTTATTTATGGTAAATATTAATTACAAAATTACCAAAATGTATAGATGATATTTTTAATTTTTAAGATGAAATACAATAGATCCTATATTGAGACTTATGTATAAAGTATATAGGTATACTATAATACTATATAATACCGTATTATCGTATAAAACAAGTAATTAAAATAACACCTATGTAAATTAACAGTATATAGGTACATATAATACGACACTGGTAGAATAAAAAATGTTGAAAACAGGTTGTTATATACCTAACAAGGTTAAAATATGTTTATTACAGGAAACTTATGAAAAATGTTTATATTTACTTACCTAATTAAAATATAGACAATAAATAAAAAAAAACTATGTGAACATCATATTATGCCAATTTAACTACTCAACCTTCTACAAATATCCAAGGTTGTATTGTGGATGGGAAAATTTTAAGTGGGAGTAAATACATTTTAGAAAACCAAGAATAAAGACAAATCAAATAAAGAATAATGAATAATAATTAATAAGAAAAATAAAATAAAAATATTTTATTTTAAGTATGTAACAAGAATTAACAGCATAAATACTGTAATCTAAGAAATATAATTTTCACATCATACGTCACTAATTATCATTCAGAGACCACGATTTTTTTCATTTGTTAATCCATAATACTTTTTGTTTTAAGTTTCCTATTTTTTATCTTATAAATGTTATTACATTATACGATACCCATAACTTCTATAGCTTCTATAGGTAAATGTTATTTGCTATACGTCAACCGACGTTCACTTTTAGTAAAATAAATAAAATACATATGAGAAAGCCAGCTGCACCATATTATCGAAATTACAAGTTTTTTTTACTATAATTATTAAAAATTAATTTGAACATTAAACGTCTATAATATATTTTTTTACTCTATGTTAGTGTATAAATTGTTATCTTTAATAAATCACAAATTGTTGTATGATTTTATGTATGGTGCTTAAATAAAAACAGTAAATATACAACGTATTTTTGTTATATACTATTTTTCAACAAATACCCACACGTGACTTAATAATAAAACTTAGTTAGTATAAGTAGATATTAGCTCTACATTTAATGTAATAATTCGCTCGATTTCAATACTACAAATAATTTTCTACATAAATTAGAAGTTCACATTTTATGTTTTAAATGTATAAATAATAAATATTTAGAAAGATTAATGAGAAGAAATTTAAAAATCTATAAATTAAAACAAAATAGGAACTTTTTTTTTTGTTAATTATTAGTATTTTAAACTCGCAAAGTACTCGAATAATTAGTCGTCTTATTACCAATATTATACATAGGTATTTATCATTTTCCTATCGCTCACATTCCTAAACTAACTGCTTACTAAACTAATATTTTAACGCAACGTCCCAGGACACCTAAAAATAGTTTATTATTACCTACGCTTCACAGTCACGATCAATATAATATGGTTCATTAGTACACTATAAGATTGGCCGTATTTTTGGTATATTAATAATTACTGCGGTATTTGTTAAAGAATTTTTTGCCAATCACTGGTTCTAGGCTCACCAAAAATATCATATTATCTGGGACTGAGTAATTGCTGAAAAAATCGTATTATTCTAGTAATAAATAAATACCAGATACCAATATCTAAATTTGAAATACTAACTATCATCAACCTGCAGCTCTTTGGTATATACAGACGTATATGTATTAATGCTGCTTTGACATTTCATAATATGTTAATTTAGGTAATATAAATAAATTTAGTTATTAAAATAAGAACATACATTTATATAACAATAATAAAGATGATACAGCACTTTTAAGTACAATTACTAGGCATGCATAACTATTATGGGTACCTATAATAATGTTTGTATGAAGATTATCAAATTTATTGTTTTATAATCAAACACGGATAACTACAAACTATACGTGCTATTGATGACCTAACTGGCTAACTAACAACTATTTATCAATATATTATTATGTCTACGACTATTACAATAATATTATTAATACCCACGCAAGTTATTTTTTAATTATTCTGTACAAACATCAATACAATTTCATTCTCATTTACGATTAAAAGAAATTTTCATAACTGATTGTTATCAATTCGACCTATATACGACTAACTTCGGTTCACTAATAATATTATTCTATGATAATAATACAATTTAATAACCTAAAAATGTATGAAATAAGTATCTATTATTTTCAATTTTAACGATCATTAGCGACTAAAATAGCTTACTTTAATTTATGTTAATTGTTAATAATGTTATAGTGATTAAATTTTAAATACGTATCTATATTTTAAGTGACAATTTGTTTAGCACAAGCATCATCTATCGTGAACTCAAATCACTATTTATAATACATATTTTTTAACAAAAATTCAACAATATGAAATCGTAAGAAAAAAACAATTTACCCGATCATCTTCCTGAAATTCTAGGATTTCAAACTGAAGCAACAAACAAAACACTAACAATTTTAAATCCAAGAAATTAATAAAAACGTATATAGTAATAATTAAGAAATAAAAATTGTAAATGAAAAAAAAAGTAAACTCAGCAAGCTAATAACCTTTGATATTAAAGCGAAATAATCATAAAAATAAACCAATATTTAGCATTTATTTTAGTAAATACGACTTCTGCATACAATACAGACATGCATTATACAACAACATTCTTCAATAACTTTATAATTTACACCAATTCTGCGGTTATATATAATATTTTTTTCGAGTAGTCAAAAATTAATACGAAATAAAACGACAAAGAAGTACTAAAAAATGTATAAATGCGAACTGTTTTGATTTTGTTAAATAATAAGGAGCACAAAGTCGTTGCGTTTGTTATATATTATAGCTATAAAGAGAATAGACTATGATAAATACTTATTGATAGAATATGTATTCCATATTTAGATATTATTATTAATAACTTTTTAATGTCCTATATTAATATATTTTAAAATTTAAATAATAATTGACTTATGAAATCCCAACATATTAAATATAAATAAATTTATAAAACTAATATATATATTAAAAAACTAAACTTTATAAAATGAATTCTTTTATTTTTAGTAATCATCCAAAATGAACGTATTATAGGATTCAATTAGAGAGATCAGCTAAAAAAATCAAATTAAAAAAAAAATACAAACATTCTCAAATATCAGATTCCACGTGATTACAAATACAACAACCTTAGTATTATAACAATCAAGGAAGAAGTAGCAATCTTTTACAAACGTTTCTTTACTTAATTAGAAAATCGTCAAAATCTATTGATAGACGACTGTGTAAGTTGTAAAGGATGTGTAATCCTTTCACTTCCTGGAAATTATCATCGTAGACTTAAAATAGTATCTAACTTAATCCTCTAATGTATCAAACACAAGATAAATACTGAATAGTTCACTGATCACACAACCTCAATTATGTATTTATTTTATTCTTATCTCAGAATACTCATTGTGTTTGTTGTAAAAAAAATAAACATTTTAGATTTTAAGCAGAGTAATAAACGATTGATACAAAGATATGTCTTTTTTGTCTGTCGTCACTCATCATTCATTGGGGCGGAAAATTCACTTAAAAAAGTTCATTAAATCGAGAAAATTTAAAAATAATTCTGCAGTTAGTAATTCATAAACAATTTCTTTTTATATCAAAGATTTGGAAATTTAAAAAGTTTCCTTATTAGGTTTTGTATCTGTAAGATAAATAAAATGTTAAAAAAAAATTCACTTTCATTTTTTATGAGCGATTGTAATTCAAATGATAAAATTTTTGGCTAGGTAAAAAAATTAGTACAAGAACGTGCCATATAAGTTATTATTGGAACAATTAAAAAGAGGTAGGCAAGTGGGTACCGCTTTGCTGTATATTAAATATCGAGTGGATCACTGTTATAAGTTTGTTAAATTTGAATTCAATAATATATCATCGTATGTTTGTATACAAAAAATCGATTCTGAGCAGAAATAGTCACTAAATCACTATCCACTATGCATATTTTATGTTTTTTTTTTGATACAGTTATTAAATTCATAATTTAATTTTCTTGTATTACACGGTAAGCTGATATAATTTTTCACAAAAATTAATATTGTATTTATCATACTATTAGTACTAAATTATTATCTGAATCATTATAATAACATACCATATAATTATAACTTGAATAACTTAAAATTTAATAAATAATACCGTAATTTGTAATAATACCGTAAAATAATAAAAATATAGGTTCATTGTACTCAATAGATAATGTCTTAAAATAAATCGAAAAAAAGTTTTATCTCGTATATTAAAATTCATATCAATATAAAATACATAAGAGGTTTAAGTCCCTATAAACAATGTTTTTGATTTACAAGAAAATAATTAACATAGTAACATATTATGTTAAAATATGTAATTTTATTATTTATATAAAAAAAAAGATATCAAAATACCAATTGTCTGTAAAAAGATTTAAAATATTAATAGGAAATGGTTGGGTAAATACCTGGTGAAAATTTCAAGTTTTCACAGTTATTTATTTTTGAATTATAAAAAAATAAAGAAATCAATTTTATCGAAATCTGGTGTGTAAAAATAACTGCTCTTACTTTATTAATATTACCATTAGTGTTACAAATTACAATAGATTAGGTAATTAAATTTTTATCGAAAACAATGCATTCATAATATTAGGTATTAGTAATTAATTATAACCTACCTAAGTATAGCATAATTCATAATATACGTAATATTTTAAGTGACCACGAATATCGGTTTTGAATTATAATAAAATAATTAATATCGTTATTCATTGTTAAAATAGGCAGTTACGTCCAAACTTTAACTTTAAATATTTATAAAAAAATATTGAATATTTGTATATTTTTTTGAATTTTTAGTTACAGTATGAATAGTGTACGAAAAATATTGTAATACATTTTCAAACTTAAGCTATACAATTTGAAGATTTTATAAATTTTAACAACAAAATTATTTGCAAATTTTTATGATTTTACAGCTTGAACTTTGAATACTTACTTATAAAAAAAAGTTTACTTTTATATCACAATATTTTTAAATTGTTATGATTACAAATTATATATATTAAATTCTCAATTTTTTTGACCTGATAACAAATTTTTTACTGACCTTAGAATTATATATAAAAAAATCTTTTGAAGAACAACCTGCAGTAGTACGAATCAGAACTTCATAAACGGTCATAAAAAATTAATTTAACTTTTCGTTAAACATTTTAATTTTATAATAGGTAGGTACCTAGTAAAACTAGTGTGGAATAATGAATTAAATTTTCAAATGTTAGATATACAAATAAATTTTTCATTATATTTTTTATTAACTGCAAAATAATTTGTAAATTTTCGATATTTTTATGAATTATGTCAAAATACAAACTTAAAATGCGTATAAAAAATTATTTTGACTGTATTTTCTGTCCCAAAAAGTAATGACAGATAAAAAAAATACATACATCATTCTAATATCAATAATTTTTATCACTCCACTTAAAGTCTACCGGTAGAAATGAAAGAATTACCTACACGTGACAATTATTTGAAACAAATGTTTAAAACTTAATTAAAGTCTATAATTTCACTGAAACACATGAAACAAGATCACTTTTATCAATTCACTAATAATAACTCTGAACTCGACAAGAAATAAAGGTATATAGGTCAGTACAATATAGATCTAAACGGCCATAAGTATGGGCGTAGGTAGGGGTTTTGGTCTAGAATCTAGATAAACATTAAGATTAATTCCCAATATTTATTTTAAAATTGTTTTATCTTTAATTGCAGAGGGTGTTTGAACACCCAAACCTTCTCTTACCTACGCCCATGGCTATAAGTACTATAGTCAAACAAAATAGAAATCAATAACATATTAGTAAAATTCATATTACCTATATTAGTATATTACTTATTGATCTTAAGTCGTTTAAAATATTAAAATGCACTGTAGCAAGTATTTATTTTCAATGATCGTATTATTATATAATAACTACGTATTGAAATTTGAAATATAACTTATTTTATTTAAAAAAAATTATTTATCATAATACTAAAAGTATTTCCATGGTCTCACATTTTATTATTTATACAAAGTTATTAAAACACGTAAGTAATAGTGATAAATGATAATTATAAAAACCAGACTAATAGACTATATTTGAATATACCTATCTACCTATTCTTGATTAACGATATAATTATATTATTTTACACATTTTTGACATAAAATATTTTATTTTGTTTTATTTGTAACGTATTATCATAGAATCTTGTTATTTTCAAAAATTGCAAATTCTTATTTATATATTAATTTAATAAAATATATAGGTAGATACTAGATATATTAATGGGAATCCAACATTGAAAGTGTGAACATTAAACACCTTGTAGAATTGTAAAAGGACCCGCATGCATTTAAAATATTATAAACAGCAATTTTTTGTTCAGCTGAACCAATTTAGACCTGTTAGCTTTAATATTACAATAAATTAACTTTTTATAGAACTAAAAAACAATACCTATATACCTATGTAACCTATGTTTATATATTGATTGTTTACGATATTTTAATTTTTAAACAAATTATGAGTATTTTGAAATTGTTAATTTTACATAGGTTATCATAACTCGCTTAAAAATTGAAATACCGTATAAAACCAACACAGAAAATGTTCTTACATTAAATTTTGATATTATGTCAAAATTCACTTTAATTTCACTCTAATTAAAATTAAAAGTAAGCAATACATCATTGGTTCTGCTGAACACAATTTTTGTGAATCATACGTTTGACAATACGAATCAACCCAATGTAAGTACATATAATTCATAAGTCGAAAAACATAATTCACTATATAAATTTCAAACCAGTAAAAATATAGCAATATCACCAATAAAATATACAAAAAATAATTTCCGAATCACCTGCAGTCTTAAATAAAAACTGCGTATTAAATATTTATCATGTTAAAATCGATAGATATTTTTTCAATTCGTTTAAATAGCCAGTTAGTTTAGGTATGTGCAGCCGAATTCTCGAAAATACACAAAGCGATCCCCCGAACAGATCTACAGTCCACCCCACTGTGACATATTATGTTGCAACGATGTAGTATCACCCTCTTTTTTTCTAAAACCATTTAAAAGAAGAAGCAAGTAATTGGAAATTTGAGAATCAATTTATTTCGAAAATTCAAAAGTAATATTGAAAAAAAAGAACCGAATATAATTATTTTGAACTCGAGTCTGATCAATTTGCCAAACAGATACACGTCGTATATGCCCAGCTTAATTTTAAAATATTATTTTGGTTGCAGTTTTTAACATGATATTATTGATATTATTATCTTATAACAACTTTTAATAAATATAATAACAAATTAACCTAGTCATTTATTCACATGTTTAATATCGAATAGATCAATAAACACGTTCTGAGGTGAAAGAGTATGTATAAAAAATAGATACAAGTATACTATATAATAAAATATGAGATAAATAGATACGACAATAATATAAAACGTAGGTACCTATCTACACTCGACATGACGAAACGTACTACTTATATTATAGTCATATAATATTATGAACTTATCTAATATTTAATAGCAATGTTATTAACTATTGTTATTATAGATACCTATACTATTGTTAATTTATTTTTTTCGTTATTCTTATTTTAACAATTCATATTGTACAATATTGTGGATTTATTTTACGAGTAGCATACATTTAAGTTGGTACTCGGTGTCATCATAATATTGTGATGTTAATCTGGATATAAAAACCTGCAGCCTACAAAGTGCCGATGGTTTCCAAAATACGCGAAGGGTGGACGTAACTATGATAATTAATATTATATTATACTACTTTTATGCTAAATATTATGAACTATAATTATACAATACTAATTTAGAAATTGTAATATTTTCAACGAAGACTGAATTAGGCTAGGCGTAATACCACAAATATTTTGAATTTTTTTTTGTAGCGCGAACGACCTCATTTTAAAAAAATTTTTAAATATTATTACTTATCAAAACATTTTTTTATCACTAGCATTTCCTTTCGATTGTTGTTTACAACATTAACAATTTATCAGTGACCTACTCATGACTGATAAAAATATGAACCGACTATTCGATATTATCGTGTAAGTATCAGAAGAGAATTTTTGGTCGATGAAAATATAACTACCTACCCCATGCTAGAAAGAAAAACCTCATTTGAGCATAAATAATACTATAATATAATAAATCCTCTTTTTATCTTAAAAATACCGGAGATTCAAATCAGTGTAGTTGATACAGTCATATGGCCTGGCCTACCAATATCTCAGGGTTGGAAGCACGACTATAATATAATACCTATTAATTTATTATCTATAACCGTGATTGGAAGACTAAAAAAATAATGACAACAACTAAATGTTATCATAAACTGTTTCCTTCAGAGATATTTTTTAACCTAATACTATGTAATTATTTCTTATGGTTAATTCTTTAATTCTACGTTTTTCTTAATTTTATCAAAAACAATAGCATGTGTTATGTAGGTACAACAAGTGTAGGTACTATTCAAATTTGCATAATAAAAAGTGACGACAAGTGATTTTGGGTGAAAAAAAAACGTAGAATTAATGTACTAGCACAACGACGATAATAATAATGTGGGTACAGTGGAACCTCGATGACTCGAACCTCTATGTACGTCGAATTTTCGATAACTCGAAGGAATGCCTTGGCCCCTGCCTTCCAACATCATATATTTTATACGGTTTCTGTAAGTCGAATTTTTTTTTCGCCCCCAACCGGTTCGAGTTATCGAGGTTCCACTGTAATGATATTAAAAAACAAAAACAAAAATACGATATTCAAAACATGTGTAATACTCACGCGGATCAAAACATGTCAACCGTACTAAAATAATAACAATAATATTATAATTCACACCGTGTGATAACGCCGCCGCCGCCTTTGGTTATGTAACACACATGGAGAGTACAACAACACGACTGCGCGCCAAAAGACCGGGTGGACGGTGTGAACAAGACGACGACGACGACGACAACGACGGCGCACGCTGTTGACGAACTGGTGGGACTCACGACTGCTGCACGAGACTGAATAGTATTGTGGTAACGCGTCGGCCGGCGGGCGGGAGGGAGGGCGAGCGGACGGACGGACGACGTGTTTATCGCGTTTACACGGCCGCCGCCGCCGCCGCCATGGAGGGAATGTTGTTTAACCGCTCTTATACCGCCTCACGGGCTCCGCGCGGCCGACTGCCGAGTGCCGCCGCCGCTGCCCGCTGCAGCAGCTGTGTGACCTGCCATCATTTTTGTTAAACGTTGTATTTTGTTTTGTTGACTGTTATGGGCGAGCACGGGCAGCTGATCACAATGTGGAAAACGTTTTTGTCACCGTCTCTTTTTCCTACTACCGAAATCGTCTGCCGCGCACGCTTTGACGAAGCGGCTCGGGGGCCACCGAACCAAAAGACGCGATTTAAATTAATGATATTAACATGTTTATGGGGGCAGCCCGGCAGTGCGTGGTGGGCACGTATATAGTTGCACACTGCAGTTTGTTGTCGTACTACGTACGTCGCACTGCACCGCTTACGTAACGACCGACCGACGGTCGTGATGATCGACGTCCGATGGCTACGCGTTACGTGCGTTTACGTAACGACGAGAAAAGGCTAAAAAGTGTTTTCCCCCGAGTGGCGCTAACGTTGTAATGTTAATACGACGAGAATTCGATCGCGGTTGGTTTTCTCACCGAAATAGACGAATCTCGTGACAATAACTGGTTAATATGTCTGTCCCGGTACAATCGGATAAAATATTGAAATTACCTACGTGAATACATTTGAATTTGCAATGAAGTTTTCTCGAACAACTTCTCCGCTATTTTGAAATTGAACTCGCAGACCCTTTGAAATCATGTTTTCAAACACTGAATATTAAGTATTTGAAAACGTTTACAATGTTGAACTGAAAAAGATAATTAAAAAACGCATGGAACTATGGAAATCGCTTTCAAGTGAACATCGTGATGAGTTTATGTAATATGTTTTCAGGTACCTATCCTATCGGAGTAATAGGTAAATTAATACAAAAAAAAAAAATGGTAAGAGATTGGTACGATTAGACAAAAATAAAAACGTGCGAGATCGTTTCACTATTTCTTTCACACTACTGTCACAGACCCATTAATGATCACTCGACACTCACTATGCACAGTATGCACTATGCACATAACATATTATATATATTCTATATGACTCTCACGCTCACTTAAAAAATTGCCTACATTGAACTCCTTAAAAACAGTCTGTATTGAATCTCATTATGCCCAATACTGTACACATTATCATATATTCGCCAGCACCGAGTGGTGTTTTCGCATCACTCTGTACGTGGATACATTCAAGTTTTTTTTTTTTTATATATATGTATATGTAATTCCAATCTGGCTATCAGTATAACTTACTGTATAATATATTACCTATCTACTAAATAATAAAATGTAAAAATTAGAAAGTTTATAATTGATACTTATTTAGATAAATATTATATTATGGTCGTATAGGTACAGATGACAGCCGTATTACAGGTTAAATTGATATATAAATGCATATCGTCCATATAAAATATGTATTTTCGAGACGATCACCCATACTATCACGTTGTCGTAATATTGTGCAATATTATAATATTATACATTTATATAATATGTATATCTTTGCGAATTCAAAATATTTTTATAGAATATTTTCAAAAATCTTCACTTTATACATTATCTCCATTTTACTAATTTATAACATACCTATTACCTATACAATTTTACGATAAAAAGAATAAATTGTAAATTCTGCTTTTTGAGTAAAATAAATAATTTAATACAGTTCCACACCATTGGTCCATACTCCAGCTAAAAAATGTATAGTATATATGATAAACAAAAAAATTTTATTTGAGTGTAAAGTCAAATTTTTACAATATTCATCAAAATTTAAAATTAGTTTAGAATTTTATAACGAAAGATTTGACATTCAAGAGAAAACATACTACCTAATAAAGTCTAATTATTTTGAAAGAATCTTCATAATATGTCTTTGGTGAGTGTAATATGTGCAGATTTCAATTATTTTATCCCCTAACTAGTTGTATCATATTTTGAGTACCTACCTACAATGTAATACCTAAATTATTATCTAAAATTTCATAATATCGTAATAACTATGTACGTAAATACCAATCAAAATGTATTAATTTTAAGTTGTTTGAATAATTTGTTTAGAATAATTTATTATACTAATTGTTTTCTTTTTAATTAGGTATATACCTATTTTCTTAGTTTATTAGTTTTTAATCCATAAGTTCTAATGCGAAAAATTAAAATTAATTTAATAAAATAAAACTTAAAATATAGCTTTACTATGTTTTAGATTTTGTTATAGCCATTATAGGTGTTAATACTTTTAAATTTGCGTGTTAAACAAAAAAGAGGGTAGTTCTAACTGTAATAGTAGAGGTTAAATTTAATACTTTTATATGTTTATATGAACTCTATTAGAAAAGTTCTATTATTTTTACGAATATAATCAATATTTTAATAGTAAATTAAATTACGAGAGTAAAATAATTAGAACATCATTACATTACTTTACATTACATTTGCTTTACATTACTAAACACTTGGGAAGTTGGGAAATATAGATTATC
Organism: Aphis gossypii; assembly: GCF_020184175.1. NCBI lineage: Eukaryota > Metazoa > Arthropoda > Insecta > Hemiptera > Aphididae > Aphis > Aphis gossypii. The sequence goes on from NC_065533.1 coordinate 37,226,095, forward strand.
ATCTAGTTTATAAGTGAATAATTTTGTATTTGAAAAAGTGAAAAGAGGGATTAAAATTAATATAAATATTAAACAGTATGACATACATAAAAAAAATAGTCAAAAGATTATCTAACGGAAACAAATTTTTCCTTCAATAATCTATTCAATTCAAAACTGATTTTTAGGAAATAAAAAATATTATTTTTAAGATAAGTATAATATAATTTAATATAGATATCTACCCAATATAATTAAATAAAAAGTTAAATCATCTTTTTATAAGTTTGTGTAATATTTATTACGGAATCATTTTATGATTAATTATAATATAATTATAATTATATTATTATATTATATTAATATTACCTATTACATCATACTATTATGATAAATAGGAGTAAATATATAAGCTATATGTATAAAAAAATTAAGTTGCTATGTAAGCTTCTTATAATTGAATAATTATGTTACAGATAGTGTTAATCTTAAACAGTTACTGAATAATGATTCTTGAAGAACTAAATCAGATTTTTTCTGACGCTAATAAAAAAACCAATTTAGCAACTGCTTATGATTAAAACAAAGAAAAAGTGAAAATATTATTTTTTGGAAAGGTATGTGTTTATTAATTATAAATGTGTTTAATATGGGTATAATATCATTTAGTTTATATTCATAAGTTCTACAGTATGAAAAAATTAATGGATAAAGTATAATTATACTTTCTGGCCCGACTGTACCTACCAGTTTTATGATAAAAACATCTGTGATACCTAAATAATACTTGTATAACTATTATACATTTATACCAGTTTTATACGATTAATATACGTAGGAAATGTTTTTATCTATATCTATTTTCTACCTACGATAAATAATCGTGGTAAATAATGAATATTTATAATATCTATTAAACGACTATACTGGTTTTATACAGAAAAAGTATACGTGGTACTATTTATTTACCAGCTACCAATGCATAGGTTATACAACCAACAAATGTATAAACTTAATTGGAAAAATGTTAATTAAACGTAAAATACTCATAAAAATGTTAAATATCTGTCCTTTTGACCAAATATATACTACAATTAAACTAGTCTTATAAACAAAATATGTCCTTACTTAGGTACACGTTTAGTTTGAAGTACCTAAGCATATTATATTACTTTTATATCCGTATAAATGTTTGCTGGTAAAATATCCTAACATAGTTAAAAATAAATAAACTGGAGTAATTATTGTGCACGTATATAAAGGTCTTAAAACAATTAAATAGGTATAATATAGGTACTCAAAAGTCAAGATGTGTTAACTTGGTGAATAAATATATAACAAGACCACAGTCTGACTACTAAACAAAATAAAAATGATATGGTACAAATTAAGTTATTCTCTTTTAAGTTATATTATGTAATAATAATAATAATAATAATAATAATAATAATTCTTTATTAACAGAATAAAATCTAATTCAATTAATAGTATATTATATAAAATAAAGTGATTGTAGAGCAATGTACATGTATATATTAATTTTTAATATATAATTTATAATATAATATTAAGTGTTATACATATTTAGTAAAATAATATATAATATAACTATAATATATAATAAACAAATAATAAGAAGACAAATGAGAAAAGAAATAAAAAAAAAGAGTAACATACAATTTAATTTAAGCTAGGTAATAATAAATGTAGAAAGTATTATTTAAATAATAAGACAACTTTTTATAAGAGGACGCCGTATACTTACGATAACAGTAAATTTGTGTTCATAAGTTTCAGCAATGTGCTGTTAGTTTTGATATTAATATACCAGATACCTACAATTAATTGACATATCATACAATTTTAAAATAAGATTATTATCAAGGGCCCCACGTATTTTTTTATTGATACTATTTTTAAGAAAGTTATGATAGTTTTAAAATGTAGATATAATTTCAAAAAAAGTGGATTGTTCAAGCAGTTCTGGATAATCATATTATGCAATCATTTAAATAAGAATCTTAATTTTAATGTAAGGTATCTAATTTTTAAAGAATCAACTTTAAAAAAATCACCTAATACATCATATCCCGAATGAATGGGATTATATCAACATTACATTTATATGATAGAAAACTTTAACATTTTTTTCGAATTGAGGAAAGTCTTGTATTTTGACCGATATTGTCTGTGCGCCGCACCATATTAATGACTAATGAGGTATATTCTATTTGGGATAACTTTACTAATGAGAAATATAATGTTTTTAATACCGCATTATCGTAAAAAACCATGTATGAATACGATATACTTACGTTTTAAAAGATCTATTTATTTATATATTTCATAAATTACTTATTTCGAATATAATCAACATGTTTATTATAAGTTAATTTTAATGTTTTGAAGCAAATTTCACTCCTAAACATTGATGGTAGATATTATTATGAGATTAACTAAGTTTATTTGTAGACTATAATTAAAATATGAGGTTATTTTTTTTAATGAATATACCATTCATTCTTATTATTTTATTATAGCACCATGGTGAACATTATTTAAATTAACTTAAAAATTAATTGAATCTTTAAATCTAACACTTAATTTTTTGAAGAATTTAGTGTTATCAACAAATAATAATCATTTCGAGTGTTTTAAAAAATTAACAATGTCATTAATAAAATGATAGAATATAGTAATAGTAATAAATTATCTCAAATTATCTCCTTGATGGAGTCCAAGTTCCAGATTAAACCCTAATTAAATTAGATGTGTAGTTTTCATATTTTAAATTTTGAGAGCGGTTTGTTAAAAAAGAGTTTATCCATGAAAGCAACGGATTATTAAGACCAATTGATTCTAATTTTCTTATAAATAAAAAAAGAAGATCAATTTTATTAAACGTGTTTTCAGTCTGTGAACAAAAAATCTACTTAAGCTTTATCATCAAAAATGTTTTAGATAGTTTCTTTATAGATGTAGTTTGACAATTTAATAAATTATTAAATAATCTAGAATCTAGATATTAAATATACCACTTTAATTACGATTTAGAATTTAGAATTTTAATTATTCTCAGAAATATGTTATTCTATAATATTTTACATAATGTAATATTATAAAACTGAAGATTTTATATGTTTAAACTAATTTTAAACATTTCAATAAATGTTATAAAACTCCTTAAAGTGATTCTTTGATTCTTGAATTATGTGTTTTAACTTCTTTTTCAACTCCTATAGCAACCTATACAGCCATACAGGTGACTTGGACATGAATTTCAATTTAGCTCACGAAAATTTAATTATTTTTTATTTATATAAAGAAATTGTAGAAATAAAAAGTTATAAAAAAATTAGAATAGATTAACTGACTACAGTCAAATGCGTTGCCATGAAAAATATATTAAGTGCCTGTATAAGGACTAAGTATTTAAAATATTTTTGATTAGTGTGCAGGGTTATGTAAAAATTAATTCTTATATCTTATCAAAGATAAATGTTAAAATTCAATGACCTAACCATCTTGTAATATACCATAATATACACGATTATTTATTTTTATCTTTAATGACTACTATATAAAAATAATAATAATATTTAACGTATTTTAACATAATAAACATAATACTATGTCATAATATTATCTTACCAAGTCTAAAAAAGATCACTGATTAAGACTTTTATATAATTGTATATGCTGCTGCAGCATTGCGGTCCTGCCATAATATATTTAAGTTAATTCTCACGGTTTTCATCATAGTTTACAATATTTCCATAATGTTGGTTTTAAATTAGATACGACTTTTGTGGTCAAATTATTCGGATGATTTTATTGTTTTTTTTTAAATATAGAATAGACATACCAAGATGAGTAGAATCACAATACGTTTTTTTTAAAATGTAATATACATATTTTTACTAGTTACTACACACAAAATAGTCAACAGGGTCCATCTAGATTTTTCAGTCGAATGGTGGTTAAATGAATAACAACTCGAATTAAAACTAGTAATTGTATTCTAATAAATACATGTCCACAATTTTTAAAAGTATAAAAAATACTTGTACAGTGTACACCTATAACGTATGTCAATTTTTACTACGTTTAATATATACATTTTCATGTTTACTCATTTCTAAATAAATATTGAGTATTTGAGTGTAAATGTAATAGCCAATACCTAGGTATTATATTAAAGTAGTCGCCAATGTAAGTGACTTGAACGTTCATATAAATCATAGGCTTGCGCACGGGGTTCGACCGGAATCTTTATAGGGGCATAGTAAAATTTCAAATTTGTGTATATTATATTTAATCGTAACAATATGTTCGTAGAGATATTGGAAATGGTATTTGTCATGATAGTGAAATAGTTAAAAATATTTGTGTACCAAATGGGTACATAATATTAATTGACGATTAACGGATAAAATAAACGACTGCAGTTTATTTCATGTATCTACCTAAATCATAATTCATAGATGTCTATATAAGTATACTTACAACATAGAAGTGGCGTATTAAGGATTTCTTTTAGGGGACCTACTAATAAATAAAATAATACATCTACGTTCTACAACCATAAGAATATAAGCTAAAAAGGAGGAGGTTGCAAGGAGGACTGAGTTTCCTTAATCCCCCTCCATAAATAGGATACTGTAATATAAAAATATAAATATTATATGTGATGTAATTAAATTAATGTCTAACGCTTGGTTATAAATTAATAAATAATAATATATATTTTTCGGAACACAGAATACTAATAACACAATGGTCAGTGCTGTAAATTGGTGGTGCAAATGTAGCAATTGCACCACCACACTTGAAATGTGGTAGTGCAAGTTCATATTATTACACCACCAGAAAATTATAAAAATTAGATTTACCTAGGTACCTATAATTTCTAATTTCAAAAGTATACATTTGTTTTACAAAATACGAATAGGTAAAAAAAATTAATTTTCGTGCAACTGTTCGTTTGTATCTATATTTTAAATCTTATTTCAAATAGGTTTATAATTTGGTAAACATTTTTCCGACGATATTATAAACCATATACGTTAGTAATTGATGAATTTGAATAATTTTATGCTATCGCTTTAAAAAAAGACGTAGACTTGGTTTAAAATAAAAAAATAGTTCTAATTGTTTTTTATTTATTGTTATTTATACAGTTTTTACTACTAAAATAAGTCTATACATATTTATTAATCATAACAATAAAATAAGATATGTTAGGATAAGATTTTCAAATTAAATTAGTAATGGTTGGTTAGAAATCAAAATTCTTTGCACTATCAAAAATCGAGGCAAATTTACGTCACTAGTCAATGTTGTAGGTTACCTTATTTTGAGATCGGGTACTTACGTTTGTTACGAATATTATGTTCTATTTACTAATGCGATCAAAAAATGTATAAGTTTTATCAAAAAGTTATGAGGGACGGCGCGCACGCAGTCCCAGCTACCAAAAATTCTGCGCCCGAGGTATCCACATTAGGGATACTCGAAGGGGTCAACCGATTCCATGTGCAATGAACCGGCCTCGCCCTGGAAGAGACCTCCACGCTAGGTAAGTATGCTTGTTGGAAGTTTCGGGAATGGTTATATGTGTTGTACGGTCTGCCCGGACCTATGCGAGTCGGACATTATGTGAGGCTCAACATTGGTTTTCAGTTCTATCGCGATCGTCTTTCGGTCATCCTGGGACGTTGGAGTAACGACATAAATATTTATCGTCCTCAACGATCGTCAGGTATTTTTAATCCTGTGCGCAAATTAGTTTATAGCATGTCCAAATTCGGCCGACCTATGGCAGATCCATGATCAGCACCACCTGTGGTACACTGGTACATGGTATACGGACAGATAGTGTTAGGTACATCACAAATGTTATAAATCTTTATCAAATGTCCCAATTGGATCCAAACAAATATTTCGTACTATATGAAAAACATATACTTTTAGAAAATTTGAACAAAATTTTAGTTTAAACTTTCAATTTACGCGATTTTTTATTAAACTAACTATGCACAGTGCATTAGTACACATAAACCTTAAGAATTAAACAATTCTGCTTAAACAACGTGTAAAATGTTAATTTTCGCTATTATTACATTGTAATAGTGTTTGTTTGGATCCAACGGATCCATTGATAAGATTTGTACGTATGATAAGAACGTGTATGACGTAAGCACTATCCGTCCTCATTGTCACCAACGTTGTCGCCAAACAAGTAATAATTAATAATAATGAGCAATAATATATCTTCATATTATGTTTGTCTTTTAAATCCGTATAGCGAATATCTGAATATCTTGTAATTGAAACATCGTAGTTTCTTTAAAATCGAAACACAGGCTTCAGTGGATTTTTTTAAGACATTTTACTGGGTGACAAAAAAAAATTTCTCATAATAGTCAATTATAGTATTATATAGAATTATTTCATGATTGCCCAGTTTTTAAAAGTAAAGTTGGGGACAAAATATTTTCAATGAGCGACATTTGTGTCGTCTTATTTACTAGTTTAAAAAACCAGTGTATTTTTACTTTTTAGTAAGTAGGCTTAGTAGTAAGCTGTAAGCACTAAGCAGTAACATACTTTTAGGAATGAACTGTCATCTACGAATAGTGATTGCAATAATAATTAAAATTTACTAGCAAAAATTAGGGTATATTACTGTATTTCTAAAAATATTTAAATATTGGGATATAATATTATATGAAATTTTTGACCATCTAGAGTCCTAGAACTTAAAATATCAACTCAAAATATAATTTAATTCTCAATTTTCAGTTATCCTAATGTCCTGTACTATGAAGTTATCCTAAAAAATATTAATAATATTTTAAAATTAATGATTAGTTAATATTTTCATAGTTCGTTTAAAATATTTATTCTTGATTTGTTTAAAAACAAATTGTCATACATTTTCTTATAAGGATTTATTCTCTTAAAATATCAACAAAATTGTGTACTTCTCGTAAGTTAGTCTGAGTCGTAACACAGTATACTAATCAATTCTTGTCAGAAACATACAATTATTGATGTATCTATTGATAGCTTAAATATTATTGTTTCAAGATACACTATATTTGCATCATAATATTAATGTGCCATATTGGCTACTAAAACTAAATTGTTGTAGAAATTTAATCAAATAATTAATATAAAATGCCATTTATTATAATAATAATTAAAATATTTTTAAGTACATAAAAAAATTATGAAATTGGTAATCTTTATTTTCTTTACGTCTAAGTCAAAAATATACATGATCTTTTTAGTCTCTTGTTTTCAGAAAATGGTGCTTAATAGTTAAGAACCAAGATTTAATATTGTAATTTTTATTATGAAATAAAATCACATTTAAATATAAATTAAATTTTGTGTACAAATAATAAATCCTAAAACAAAAAATAAAATACATACTTTTAAGTATTTTACAGTTATTTGTGTACTAACCGTGTAATTTGATAAAACAAAAATATTATAGATAAAATACACTTTTAATTAGAGTTAGCATTAATAAAAGAATATATTATGTAAGACAATACAGACATGTTATTTAATATTTTAACTAAATTGTAATTTAATATATTATTAATATGTAACGTGCCACGTATTTACATAATATTACAAAACTAAAAATTAAAATCATCTGACCTTTCATCATACAAGTGTTAAACATAATATACAGAAATGATAAATAATTATTTCAGAAAACAAGGGTTGGTTAAAACATGATAAAAGTAAAACTATTTAATTGGTAGCATTAATAATACAATAAATAAATGAATTAAATATGAATCAATATTATATGCTATAGATACACACACAAAGAATAAGATAAGTTGCTTATTAATTTTAAGTTATCTTAAGTCATATTTCTCAAAAGTATTTATCATATATATATAAAAAAAATATTTTAAGAACATTATTTATCATAGTAATGTATAAGTGCATAATGTATAGTAGATAAAAAAAAAAAACATAAATATTTGATGTTCTCATTCATATTTAAATAACCTCTACAGTGTCGAGTGGTAGCCATTTAGAACTTTCAAGTGCATCCCATAAATTGTAATCTTGTGTCACTAGATCTTTATTTAATGCATCTATATCAATTGACTTTTTGTAATCTGCAAAATTTAAAATTTTTAAAGAAATATTCAAAAATTACTTACATATATTTTATTTTTAAAACTTTAAGCACAACGTACAATTACTAATTAATTATAATATGCTGAAATATAATAACATACCAACTAAATTTAAATTTCCATTAGTTTTAATAGCAGTAGTTTCAATCGTTGGTTCTGTCCTAAGCATACAATTCTGACTTTGAGGTTGGTTCCACATTGAGTATCGATGCCAATAGTTGGTTTCAAAATACTGTCCATAATCTTGACTAGCCTTATATCCTTGAGATTCATTTGAAGCACTGAAAAAATTAATCAACTATTATACTGAATTATAATTATATTATAATTGTATTTAATACTAAGCCAATAATGTTTCATATCATAATTTAAATAGTAAAAAATGATTTCTAATAATATATTATACTATCTGATATATAAATACAGATTTTTATAGTTATTATTATTATGATTAAGGAATAGATTTTATTGTGATAAAATTCTAAAATACAGTGAAACTTCCTTATAATGAACTTGCATTTGATGAAATTTTCTATGCAACAAATTATTTTTGAGAACCATGACCTTCATTGTTAATTATGGGTTAATTATATTTTACAAATTCCTCTATGATACAATTTTTTTTGTTCTTCTTGAGACTTTTTTGAATAGAAGTTTAACTGAATGTCATAGTTAAACTATGAGTATTATTCCAGAACAAAGCAATGAGAAACAACATATTGTTGAAGGTTTGCAAGTAACAAATTGCAATAGTTTGGTCAAAGAATACTCTTGTATTGACTAAAAGAACATACCACATCAATAGATGTGATAGTGGCATAATTCATATTTACTATATCAGAAGAAGTGAATTAATTGTTCAGAGAATCTTGTTGATTTTTTTTCATTAAAATGTCTAATAATTTTAATAGTATCAAATTTTTTTCAATTAAATTGGAAAATTAAAGGAAGAATTATATTTCTTATAAGCTTAAAAAATAATTGAAACCTTGGATATAGTTGTAATTAAATGATACTTTATGTTTTAAAAGTGGACGTTAAATATTAGAATTTTCATTCTTCAGGAATAAAAATACTTGTCTTTAATTTCAACTATCAAAGATTAAAATATTGCATGTGTAAATCATTAAATATTAATTAATTTTCTTTGATTATATTTGAAGAAGTTTAGTTTGGAAATTAGTGGAGTTTTTGTTTGGTTGAAATAATATAATAAAGTAATTGTTTGAATAATATTGAGTTTAATTTCTTATGTATAATAGCTATATTATAATACTACAAGTATTAGGTATGCTACTGTATATCATTCAAGGAATTGATATCAATTAATCTTGGGCCTTTTTGATATTTATTGATAAATTCTAAGAACTTTTTTAAAAGACTCTTTCAGTATAAATTTTTATTAGCTTCTATTAGTTTATATACCATGTAAAAAATAACGAAATTAAGTTAACAAATTTATAATTTAATTGGTAATGTAATTATTCAAATAAAAAGAATAAAATCACATCAGTAAATAAATTAATTTTGTTTATAGGTTCACATTTAAAAATAACAAATTAAGATGTTTACTCGTCATTTAAGTAAAAATAATTATTTCGTTATATTTTATCAAAATAAATTGTTATTAAAACCAAAAAATTATCTTACACAACAATATGCCTTTCTGATTTTGGTATGACACTGCTAACCTTTATGGGTTTGGAACCAAGACCTGGAAAACCGTTCATATTGTTAAGACAGTGTTTTTGTTCTTCTTCACTGCCAAAACGAATAAATCCATATCCTTTACTGTAACCAGCACTGTCTAAAACCACTGTAAAATTTTAATTATATATTAAAGTACTATTTTAGTAAACATTATACTTATAAATATTATTTTTAATGACAGTATACATATTAAAAAGTATGTAAAAAGTAATACCTTTAGCTGTGCGTATAGATTGATAGCGGCAAGCAAACGTTTTATATAACTGATAATCATCTACATCAGAACTAAGTTCACCTAACCAAACAGAAAAATCTCTATCGCTTGTAGTAATTTTTCCAGGATTTCCAGCGTGGTTGAGTTTAAATCTTACAGGCTGTAAACAATGATCCAAAATTATTTAATAATTCTTAAATATATACCTGTTTTAACAAATATTAAAGGTACCTATCTATTTTTGAAAAAAAAAGATATATTTAGTATTTAACATTTTAATAATAATAACAACTTATATTTAGCTCATCTTAAATACATATACATATATATGATATAATGAATGTTATTTTTGAAATACATACAATATTATTTTGCTTATCAAAGTAAAAATATAAATAATTTGAGCCATATAATTATATTTAGTATGATTAAAACATATAGTACGTTTAATCAGCAAGCATTTATTTGGTAATATTATTACTTTATTATTGGCTGGTCAGTACAGATAACTACCTACTTCTAATGTAAAACATTTTGTATTTTTTCAACATTCTGTACATGATATTAGTAAAATATGTAACGATTGTGTATTATATCTATATCTTTTATTACCAAAACTGTTATCTGAACAAATTTTAATTAATACTTTATTACACATTAATAAATAATTATCTATATGTACTAGCACATTTTTATATAAGAGAAAATAAGTAAATTTTTATAAAAGATACAATAGTAAAAAGTTTTATATCTATATATATAAAAAAAAGTGTACATTTTGAATAAATTTTATAACTCAAGATCCACCAAAACGATTTCGATAAAAATTTCAGGGCATATTAATATTGATATGTAGATGGTTTCTGTGAAGTTTGTTCGCTATGGGATGAGTGGTTCTGAAGTTATGGCCTCTTATAAGTGCACAAATAAAAAAATTTTAATTTTTGATAACCCATGGTAACAATTTTAACAAAAAAAAAAAGTTTAAGTACTGATTATTATTATTATTATTTTATTTTCGGTAACCATGGTAACAATTTTTTATTATTATTATTATTATTATTATTATTATTATTTTCCCCGTTTTTGTAACATTTTTCACTGATAGTTTACTCCTATTCGTCGCAGGATCAGGTTTTTATATAATACAATTTTAGGAAAATCCACCAAAAAAGTACGGAATCTGGATGTAAAAAAACAACAACAATAACGTCACTGTCCAGCAAGAAAATATAAACTATATTTTTGGTTATTGTAAAGTCGCTATTGGTTAAAATTGAATATAATATTTGTAGACCTGTTGTTATATTTTGTTAAAACCATAAAAACAAAAAAAGAATTAGCGAAATAAGTCAACGTCCACCGTTAATCACAAAATCATAGCAATAGACTAACATAACAAGTTTTACCAAGTTTTATTGTTTTACCAACAGGCTACAATACAAAAACCACCAGATGGCACGTTATTGTATTTTATCCACCGTATTAAAAAAAAAAATTGATATAACTTTGAAACTTGAATCGTACCACAAATTTAGTGTGCAATAAGAAAGCATTTTACAAAATTCGTATTTTAAAATGGTGCTTGCACAAGTTTTTTGAGAATCAAAATAGTCAATGAAAATATCTAAGTTTTAAATACCATTAAACCAAATAATAAAGAACAAATTGATTAAAATTTGAATCATATTAAAGAATTGGCATTTTAACAGGCAACAAAGTGCACGGGTTCAGCTTGTTGTAATATAAAGACTTTGTTACAAAGTATAAAATTAAAAATCGTCGTATGTAAATTTTTAATAAGTACATTTTTTTTTTACATGGTTTTATGGTTAATATTTTTTTGGGTTTTAACAAAAAAAATGTTTAAATTTTCTGATAGATTATAAAATTACTGTTTGACTTAAACAAATTGATTACTTACTGGATTAGTACCAGGTATATATTTTCCATTAAGTTTATGCATAACAGATACGGGATCATAAAAGTCAACAAATGCATAGCCAGCAGTTTCACCAGTATTTTTATTACGCATCAACTTAACATTCTTTGGATATTCTCCCATTTTTTGAAAAGCACCAGTGATGAAACTCTCTGTCATATGAGGTTCCAGCTAAAATAAAAATAATTAATTGTTAACAATCATAAATTGTAAATAATTTCACAAGACATACACTTCCCATCCATAAACTAGTAACACTTTGTCCGGGAGTTGTTACTTGTGGCTGTTGAACAGGTACGTTTGTGCTTATGAACGTTGAAGCTGTTTGCGTTGGTGGTGGAATATTATAAGCAGGTTGTTGATTATAATTGTACATTTGGTAGTAATTAGGCGGATATTGTTGATATTGTTGATTATATTGTGAATATTGAGGAGTGTATTGATTTGTATACATTTTGTTTGAATTCAGATTATTTAGCACAAATGAAAGAACAGTAAGATGAATTATTTGCTAAAACACAATTCAAGCATATAAGTAATTATACAAATCTTATCGTAAATTATTAATTCTTCATCCAATGCACTAAATGTTAATTGTACAACGCTGGAACATGAAAGGCGAACCGTGAATGAGCATTAAGATGTGTAATGGTATTATTGGACTATGTATTGTGATTGATATTGATGAATTAAATTTAACAATTATCACATGGCATCATAATTCGCGAGTTGTTAACGTTTGACACACAGACTTCTATACTATATAGTATATTGTGGTTTGACAGCGTTCAATAAGGAGATATAAACATAAAGTATTTTATAAGCGGTAAATTATTGATAAGTTATCGCTATTTTATCTCATTCCGGGAGGCCTAATGTTGTCTGTAGGTGGAGCTGCTGTATAGTACAGTAAGTTATTCTGTGGCGTAGTGTTCACGGTGGTTCCTCGATATGCCGTTATCATTATTTAAGCCAAATCACATTTTCATACCTTTGCGATAGTACCATGAGACATGAAGACTAGAGATAGGTAAATTTCATCAGTTAGATTGGCATTTTCTTTACATGATTAAATTTTCAAAATATTTCTCTTATTTTAATGCTATTTATAGGCATTTGAAGTATTCGATTTTGTTTAGTTTTTTTATTATAAATTTCGATGAAATTTTTTTGACTGAGTCAAAATATTTGAACATTTTGTACAGAGTTCCTCATGAATTATTGTAATTGTGATAAAAAAAATTATACGAATACATAGGTAGACACAATTTTTTTTATATTAACGTTTGAAATACAAATATTAACAACAGTTGGTCAAAACCATTAATGTATACAAATTATTTTGTTGTTAAAATGTATAAAACATTTTTTATATAAGTAGCCAAGAGTTGAAATTTTAATACAAGATTTTCCATAAGTTTGGCTTACAAATAATTATAAAAGAACTTGAATTTTGACCATTTAAAATAAATGTTTTCCATTTTCTCAAGACACAAACCATCTTTTTTACCACCCAGTTTAAAATATAATATATTTTATATACCTTCGTTCAGAATCGTTTTTCGTATACAATGATACCTGGTACTTACCATTGGATTCAAATTTAATACATATCCAGTATAGCGACTACAATTATAATACAGCAGAGTGTTATTACTTATCACCTATTTTTTTTTTTTTTTTTTGATAGATGCAGATAGTTTAATGGAAATAAAATGTCCGATTTTAGCAAAAGATTTTGGCAACTATATGTAGGAGCTATCATTGAAAAAAAAGAGTGGTCATGTGAGTAACGCGCTCTGCTGTATAGTAGGTCACCATAATTGATGTATTTAATTTGAATCTATAATGTTAGGTATCATTGTATACGAAAAACTCGATAAAATATCTTAGAATGATTGAAAAAAAAAGATTATTTTAAAAACAAGTTCTTATATTCCTAAGGCAGTAAGAACAAGTTCTTATTTTACAAAACAAAGTATTTATTAAGTTTTTTAACACTCCCAACATTGAATTTAAAGAATAATAAATACTATTCATAATTTTGTTTTTATGTATTAAAAAAAAAACAGTTTCATAACTAAGCAGAACATTATTTTATGCTATAAGCTATTTATTAATCTAATGATATTTAACCGTTTGTAGATAATTTCTTTGTCGTCAACCTTAACCCTTCATATTTGTTTTGCAATCTTATAAATCATTTAATAATTCAGATGTTATATTTTTAGCTAATTGTACCAAATATATTAGGTATGTATAAATTATAGAGTTTTTAAAAACCAATATTCTAGAGGTATTATAAAAATATCAATTAACTGATTATTCTATTTATTTTCTGTGTTTTCTGACAGCTAAGATAATATATTTATGAAAAAAAGATATCCTTTGACATAGACAGTAAGTAGCCCTAAGCATAGAGCATATTTAGAGCAATCTGATGGTGATTTTGTAAATCATGATTTATTATAAGATTATGAGTTTTTATACAGAATATTATTATTTGAAATCATAATTTTAACTTCAAAAATATATTTTAATGTTGTTAACAACTTTTATTTTGTGTTTTCTAGTGTTACACAAGCAACATATTAAATATAAACAACAATAGAAAATAATACTAATATTATTTTTGTTAAATTATAAAGTATTGTAAGTTAATAATTGTAAGTAATAATAGTAAAAACGTTTATACATTCAAAATAATTATTATATTATTATTATTCAGATAAATAAAAATAAAACTATATATTTATATTATGAAATTACTTATAATAATTACTAATAATTCTTTTAAATTTTTAGTATGTTTATTAAAATTGAATATAATTTCAAGGAGGTGGAATTGAATTTAAGGGTGGCGTTAAAGGTAAAGATGTGGTTGAATGTGATGGTGGCGTTAATGGTAATGTGATAGTTGAATTTAAAGGAGGTGTTAATGGTAAGACAATTATTGGTTGTGAAGGTGGTGTTAATGGTAAAAATGGATTTGAACACGAAGGAGGTGTTAATGGTAAAACTATAGCTGGTTGTGATGGAGGTGTTAATGGTAATGATATGACTGTAGGTGCAGGTGTAGTTGAAACTCTAACAGAATTTGAACGAACGTCTTTTTTAGATTGGGAAGTTTTGATTGATTTTCTTATTGCATCGATATCCTCGTAATTCATTTTTCGATGTCCCATCAGATATACTGGTGGTATAAAACCTTTAATTCTACCGCCAAATCTAAGTTGACCTGATTGTCTTTTACCTCCAAAACCTCCACCTAAACAAAATTACAAAATACATTTTAATAATTATTAATAAACAATTTAAATAAATATATATATACCTAATCTTCGAGGTTTCCATCCAGGCAGTAATCGTCCACATTCAAAGTCTACAAATATCTGAGAATTCTTTATTATAACTGATCTACACCTGTTATAAGCATTAAGTGCCATTTTAAATGTTTTGTACTCAATAAAAGCATATTGTTTACTAATGCCAGTTATAAGATCTTTAACCAATCTTAAAGCTTTCATTTTACCATAATGACAAAATTCCTAAAATAAAATAATCAACAATTATTTAATTTATATTGTATTTTAAAGTAAAATGTAAGATTTAATCATCATAGTGAAATCAACCAATTTTATATCCAAGTACATATATGATATTTAATACGGTAAATTTAAATAAGACTCTTTCTCCATAAAAAAAAAAAAAAAGATAATATTAATAATAATTATTATTATTATGCGATAAAACAGTGTATACGTCTTTCACCAATAAAACTATTAATTAAAATTAAAAATATTATGCATAAATCTATGAAAACTATTTTTTTCATTTATGAACTCATTTACATATTAGAGTCTTTGCCAGATAAATTGAGATGGTTGCAGCGATGCTTTTCAGTAGGTGTATCCCAAACTAGTCGCGATGTGTAAATTATAATAATCTATATAAGTATAAAAATAAATATATATATATATATTAATACATTATCGGTAGTAACATTGAAATACAGAGAAGCCATGATTTTTTGTTATTGCGCTGCCGCCTCAATTTATCTGGAAACGACTGTACAACCATATGTATTGACAGAAGGAAATAATACATTATTTTATATGTTCCAATAAAAAATGGTTAATCAAATTTTTGATTCATAAATCTATCATTTTTTGTTTTACATAAAATAATATAAAATCAATCTACTTATTTTCTAGTTATTGTTTCAGAATAATAATATTATCTTACATTTTCTAAATCTTCTTCCGTTGTATCTATACTTAGTCTGCCAACAAATATGGTATTTTCAGGAATTCCTTTTGCTTTGTCAGATATTTTATAATTGGAATTTATGGCTCTAGTAATTCCTTTATCATGTGGTTCAATATCAGTACCATCTATACTACCAGCTTTTAATGGATCATAAACTATTGTTCTTGGATACCAACATTTCACTTTTGGTATTTGTTCTTCAGTTCCTTCATAATAAAATGACATTTTTCATATAAGTAGATATGGTGTTAAACTTTTATTTAAAAATACTGTAAAAATAAGATAAAAAATATTATAAGTATTTAAAAACAATTCAATGTTATAATATATTAATGTTTTAAATGTTAAACCATCAATATAATACATATGGATTTGAGTTGGCGATAAATGTATGTAAAATAATGTATAAATGTTATTGATTATTGGGTAATGTTAATGCAGTTTATTTCTATTAGCAAAAAGAAATCTAGGATACCTACGAAATTTACTATGCAAGTATGTATTATCTAACCTGTATAATTTCAGTTTTGACAAGTCTCAAATTTTACCAAGAATATTATCCAGTATTGCAATTAACATATGACGGTAAGAAAAGTTATTGTTATATGTACTCATTTATGTATATTTATTTATGTTTAAAATATAAATGGCAAGTGTACACAAATAAGAAAGTTATCAAGAAGTGAATGTAAATACATACATCTGAAATGTTGAAAGATGAAAACAATATTATTGCAATCAAAAGTTTGAACTAGCGTTGTGTCGAATTATTGAATATAAAGTAATCAGTATTTATTATAGGTATTATTGATGCGCTCACGACGATAATTAAATAATTTAGAATGGTAGGTACTTACGTTTGTGCATGTACTTCGTCGAAGAACTTAACCCCGAAATTTCAAAGTCAAAAACTAATCGACAAATATTTGTTACCGCGTCGTTAATTCATTATCATACAAACATTACAATTAATGAACATCTCTCTTATCTTAAGTACATGCCTTCTTCTAATCAAATACTATTGATAACACGGTGACTAACTGACGCAAAAAGGATCTAATTGACTGGGGATTAAAATTACTATACAGATTTTATAAATTAATTAGATAATTTTGTAGGTAGTTAGTATTAATAATTTTAAATTAAAATGCGCCACTTATAATAGAATACTTTTTACGTTATTATAATATTAAATCATAGTAACTATTTAAAGTATAGAACAGTTATGATCTATCAGCTATCTAAATATATAATCCATATAGATAGAAATTATAATAAGTGGTAGGTAGGTACCTAATTAATACTATAAGTATATGTATGCGAACAATTACTAGGAGGAAATTGAATGTTGATTAATTTTTAATAATAAAGAACATAATATAATGATGAAATGCAGGTACCTAATTAAATTTCTAATCTGTAATATTTTAAATTTTTTTTTTTTTTTAATGTTTTGGTTTTATATGATTTTTTTGTGGTACTTTTAAAAAAAGTCGCTAAAACTTCTATTGGAAGTTATGTTCAAAAATGTACTTAATTTTTCAAAAAATCGTATTTTTTAATTTAAAATATTGAAAGTTTGTGTTTTTGGAATTATTTTAGATTCTAAACGGAGTTATGGATGTAATGGTTCTACAATGATGTGTGTATGTGTGTGTGTGTGTGTGTGTGTGTGAAATACAGCTTCAATTTCAAACTTCGGGGGCAAGTGAATGGCAAAGTGAATATCCTTAGTGTATTATAATGGTCAAAAGTAAATATTTTTCAACAGTTATCAAAAAATCGAGTAAAACTATTATAATATATCAATCAATAATCAATATTATTTATTTATTATTAAATTACTGCTATATTTGATACAAGCGATATTTATTCCATGCAAATATGCAATACATTGATTTCGTGATATTTTGGTTACATAACATTTATCTACCGGTGATATTTTGTCGGTGATTCATTTCGTCCAACTTTAAAATTTAAATGATGTTTATAAAAAAAAATTTTTTATAATATATAATTTCAGTATAAACTACTTATGGGAAAATTTGTTTTAAATTTTCACGGAAGCTATACCTACAAATTAAAAATTTTCTAATTTTTCTAATTTTAATATAGTTGCAAATTTCAACTTCAAACGCTTATAAAAAAATTATATTTATGTGTTTACTAACACAGAACAATGTAAGTGGGATATTACATAACATTTCCAAACTATAGACAAATCCTAGACATTTTTAATACTTAATACTAAACAATTTTAAATAGGTACCTGAAAATAGTTTAAATGCAATAAATGGTTTTTAATAGGTAATAAAAAATGCATAAATATATCATTGGATCATTGGAAAATAGAAATATTCTTAGTTTAAAATTTTTTGTTACAATTACAATTGTGTGGTTATATGTAAGACATATTATAATAATCTTAAGTTAATAAACATATAGCTTATATCGACAAATGTCTATTTATAAGTTTATAGCTTAAAAAAAACTCCATGAGAAATACCCATGTTCCAATTAAATGATAGTCATTACTCATTATATTCGAGTAATTGTTTAAACACACGTAACAGCATATAACGTGACTCGTACACCCAAAAAATAGTTGATTATTAAATTGAAATCGATTAGCTTACTTCATTTCCAATAATTGTCATTGGGTTTTATAGTAGTAGGAATGTCAAATTTTAAGACAGACACAAGTAGTTAGTTCAGTACGTATCTACTGACTTGAGACTTAAGTAGACTAGTGCATGGGAGTAAATAAAGGGGGGCTCAGGAGGGTTTAGCTCTCCCTGGGCCATCTCAGTTTGCCTTAAGATATTTTTAGGGTTCCGTACCTCAAAAGAAAAAAACGGAACCCTTATAGGATCACTTTGTTGTCCGTCCGTCCGTCCGTCTGTCAAGACCGTTTTTCTCAGGAACGCGTGGAGGTATCAAACTGAAATTTCTATATGATACTCAGGTCTACTGTCCCTGTAAGCTGTAGAAAAATCAACCATTTAAGCCAACGCAATCAAAAGATACAGCCATTTAGGCCGCAAATTTCCGCAAATTTTCGAAACTCGCACGGGAATCAAAACCTACAGGGTACTTCCCGTGAACTTAGAATCTTGAAATTGAAAAGTCACGTCTTATAGTACAGATATAGGAAAAATTACGAAAACCATAAATTTTTAGTTTCATCATATAAAAATAAAATATTTTTGACAATTTTGAAAATTTCAAAGTTACTACTTCTTATCTCATGAACGCGTTGATAAATATAATTGTAGTTACCGCAATGGCCGCAACTTACCTCTATGTATTGAGAAGAGACAACATTTTTCAATCAGCTTGTTACAATGAAATATAACATGCTGAATTACCCGTCGTTGCCGGGTTAAAGTATAAAAACATTAATAATAATTCAGTAAATTTGATAATATTTTCAAATTCTTATTCATCTGTTAAAACATTTTATAATTCGCCCGTGTGTAAAAAAATTACCCACGGAACCCTCGGTGCGCGAGTCCAACTCGCACTTGACCGGTTTTTTTTTATTAAATTATTAGTTGTCACTGTTATCGGACATTAAAATGATTCTAATATTTAAACTTATTAGTATAATATTGTTAGAACAATAAACCGATTTTCATTTATATATCCCTGGCTGCCAGCAGCAACCCTATTGAATTCTTCACGATGTATCAGTCGACAGTTTATAGCGAGAACAGTAAAAAGGATCGTATTTTGTAAATTTAATTCACCATATTATTTTGAGTACATTTAAAATTATTCTATAAATGTTAAGACTTTTGTTTGTCTGTGATTATAATGTTAAGCATTTTTAATAATAAAAATAGGAGAAACTACTAGTATAAATCCAGAATACTGACTGAAATTCTTAATAGTTTTTAATTAAAAATGTTGGTATAATACAAATATACAATGTTTGTTTTATTCTTATATAGTTATTTACTACTGTATTCAAATTTTAAACATATACTTTATAACCAAATTAGCATCAGCCATATACATGTATTAGTTTTGATTTAAATGTAAATAAATAATTGTTTTTATAATATAATAGATATAATTGTATAATTTGGTGGTGTGTTGGTGGTATAAGAGGAAGATTCATTTTACATTTGCTTTTGTAACCTACTGGGCTCAAGCACTATATATTTGAGAACTATAATATTTAGTCAGTGACATTAGTAACAAAATTGGCGAACTCAGAACTGTGTCAGATGTCAGTATTTGCTACCCTATGATCCAAATAAATTGTTAAATAAGTGAATTTTTGAAAATGTTGATGTAGGTATCAAAACCAACATTTGAAGGAGTAGTTTCTAGTTTTTTAACTTTATAAGCATAAAGAAAAAATATTTTTATTTAAACACATAAATCACAAGTTACCATTTGGTGTTCAATAAAAAAAAAACTACTTTCTATAAGCTATGTTTGTTAAACGACCTTCATTGAAATGTTAATATTTTATTTTTAACAGTTTGTGATTTTTTTGCCGTAATTGGTATTACCACTCAGTAACTTTCACAATCAACAATTCAGAAGAAGTATCTTCAAAATCAAACTTATAAAAAAATATGATGGTTTATAAATACACATTTAATATGGAGTACAGTTCAAACTATTTTATTTCATATTTTCAAAAAACATCATTTTTTTGAATTTTCATAAAATAAAAAAAAAGTATAAAAATTATATCAGCTATAAATGCTTACAATTATATACCAAATCCAAATTTTAGTATAACACTTTTTTAAAAATACATTAAAAAGCACCAGTATAGCAAAACAATAATAGCTGACTGAAAATCGGTCATAAACTTAATTGTTTAAAATAATTAACAAAGATATCCAAATTAATTACCTCTATAAAAAACATAGTTGAAGGATTTAAGGAAATAAAAATGTATAAGGTTAAATCTTAAATTCAAAAAATAGTTAAGTCAAATAAATTCCTCATATTTTCTTTAAAATACAATACTATAAAAAGAAAAGTATCAAGAAAAAAAAAATAATGTATATTGTATGTATATAAAAAAATTCTGCTTAATGAACAATCACATTATAAATTAATAAAAAAAAAAAATTAAAATTCAATATTGTTTGAAAAAAAAAATAAGCGATACGCTAACAAATATATATATATATATATATATCAATCAGCTTAAAAAAAGACAAATATATGTATATAAAATCACATTGATGTATATTCTACCTATGTTAAGGTCATAGTAAAGAATAAGAACATTGATAATAAAATATCAACGGAATAATATTATTCTATAATTAGATAACGTAAGAATGTTAAGATAACAATATTATAATGAAAAAAAGTTTTACGAAGACTGAAGATCTATAATCTTTTTAGCAGATAATAAATCACATTTGTGTTGTACATAAATTAATGGAAAATTAATGATTTCATATGAATATACTAGTCAGCCTTTTTTTGAAATTGTTAATTATTGTAAACATCAAATAAAAGCATATGATAATTAAATTAACCATAGGCAAACTATTTAAATACATATTATTAGGTATACTGTCATAATAATCATATTATTTTAGGTTGTACAGATAATACTAATAAAAATGTTAACAGTTTAACATATATGTGGAAACAAAAAAATAAAAATTGTAAACATCAAGTAGTTTTATAACAATCTAAGAATAGTACTGGAAAAAAAAATAATACACAAGATATATAAACATAAAATTTGGTTAAAAAATATACATACAAATAATTAATATTATTTGATATATCAAACAATTAAAAGCTTAAAAATAAAATTGATGATAATAATTTTGCAAAAGATATGTTATTAAAATAAAGTAACACAATAAGGGAAATAATGTACTCTCTTATAATATTAAAAATATTATAAGATCAATTTATGTACATTAAACATTAAAAGATGTAACGGAAACTTGTACTTGGTACATGAAGCTTAACATAGCTTGGATGCTATTTATACAATACAAAGAATTAAAAAAAATATATAAATTTAAGATAACAGTTGATGAAATAAGTAACATACAAAAATGATTTTATACATAAAAATAAATAAATAAATAAAAAAAAACACTGCCTACTCCAAGATGTTTTTTTGAAAAATGAAAAAAGCAGGTTAACTAATCAGCCTTAAAATAAAAACAAATACATTAATTTACTTCTTAGAAACATTTTAAGTTTTTAAAAATATGTAATAATAGCAATTTAAATTGCATACCCTTATCATATTTATGCAGTCTTAATATAAATAATTAGGATGATTGGATAAAAATATTTTATTTTATTATTTTTTTTGTTTCCGATTGTCAACATCTAATAGAACATTATTTTGAACAAAATTAAAATGAGTGTAGTTAAGACCAAATGAGCATTATAAAATACAATAACTTTGGTTTATCAATAAATTTGATAATATTAAATTGTACAATCACAGTTTAAACATCTACAAATTTAAAATACATATATGTTCATATATTATATTAAGTAGTTCATAATATATAGTTATAAATTATTCCTAATATTATAATAAGTAAATTATAGTGGGGATTGAGGAATTGTTGATCCAATAGATCCTGCGCATTAACCCAATGAAATGAAAGTTAAAAATTAGAAATATTTCTTATTAAGATTGATAAATATATTATTTAAGACTTGATATTTATATTAAAATAATATATACTAATTGGTTTGGATTACAATAAAAAAAAAAAAAAAAATACTAAAAATACTAAAAAAAAAAAAAAAATAAATAAAAAATAGAAGACTAATATGACAAATTTAACTCATTATCAAACATAAAATGAATTATCTTTCATAATAAATCAGAAGTACCATTCAGTGTGTCGATCCCTATATAAATAAATAAAGTTAACAAGTCCATTTGAAGCATCTTTGAAAAATTCATGAACATAAAATTAATACTTTAGAAGATAAAAATAAGTTAATTTAGACAATTGTAATAAATCAAGAATACCAATAAAAAAAAAAAAAATACATATAAATATATGAATATGACATTATATCATATCATTTCAGTCAACATTAAATTGTAGTCATAACAAAAATATTGAAAATAATAAATTAGTCCAGGACTTTTTAATAAATCAAAAATAGATATGTAGATGCTATATAGAAAACAGAAATAGATAAGTTGCACGCATGCCATTTAAGGGTTTTGTTTTTGTTTCTTATTAAAGAGTTTGCATTATGCTCTCATAAGACACGAACAGAAGCGAATCTATAATTGTTTTTTTTTTTGTTAATAATTAAATTAAACATTAAAATAAGAATACAAAATAATTATTGAGTCCTGGATTTTGAAATTAACATAAAAATTATGTACGTTTTAGATAAAACATAGAAAGCTAAGTTGGAATAGTTTAATTTTTCTTATTACGTTTCAAATAGGAATCAGCATAGTGGCCGCCAATTCCTTGTGAATGCTGTCCAATATACATTCCCTCAGGACTGAGTTCAGGCGATGGTGGAATGCCTCTTTTTTGACCACGTGCTGTTTCATGTTGATTTGACAACGATGATGTTGACGAAGTGGGTGTCCAAATATTTGGGGCTAAGGGAGAATACATAGATTGTGGCGATGGAGTCGAAGCAATGCTCTGCATAGAAGACCAAGTAGATGATGGAGAGTAACTCAAAGACGATTTTTCAGGTACAGCAATAGGACTGGCTAGATATGAATCAGCTGTTGAAGTCTGAGTATTTTTTGGCCATGGTTGATCCAAGTTGAGAGACAATGATGAGCCAAACGGATAAGTAGGTGTAGTTGGCGTAGCTGGAGGTGTAGTAGTGTTAACACCTCCATAAATGTTAATAACAACATTTTGTTGTTGACTTATGTTATGTTGACCAATGTTGCTGTGTTGTTGTTGTTGATGAACTAATTGTTGATTCATCTGTTGTTGGGCTATCTGTTGTTGAGCTATTTGTTGTTGAGAAATTTGTTGAGCTAATTGTTGGCCAATATTTTGTAAATTTTGGGTTTGATAAACTTTTTGTACAGCATCAATTTGATTTAAACTATTATTGTTATTTGTAGTTTGTTGTACAGTATCAACGAACGCAGGATTAAGGTTGGCAGTCAAACCTCCAAATCCATTAGCTTTTTGTGTACCAGCTAAAATCTGAGCGGTTAATAATTCTCTATAATAATTAGCCAGTAGTGGATTGGATAAATCTCCGTCAAATAATCCAGCATTTAAATGTGGCGGGACTTCTCCAACAGGGGGGCTAGGTAATAACCTTGTTCCGTAAGCCTAAAATAACAAAATAAAAATAAACAATTAAAAGTCATTTATTTATTTATTTAATGAAAAAATGTTATTTTACCTCTGGAGTAGCACCCATATAAGATAAACTTGTTGGAGAATGTAACATAGTCGGTGGAGCTTTGTTGTTTGGTAAATGTGATCTCAGTGTTGCTATAGATATTGGTAAAAAAATTCAGTTATAAGATAATTAAGTAAATAAAATAATTGAAAATTTTAATAAACTTACAATCGTTAAAATCTTGTAGTTCAGACCCCATTTGAGCGGCTTTGATTTGATTAAAAATAATATTTTGAAGATTTTGTGCAACTAAAATTTAATAAAAATGTCATAAAAATCAACTCTTGAATAAATATGTACTATTTAGATACTTACAAATTGGATTTTGTTTGGAAAGGTTTTGTAACGATTGCTCAATAACTTCTTGAGGAGGATCTGGTAAGAGTCCGCCACATTTAGATTTACTCTAGTAAAAAAAAAATAATAATAAATAAATAAATGTTTTTAATACAAATTAAATATAAACGATTATTAAATTGCTTCACACCATTACCGGTTCGTTCAACAGTTTTAAAAACAAATTTATAGCTCTGACTCCGGGTATATAGTACGTAATGCGAATATTATGGCCTCTCAGTGTATGTCCATTTAACTCTGATTGCGCTCGTTCTGCATCTTCAGCTGTGTTATACTCGACTAGACCCCAGTCTAACGGACAACCATTTTTAAGTGCAATCTAAACAATAGATTTATGATTTAGCATCGATTGAACAACAATATAATATAAAGTAGGTACTAGGTACACAATCGCCATAGTTAATTGAGTATAAATACTAACCTGGCAATATGGCGGGTTCACAACTTTGGCGAACACTTTCCGGAATTCGCTCATGTCTCTGAATGACTTGGGCAAGTTGTCCACATACAGGCATTTGGAGTGAAGCGATTCGTACGTGATGTGACTGCCATCCAACCAATCACAGACCAGTGTTGAGTCGTCGATCGCTTTGCCATCTAGACCACATTTGGCCGTGATCGCGCACTCTTTGTTTAAATACTCGACGAATCCATAACCCTTGCTCTCACCGGTCTTCTCGCTGATTATCAAGAACGTCTTGCGCACCTCACCGTACATTTGCACTAACCGGGTGAATTGGTCCTCCGTGTAGTTATACGGTAACCTAGCCACGCACAAGAGCATTTCAGTGGGAGTCGGGGAAACTGGTATGCGTTGTCCTCTCAACACAAACTGCTTATGGAAATCCCATTCCTCCATTCTTAATTCTGGATCCTCTAGCGTCACTCGGGCCATGCTGCTGCCGGATGTCGTGCTGATGTGAATGCTTTCAACAGGGAATTCGATTAAAAGTTTTCTGATTTCCTGTGACAAATAAACAAATAAAAATATTATAGGATTGAAAAAAATATATTATTTTCATTTTTATAAAAGTACACTGGTTATTATTACTGTATAGGTAAGTATTAACGAAACACTAGAAAATATAAATTGTGCTGATACGATCCGCAGATCTGTCTTACATTAAAAAAAAAGTATTATACGATAAACATATTTGTTTATTTACATTATTTATATTTTACCACGAATATTATTATATGTTAAAACCCAAATACCCTTTTACAAACTCAGGCGAGTAGATAAATTTCAATCCAGTCACTGTACGAGTACATTTGAATTTATTTTAATCAAGTAATAAATTAGAAATCCCGTCAGTCAAAGGTAAAAGATAAGAAGCAATCTTAAGTTATAAGCATAACTTATATTATATACCTAACATTCAAGTTAGACTTGAATAATTTTTGAACTCACTTATTAAAGTAATAAAGCTAATCCAACATTAACATTATGGATTATTGTCTGAATTTGGTGAGTAAAATTTGATTTAATGATGTCATAATGTTATGGTAGACTCGGGGTAGAGGTTAATAAATCGATTATGACTAGAAAAATAAAAACCTACAGCCTTCATACAAAAAATGTATAAAGAAAAGAAAAGACATATTTTATTGCCACCGGTTTGTGATTATTTACCTATAACATTAGTTACTTTTAGATGTAATCAGTTTTTATTCTTTATAAACTTAATTTTTGTGATGCATTTTTTTTTTTAATAAAAATCAACAAATTATTATGATAGTGTATATAAGTCACAATGGCTATAGGCAATTACAATTTTTTTTAAGTAATTACTAATTAAACACAGGTTTTTTTAAGTACTGATATAGTTGAACAAAACAAGTATTGCAATAAATACTTGTATATTATAAGTATTGAAATGACCTAGTATAAAATTAGACCTTAAAAATACAGCACGAACATTTTTAAAATTAAAGAAGCCCAACTATAACATTAGGTAGGTTGTTAAAATAAACGGTATTTGAAATTTAATGTTTAATCGATTTTTTTTACTTATATTAAAATCTCAATAAATATACATAATACATTGTCACGTTAAAAAAATATGTTAAATATCGAACACGTGAACGGGTAAACTGCACTTCCGGTGAATATCATGCTTCACTAATTTTTTATTCGGCACGGTAAATATTACATGGGGACCATTTTACCCTAACGCATTGATTCGTCTAGCATACATACCATATTATATTACTTTAACCAGAATAATTTTTCTACACGAATTAAAGAATTTAACTATACTCTGATATTTATAATAGCTGTGTGCAACTAACAGGGTTTTAAGAAAATATTTATTATAACAATGAAAATAGTTGGACATGCTCAGCATATATATTAGACACTAATACACTAGGTATGTCATAGTAATAATTTTGAATTTTATTTATTGTTATCATAATGAGCTTTCATAAAATATTATATTATATTATATTATAATATTATATATTATAATTTTTTTTATGGCGAATTTCCAACGACCTTTAAATGTTATTTAAGAGAAAAAAATACTAATTCCATCATTCTTAGAACCATAAGAGAAATACCTACAAGGGTCCATAATACATTTTTCTCGTTTCTCAACAATTAATATTCCAATATTTTACGAAGAATAAGATAATAAAAACAAAAAAATTATATTGTATTATTGTATTAGCAATTATGCAATAAATAAAATCTGCAACAACATTTCACAAACATTTTTTTTTTAAATAGTTTCATCATAATTTACGTTACTTCGTTTTTTTCAATAATAGTGTTATTTTATATTGCTATGCCTCATGTCTAAATATTATTTAATGTACGTGTTATAGATATCAAACTGTTGTCCTGACTTAATAATTTGTCTATATACAATTATAACAACTCATTATACGCTACACGTTTTTTTAAAAATCAATATCATGGTAGACATACTTGTCGTTAAAAATTTAATTTATGGTTCCTTTTTATCTAGTCATATTCGACATAATATGATTTTGTAGCCCCAACTTAAACAATAAAACAATATGTACAATAAGTTATTATTATAAAAGTAATTTTAATGAATTTTAAAAATATTTTATTTTATGTGAAAATCCTAATTATAATATTATAGGACAAATATTTAAATAAATATTATATTACATACAATAAAAATAATAATTATATTATAATTTTAATATAGGTACTTATAAAGCTTTTAAAATACTATTGCACCATTAATGGAAATAGATGGAATTCGGTGGCAAATTAATAAAATGCCAATGAAAATTATAATTATACTTATATTTATTTAACAGGCTTATTATTTTTTTTGTCCATTAATGAAATATTTATATAACATCTGAACCTAAAATGCATGAAAGCTTATTAGTATTTTTTTCATTTTATAAAGTAAATATTATAATTGTATACGATGTTCATAAATTTATTCATATATATATTTTTAAATGTACATTAATTACAAATTTAAAATCTAAAAAGTACTAAAGCACATGTTTTAAGTAATGGTATATAATGGGGCCAACCTATTTTAGGCTGTTAAAAGTTATATAAATATATAGATAAATAAGTTATTATTTATTAGATATACAGTTCTTCAGCGTATTTAGATTTTGAATGTTAAGTCGTTAAATCTACGAACATTTAACGATATAAATACATAATTAAAGATACATAAGCGGTGCTTATGAGAATCATAATACGTCGAAAACGCGCAAAATCGAACTTATATTGTGGTCGGATATACAGAAAAATTAAGAATGGTCATACGAGTATATGAAGGGCCCAATAACGAATAAATCCAAAGCGTATAATAGCCGGACATAAAAAATGATGTGGCTCGACCAAAAATCATATCAATAGATTTTATGTTTAAAATGTAAAAGCATAGGTACTCTATAAAAAATAATACATAACATGATCCGAGTGTAGACTCAATGTTTTTTTTACTATATACATTATACCATGCAGTCAAATATGTGTGTAAACATGACTAAATAACAATACTCAGCCATGTGTGGAAGTAATTTTTTACAAACTCACAACACGTGTTATCCCATTTCCAAACACGATATACAATAATATATGGTTTATACCATGCATTATATTAATGTTATATAACAACTATAAAATAAATAAACTAATATCTTACATGACACCGAATGTTTTTACAATTTTGAACTTTATCCACTCTATGTTGAAGATTTTTTATACAATTGTATATTAAGAATTACCGTTAGTAATCTTTGCTCACCATAATAGTTTCAAGTCGATGACAATAATTTTTCTTTTGTAGATTGAAAAGAAATCAAATTATATTCAATTTTAAAAAATATTAACGAAAATGTAAAATAATATTTCACAGAGTAGAAAATTTCAATAATATATTTTGTCGAACCTATAGTGTTTTCCGAAAAAATTACTATCATTTTATCGTATTTAACTTTAAGTAATCTTTTTTCATAACTTTGCTGAGTAATTTTATTAAAAGAATTATTTGTTTCACGTCAAATATTATGATGTACTCGTACATGTATATTTTATTTGAAAGTTTTGATTTTTTGGTTTAGAAGCTTATTTAAAAATAGTTTTTTATTAGCGCAGTGAGTCTATAAAGTAAGTAATTATTTATAAACTATTATTATAAATCTAATATTTTTATCACGAATTGGAATACCGTATTGCCGTTTTGGAGACACCCCCAAAGAGGTAACTCAGAAGGTAAGGTTAGCAAAAAACAATTCACTATCTGCATACAATTTATGAACATTATTATTACTATTATTGTTATTATAATGTGTGCACGCCGTCGTAATATAACATTAAAGTTTTACTGCTGCCAACGTGTACGACGTACGTGTACTATGGACCATTGAAGTACATGGTAATTTATTTCGTACAGTCGTCATAATATGTATTTATTTTCTTTTTAGTTTTGTTATTATTATCGCGTCTTAAGGGAAAAAACATAGAACACATTTCTCGCGATGTTTAATCAGGCCGTAGCCCGCTCATATATTATTATGTTATGATATTTCGTCCCGAATCGTAAAACAAGATTTAAAAAAGTAAGTGGAACAGATGGCTGAATTCCAATAATTATATATGCCATTTTTTTCTTTATTTTTTCTCATACCAAAAAGAGTCTGTGATATAACACATATAATTTTCCTCCATTTACTAAGAGGGACCATAATATATATATAGGTATCTACAATAGCTGTAGCAAAGGAACTCAGCAACAGCAATGTATAAATTGTATATATACGGGATGAATAACTAAATCTCTCACTGACTCATTAAGACTTTATTTTCAAAAATGTTGATTTATTCATTTAAATTTTGATTTCGATACATAAGCATTTGCAAAACATAGGAGAAGGATCATGCTCGGTGAATACGTGAATACTCTACGCATAGTTTAATAACTACTGTAGTCAACTATTGTTATCCAATCACAATTATTATTTTTTAATATCGTCCTGCTGGCCCAAGCCCAACGATAGCGATGCGATGTCATTTCAAACGATGACAATCGCGCAATACGTATTTTAAACGATGATAGGTCATGATGTAGATAATTGCGAGAAAAAACCATTGCAGTGGTATTTAATAATATTGGCCGCGTTCGTATAAATAATGAGCAAATTTTCTTAGTCGAAGAAACTATATAATTCGAGAGAACTGCACAGATGGCACTAGTTATTTTCGTTTATCTGCTGCACGCTGTGGAAACCAACCGCCAAAAGTTTATTAACGGGAGCGTACCGTGAGTAGAAATTATTTATTATCTCAGCGGAAAGTTATGCAAAATATTCCATCGCCTAAAATACGATGGTTATAAATTTATAAATATTTTATAGACTATAATATCGACGCGGTCTGTAATAATTCGAATTCGAATCTCAAACGAATTTAAGAGGGCACCACACTCAACACATTACTGTAATAATGATAATGAATAATAATAATAATAATTCATAGGGAATTTTATCAAACTAATTTCTCTTATATGGTTTTCAAACATACATAAATGCAGACATAAATGTCTATAAATACATATTAAATTATAAATATTTCTACCTAAACATAATACAAAAATACGGAATTTATAAATTACTTTTTCTAATAGCTTCAATCAGTTCCTCTATAAAAATGTAGTACGAATCGGTATTATTTTTTTTTGGATACAATACAGATCAGCGGATAGTGAATATTAAAATCCAAATTCTAAGTTCGTGGCTTACTTTAACGGTCAAACTATACACTAAAATTCTACTTTATTTAAAATGGAAGGTGGTTACAGTATTTAAACTTAATACCTATATCATACCATAACATTTCAAAAATTTACCCTTTTAGATAAGTTATAAATTTACATTTCGGTCTATTTTTGTTGTTCTTTTACTTTAATAAATCGACACTACGACACATACGAAATATATGATAAGCAATAGGTATAAAATGTTGGTTTTATATATAAGGTACCTAACTATTTGGTTTGATAATTTTGAATCTATTTAAAAATCATTAACATTAATATCGGTAAAATAAATTAAAAAACCATTAGAAGCTAAGTTAAATTAAATTATCAAAGAAAAACGTCGTGTTTCATAAAACAATTTATAAGTCAAATGTAGAGATACAAATATTCTGCGATCCAAAGACCCCAAGTATATTTAATTGTATGAAACAACAACTAGGTATATAGGTATTTATACATATTTTATGTGAACAAGCAAAAACTTTGTAAATATGTAATATGTATATTGTATATACACCATAATCTGATTGTATAATATAAATCATGTATAATTCGTTAACCATTACGTTGACAGACACGAAATAGGGTATAATATTACAGAATTGTAATTAATATTGCATTGTGCGTGTCATCCATTGTACGACTCCGTTTATTAACAAAAAAAGAGTAGTTTATAGTTTTTTTTTGTTAAAACTGCGTATATTAAATGAGTAGTGTACTTTTCGTCGAATCGGGTCGATGGCCACATCGAATAACTAATTTTAGATACCTAAAATATCAAACGAACAAAATTATAGGTACTTTGGGATACTATTTCCATAAGTTACAATGTAATATTTTGTAATATTATATATAAAGTTAATGTGTCGTATACAGAGCGTTTATTAATACAATTTTTCTTAGTAAGAGCACATACATATAAAAATGTTATCAAAGAAACATATATTATTGTTATTTTATCGACGGGATGCGTTTGTGACGAGTCAATTGATTGATAATAATAACAAATCTATGTCAACGAGACGATGCACGCGCTGCTCTTTATGTCAGCGAGGCAAAATAATACAGTGATTCAATTCATGATATATTTAATTGGTTTTTTCTTTTTCTTTTTTAATACGACCTTACAGACAAACTCGTTTTACATTACTATTGCTAATGAAATGCTGTTGATTGTAAGACAAAATAATAACAGTCATCGATACATTATCCTTCTCTATTCTATATACAAACAACAAAATATAGAACTTTCGAAACTTTTCGTACAAGGAGGAGGATTAACCGAACAATTCTATCAAAGATTCTAAAAAGCAATGTTATACTCAGCCCTCGTACAGGTTATGAAAAGGTTAGGTATGGAAACCAAGACGATAATTATTCACAAATTATAAGACTTGGGAAACCATAAAGTATTATAATAACGTAGAACTAAATTTAAAATAAAATTGTACCGAATATAATTGCTAATTAATAATTACTAATTACAGTGTACAATCAAATGTATAATATGTTAACAATCTTGAAAAATCGATTATGCAAATAGTGAATAGGTACTATAGTTTTGTATTAAAAATCTATACAAACTGTTGATCGATAACATCAAGTCATACTTTTTTTCTAATTCTAATAATTAGGGGTAAAAAAATTATTTTTTTGTAAAATTTTTCAACAAGGTAACATTAGCTAGTGATAGACAATGATTAAAATATACAATTTTTGTGTTTCAATGCAATGGAAAAAATAAAATGAAAAAGTATAATACGGAATAAGACAGCTAATATATTAATACACATAGAACGTTTTACGACATCTATATAAATAGAGTAATATATAATATTAATATTGTAAAAAAAAAATACTATTCAAACAGACTAAACGAATTTCAGAAAAAATACACTATAATAAAGAATTCCGACCGTGTTCTCAATATTGTCAATAGAATATTTTGTCCTTAAAACGAAGAATCGTTTGTATAACGTACCGTGTAAATGTTTGAAAAATAACGAAAAATTCAACTGTGGATACAATCGACTAGAGTGTTAACTCGCCCAAGGACAAAAACACGGAGCACAGTGTGAGAGAGACAGTGAGAAAGATAGTGTTAGGAAGGGGAAAAGGAATCTTCTCGACAAGTCCCTAAAGAACGGTACTTTTGTAAGACACACATGATTTTTAATTCTAACGGTTCTTTGGCGTCTGTATATTATTTATCATGCGTGTATAATATAATAATATATAATACAGGTTAGATATATACTGTTATAGGTACATAAAATTAGTATACAATATTATACGCTACAAACATTAGGTTACGTGATTTAATATTACATATAATATTATCGTGCACGAGCAACGACGATAAGACGCATGTTAAAGAATGTCAAGTTTTTTAAAAAAATAATAAGAATGACGATCATAGAGTTGATGTGTCAAATCGATAGTGTGAATCGAGATGTTATTAAGGTGAATTAACGGTAATCGGCCGAACTAAAAACAAAAAATTGTGTTCAAGGATTAAGTATAATATACACTCTGCAAGGCTGTCGACCGTTGTGGATCATCAGGTAGGACTGGAAAAAATAAAATATCATCAACTCTTAGATATATCTAATATCCTATACATTGGACACGAGTCTAACGTCAAAAAATATTAATGATAATTATTATTATGTTATTAAATATTATTATGCATTACGACAAGTGTCACTATAGAAATAAATATCGTAATAGTTAAAATGAATGCATGAAACCATTGAAACCCATCCCTCGTGACCTGTTGGCGTATTTCGTTTAAAACTAAACACGATATTATTATGTTGCGCTGTGATAATATAATATTGTTCAATTATAATATTTTGCAGCGCGTTACTTTGTCGTTTATCGTTTTCTTATCGTATTCCTTATCTAAAATACACGCGCAGAATTCCGGGACACGACGTGGACATTTTTTTTCTTTACTTTTATAACATTATCTAAAAATTATTTTTTTTTTCGTTATAAAAATATAAAATGATGTATCGTGCGATAATAATGATATAATATTATAATATCTGACATTGTCACAATTTGATACTACAGACTCATTGATATACTTTTTGACAAATTTGCGATGTGCATAAAAAAAGTTATGTATAATATACGTTTGTGTTAGTAAAAAACGAGTTAAAAATAATTTGTTTTGTAAGTGCTACTCAAACAGTTAAATGCTTAAAGTTAACCAAACCAACCATTTGAGAGGCTTAATATAGAACATAATAATAATATTTAAGTATTATCATTTTATCATAATAAAAATTAATTATTGATTATTTACAATAATACAATATAAAAATATGTGTAGGAACAAGATTTCGTATTTGGATATACCTATTATGTATAATAGTGATTTATATGTTGTTATGTAAATATGTCACTATAAATTTTAAATAATAATAAAAAAAATATCTTACAATAATACAATATACTTAAAATAAGCAAAAATATTATTATTATTTTGCATTCGGTAACTCATTAATGAAATTATAAGTACACAGTTTTTCAACATGGTTCAATGTACCTATCACGAAAGAAAAAAAAACTTGATTTTATTAAAAACATTAAAAATATCAGCACTTATTTATGCAAAAAAAGAATATTGTTAATTAGAGTGTACAAGCTATTTAATTTTCTCTTTTATCGTGTTGTAAAAAAATGTAATTAATGAAAAAGATGAAAACTAACGACGACGTTGTGAGAAACACGGATAGACACACGTTCTATTTATTCAGTATTAAATAATAATGATAGCGTGATGAGAAACCGATCTAGTAATTTAAGCGTACTGAAAACAAACCAATGTAATTTTATCAATTAATTATATTAAATTATTATAACAAAACTTTTCATAATAGTAAAAAGTTACATTTCTATTGACGACCCTATAGATAAAATCATTTAAATAATAGAATATCCAAATTTGTTTTCAAAATGCATATCACATAATTAAACTGATCAGAACGTTTAGAATAAGCCTTATTGACATTAAAAACTATCTATTTCAAGTTCCTTATGTGTATTTATTTTAAATATCCTACTACATTGTGTGGCAAATTTCCTATTCTTCTAAATAGACCAAATACCTGTAGCAAGTAGTAACATACAGTAAAGCAAGTATATAAGCTGATCAAAACATCTGAAAATAAGTCCCCCCTAACTGTCGAATTTAGATTTTTTAAATAAGCGTAAGACTGATTTATTTTAAGATATGGCTGTATTGTCTACACATGTCATAGTCTTCGAGAACGTAATTAACTGAAATATGGTGCAGTATTAAATTCTATAAGATGCTAAAATAACCACAAATCATGAAATGCATAGCCGAATATTGATGATTAATTAACATCACAGAACTCAAAAATCGATTTTTATTTAACGTAGTAAAATTGCCACAAATCGAAATATACAGTAATATAATATTTTAGGTTTCATATGATTATTAGATTAGTTAAAAACGTAATGTACGAATTGTACCATAAAGTCAATAATTATGGCTATTTGAAAAGTAGTTTAAAATTGAAAAATGTCATCCCGAATGCAAAGAATATCTCAAAATGTATAACATCTATAGGTTGTGTATTGTTGTGTAGGTATGCCATTCATCATCATTGAACCTTATTCATATTAACAAGCAAACGTGTACATGATAATATTTCGAGTCAAGTGGCGGAAGCCGAATGTCAGGTGACCTTCCGATGTTGTACCCTGTGCAACTGCAGGAAGAATTAAGTGTGAGTGGTCGATGCGGTGACGCAAGCTGCAGCGGCTATTCAATAAAGGATACAATTTAAAATCAGGGTTGTTCCCAGAAATTTCAAACTCTGAACACACGCAGCGCTTTTCGTATTTTTCTTAACGTAATAAATTATACACTACTGTAGACCTAAATAAAACGCATAATATCATAAGACTGGTGGTTATTCTCATATAATCGTATTACTCGCTTATCCCTCCTCGGACAAACGACGTACGTGATCGTGACTTGCACCCTCAGACGAATGGGACGATTTATATTTTATAATATGTATAATATTTTATTATACAAGATATAAAGTAAAATATAGTATAGTCACATTGTTACCACTTTGCTATATAGTTATATAATAAATATAATATTTATAACATATTACTTATTTTGTACAAGTACGTTATTGTTCAAAACCTTAAAGGTAGGAATACGGAATATTGTTCGGTCGAAATTCTGACGGTTTTTTTTTTTGTCGTTATTTTAATCGAATGCTATAAGACTGTGTAATACGCACAAAAACGTGTTCATGTTCGATTTTTATCGTATTATATTATATTATATTATGAATTTTTGGTTCAGTTGGTACGATATTCGAGTGTTTAACACGTACGGACGACAACCGAGAAAAAAATAACATGCAAAGAAAACAAATGGCAATTCGACACAAGATGTATTATAAACAATTTGATTTCCGAATTTGCGCCGGTCAAATATATTATGTTTTATTATT
The DNA here is from genome assembly GCF_020184175.1 of Aphis gossypii. Taxonomy (NCBI): domain Eukaryota; kingdom Metazoa; phylum Arthropoda; class Insecta; order Hemiptera; family Aphididae; genus Aphis; species Aphis gossypii. The sequence goes on from NC_065533.1 coordinate 37,262,883, forward strand.
CGTAAATTTTTTAAATCACAAATCAAAATATTAAAACCAATAATGGCAAAAATGAAAAAACCTATTATTGGTTTTAATGTTTGATTGTCGACATTATGATTAGGTAGCTAGAGACAAAGTGAGAATTATTTTTTTATCGAAAGTAAATTTACTCAATTTTTTTTTTAAATTTATACAATAAGCAATTTATAAATAAACGTAATTTTATTTAATAATTAAAGGCTAGGGTTAAAGTACAGTAACAATTAAATAAATAATACGAGAACAAGCAATAAATAAGTATAAGTTAAACAAAACAAGGTAAAATTAAGGTAAAAAGTATGTGGGAACATTAGCACATAGATACATTTTTTATTGAATTAAATTATTATGGAATGTAAAATTAAACCAACCTGTTGATTCATTGATTTAAAAAATTTGTTTTTCTTAATTTTAACGTAGATTCGTAAATTCGTAATGATTTATTACGCAGGTTAGCGCAATTTAAATGATTAAAGTAAATACGTGCACATCGCGGGTTTTTAAATATTTTATAGAGAATTATTGTATTTTTATCATAATCAATGATTGTTTTCTGAATTCGTCGGTTTTTAAAATACGAATTACGTCAAGTATATAGAACATCCATCATACAAGATTGTTATAAATAGTTTATAATTAATTTAACTGTAATTATGTTCGGGGCCATAAATCGGTTACATTGAAATATTATAGTTTAATAGCATTCCAATGAGAATTGTAATGTTAACAACATTTTCTAAGCAATCGACAAGGCAATAAAATATTAAATAATATTATTATCATTACTATGCTCCGTGTGGTTCAGTGCGTAGTTAAATTAATCATTAGCGAAACAAACATATTAGACCAATCCGGAGCAGCTTGGTATGATAAGTAGGTATTATAATAGTATTAATATATAATACACGTATTACGAGCAGATAACTTATAGCGAATACTGCGCCCACTGCTTAAATTGTCCTATTTGAGAAAAATATGCACAAACTCATTTGAATAAATTGCAAAAATTTTTAGAAAGAAACCATAAGAATAACACTATAATTATGATTTATAGTTTGCAAGAAAACTAAACATACATAAAACGGAAAAACCTCGGTATTCCAAGACTCAAAGATCGCGTTTTATATTTAGTTCAAAGTTTCTTGAAGTTCATCCACAAGAAGTCAACGGGTTCAATGCACTATCGTCTCGGCGTTGAAGTGGTGGTGGTCCTAACACTCCTAACCACACTCTAACGCCGCCCAAGACGAGGACGTCCTCATGACTTAATTATTTACTGTTACAACGTACAATGTTTTTTAAGCTAAGCATTAATTCTTATTTACTTCTCATATCACAATTTAATATTATTTTCTTTATCGCAGTTACAGACAGTAATGATAAGATATTTTTTAGTTTTAGTTAACCGGGTTATAAATAGCGTTTACAGGTCGATTTTCTATTGTAGTACCGTTCGGTAGATTTAATAATTTAACCATTATAAAATAGGTATAAAATACCTGGTATATACTATATATATAATATGGTAGAATGGTAAATGGGCATATAATATTATATTATGTACTATCTAGCCCAAACCACACGCATAAATGGCAAAACCGTTATTTGGCGACCACCGCCGCCGTCGAAGCAGACTTTATTCGCTCTGGGTCAACTGGCCGGCCGTGCGTCGTATACACCGTCGGAACAACGATGAACCGATTCCTCGAACGATTTCTTTACCAGATATATAATAACAATAATAACAACAATAACAACAGTAATAATAGTAATATAACATTATATTATTATTATACGGAGCAGTCCGGGTGAACGAACCAACGGTATACGAGCGATGATAATATTTCGATGTCGATTTATATATTTGATATAATATATTATCGTGTGCGCACATACTAATAATAATGATGACAATAATGATGGAACGAATATGACATATTAGGCTGGCAACACACGGGCGTTATTTTACCGCGCGACATTTTACGGTTAAACAAAAATAATACGCGCAGTAAAAACATTGAACAACACACGAGCGTCATTTTACCGCACAGTATTTCTCGACTTGGCGATTTGAACAAAAATTCTTCAGTATGTGCTGACATGTCAACCATGGCAGACGAAAACATTATTTTGTTTTTGGGTTACCGTTTGTTAATAAAAAAGAAGAAAAAAATCAACAGGAAAATGTGGGTTCATCCTTTAGTTAGTTCTCGTCCATCCGAAGGCGCGTTTACTTTAATTTTTGAAGGCCTTAGAAGTGATCCTGAGAAGTTTTTTAATTTTTTTCGTATGAGCGTTTCTGCATTTGATGAGCTACTATCCACATACTTGGGAGAAAAACTTTTAAAAATTGATACAAATATGCGGAAGGCTATTTCTCCAGCTGAAAAATTGGCAGTGACATTAAGGTAAGCATAACAATTTATTTAATAATTTTTCATAATTGTATTATAAGAATATTTAGAAAATTGTTTAACAAATGTAAAACATAGGACATTTATACTGTATGTATAATGTGTACGAAATATTATATAATAAATATTAAAAACAAAATAAATATTGAACTCCCTATCAGTACTAGTAACAAATAATAATAAAACAAACCTTTTTTTTAATACAAATTTTAAATTTAAGTATATAGAAAAAAAATAATGAATAGCTGTTAAATTTTTAAAATGCAACCCTTAAATTTAAATTAACTCATGTTTGGTCCATTCGTAAATGTTTGATCGTCTGTAAATGTATCGGGTTGGAAAAAAACTTGAGGCGATGAGGAAGATGAGCTAAAAGAAGGTGCGCTAGATGGTAAGTTATAGTTGTAGTAGGTACGAGGTGGATCATAAAAATGCTGCATTGGTCGGGGTTGTTGATATTGAACCGAAGAGTAGGTGGAGCCATTTTTTATTTTTTGTACTACGTTAATAACTTCTGCTCTAAACATCAAACTTTGATCATCATCAAATTGTCTGACAATAGAAAGCAACGAATCAAAAAATTTCTCATGTTCGTCTTTTTCTTGAATCACATTCTGACTTTGGCTCTTTTGTTTTGTTGCTTCTTCCAAGTACTCCATGAATTTATCCTCAACATTTTTAGTTTTTTTTTTGGTTCGATTAGAACACAATTCTACATGTTGCATAGGAGGTTCAGCCGAAGAATCAATTATTTGTGATTCATCAACATTTTCTGGTTGTATTTCTAAAGAGCTTGTGGTTGGTCTAGGTTGAACAGTTTTTATAAGAAATCCCAGTTGGTCATGGTAGATATATTTTTTTTTTTTCTTCGCTCTATCTCCAGATTTTGGTTTATTCTCTTTAATCGATCTAAAGTACGCATCTTTAATGTGTTTCCACTTTTTCTCGATGTTATCTCCTATTTATAAATATATATTATAATTAGTTGTTAGAATTCGTATTACAGTGATGTTTTTTTTTTAGTTTTTAATTTTTTTTTTTGTACATAATATATTCTCAGTAGTTTGCAATAGTGCCGAAAAAAGACAAAAACAAAATTAAGAAAAAACAGGAATATTTTTACACAAAATCGGTTTTCCTATACTTTAAAAAGTTTTTAAAATATTCTGACTGGTATTGAGCTATTTAGTCACATTTTCAGTTTTCAATTTTTAGTTTTTCTTTTTGTAAATATCAATAAAATTGTATTTGTTGAGTCAAAAGTATAAAAAATTAATAAATGGTTTCTAATATATTGTTACAATATAACAGTTGAAAATATTAAAAATACATAGGCATGATTTGATTTTATAGTTATTTTAATTTCAAAATTGGATGAAATACTATGTTCAAATCAATTAAATTGAAACTTAACAATATAATTTACAATATACAAATTTTTATGAATTACATCTACAAAGTAATTTGCAAATATTCATGATTTTGACGAATTTTTGTCAATATTTGAACTTCAAATGCTAACAAAAAAAAACTGTGCCTATGTATTCTTATAATATTTGAATCACTATAATACTATCTTATGAGGAATTTTGTATTAAATTTTCAAGTATTTTGACTCAACCAAAAAATTTTATCGATATTTATAATTAAAAAATAAACAAAAACAAATTTTAATAATATTTCAAATGTCTAAAAATAGCATTAAAATAAGCAAAATATTTTCAAAATTAAATCATGTAAAGAGAAAATGTAAATCTAAATAACTGGTGAAATTTTCAAGTATTTATGACTTATACTTTTTGAATAATAACAAATATTTAAAATCGTTTGAGGATAAATCGTTCTCGTTACGCAATTTTGTAAAAATTTAAAATTCAAACGAACATAACATTTTTCATATAATGACGTTTCGAAATTTCTTTATAGCTATTTGAAGAAAAATTTATGGAAAACATAGTGTTGAATTTTTTAACCTTAGATATAAACAAACATTTTATGATTTTTCAACTTCAAAATTACTTGCAATTTTTCGCGAGTTTGACATGTTTCGTAAACATTTGAAATATAAACGCTTAAAAAAAAAAAATTGTGACTAACGATTTTTGATTTTTGTCGACTACAATAAGAACAACTCATAAGAAAACTTGTATTCAATTTTAAAGTTTTTTTGGTTAATTTTTTAAAACAATTTTTTAATGATTATTATACAGTTTTATAATAGCCCACTTAAATTCTTTTTTTATTTATAACTACATATATTATATTATTTATTATTATATTTAGATACCTAGGAACCGGATCTACATTCCAAGATTTACATTATTTTTTCAAACTAGGAGCTTCAACGATAGGAAATATTGTTAGAGAAGTTTGTAATGTAGTATGGGAAGAACTTGCTCATATTCAAATGCCACCTATGACAGAGGATATGTGGAAAGATACTGCAGCTAAGTTTGAACAACGTGCTAATTTCCCCCATTGTTTAGGAGCGATAGACGGGAAGCATATCCGTATTATAAAGCCATCGGGAACTGGAAGTCAACATTTCAACTACAAACATTATTTCTCAATTGTCCTGCTAGCAATCGTTGATTCTAACTATAAATTTGTTTACGTCGACATAGGATCATTTGGAAAAGATTCAGATTCGACAATTTTTAAAAATTCTACATTTTGGAATCTGCTTCAAAAAAATGAACTTAATATTCCTGAAAGTTGTCCAATATTGAATACTAATATCAATGCAGATTATGTTTTTGTAGCAGATGAGGCATTTGGTCTTTCCCAACATGTATTACGTCCTTATGGAGGCAGAAATTTAACAAAAAATAAACGTATATTCAATTATCGCTTGTCTCGTGCGCGAAGGTATGTTGAATGTGCGTTCGGTATACTATCCAATAAATGGAGAATTTTTCACCGGCCAATGAATGTTACAACTGAATTAGCAGTGGATATTACAAAAGCATGTTGCGTTCTACACAACTATGTACGCGAAAAAAACGGAATAAATTTTCAAGATACTCTGTCTATTGATGGATTAGAGGATGTAAACAATACATATGACCGTGGCACACGATCAGCAAATGATATGAGGAATACATTTGCTGATTATTTTTCTTCAGTTGGAGCTGTACCTTGGCAGCATGATATATAAAAAGGTTATAGAATAGAACAAAAAAAATTTAAAGAATGTTATTCAAATATCTAATGTTACTCTACAAAAAATGTACCTAGTTCAAAAACCATTTATTTAGTGATCACATTATAATAATTACCCAATAAGTAACAACTAATGTTCAATAATATTTTAAACTCAGTATTTTTTTTTATAATATTTTAAGATTTCAAATATCACTACACCTAATAAAACATAATATTCTATTCTAAATAAATAAATATAAACAATTTTTATAATTTACTTACCTATAATTTTTTGATCCTTTATATCCATCTCTTCAAACCCTGGTTTTATTTTACAAAATATGTCTTTCCAGCATTTCCTTTTTTCGTTTCTGTCCGAGTATGAATCTAATGTCTTATCCCATAATAACGGATTTTCCTCTACTAATGTTATCAAAAGATCAACATCCAAAATATCTTCGTCAAGAACCTGAATTTCTTCATCTGTTGAAGACATATTGAACAGCACAAGCACAAGTATGACTACTACGATCAACAACAGGCAAGTGACAAACTATTTAATTATCGCGCGATTATTACGGCCCATGTGATGCCGCTCATTTATTTTAGTGCATATGAACGGAAAATACTTATCGCGCGCTATTTTTAACGCACGGTATAGTCAAGGTGCACGCGACAGTTTTCGAAATGACGCGCCTTATTTTTACGGCGGGACACTCGTGTGTTGTGCTCTATTCATTTTAATGCATTTTAACAAAACGCGCCGTAACAATACGGCGCGGTAAAAATGTCGTGCGGTAAAATATCGCCCGTGTGTTGCCAGCCTTATGGTTAATAATATGTCATTTAAACGCGTTCTCTGGACCGTGATTATTTAATACATGTTTTTTTTTCATGGCAAGTTCGCACGGTCGCGCCGAAACACCATTAGCGAGTAGCAACGACGTACACGTCGTCGACCGATCGGCCAAAAGAAGAAAATATGAAAACATTTTTTTTTTTTAAACCGTACAAAAATACAAGACACAATAGACGGACACAACTCGCTATTATTATTTTTATATTATTATTATTATACCATCGAAATTCGATCGAACGAGCACAGGCACAGTCCTTATACATATAGGTACCAGACGGTACTCACAACTGACTAGGAAGGATACGTGAAAAAAACACATATTCAAAACGATTTCAATACGAATTCGTACGTGCGTTTCAGCATTTTAATAACGGTAATTTGGAACTATATATAAAACAATAATATAATTAGGAATGCCTGGAATCACTGGACAAAACACAAAAAAATATAATTAATAACGGGATCGTTAAGAAATAAATAATTTAAAAGTACAAAAAATGGAACAAGATAATGTATAATAATTATAAATAAATATTGAATGCATACAGTAAGTTTCTTTGCTCTCTAGGGAATACTAAAATTACACATATTTTGACATTCAAATTATTGGCCATTCCATTGTATCATTTGCGAAATACAATATTCATAGGCCGAGTTATAAGTCATTTTAAACCGTTTATTAACTATGACTTTAAAACCAATATTTAATAGATTACCTACAACGAATTGGAGATAGAAAAAAAATATGAAAAATTGTATTGAAATTTGGAAAATGATATATATTATTATACATTGATATTAGTTTAAAAATGGAAAATATATAGATAACTTGTTTTGATGTAGGTATTAATAATCAATAATTAATAAATAAGATCCAAAATAAAACACAAATTAGAAACTAAAGTATCCTATTCATCGGTTTCTTTTAGCGAAACAGATACAAAATTTTTTTTATGTGGTTTAAAATTAAGGAGTTAAACACATTTGAAGACGTCACAGTGTCATACCCGTATGTGTTGTCTCCGTCTTACACAAGTACGCCTTTACATTTATCAGTTTCAATAGTGTGCTTTTAGTTTTAATATTAGTGAATTGACATATTATCAAACTTTTAGTTAAGAACATAATCTGTGTTCTCTCATTGGCTTTTTACGATATTTTAATTTTTAAGTGAATTATAATCATTTTCAAATACTTAATATTTTTCATACTCATAACTCACTTACAAACTAAAATATAGTAAAAAACCAACGAGAGAAAACAGATAATGTTCATATTTAAAGTTTGATAATAAGTTGATTCACTCTAGTATTAAAAATAAAAGCACACTGAAACTGGTGAACGAAAATTTACTATATCGTGAGTGTAAAACGGAGACAACACATGCGGGCGCTACGTCCCCTAATGTCTCCACACTTAAGGCCATTCGTACCTCGTTGAGATAATTAGATATAATTAATAATTATGAAATACAGTTCCGCCATTTGAACACTCAAGCATAAAATATTTAACGAATAATTATAATAATATTAATTTCCATCCGTTATAAAGTGATCGATAAGTATGCGTTTGTTTGTGTATTAATATCTTTGACGTTTTTATTTTGCGCGAGTTCCAGGATTTATTGTGCAAGGGTTTGGAATTTGAAAAATAAATAATGAAAAAAGGTAATAAGAAAGGCAAAACAATAAGAAATGAGGTTTTTTGTTGTTGTTTAAGAACTGGTTTTAACTGAATTCATTTAATAAGTCCCAAAATGATTGATCGCGTTTTACAACTAGATAAGTTAAGTTAATTTAAATATCAAGTTTTTGTGACAGGAAAACGTCAAATTTAAAAATTGATCGATCAACTGTTATTGATATAAATGACATGTTGTATTGGAGAAAAAATACAAACAAAAGTAGCATTGTAACTTTGTAAAAATAAAATCAAACACCGTGAAAAACTAACTAAATATAAATTAATGAAAACAATACCTCCATATTATATACGTATATATTATACGAGTTAATGTTCCGCAAGGTGTACAAATAAAATTATAATTTATATTATATAATAAACTTTAAAGATACATAAATTTAATGAAAGTGTATCAAAATATTTGTTCTTATAAAAAAATACAATTTATGATAGCGACTAAAAGTAAAATTTAATAGTTCTAAGTCAGCACACTATTATATTAAATCTATACTTATAATATATTTAATGTATTTTAATTAAAAAAATTGATACGAAAATACTAACGGTGTACAATACAATATTATTTTATACATTAGTTTAGATAAATTTAAAAGAAAGGACATCGAACTTAGATTTTTAAAAATATCTAATATTTACATTAAATCAAATGAAAGGAGTGTATACAATTTTGAGAAAAAACTAATAAGTCCTATTTATAAGTGCTGTTATTCATTTTTAAACAAAATGTAAATACTAATATTATAAGCGCTCTAAAATATTATAGTAAGTTGTAGTGATATATTACATACTGTGTGTGTGTCATATGTGAACCATTTAGTCTCGCCTCCGTTAGTTATGTTTAACATTTTATAGGTCAATTTGAGCCTCGGGGCAAAAGAAGCAAAGAATAATAATATATTTCGGACAACCCGTGGCCTCCACGGTAGGTCATTGACGTACATTGACACACGCTGAGTAATTAATACAATATGATAAATAAACGCGAAACTTAAGTATACTTTCCATGTATAGTATGCATATAGCACAAAGAAGTCATTTATTTCCTGCAAGTCCCATTAACCTAAAAAAATTTCTGAATGAATATAGAACGATAAGTTTTTACTTTTTTCATAAACTATACTGTATAACGATGGACGTCAATAATGTGACAATAATAGGTAGTTAAAAAAACAAATCCAAGACGAATTAAACACACTATTTTGAACGATAGATGCCGATTATTTTAAAATGGTTATTGAACACCGTAAATAAAGTATTAACTGATACTATATATAGTCAAACAATATCAATCTTTAATCACAGTATAACTGTAGACAAATTCAAAATTATTGTTCTAAATAGAAGGTGGTATCAAGGGAAATGGTGACGCTGTTGAACCAACATCTTGGATCTATTATTATGGAAATAAGAAAAGTAATAACATTGAACTGTATATTATCACAGGAAGAAAACGGTCATAAACTACATAGATAATAATTTATTAATAGCATAGCAAACCAAAAGGCGAGAATCTACAAATGCGCACACACACGAGCATAAAGTTTTAAGTTATTATTATTATAAACAAATAATATGAACTATGAATTGAAGACATAGAAAACATCAGTGTATATTATTATTATTCCCGTGAAATAATATTTAACTAATCAAACAAATTAGTCGTTTGGCGTAATATTCCACTGTCCAATCGGCAAGGTTATGGGAACGATACGTTGCATATTTTTACGCGTCAAACTGGTTTGGCCGATACACCTAGATAACCGGAAGTGCAACGACACCACACACAACAGGAATAAAATGTAATTTTCTTCCATTAGAATACGAGAAACAAAAAACACGTATATACGGCAGACACCTCTTTTATTGTAGGCACATCCATCGTTTATGATAATACTATGATCTTATTAATCGTAGTACCGAATCGAGACGGGAACACTACCGTACGCAAGACTTGGTCGGGGTTACTTCTCTTCCGCGATTTCTAGCAACGATCTTTGGAATTATAAATGATACTATTACGTCTCTGAGCGAATAGAACGCAATCGGAGTGTTCAGTAAATTTCATATTTTTGATTTGGTAGAGGGGGGGGGGGGGTTGACCAGAGTCAACCCGGGAGCCGAATATTCGGTTGGACATCGATGAGAAAAGACGAAACAAAGCCATCTACGATTTCAGCGCGTCGTCGACCGTAACGGCTGAAAAACCGCGTGCCGATGTCATATCGCGCTGCGTACAGATACGCGATACGACGACGACGGTTATCTTGCCGGCCGGGGTCGTCGGGAAATCGTGCGCGGCGTTTGTGGAGAGATAAGGGGGGGGGAGGCGAGGAGGCTTTTCCTCCGCCGCGGCGGCAGCTTCAACGCCGCGCGGCAAACGAGGAGGGGGAGGTATTCTTTGCACGACCGTCCATTGTAACACACAAATAGCGCAACGACAACAACAATAATAACAACAACGACGACGACGACTATTACTATTAACACTATACACCACTACTATTCCTAGTTGCTTACGCGCACACGCACGCGCAGAGTATTAACAACCGGCAGTGGCGGACACGCAAGTGTAGTGCCCGTGGTACTGAACTTGGCGGACCGGTGCCATTGACCGGCGACGGTTTCAAGGTTCCGCCGCCGCCGTCGTTGTTCTTCGGTCGCCGCATCAGCAGGTTAGCTACTACTACCACCACCACCGCCGCCGCCGCCGCGCGCCGTCCGACTATAATAATAATAATAATAATATATTATAGTATAACCGCCGAGCAAGAGTGTAGTAACCGGCCGCCGCCGCCGCCGTCAACGGACCATAAGAAACGCGTTAAATATAATAATGTTATTTTATTCCCTCCGAAAAGAAAAAAATAAATATATATAAAAATTTTTTTTTTATTTTTTTTTTCGACGGTAGCGACCAAACTCTCCCCCCCCCTTGTCGCCCGCCACGGTCGTTTTTACCCGTCCGCGTTTTGTACACGGTTGAACCCATTGCCGATGCGCCTCGAGTAGTATTTCGTTACACCTCGCGTAGTCGGCCGCCGTCGGTGCAACAGGTGTAACGGCGGCGGGGGCGACGCTTGCCTATTGTGCGTGCGTCGTCGTCGATATTATTATTATTGTAACAGTAGGCATAATATTATTAAAACGTCGTTGTGTGTGTGTGTGTGTGTGTGTGTGTGTACGACATATCACGGTCGGCGGTGGAACTACGTTACTCTGACCAAAAAGAGGGGGATGAAAAACGGTGGACGAAAACGAAACACCGGTTTTCACGACCCTTTTGAGGGCATTTTAAAATTTTCAAAATTAAAGTGTCAAGAGAAACGTCATACGGGACATTAGATGACTTTATATTACGTTTAAGGTTAACGGATGAGTCGATTCATTCTAACACACACGTTAAGAATAACAGAGTATCTTCTGAACGTTAAATTTACTTTGATATGCGGCAGTAAGACAGAAACAACCCAGAGTAACAAAAAAATCTACATACCGGATTGTTACTGGTTTTTAAAAAAAAAAAAAAAAAATATATATACATAGTTAATATTACTCAAAATGTACTGGTTATTGAATTGAGTGAGAAGAATATGAGCCGTTTAAGCGAGTTTTATATGACTTAAATAAGTTTAATTTTTTAAAAGCACACCACACGTCTCCGTCTTACATGGGTATATACAAAAAAAGCGAATTTTTGTTCAACAGAATCAATTTTAACTATTATCAAATTTAAAGATGATAATAATATTATCTAGTGTATCGAGTAGGCTTTTATTATATTTTAATTTTCAAATGAGTTTTAGTGAATTATATAAAATATTAACTTTAAAATGCTCACTTAAAAATTAAAAATTTATCAATAAAGCCTATGAGATATTCTAGACATTATTATCATTACCTTTAAGTTTGATAGTAGGTAAATTTACTCAAAGTTAACAGCATAAAATTAATTTCGCTGAACCAAAATTTGCTATATTGTATGTATGTAAGACAAAGATAACTCATGCGTCCTCTTAAGTACTGAGTAACTCAATAAAAATATGATAATTTTTTTTTTATTATTATTGTGTGCGTTCGTATTAGTCGTTTATTTGTGACAAGGAGAAAAACCCCGTTACGGCAACGAGATTATTACACAAATATTATAAAAAACGTTTATACTATTATAATATTATGCGCGGGTTATACACTACGGGTATACCGTATGTTGCATTACAATAATATAATTATTATTACGATAGTAACCTTGTGGAGGCGAGACGCGGCGCGCGGACACGTGGTATTGGTATTGAAAGTTTCGTATCATTTATATCCGATATTACCATAACGCCGCGGAAATAATGATACTGTTTTGAAACAGCCGACCATACGTGAAAAACTATACAGAGCTTTTAGGATTTCAAACGCATTCTACATACTAACACGCTCTTATTCATACATCTTATATAATTAACGTATCCAATATTTTATTTGCCAAATCTATTTAAGTTAATATTAACGTTAGTCCAATGGCGTGACGTAAATATAAGCAGTGTAAAGCGGTTCTTACAATTTCAGTTATAAAACGTTATGAATATATATTATATTTAAATGTCCAAATGAATAGTTTAATTTAAGCCATGCTCAAGTTCTAATAATGTAAAATTACATATTGTTACATTTTTTTGATGATATTATACTATTATTTTTATTTGTCAGTAATTTAAAAATAATATTGTTGGTTACGGGCGTTTCAGCCGTCGGAAGATAATAAGCCGAGAATACTCAGTAAAATTTTTCCCGAACGTTCAGGTCAACCAAGGTTTATAGATAATTATCTATAAACCTTGCAGGTCAACAGCACATTTTTTATAAATTTGAGAAATATGATGTGTGTAATCGATTCCAATTCCCTTCCCTATTTTAAATTTCTTATATGATTCTATTACAGTTTATACCTTGGTTTATATCTAGTATAAAAGTAATTGAATTGTAATTAATAAATGGAACAGTATAAGGGAAGGTAGTACTATATGAGCAATTTTCAAATTTATTATACGTGTTTTAATTGGCATCATTATATTTACTCTATAGTGTTGACTACGACGCTAGTATTTTCATCGGCACCGCTATTCATTGACTTCCAAAATCCAACTGTATTACTCAATAACTTCAATATTCTTATTTAATGATTATAGTCAATTATTTAAATAATTGTGTATAATATTTATTATAATTATATAATTTATTTATAATTAAGCGATGATAATAATAAAGATGTTAATTTTACCATTAGTGGAAAGTAAACAAGAAAGAACAATATTATAATTAGCTTCTGCACAAAATGCATGTGTTGTGCGAAAGAGGTAGATATAATTTTTAGTGATTGCTTACATCACTGACGACTCGTCACACCACGCCATGCCACTAAACGTTATAATATATTAAAGAGTTATATTTTACTATTATTTATTTAAATTTTTGAAATATAAAGTAAATTAAAATGTTTTATGTTTAAACACATTAACGAATAACGAAAAGATAAATATTCCTTTGCAAGCGCTAAGTAAATGTAACTAATTAAGCACAAACAAATTAACTAATAAAAATATTAAATTATATTTACGTATATTTTTATCAACTAAGTATAATTTAATTTGTGTTAAATAATACAAAAAACCGCATGACTAATTGCCAAAATTAATATAATATTAAAAGTTTATTTTATTTATATATAATATCTACAGTCTACTAGGTATATTAGGTACATAAAAATAGCAACTATTTCAATGCAGTTTACCTAAATAATAAAACCAAAAATATACAGCACCTAGTTCACAAAATTAAAGAATAATTTATGTAGTATTGGAATTTAAAAAGTTTGACTTATTTATTAAAATATTAATAAAGTTGGGGACTGATAAAATAGTTTATAAGCTTCCAATCAATAGTTTAATATTACCCGACTCAGTTTTATTCAATTAAAAAAATACAAATATTAGTTCTTAATTGACAATTATCTTATAACTTGTCAACAAAAGCCCTCGGACACAATGGCCCTTTACTAATGCAATAAATTTCCCAATTTACTTTGTATGATATATTTTTCAATTCAGTGTTGTTTTTTAAACATTTTATAGCTTTAAATAACTCTATACTTATTTACTATTGTACATTTATTCATGAAATATTATGTTACATAAAATCTGAAGATAAAAATACTTATATAGTTTTTTTGGAAATTGTTAGCGGTTTCAATGGACTGTTATTATTTTGTATAATTATTAATTTACATATAATAAAAAATGTAATTTTAACCCAAAAACCTTTAAAATAAGAGGAAATAAACGCACTATGTATTTTTCCCACACATATAAGTCTAAACAAGTATTAGATGAAATAATTATCTATAAGCCCACGCGCATTTATGAATATGGGTTATGCGATTCACCAACACCTAAGGAAAACGTGATAATGAATAGAAAACTTGTGGGTTCAAACTCCTCCTTTTTCTTCTTCAGGAATAACAATGGATAAAGATTGGGCCATTACGATTTAAATAATTGCACAGAGTGGAATAAGAATAAGAACATTTCCTATTAAGCCGTATACTTATTTTTTTTTTTAAGTTACAAATATATATAAGACTTAAAAATTAAACAAAACTAAACCACGCCGATCAAATTTATATAAAATACATATTATATTAATTGATACAATATGTTTTACATTTAAAGATAATTCAAAAATTGAAATGAAAACAATAAAACATAATTCTTTACTTTATACTTTGGTTTGCAAATTAAAAATCAAAAATCTAAATATACTCATTGACCACGTAGTTACCTTGGAATAGAGAACGGACTTTTCGTTTTACACATTTGTCAAGAGCGCAAAAAATTACATGCCTAAATCCACCAAGGTCTAACTCTTCAATTTCATCCTTGTTTTCAAATAAAATATCAAGTAATCACGGTTTCAAGTCACGTAATTTCTCTCCCACCTACCAGCGAAATGAAATATTAGTCTTAAGATCGAATTTGAAACTATGTAAAATTGACATTTTATAAAATTATCAAAAGCAATAGGTAGAATATAAGATACAATAAGATATAATGCATATTATATAACAATAATAGATATGATTAATATTTTATAGATGCTTATTATTTATAAGTTAATATTAGTATAATAATCATTGTATTATACTATTGATATATAACTATGATCAACAGGATGGTTAACATTCGTAACATAATATATAATAAACATATTATTATGTAGGTAGGTTTGTTATAAGTAGCGTATATTGTACGATGCGCGAATTGTCATGTGTCGGGTCAGGGTTCATGGTTTTATATTGAATTCACGTCATCATTTATTTTATTGAAATTGTGAAACGTGAGTCATAGAGAACTTGAGAAACTTGTAGTAACTGGTAATAAATGTATAAATGAATCGATACTTATTATTACTTTTGTACAAAATTATGTATATTATTCCACAAATAATAATTTATATTATAATATTGATTTTAAAAAAAACAAGTAGGTACCTAATCATTAGAGAGCATAGAGAAATATGAACTATAGAATTTACATATTTGTTTTATGTTTATTTTAAAGTATGCTAATTAAGACAAAAATACATTTTATGGTAGGTATTGAACAGATATTTTTTGCAAATATTCCAAGATTTGTTTCATTCGAGCATTCATTAGTAAAAATATGCTTTTAGTGACATTTGAATTTTAGTTAAGCAGGTATAATCATT
This sequence comes from Aphis gossypii, assembly GCF_020184175.1. Classification (NCBI taxonomy): domain Eukaryota; kingdom Metazoa; phylum Arthropoda; class Insecta; order Hemiptera; family Aphididae; genus Aphis; species Aphis gossypii. The sequence goes on from NC_065533.1 coordinate 37,278,777, forward strand.
ATTCATTATAACATAATTTCAAATGCTATCATTTATTTTTATAAATTCAGTTTTTTTAAATTACACAAAAACTATTTTAAAATATTGAGTACACAAAAAAATAATAAAATAAGAATGTTATTCTTAGACTAGATTATGTTTTTTTTTGTTTTACAGAAAGATAATGTTTAGTTAAAATAAAACAAACTTTTCTTATAAAAAATGTTCTACTTAATCGGAGAATATTTTTAAGATAAAGATATTTTCATTTAAACTGCTTTTTCAATTTATAAATAAATAATAAGGTATGTATGCTTTATTATTTATACATGTAAGTTAAGTATAATAATTTATAAAAAATTCTATAATTTGTTTTATTTTATTCCTTACGACCTTACTAGAATACATGAATTCAGTACTAATAAAAGCACATTCGAAATATTCATGTGATGAATAAATAAATCTAGTATGATTTGATTTTTATTGTGGATGGCTTATGGTCTATGGATTCGTCAACATTTACAGTGTTAAAAAAAGTTTAAAAATAAAAAGTAGTTTAATGAATTCTAAAATATTAAGGCGAAATAATACTATAATTTTTTTAATATTAAATACTAAGAAATAATTAATAAGTCTATTCAGAATTTTGTTGAGTTATTTTTTCAGTTCTGGAAAATGACTGTAAAATAAAATAAATAATAAAGCACCAGGGATTTAAATACGGAATTTTAGAAAAAAAAAACTATGGGATGGTATTGTTGTTAAATAAATGACTTTTGTTATAAAAAAACATAAGTGATATACTAATATTATTTATAATAATATAATGATATGTGACAGATATATTCGTGAAATATGAAATTAAATCTTACATAAAACTGTGTACATTGAATACTCTACAACCATACACCTACATGATATAAATAGTTAAAAATCTACAATACATATAATATTATATGCGCCTAAATATGATATACAAATAATGAATGAAATTTTGATATTAGAACATTTTAGACCCAAGGAATCCAAAAAAATTTACCTATCTATTTAATTTAAATTTATTGTTTGAATTAGATACAATAATACAGTAAACTATACTATTCTTAATGTATTAAGATTTTGTCTATGTAGTGTAAGGAGTAAGATAATGTCTTAAAATTCGAGTCTAAATAAAATGTTGAACCTTAACCTTAAAATACACAATAAATTAACGAAGCCATCGATTATCTGATCGATATCAATTGGTTAATGCACTATTGAGATTCATTCTAGTGATGGGTAAATAAAATATCCAGTTAACAAAATTCAACGTTTGTAATAACCGGTATTTATGTAGTGATTTGGGTAAAAATATTTTTCTTGTATAATAGTTTGAAGTAAATACAAGGCCAAATCAAAGAGGGCAACAAACTTGTAATGTTTTTTGGCTTTTGAATTTCAACGTCCTTATATTAATATTTAGGTATTTAGTATCGAAAATCGCAAATAAATGTATGCAGTCATTATACTATTAGATATCATCTTAAATTGTAATAAAACGTAGTAAAATAACAAAATATTATAGTATCATAATGCACAAGCAATGTGACAACTAAGCTACCATACACATGCTGCGTGATTCAACTGATAAGCGATATATCTTAAAAAATAATTACAGTTAATCGCAATACATATTTTTTATAAAATATTATGAAGACCTTGCCAAAAAAAGTGGCACAAAAAAGATTACATTAGAACAACTGACAAGTCTAATTTTGACGAGATAAACATTTAATAATAATAATTAATACGTAATTAGCATTAAATATTGTAAATGTAGCAAATTCGGACACGAGTGGATACCGATTTATAAATGTAAAAATGAGATTAGATACCCACTACTTTATAATATTGTCGTTTGCAACACACAAATAGTATTTAAATTATTAGAAAGAAAAATACAACCAAGTAGTTATTAAGGAATGGTCGAGGGAATGGTTATTAAGTATATAATATAATTTAGTCTAATTAATAATAGACCATTTTCAATTATGATGATGAAATGTAAATAAATATAAATATAAATATTAATATAAATCAATACACCCAAATTTTTCAGAAATGTAAGAAAAATAATTACCCAGTTTTCACTAAATAAAGAGAATAAATAAGAAATTAAATTTTTCTCGAAATTTACGTAATATAATAACAGAATAAAATTATTTAATGGCAATTTTGAAATTATCGGTAGCAAACAATTAATTGTTATATAATATATAATATTATTATATTACATTTTATAATTAAATGTAATTTATAGGTATCTTGGTTTATTTAAAAAACACATCATTGAACATTCACCAATATTTTATAATATTTTTGTGTACACACTACACATATATTATTAAATTATTTTAAGCTTGATACAATTTTAATAATAATCAGAAAACGGCAAAATTGTTATTTAAAATAATATACTGCTGTTTGGTCTTATCACACGTTTTACTATTATAATTACATTATTGTTATTTTTAGCTTAAAAATTACTTTATAATATGTAATAAATCTTTTATTTAAATTTAAATGCTTTTAAAGCATTAACATAAACATATTAACGATATAACTATTTTTTACTTCAGTATCACAGAGTTGAATACTCTTTTTTCCTATTCGATTCAAGTGCATATGAACAACTTCATTGATTTTAAGGTTCATTAATTAGTTAAATATTTAATCATAAAATATTTTAAAACTAACAACTAGAATCAACAATTAATTTTAAAAATAAATACTTCATCTAATTAATTCATACGATTCCTCACCTATTAAATATCATTATATCAATACTAATAATAATTTTTAATATAGTACATATATAAAATAATTAACAATTAAAAAATAAAAGTAGCTAACGTTTGTACGAATGTAATATATTTGTATAAAATATATTTTCTTCAACGTATACAATCGTGTAGATAAATATACAGAACACATATTTATTATTTTAAAAATAAACTTCTATTTTATATACGTACAAAACAATCTTTTAGAATTTAAAATTTGTTTTTATTGTTAAAAAAGGTTATCTATTTTACTAATGTAATTAGATAAGTAAACACGAGTATTGCCGAAGTTTTTATTCGTATATTCTAGGTACCTACTTAAATAATCATGCCAGTCATCTAAAAAAAAATAAGGAGGATAAAAGTTTTACACATTCATAATTCACAGGCATTGTTTTCTTAAAATTAAAAGTTAAAATGGAAAATAGCATTAATTAAATAATGATAATAATTAGATACCAGATTGAATACGGATACACCATTTAAAAAAAATACGGGAGACTCATTCCCGTTCCGGTATCGTATCCGCAACGGTCTCTGTATACAATTTTTAACACAATATACTCAAAACATTTTATAATACCACCCCGGCATCCCAATTAATTTACATAACAAAAGGTATTTTCGCAAAATAGATTATGTAAGAACGGCATTCGTGATAAAACAAAAATTAAAAATACAATTTCCATAGGTACGTTATTAAAATGAATACTATTCGAACTACTCGTCGTGCAACATAAATCACAACGTACTAACATGAAAATAATATTATTGGCCGTCAGATGTTTGTCGGTAAAGTACCCTCCACTAGTCCCAATCATTTAAATAAACACGATTATTAATTATTATGAGAATCATCGGAAGCAGTACCTGGACTTATTAATCAATTCTCTATTTTACGTTAAAACGATGCGTTGCAATAATAATAATAATGATAATAAGTAATAACGAGACTGCTTTCAATGAGAATATTCGCGCGACATGACACATTCGTAACCAGTTTTAACTTGGGGAAATCCGAATAGATGCGATATCGAACTTGTCGTATGAGCTGTCAATGATAATGTCAAATTGTCAACACATAATTGCAATTTACGTCGGAAGTCGCTGTTAAAATTAGATCGATTATCTTGGTTCAATGCGCGCGTGGTCGTCGTGCATCAACCCAATCGCACAGACAAATAACGTGTGCGTTTATTATAAAAACGTTTGAATTAAGGTCGAAAATCATCTTTGTAGAGACGATGACGCAGTTTCGGGACAGCCGAGGTCGAATCTAAAGGCCAACGTATAAGGACCGCCTAGAGGGCACACAAAAACATGACCCCAGGGCATTTCCCGATTCTATTTCCGGTGTCGAAGATTATAAAATATCGTTCGGTCGTAATCAATTATTACACGTACGTATTATAATCACAACATTACGCGCAAAAAGCGTTGCCGAATTGTCGCTTATTACTAAATAACGACTACAACTAGAACTTGCTCGTTTATCAGTCATTTATATACTTAATTACTAATTATCAAACTACCTAATACTACTTAGTGCTGTAGCCGTAGTCAGTTCTAAACTTTACGGTGTAGATTACTCACCTCCTCGCTGACGTTTCTGGGCAAGTGCTTGACCTGCAGCTGTCTGTCCTTGTGGAATTTGATCTTGGCGTCTTGTACCTTCCGCTTGATCTCCTCTTCCGGTTCTTCTTCCCAAAATCGTTCGGTGGACGCGGTGGCCTGCAGTACTTGGTGGTTGCCGGCGATTCCGACGCCCGCACCACCACCGTTCCAAAACGCCTTTGGATCGTTGAGCTTGTACTTGAAACACGGGTGTCCCTCGACGGCGAACACCGATTTGGCGGTCTCCGTAGTCATCGTGTGGTACAACACGAGCCGGTCACCACAGGTATGATAATATTGTGTTTTGCGAGTCGTTTGAAAATAACGAGTGACTTAACGGTTTTTTGTTTTCTTACGATTGCCTTCGCCGGAGTTGCAGTACGTATTGGTGTAGCGGTCGACCCGGACGGAAAGAAACCGATATTATTATAACAATGTTTTTTTTTTTATATATATTTTTACTGATATCGAAACGGCCGTCGTCGTCGTCGTCGTCGTCGGCGGCGGTGTTATAATATTCTCTCAGTTGGCGACGGCACCGGACGACGTTCGAGAGCGCCAAGACGAGTGACAATGAAATACCTGGCCGGTTGCGGCGGCGCGGTGTCGGAGAGGAGGCGAACCGGGCCACGCACGCGCAGTACGCCACTCCGCACATTTTACGCGCGCGCGTGTGTGTACGATAGTTTGGGTGTGTGCGTGCGCGCGCGCGCCGCGCACGTATTGCCGCGCTTGTGTGCGCGTGTGTATGGTTATGTGCCGCCGGTTCTGCGCGCGCACTCCGAACGCACATGTTAAAAGACGGGCATAGCGACGACGCCGGACAACGATGACGCTGCCGCTGGTAGCGCGGCGGCAGCAAACGGAACGTGTGACACGACGACGGCGGCGGCGGGACTCGCGCGTGCCGGTTTCATCGTGGCGGCACAAGTTATCGTCGGCCCTGGGACCGTTTTTTCGGAATTGGATTCAGAACCGTAGTCGACCGAAATCGGTTAATCGGTTGTAGGGGGCATTATTTATGAGTACATATATTATATAATTCAGGGGTGGCCAGCGAGAAGAGACTCGCGATCCACCGAGTGTATTGATAAAATGTGGAAGAGCCAAAATGTAAAAAAAAAAAAGTTGCCATTTTATTATACGAAACACATTAAATAACGTGTTTGTAAAAATGTTACGATAAGATGCGAGCCGCAAAAGTCAATGTCGCGAGACGCGGTTTGGCCACCCCTGCAGTTACCTATATATTATGACTACAGTCGCTAGCCACTCGAATGCATATAATAAAATGTTTTTCTTACAATTAATGATAATTATTAATAGATACACCTTAAAAATATATTTCTCTAAATGACTTTAAGTTTTATTACTACACACAGTTATACGGTAAAGTACGAAATAATACGGAAATCAAGAGTCCATGGGCGTCCATTGGGAGGGGCAAGATAGGGCACTTGCCCCCCCCCTAGACAAAAAATATTAAAAACTTGTAACTCAATAAATAGTACCATACTATAATTATTATCTTTACATTTGAGAATTGTTTATTTTGACCCCCTCTAAAATTTTACTTATGGGCGCCCATGATCAAGACACAATATACTGTATACATGACGTATAGTACAGAGATTCCTAACCGGGGCGAAGAGAACTTTTTTTGTTACTTGAAATATATTTTTTATTTTATTATTTATGCAATAATAAATAAAAATAATCATGTATAGTTAATTTTCAATGTAAAAATTTGTTTTATAAAATATAATATGAGTATATACAGGAGTGACCAACCGCGTCTCGCGGACTTTAACGGCTCGCATCTTATCGTAACTATTTTTACAAACACGTTTTTATATTATGAATTTATGTATTATATAATGAAATGACACATTTTTTTACATTTTGGCTCTTCCATATTTATTAATACGTTTGGTGATTCGCGAGTCTCTTCTCGCTGACCATCCCAAGTATATACTCAGTATATTATACTGTATAGTATATACCTACGTTTTACTACTTTTGTTTATTCTTACGCACTGCTAAATAAAATCTTGGTAGTCTATAGGGTGCCTCCGAAATTTTTATAAAATGACCTAGGATGCCATGAGTCAAAAAAGGTTGAAAACCTCTAGTATAGTGTATGGAAATAGATATGGCATACGTTTTTGAATTTTTTCTCGTAAAAAATGAAAATAAATAATAATTTTTAGGTTTCTACCTATACTTATGGTTCGCAAGCAAAACTTCAAACATTAATAATTATAAATAACAGTACTTAAGCCTAAAATAATATTTTAAAGTACCTATATATAAGACATTAATATTTTAACTAATATACAGTTTGCATGATGTATATATTTTTTAATATATCATACAATATATCCCAAGACCCAAATCAGTTAGACTTCCGATACACGCGACCGGGTCTTCATTTTTTCTTCTTATGCGTCGACACTCGTTTTTAATCATAGTTTTGATTATTGTCAAGTCGGGTGCCCTCATAATAACATAATTATTACTATGTCTTAACCACAACGTCGCCCAGGAAAAATTCTAATAATATTACAATTTACCGCACGTATTAATGTATTATGATAGGTATAGTGTGACTAAATGTGACTAAATAGTATTACTATTTGGTGAAGCTTTCAAGATCATTCCAGAACATCAGTGGTTAACAAACTTTTCATATCACTATCACTCGTCATAGGTCACTCCTAACTGTGAATTCGTTGATATTTTAGCTAGTAAAAGACGAAAAATGATAAGAAGTAATAAAATCAAATAATTTTTGTGTGTATCGACATACCTAATACTGTTTTATATCTTGTCAATACACTCCGGATAGGGGAATTCTTTTTGAATCTTAAAATTACAACAGCATTGCCAAGAGCCAAGTCCTGACCTGTGTGTGACATGTAACATGTTTCGGCAAACGAATATCAAAAAACAATGGGTTGTTCATCGCATGACCAGACTAATGCCTATAGGGGCTTAAGACTATTACAAATAATTAATTTAAGCTATATTCCATTAAGGTAAGGTACTAGTATTGAATATACCAAGCACTGAACAAAAAGTAAAAAAAGATTTTTCAAGTTAAAAAAAGTTAGTTAATTAACATATATTTTATTATTTATCCCTCCCATAAATTAGTTTTCAAAATGGCTCCGCAATAGTTGTTATTTTACAGTTTTAACTGAGGAACGAAACTGCCTACATAATAATGATAGTAAAATAGGTTGTTTATATTATGATTTCGATATCGATAGCTTATTTTCTACTTATAAATCCTAAAAACTGAAGAAAAAAAAATAGTTATTTACATACATTTTTACCTAAAATAACTAAAATAAGTTTTGCGTTTTAAAATTTAAAAACGAAACGACGAATGTAAAATTACACAAATTTTTATACATTAGTAATTTTGCTATCTTTTTCTTTAAACATTTATCGAACAGAACTGCAAGAGTGTTCTAAAAGTTTCAAGTAGGTATATCGGTATGTGCTCTTAACTAGAGTAGGTACAGTCTTTTTATATCGATAAGAAATTTGAGTTTTATCAGAAAGTTTTATCTATGCATAAAAATAAAAATAAACATTGTGAAATGATGAAATGTTTAAATGTATGTATGAGAGCTTGGAACAGTTAAATAAATCATCATTAGAGTATGTCATGTTATAGTTGTTGACTTATTGTATTATATTAATATTGTAAAATAAATACATTATTTATTTAAATAATTAATTGTGTTAACATACTTAAAAAGGACGTTGTACCCGCATGTATTGTCTCTGTTTGACATTCCGATAACACGACAAATCTACGTAAATGATTTTATACCTATATAATTTATACTACTATAGTTATAAAAAGTTAATATTAGAGCAATACCATTTGTAAAAGAATATGTTTAACTTTTTTTAATATTTTTATTGTATATTGAAATACATCAAAAAAATAAATATCATAATTTTATCAAATATATAAAAATTATAAATATTGTATCGTAAATAATATTATATGCTTAATGCTATACAATAGTATAAATACCAATTACTAGTGGACCTTAGTGGCAATTTAATAAATGTTATGCCACCCGCAATGAAACAGAAGTACCTATACATTTTCTAAAATTTAACAAAGTATATTTTTAGAGAAAATAAAATAAAATACTTATATCGTGGTTTAATTTTAGTATAAAATATTTTTATTTATCTCATTTTATTATTTTATTATACATTTTGATTATTATCATTAAAAATTTAATTTGGAACTATGATTTTTACATCCGGTGAAAAAAATATTCTTAACGAATACATTTTTTTTAAAAGGAAATATTACGCAAATTCAAATTTATTTACTGCATGCGCCCTGCTAGTAATTTTCATAATAAATATTTGGCCCTTTTCAAAATCTTAGTGGGGAACGTTGCTATAGTAGCTGTATACTTTACCTACTTAATATTGTTAATTATTATTATATTTTATAGGCATAAATATAGTTAAAAATCTGTGGGAGGAGGGAGAAAAAAATCAATTAAAACATTTTAATATAATTTATTATTTTGACGAGATAAGCTAGGAAATATTTGAAGAGCTTCAGAAGTTTTAAAATAAAAAATAGTATGACAATAATAATCCAGACAGCAGAAAATTGCTTTTCTGCGGTAGTACACTAATACAATATAATTTTACAAATAGTACCTATATATAATAATTAATAACATATAAACATATAGAAAACTATAAAATTAAAATTGAAATTTTATATTGGAAATTCTCAATTTAATTACATTTGTTCCTGTAAAACTATCTTTAAAATTAAAATGTTGTACTTTTGTACTGATTATCATAAGTATTCATTTACATATTTTTAGGTATATTAACACAATTAAATAAATAAAAAAAACTATAATTAATTAAGTTCCAAAGAGTAATATATTTATTTATCTATTATAGGAAACGTGCAATTTATTATTAATCATTTTAAATCAGTTTTTATTTAATAACGGATTGTTTATTAAGTTATTAGAAAAAACTTATTTTGACTATAACAATAATTATAAATTTAAATTTAAATTGACATTTAAAATTATAATCCCTATAATATAGGCTATAATAATATCCGTATAGTTTTCAAACATATGGATAATTTTAAATAATCGTTTTTTTTTTTTTTAATATCTATCTACTTCCTTTATTTGTTACTTTATTTACTCATTTAACAGTCATATATGACATATTATGTCAAATAATCAAAAGTTCATTTTCACGTTAATATAACAGTGGGTTAACGATTTCATCCACATTAAACATTTATGCGTATATAGGTACGTATACAAATTAAATTATCTATAATTTGTTTTTTTTTTTTTACTTAATGTTCTGTTGAGGTTATATCGAATTGATTATAAATATATCCATATATGTTGCGCAAAATCATTATGAAAATATTTCTATAGAAAAGTGACGACTACTGCATAAAAACTATAATATGTTATTTCTGATATATAATTTATGAGATATCCGCTATTAACCAACGTTCTTTCATGTTTATTCTAAATTCTTAGTTATAAAATGATCGATAAGCACAAAAGTAAATACACAAGGAACGAGCAATATAAATATTTTAAAAATAATATAATAATCGGTAGGTACTTTTATAATGATTTGTATTTACATTTTAAAATTGAAATAGAGGGGCAAATAGGTTAGATTAATGGATAATTTGACAAACATTATAAAAAATTCAACATAAAGACATTAATTAATGTATTAGATAGGTTTAGTATGCACCTTTTAATATTTTAGATCATTTTGCACATTAATTCATAAAAACCATTGTTTATGTATAGATAATAGAATTCATGATTATAACATTAAGGAGTATATAGTTTTATATATTATATTCATTTAATAATTTCATATTATGTCTAATCCTTGGCTATTTCAAGACTTAAATTAATATAGTTTTTCTCGGTGATTTCGCAGTACCTATACAAAATATTTAGTATCAATGAATTAGTTTTTTTTTGTTAAATATTAAGTGTCAACTATGTTTTATTACCCGGGAACCTATATAATATATCACACTTAGTTCGATGCACAATAAGTTAACTATTTCCGAGATGCTAAGGTAACTATATACGGTAAAAATTAACATCTTACAATTTTATTTGAGATAACTGTAACTTATAAATTGCAAGTAAATTATTTAAAAACAAAACCAATCATTAAAAAAATTGTGTTTAACTACATATTTTTAGATGTTTTGGTTCTAGTATAATTATATAATTATATTATATTATATTATAATTATATAGTATAAATGCATGTAAATAAAAAATATAAAAGATGTAAAATGTCTATAGAAAGGTTTAAAAAAAGAAAAAATATTTTGAAAATTATTCCACGTATAGAAAATTTATGAGTACAATGAAAATGTCAAATAATAAAATTAAATTATGAATTACAGCGAAATAAAAAAATTCATTTTGTCGGAAATTCAGTTTTGTGTAAAAATGAATGATTTTTCTGATAATTAATAAAAGTACTGAGAATTTTTGCTTTTGAAAAGCATAGTACTAATTAGGTCGGCTCCGAGTGATGTACCCAGTTGGCCACAAGTTGAATTTTCACCGGTGGTGACTAATGACTAATGAAGTAATAAGTAATGACTAATGACTATAGACTCATTGGACACTTAAACATTGTTTTTAATTTTAAAACACAAACTTGTTGTATTTTGGATAACAAAACCAAGTACAAATAAAAAACACTACAATAATTTTTCTTTGATTGTTTTAGATTTTGTGTAGTAATGAATTTATTAGTATTTTATTATTTTTGCATAAAATGAGCCATTATCTTTTGGAACAGTAAAACTACATCAATTTTTAATTTAGAATTAGTCCCTGGTAGCTGGGTCTAGTTGATATAGGTACTATGTTGTTGGTCAAAAGGAAAAACTCTTAAGTAACTTTTAAAAATTACATTTTATTACAGGTGCGAGGTGCCTAATTAAAAATAAATAATTATATATTTAGCTTATTATTTTCAAGGTATTAAGTATATTATATTATTCAAAATATTTAAGCTCATTAATCGATATAGTAAAATATATTACTTTAATAGTATAATATCAAAAAATATATCATAAATTCATAATACTTATAGTGATAAAGTCCGACGGTTCCTCTCCACTAAGAGTCATTTTTGTATATAATACTCTAAATCTGTGTAGAAAATAATGACAAAATGAAAATTTTTGTAATAGTAGAGTTTTTCAAGTTTCTATGATTAATATTTTATCTCTACAAAATTTCGTATGTATACGAAAGCTCATATATATTTTTATTTCTTAATTCTGTGGTTATGACTGAGGAGCGATTTAATGAATTGGCCTTAATAAAAACAAAAATGAAAATATCAGGACCAACAATTCTTTAAGTTTTTCAGAAAAAATCATTAAACATTCATTTTATTTTATTTTTTAGCTGTAAGTTTGTGCAACATATAAAATTACTAAAAAAATTCTAGAAATCACTGTGCTGTAAAAGTACCTATAGTAGGTTTAGAGTGTGTATGACGTCTAGTTGTCATTGAGTCACATCTTCTAGGTCACTGTAATAGATGTGTTAAATTATAATTTAAAAATAAATTATATTGTGTGTGAGAAATAAGTAAAAACGATTTTGAGCTGAGAGCTCGCGTCAACCTCTATTTTTAAGGGGATTTTATAATTTATTAATATTACTATAAATAACCCTCGGAAGGTTGAACTTTAAACTAATTTTTGACTAAATCATCGTAAATATTATTTAATAATAAGATTTTTTATTAATTTATATCTTATAAATGAATATCATCGTATCTAAAATAAATATATCTACATTCGTGATATAAATACTAAAATTAGCTTGAAATCAATATTTTTTATCGTTGAAAATTTGAAATATCTACTTTTCTGAAAACGTTAACTTCAAAAAGCTATAAAAAAAAAATGTGCCATTATAATTTCAATATTTTTGAATAAGAAAATAGTACCGAAGCTTATATTTACCTTTTTTGAATCTTAAGTATTAAAATTTAAAATTGTATGCTTTTTTAATTATAAAATAATATGAACAGTTATTGTGTCTTAATGAATTTTGTTAAATTTTTTTAAATTGTACGCTATAATATGTTTATTTTCAATAAAAGAGTTTAATCTCACTGTAATATAAACATGTTCAAATAAAGAAAATAATGAATACGATGAGTGATCGTGCTGAAACTTGGTGTCATAGCCCATAGGCTCACAAAACAATGCAGCACGAACTACGCGCGGATCATATATTAGTAATTAGTGTATCACAAACGTATGGCATCTGTAGGAGAGCAAATTATGCGAGGGCGTTCCTGATATTTGACAATCAATATATCGATGTATAACGTTATTATGTAACTAGAAATAGGTGTTCAGACTTAATTTAATAAAAAATCGACACCAGAAAAATCCAGCCTACAAAAATTACGATATCAAAAATATATGAATAAAAAATAGCTTATACTATTAAAAATCTCTAATACATAATATCCAATACGCATCATGTACATAGATTGCACAAAGCGTTCATCATCTATAAATTTGTTATTTTAAACCATCATGTTTAAGTAAATAATACATTTTAAACTTTAAGGAGAGCGATAAATATGTTGATCTTACAATGATGTGTATTTTTATGTCTGCCATATCAGTTTAGCCAGTTTAATGCTAATAGTTTTAGGAGTAAAAAAATATAAAGTATGCGAACAAAACAAAAATTGTAAAAATATGGAAAAATGAATTTACAATACTTACAATTCGACGGAAACCCTAACCTTTGACATATTGATATGATAAAGATTAAACACGCACCGCACTGTAGTTGTCGTTGAATCAATAGACTTTATAGTAAAATGCTATATCGCCAAAACATATTTACTTATGTTAAATATAAATTAGTTGTTTATTCAATGTTATTTAAAATAAAAGTAGGTAGGTACATAGGTTAAGAAAGAAAACAATTAATTAAATATGCACTTAAAATTGACAATGTATGTGTTTTAAATTTTCGTTTTTTAAATTCGTTGTATAGCCGGGTTTATAATTAGATCTACTATAAATCAAAAGTATAAAAAGTATAAAAAAGAATAGTACGCAACTCCTACAACTTTCGAACTCTGTAGGCTATAATCATCATCAGGGTTGGGATTTTATAGCATTTGCATATTTCTTATGATATGTTTAAAAAATAGCAGAGTACGCTAAAAATGTGTTTCATAAATAATCATGATATAGAGAACTCAAATTAAAAATGTTATTTTGCTTTTTTTGCATATTTTGTGATCTTTTAATTTTTAGTGATTTTTTTGGACTATTTGAGACTTTTTTGATTTTTTATCTGTTTTTTTAATCAAAATCGGTCTTATTTTACGAAATTTTATTTTACAAAACGTTGTTTTAGATTTTTGTCAATCGAATTATCGAGTAAATTGTAGGTTAAATAGATTAAGTAAATAGGTCGATTACGCTGATACAACGTCGTACAGTTACATAATATTACATAGATTATTGGTATAATATATTATTCCGATGATTTCGAATTAGGTATTTGGTTCTAATTTTTGTTATCTGCTTGTTTTTTGATTTCTTCTGTATGATTTTCTTTTTTTGTATATTTTTAGGGTATATTTATGCTATTTAGCAATATTTAAGGTCATATTATAGCGCATATTTATGCAATTTTAAGTGCTATGAAATCCCAACCCCGGCCATCATCAATAGGGCAGTAAAAATGCTTCAATTTTAAAGTTTATAGGTGGTTTCTGCTTGTGAATTTGGTTTAGTTGGTACTTTGGGGTTTGATCAAAAGTAAAAGACTATTTAAAACAACAGTAGAAAAATTATACGGAAAATGGGAATAATTTTATACGAAAAACAATAAAACCGATTTGGTTTTTTAATTTTTTTGTGTATCTTAAAAACAAATAATCATAATAATTATATATAATACTTGAAATGTTTACCAAATGTTTGTATAATAATTGTCTATACATAATAAAAAATGTATTACTTATTATTTTGACTTTTTTTGAGGTATCTATAAGAATGTGAATATTTTTTTCAATTTATGTTGGCAAAAAAAGTTTTGCTAAGTGAAAAAGCTTGAAAATTTAAAACAATATTCTTTATAAGTTGTTACTATATTATCTGTTCTAACATTTTAAGCCACAACCTTTTTCTTTTATATAGACATTAGAAGTTCAAATTTGGACGAAATTACATATGATATTTAAATGAGAAATAACGACGTTATAATGCAATGACATCCATTCCTTGTTTCCTCCAAATAAAATCACCTCCCCACGGGATTTTCGCGATCATTTTTACTTTATTGTTTTACCTTTATTTCCTATATATCTATATATTATTATTAATATTTTTTCTTTATGCAAATGATATGTGATACGAAATATTTTTTTTAGGTTTTCTACTTGCACTTAAAATGAAATTCAATCCGCCGCAGGTGGATTTCAAAACACCTATAGGCATCGATTTTCACTAAAGGTGACATAACTATAGATACTCATACAGTCATAAATCAGCTTTACATTTTACAATTGTTTACATATTAATCATATTATATAAAAAAAAAAACACCAAAGCGTCGTCTTCCTACCTAGAAAACTTATATTTACACACTGATAACTATAAGTTAAAGAGTAACTACTAACTAGACTCTTAAATTAAGCTTTGACAGTTTTAATAAATTAAAAAAACACACCAAACATTAAAAATACTACTAAATTATTGGTATCAATAAAACAAAACAAAATTACATTCAAATGCATTCCCTAAATTATAGGTAAGGTACTAATAAGTAGGTAAAAATTACTATCCGACGAAGTGTGGTTCATCATTACCATGGTTTTTTCAGCAGCTAGTCTAACTATAAAACAATTTGCATATTATCGTGATCTGCAGGATGAATTTTTAAAATAATTTTAACTTTAAACGCTCATTAAAAAAAATTATAATATTAATGTAATTAACTTATCATAGTTTTTTTTAATTACATCAAAACAATTTATAAATTAAACTTATAGTTATGTTTTCTAACCATTTAATTTGGAAAAAATTGTATTAATATATAAATCAAAAAAAAAAATTCTAAAATTCCAAATGTTTTTATTAATAATTCAGACAAATTTTTTTGTAAATTAAATCAACTATATGAAAAAAATAATATATAATAAAATAATCAATATTTGTCAAAAACTGTGGTGTTTCAAAAATATTTCCGTTTTTCCGTAAGCTAATTTTTATAGTTTTCCCAATTATTTAAAAAAATTGATCTCCTCCGCTCCTGATACTAAAAACTATAGATACTTAAATATAATTGATAATATTGTACAAGGTTAATCATGAGCACAATAGTTACTTGTAGAGATTTAAAAATATCAAAATTACATAGGTTCAACTTTTTCCATAGACATTTCAAGTTACAGATTAACACATTTACAAAATTGGATATTTCAACAAAAAATATTTATTTTAGTTTTGTTTACTACTTTATATTATATTTATGTATTTATTAGTTACAAAGGTATTAAGTAATATATTATATGAATAAGTTAGGTATACAATACTATGTACCATTTGTTTTTTTTAAAAATTAGTTAACCTATCCTCAATCTTGTATTACTTAAAAAAAATAAATTATCAATAGAAGTAATGCAATGAAAATAAATAATAATTTAATTATACAATAATATGCTTAGAAAAATAGGCTCACAGACTAGATCGTCACCACTCAGAATCATTTTTATACACATTATATTATTATAGTGACCTACTCGTCATATTTGACGCCTTCTATACAGAAGAGTGACTTCTCCAGGTTTTGAATACTTCATTTTATTTATTTAATCGTTTCAGTGTTTCGTAATATTTGTATACATATATGAACGTCGAGCATAAAAGTAACGGTACCTACATCTAAAAGAAAAAAACTAGTTTACACATTTTGATTTGGACGTACATATACTTATTGAAGATTCAAGAATAATCTTCTTGTCACATATCTATACTACCAATGCATAATATACAAATGGATTTCAAGTGTAATTTATTACCATATTTAAATATGGAGAAATACTAATCATGTCGGTCGTCGACTGTAGGATTGTCGATTATCCCAACATGTGTATAATAACAAAAATAATATAATTTCCAATTTTTTTTTATTAAATTCAATATTTTACAGCAGTCACCAGTCACCGATACAGAAAATATATAGGTACAAACTTTGTGTCCCCGATATCTGAATTACGCAGTTTATTTTTTATAAATATTATTCATTTGTTTAATGTGTAAATCTAGTTTGATATTTAAATCATATCCATTGTATTAAATTGTTTACCCACTAACGATATTTCTGTGTACCATTACTTTTTCAAACAAGTATATATAACTGTATTTATATAATCTCTGTAAATAATTATATTACTTTACTTCTAATAACTTTTTTTAGTATTCTAAATTTCAAATAAAGTCGGGTTTTGGAGACATATTATTATATAATACTTAAATTGGAATACGTGCTCAGAGGTATGCAGAGTATACGCTTGCACATTTTGTGGACTGAGTGCAGATATTTTTTAGTTGAAATACTACCAAATTCCCATATCTAATACAATTTTTTAAAACAATAAAAAATTACAAAGATGAAAGTAAAATTAGCTACGATCAATAATTACGTTTCAGTTATTTGACAACAATTATAAAAATATATTCTTTCTAATAAACTCTATACTTTATTTTTAAACAGGAGTATTTTTTTTTTTTTTTTGAAAAACCTAATATTTTTTAGCAAAGATGTGAGAATTTATATTATTTAGGAGTATGCCTATGGAATACACATACAACAATATAATATATAATATATTATATATTTATATACAATGTCAAAAGAGGTAAAGTAGTTAATCACTTTGTTGTATTATAGGTACCTGGTGGCTGGTACTGTATAAATATATATTTATATGAATGATTTAGTATGAACTACTTATGAAGAACCTCGCATTATATTTTTAATAAAAATACTTGACATTTTTCGGTTTTTATTTTTTTACGAATTTCAAATACTTATAGAAAAAATCACGCCTATATAATATATCTTAAATATTTTCAAATAAAAACTCGTGAAAAACTTTGGAACCTTGTATTATTATGAGCTTTTTGACAAAGAAAAATGTTTTTTCAAACGTTTAAGATTTGAATAATTTAAACAATAAAATGATTAGATGTTTATGAAAAAATATTGTGTTTATGTATTTTTCATACTTTTCAGTTAGTATAATAATTATTATACAAGAAACTTTACATTGAATTTTCTAGTTTTTGACAAAGGGAAACATTTTTCTCGAAATATATAAAAAAAAAATAGTTGAAAATGTATCAATATAACTTTAAGAGTGAAAATATTTAGTATATTTGTCGTGCAAAATATTATTTGTTTTTGAGTTAATACTGTTGTTGCATAAAAATTGATGTTTTTTTCCATTTTTATTTTTTTATTCTTGAATATTATATTTTTTAAATCTCACATAAACAAACATAGGGCAATACATTTTTTACTTATTAAACAATGTTTAAGATTCCATAGTATTAATACATATTTAACAAATAAAATAAATAATATAAAGTAATTAAATTATGGTTTTTAAACCTGTATCTATTATTTAAATTCTAGAACATTGATTAGAATTTATTATTTTTTTTTTTTAATGCATATTAAGTATAATTTATATGTTTAATATAAAAGTACAAGACTGTTATAAAAATAAAATTTAATATTATACTTTTTTAGTGTTTATAAATTTAAATTAAATTAATTGTTTTGTATTTACCATTAAATAAATACAAAACTTTATGGCCCTCAAATTTGCAAAAAAATATTCTATTTTTTAAAATTAATGTTGGATTAGTGTGAATTAAAACTCTAAAATGATATCAAAATAATTTATAAAGCAGGAAAGAACACGTAGGTAATCACTAATCGTATTGTTTATCGTGAGTATTGAACATGGAATTTTTTTTTCAATTTGTTTATAACAATTTCATGATTACGTTTTTATCTTATCAAAGTATATTAATTAACCATAGTTAAAAAATTTAAAACAAAATATTATCGTTTAACAACTTTAATAAAAAATGTAATTTTATTATAGTTGAAAAAATTTAGTATTAAATATTATTGGCTATAAGCCTATACAACACAAAGTTAGAATAAAATATATATAAAACCATCGTCCCATACACTAAAAATAATTCTCGACCTTCAGTCTATAAAAAACAAAAAAGTTCTATTTAAGTATGTGTTTAAGAAAAATTACAAAAATTAAGAATTAATATATTAATTTTATTATTCTTATAATACATGTTAGTTGTAACTATATATAAATCAAAGAATGAAAGAACTACACCAATATAATATTTTAAACATATTTTGCAAAATATTTGACGTAGATATCTATTTTAAAAATTAATAGAATCCTAAGTTATTAAGTTATGTTTTCACATACCTATAAGATATCCTGGAAGCCGGTTTTCGTAAATATATCATAGGATTGCTGGATAATAAAAATCAACAAAAATCTAAATACCTGTATGCATTACTCAATGGTTAGGATTGGGAGTGAAAAAGTTACTAGGTAGGTACTAGTTTTTGACGACCTAATTTACTGAAAAAATTCCATATAAATTAACGGTTCAAAATATTAATATATGTTCATAATCTTGGTGTATATTATAAGGTCAATCGGGCATACTCGATGATCCGCAGCCGGAAATATTATTGTAACTTTACAAGGAACATCGCACTCAACCTGCAAGAGCCTGATTAATAATTTTTGGTACAACTTGCATCTATGGTTCTATTGAGGTTTCTGACTTTTTTTGGATAATCTTCTCTTAATTTAGATAATCTTCGGTATGATATGAATATAACATTAGTATTTTTGTTTTGAAGTATAATTTACGTTTACGGACTCCTGTAGGGGTTGGCGGATCACAGTTTAGGAAATATAGGTTAAAACGTATGCAATACAATATGCCTATGAAATTTAATGAATAATGATAATATACTACAATTAATTTTCATTTTATAGGATATTATAAACAAATTAATATTATTGTCGATTAGGTAAGGTTTTAACAAATAATCTCGATTTAAAAATATTTTACCTGTCGCTCATTTTTGTTCTCTAGTTGTGTGGGTATTATAGTAAGTACCTAATATAAATTATAAGTCTTCAGATTCTCGGAAAACGTTTTAAAATCGCATTTAACCTATATTATTAATAATATATACAATATTCGTATACATATTTAGTCATGATGTATCGAAGACGTCTTAAAGTATATATACTTATATTCCGGTTAAATATATATAGTCGCAGCAGTAGTATATATATTGTACACTTAAAATATAAGATATAATATATTATATTATACATGTAAAATACATTCATTATGATCTGACATAATTTTATCAAATGACCATTCAATGAACATGTGAAATGCAATCATCATATTACCTTGATTGTTCAAAATAAATATGTTCATTTCGCAAATAAGTAACTATGTAAATATTGTAACAGTTTACCCAAATAATCTAACGTTTGATACAAATTGTATGTGTAATATAATACATAAAAAACTATAAGTTATTAATTATTATACACTGGTATTTATTTAAACTAAGTAATACATTTTGTTCAAGACGACATCGACCTAGTCTAATCATTAATTTTGTGACAGAATCATTTTATAATCATTATTCTATTATAAAATCAATGGTTTTACAAACGCATACCGATTTTACCATTTTTCAATTTTACTCTGTTAAATATTAAAGTGATTTAATTTAAATCTACGAACATAATTTGTATGTATATGTAAGGTTATTTTATGATGCTTAATTTTTCAAGCAAATCATGAGCGTTTTAAAACTGAATTTTTTGTACATTTTAAAATTTTTACAATTTGCTTTAAAATTAAAGTAGAAAAAGTACACGCAGTGTACTGGATAAATATCTTATTTTAAAATTTCATAATAGGTCAATTCGCTGTTTTATAAAAAAAAATAACAGAGTAATACGGAATTTCTGACGTAAGTACTAAGTTTGTCATGTTATATGTTAGTAAGACAGAAAAAAACACGTTAGTACAATGCTCTCGTTCTCTTAAGTAGGTTTCAATATTTTTAACGATAAATATTTTTACGCTGTTTTTACCCTTAGAGCACAGTCGGAGAACCACTATATTAAACAAAGTGTATCGATACGTTTATGTATATTAACCTGATTGAGACAGTAAAAAAGGATATTTTACTCTGCGCTGGACGGAATAACTTTATTTTCTAACGCTTCAACTGGCATCGACAATTAAACTTTCTTTGCTCATGTATGATAACAAAATTTATTAAAAAATAGAGTAGAAAAATATATAAGAAAATCAATATATTTTTCTGTAATTTTTAATATAAAAATGAAATTATGTAACAACTTGTTTTCATATATACTACATACTATTGGTATTTGTGTGAATTATAAATTATAATTATTATAATATTATGGTTATAGGTACAAGAGAAAAGACAAAAGGCGGACATTCTTTTATGCATCAAATATAGGTCGTTGTTTTGATTAGGTGGGTGTGTTCTTAAACTCGGAAGCGATTATTATCGTATAATCATATGATTCGTATTCTATAATATTATCATGAGTCATGATTGATATTTTTTATCTGTTTTTTATTTTAAAAAATAATATAATATAATTTTTTTTTAGCACTACTTATACCGAGTGACTCTTTTATCAAACAATACTCATTATTTCGAAATCTATTAACGTTTTTGAAAATATTTTTTTTACATAATTTTCAGCCGAACAGTGTCGGCCTGGCTTATAAAAAGCCTCGACCGTAATTTTCATTTGGAGCCTCAATTTTTTTTTCTTCATTTACTATGAACAATGTTGTTCATAGGGTAGTGAATTAGTGTATAACCTCCTCTCTTACCATGATTAAAAGCTCAAAAAAAGAGTTAGGTATATGTAGCCTAGTCAGACACCTAGCCGAAATAAAATAAATTCTTTAATATTTTTAATCGTTATAATTTTTTTAATGACAACATATCTTTTTAATTTCATATTCTGAAGCAGATTTATTTTGATACATTATAATCAGAATTTAGACGTTTAGTTTATGAGTTATACCAAAGTTATAACTAGGTATTTGAAGCTTATGTGAGCGGAGTAATAGACTAATATTTTGCGAATATCCCTGTTGTACTGCACTCGACTCCGCTCCCCAAAATATTAAATACTTTTAACAAAAAAGTAATGAAGTTTGAAATTCATTCAAATTTTGATTTTTATACGTTAAAATATTCCGAAAAATATCGTGCTTTAGAATACATCATTAAAAATGTACCAATATTGTCATTCAAAAAAGTAAAAAAATATTGTTTTATTTTGACTGGAAATTATGTAAAAAAAAAATAGTTTAAAAATCTATTAATGTTTTTTAAAAATATATTTTTTTTTAATGTTCGATAAAAGAACTACCTTTTACAGAAATATAATAAAGCTCATAATATTCAATCGAAACTCATATCTATCATATAAAATACTAGATTTATTTTAGGTATGGAGGCTATAAAAAAAATTAATATAAGTATTCGATAGTTCTTTGAATAGGTACTTTTATGTGCTCGTAAAATGATGTCTGTTATGGTGTCCATATTGTGTTTACGGTGAACAAATAATTAACATTTAATATTTAAAATGGTGAACATCTTTTGAAATTGCTTGTTGCTCAATACGGTTTTCTAATCAAACAAGCCACTTGAAAAATAATATATTGAAGCTTTTTCATTTTTAACCAGCCAACTAAGTGTTTTTATTAAAATAATGATGAAGTTATATATTTATAACGTTATTAGTTAATATTATTTTTGTATTCCACTTCGTCGTGAGTTTATTAACAGAAATTTAAAATAGAATGAAAGTATTAAACTACATTAATGTGTTTATGGTAAATAATATTTACCTATTTCAATCACATTTCATAATAATTAATAGATGATGGAAGGGTGTTGGTAGGGATTTGACCCTCTCTTTTAAATAAAGTCTTCATCAAGTATATACCTACGATATATTAATTTTTCTTCAATTTAGAATATGAAGTGAATAGTCTTGATTTATTTTAATCTCTTTTATACATTAAAAAGTAAATAATATCTAATAAAATATATATTCGATGATATTATATCATCGAATATACATTTGTAAAAAATTAACGCCGTTTAAAAAAAATATACAATTTATCATGCTTGGATGCTTAAAAACAATTATTTTTTTATTTTGATGAATATGTTTCTGCAGGTGTGGAAAAGCGTGGCATAGCTTCCTTATATTATCTATCAAAATTACAATAGAGTGAGAAGCTCAAGTTAAAACAAAATGTTGAGCTATTTGCGGGCTAGCTATTATGCCTAGATTTTGAAATTTTATTGGGTGTTTAAAATTCTAAAAATTATTAAGACTTATAAGCAAAATATAGGAAAATACATTTTTTTTTTTCATTTCATTTTTCATTTCAAAAGCTCGAATCGTTACCTCACTTTTGTTGCATTTATACATTTTTTAGCAATTTTGTTTACTATTGTTTGTTGGTGTATTTTTTTATACCACGTACGTCGTACGCTAACAATGGGTTATCTGCCAAAATATAATGTAATATATTAAAAACTCTATAATTTAAAGTATTACACGTATTGTTTCATTCATTTTCATACTCCATGGGATGAGAGCTTAAGCACTACAGCCTCCCAATAGTGGTGCCCATATTTGTGGGTATGAATCTGACGTGATCTGTATAAAAAAAATTCAAATTAAATTAAATGAGAGATAACGCCCGGAAATGCATACATAGGCAATGAACATGCCATAGTTGCTGATATGAATAGATTTATAACCTGATTTTCTTACCCCTTATTATACATTTTACGTGAACTAGAACTATTTTTGACGATCAAATGGTAACAAATGGTATATAGTGATACACATACACATTACAAGCACAAATTTCGCCAAAAAAAAGAAAAACAACTAATTAATTGATCAAGTACTTGTATTAACGTCTTATGAAAATTCAATAAATGTTTTAAATAATTAAACTTAATTAACAAAATACTTTTTGAAGTGTCAAATGAACAAAAATGTATAATAGTCACCGAGAAAAGTTAAAATGTTTTTCGTACTAACATATTAGATCAATTTTCATAATAATTTACACATAGGAATAACTTATAGATAGTAGCACGCTTTTTTATATAAAATAAAATTTAAAAGTTTACTCATATAGCATTATTGACGTAATTTATATTTAATAGTATTATAAAACATTAAATAATAAAAGCACTTAAATGACTTTTACGTTACATCTTTTAGGATTTTAACATCTTCGAAATTTCACAGTCACCTTCGTATTTGTTCTAATAACAGGAGTTGTTATATAAAAAAAAATGATTCATGATATTTTCAAAGTTTCTTATTGGCATTATCTTTTGAATTTTTGAAAAAATAGTATATTCTTATAAATATTTAAAGCCATTTAATTTTCAATGTTTTTAAATACTTATTAGAGAAGTTATCTACTTTTACTTGTCTTAGAGTTTTTCACTAAGGATTTGCTATGAGACCAATCTACATCTCATAACAATATAGCATCATCTATGATCTATATGATTGTATTGAAATTTAACTAAGAGCTATTTATAACATTTGAAAATATTATCCTTCTTAACGAGCGTCCTTAGATAAATTAAAAGTTAAATACTGAAAAATGTTCATACTGTTCAGCCTAATATAATGATAAAATATCATAATATATAATTTTATTTAGTGACTACTGTTAAGGCGTAACTATATGCAATTAATTGAACGTACACGTTGCTTTAGTATAATAAGTAATGCATTATTTAAAGGAAGGAATTTTCCGTCTGATATAATTAATATCAAATTTAAGCAAGCAGTATTATATTAATTTTTCTTATCTAGTTCTATTTAATGATAGTGATAGTTTTTAAGAAGTCGATGAAAGTGGTAAATTATTACTTTTGAATATATTTACAATTATGAAATAAACGTTTATTAACCGCATTAGTTTCATTACTAGATTTATCGTCACGCAATGTCTCAGTCAAGAGGTTATGAAGGAACTCGCTTAGTTTTTATAATTTATATAATATAAATATAATATTCACAGTTGTCTACTTTTTGATAATTTGAATAGTTTTACACCTACTGTATTATCAACGTAAATTGTAATTTATAATATGAAATAATAAACAAATTAGCTAAAGACAAATGCAAATTAGGTTGGTGATATAATTTTATTTTTAAGAATAGCATGTAAAGTTGTATACATTTATAATATATTATATATTATAGTATTTAGTATTATATATTATCATATTTGATTTTTAGTTACAATATAATTATTTTTTATTCATAATATATATTGCTTGTTAATTATATGTTTTACTGGTATAATTGGTATGACCAATTTAACGTAAGACACTCATTGTCTTAGAAAATACTATCAATTATTAAAAAATATTTCTGTTAGGTAAATAGTCACTACAAACAACATTTTTAGAAAAAAAATTATATTTTTGCCTAGGTACTTTTATAAGTGGTGGTTGTTTTTGTTAGATTTTACTCTTCTGAATTATAACATAAATTTTTAATTTTATATTTAGATATTTAATATTATTTTGAGTATTTTAATGTATAAAAATTAAATTTCACATTGTCTATTATTAGTTATTAGTATTTAAAATTACGGAGTAGTTGAAATTTTACAGCAAATCTTTGTACAACTTCATTCCAGTCATAAAAATGTAAAAAAATACTTGTAAGTTATATGAGAGACCAGAATTAAAAATTGGGTTAAATATGATGCAAATATGCAAATAATATGAGACAATATATATGCACCAGTATTCTCAACTAATTGTTAAATATACTTCAATATGTATCATAAATTTACACTATTAAAAAATATATATATACTAGTTTTTGTTTTAACGTGTTTTTCACATTTGAAACAAAATAAAATAAATGTTGTACCTTTTAACTTCAAAAAATGTTAGTTAATAAAATATTTCAATTTAGAAGAAATCATAATTTTAGTGTTTGGTAACAAATTTCAACACATTAAAAAAAAAATTAAATAAAAAACAACAGAATCATTAAAACAATTTCAATAAAATGATGAGATAAAAGTTCAAATTTGAAATGTAGATAATGCACAAAATGTACAATATACTAATTTTATTTGTATACAACTTTGAGAAATTATTATTTGTTTATTAATTTTACTTATCAAATAATAGTTAGTTAATAATTGACAATATCAGTTTTATTTGTGAGTAGATAATAATCAAAAATTCAATATTCAGAATATTATGAGTTGAAATGATTTGATTGTTTTTTTAAATTTTACAAAATATATACGTTATATCCGTTAATGAAAAGTATGCCTTAACACTCCAAAATATATGCAATTATATGCAAAATAAAATTTGGTTTGTAGAATCAGTTCGATTAGAAATATAGACATTTTTAATCCTCAATATAGGTACTATAGGTATAGATACTTATATTTAGTACGAATTTGCAAATTCATGTAATTCCAGTATCTAGACTTATATAACTTATAAATTAGGAACTCATCCAAAGTTTAATTTTTATCCGTCGAATTGATCCAGAAAATAATATTCTTTGGAATAAGCGATTAAAAATATATGTCATTTGAAAAAATGAAAAGTATTATAGCAATAAAAATATTAGATAGATTTTTGAAAAAATGTTTTTTTAACGATTTAAAAAAATTATTTTCAACAAACACTATTTATGTTTTTGAAATAACGAACACGTTAAATAAATCTTTCAATATAGTTATACAAATTATAAATTTTAAGATAATAATTTCTTGTATACTTAAGTATTATAATGGGCTTACTTATTAAATGGCTATAACTGTTACTTTTGCTCCACTCTCTAGCCTTCGCGCGTTCTCGAGTATTATCTCGGGTATTACATAATTTATATATACTATATAATATTATATATTAATCTACAGTGATTTTTATATCTTAACACTTATACTTAACCAGATTTCGCACCTTCGTGTATTTGAGTAATTTTCGAAAAACTGCATATTTAAAAACTGATTTGATACAAATTTGTATTATATTACATAATAGTATAACTGAAATCCAAAACGTATGTTTCATATTTTGCATATTTTACAGAATTTAAGTTATTTTGTAAGTTTAAAAAATCTAATAGATTTTTACGCATACTTTGTTCAATATAAATTATAAGAAAAAAATAATTTAAAAATAGAGTTTATACTTTATACGTCCCCATAATGTCTTTCATATTTTAAATCATACGACATAATATACTGTATTGATTTAATTATTTAATTATTTACTTTTTATTGCATAGACGGTTTTATGTATGTAAGTCAGTTTTTATTTTTTTTTTCATTTTACTATATATTGTATTGATTTTGAATTTTTGTCCCACAACTTTGAAAGGACTGTTGATTTTAGGCGATTCACCAATGAAAACAATTTTAATATTAAAGCTTTTTTTTTTACTGAATTTTCATTTTTACCTATACCATAGTAGAAATATTGTTAATGAACTATATTTCTATCGGTTCGATTTAAATATAGTACAGGAACATAGAAAATGTAACAAAAATAAAATGATTATTACATTAATTAATCAATTTACATATTATGATATTAGGTACAGATTGCTCAAAAATATTTATTAATTACTTTTATAAAAAATTATGGTAGAGCAAGCTGAGTATAGTTAACGACTGGAACCAACATATTTTAATTAAGACAACACATTATGAAACCAAGTAATATAGATTGAAAATAAGTATGTATAACATAATATCATCATAAAATGATGTGATGTAGGAATATATTAAATTACCTTTTGTTTTTTATTTATATCACTGTCCACAGGTATCTAACAAGTATAAATGATAAAAAGTTACAGTACTTTTATCAATAAAAATAAGTAATATTAGCTGTCTAAACCTTAAGAGTTAAGTTTGTAAGTTCTCCATTTCGCGTTGAAATTATTTTCCAGATTGGCTTTATTATATTATATTATAGTAGGTATTCATAATAAGACAAATGGTGATAGATATAGTATTGCGTATAATTCTTAAAATATCATTTAATTAGGATGCAACCAATAAAAACAGATGGGCTCCATTTATACTATATAGTTATATTACGCATTAGATTATTAGAATGTAGAAATACAGCAGTAGATTATATATTACTTTAATATTTATAATAACGTATTTGAGTATTTCGATGTGTCTGTGATTTGCGAATATTTTTATTTCAGGGCATATAGAACAATAATTACTCCAATGGTTTCATAATAATATAGTATAGTGAAAAAATTCTGTTCTATATTAAATTCAGCTTGTTTGGTGTGTCGGTGTGTGAAATATTGTGAAACCTGTGCAATATTAGTTTTGAATAAATTATAAATATCTGTTTTAATGAAAAAAAAATGTTGTTTCAAAATAAAATAAATACGGGTACAATAGTATTGGTGCTTTAGTATTAGTAGATAAAACATAACAAAAACTGGGTCTGGTCTTTTTTAAATTGTTATCTACAGCAATTGGCCTGTGGTCATCATATGAAAAAACAAAAAAAAAAATACAAATTTCACGTAAACATATTGATAAATACATACTATAATGTGTCACGCCTATTAAATATTTTGGTTGTTTTCAGTTATAACTTATAAATAGTTGCAATTTAGAGTAGTATGATTATGCTACGCAGCATTTAATTTGCATACACTAATGAGCGAGATTTTGAGATAAACAAGAGATAAAAAAATAAATAAACCTCAGACAATATACCGCTGTATAGATACTGCAGGGATGTTCGGCACACGCTTCGCTCCGTTCGCTTCAATTCAAATATGGTGGAATGTTGTGAATTTTCTGTATTGAATTTGAATGCAATAAATTAATCTAAAAACCTGTACTATTTTTGAAATTTCTCCGATGTTTTTCGCAACAGTGATTACTTATCAGCCATCACTGCAGGCAGTAGCGCGATGCTATTAGCTCATAAACCTTGACGGGAAGGGCACTTAACACAATTACAGGATTAGTCGAAAATGTGATCGATGGGAGTTTTGTATCTATAATCTCATACTGGCATACGATAGGCCATAGGCATACGATATAGCTACATATATTTCTATTCTGGAGATACTCAATACTTAATAACATGTACAAATTGTTGTCCTCAAAGTTACTCCAGATATGTTCCATTCTTTATTCCAACTTGCATCACCTATAGATAGTAATTATCTTTAGATATTAATTATATCTAATCATAATGAATCAATGAGGAGTCTCATGTGAGATACTAATGCAAACCGTCGTTTTTTTATTTTCGCAAATTCTTGTAATTCCATTTTTCTATATTCTTTTGAGTTGAAAATAATTAGTTTGTAAATACATACAAAATCGTATTCGATGAGGGAAAATGAGTTATGGACCCCCCCAACATTTTTAAAAATAAAAATGAAAAGGTTTTGTACTTCAATCATACAAAAAAAATAAAAATAAAAATTGAATTCAAAATTATTTAGATCCCCTAAAAAAAAAATCCTGGCTACGTGTCTGTATACCTATGTATATTTTAAACAGGTAGGTATCAACCGTTAAAATATATTAAATAAATAAATAAACTTATACAAATAAAGGCATGCAGTAACAACAGCCATTAATGGCAAACGAAGATAATATAATATTATCTATGTCTTGATGATGTACCTATAATATGGTAAGACAATGAACTATGCAACTACTTAAATTAATTTCATAATATTATCCAACAATTTGATGTAAAACTGAAACATATTTCATATATTTTATAATATTGTAGGAAATCAAGATATTCAGTAATAAATATAGTTCGTTATAGTTGTAAAATACTGAATGCATTTTGGAAGGCCAATCGAACAAATACAATTATTCATTGTGATGAGTGATGACTGTTGGTGATAATTCTAGTCAGAATAATAAAAAAATGCATGTTTAAAAACCGTTGAAAAATAAAATCTACTTCATTAATGTACTCTTACAAGTTATAGTAATTAAAAATTAATAAATATAACTTCGATGAAGAGTAAACAATTATAATTTTTAGGATGAACAATAATTTAGAATATTTAGTCAATAACATATTAATACTATTGTAGGCGATGACACATTTGATGTTTTGTCCGCTCATTTAAAATAACTTCAAGTACAATTAATGTTTTACATACATTAATGTATGTCCGAGTAGTATATTAAGTTAGTATAGTTTATATTGTCAGTTGCTATTAAAAATAAGTGATACCTATACCTATTTATAAAAAAATATAGCATTATTTTTTAAGAATTAAAATGGCATATTATAATGTTTTTAGATTTTGAATTATCTGTGCAAATCAGATTTTTGTGTATTTTTCTAAAAATACAAATTAAAGATTGCCGATTTCTACTTGATCGCAAGCATGATGTTAGAAACAAATTGAAAAATTGAATATTACAAAAATTAATATTAATTTGTATTGGTAAAAGTATTTTTTTGGATTGAATTATTTTACTTTTTTCTTACATTTCTGATGAATTTCACAAATTATTTAAATTGTTCCTGATAATTAAAAATGATCTGTGTTTTATTATTATAATTAAGCAAATTTTATTAAAAATGACAGCAGATATCTATAGGCTAATCCATCTTTGAACGAGCTAAGACTGCTAAGAGTAATATTTTAAATTTATGAGTTGCAGCCAAGCCATTTAGCCATGTACCTAACTAAATATAGTATATAGTAGGTAAGTTATATGGCTGTATAATGCTCTATACTGTACATAAAATCAAGAAATTATTTATTGAAAGTACTTGAAATACGGTTTCTGATCTTTGAAAGTGCTATGTGAAATTTTTCGAGCACTCCTTCTATTTGAAAAAAACATTCACAGAAAAAGAAAAGAACCTCATTGTAAAACAAACACATTCCTCGCTTCGTTCGAAATCTAAAATGTATGGTAACACAATTAAAAACTGGTTTGAACATCAAATTATTTATCATCAACTAATATATTTTATTTTAAATAAATAGTTATCTATAATATTATAAAAATAAGAACATAAAAAATAAAAAAATAAAAAAGAATAAGGTTTTTTTATTATTCAAATTTAAAAATCTATTTATAGAATGGAGTACGTTGAACTATCTCAATCATTCAATTTGTGCTTTAAACGATTTTAAAAAAAATGGCTTACAAAATTTACGTAAGAAATAGAAAAAAACAGTATTTTCATAAAAAATTTGAAGAATGCAACTTTTTTAATGTTTGTAGTCTATAGAAGACAATATAAATAATATTGAATTCTACAATGGTTATATATATATATATGGTTATATATTATATGTTATATGTTATATGGTGAACAAATTTATGAAAAAAATCAGTTATAGTCGTTGTAAGATTTAAAAATTTTTATTTTTTTGCCGGAACTTAATTCAATAGAATCTATATGTACATGTTTTGTGAAAAATAAAAATATGAATTGATACTTACTTGAGATACAGTCATACAGATTATAGTTGTATAGAAAAATTATTCAAGAAACCCGAGACAAATTACTTCTAAGTGGTAAGTTATCACATTATAGTAGCAATAATTGCTCTGTTTAGTTTTCATCACTTTTGAGCTCAGCTATTTTCGCACTTTAAGTTGAAAATCATTAAATGTAATATTTTACGAATAAACGCCTGAAAATATTGATAAATGTATAGATATACAATATATATATTGTATATATACATATATTACTTAGCCTTAACTATATAAAATGGTTAAATTATTTGCAGACCGAAATACCGAATAAATTACCAGAGTGTATAAAAAAACAATACTGTGAAAATCAGTCGCTAAAATCTTACTGATATTAAACATCAGGATTCAATATTTTAAGTTCTTTAATGGAAATAAAGGTGTTATACACCTTTAAAATAATACCCCTTAAATATAAATGTATTCATGTACCTACATCATGTACATATTATGTCGTATTATACATATATATATATATAGAATATACTTAATACGTTATGTCACATAAACATGGTATCCATTTAAACAAGAGAATTCCATCATGACCACGTTTATCATATAAAATCTTATTTTGGAACAAGCCCAGTATGTAAAAATAAATTTGTACCTGTATAAGTATGATATTATGTTATGTTAATAATTATTTTATTTTATTAATAAAAAATATTTAATTTTAATTTTATTTATTAAATTATATATTTACTAATATAAAGCAATATCAAAATGTACTTAAATGGGACGGGTAATAGAAAAAAAAATGTTTAAACATGTTGAACCCTATAATAACTTATAATAACATATTATGTTAATGTATTCTAATTTTCTATGTAATACTATAAAATAGTGGTTTTTTAGAACCCTTTCACAAGAATGTTTCTATCATTAAGTTACTAGTTAGAAATCAGAAATCAATAATCAAAATACGTACCTATTATAATAACTATTATACTATATTATACTACACTAACTTATATTATTAAAATTCATTAATTGCGACTCAACCATATACGTTACTATACGTTATAAAATAATTGTTACTCATGTTGAGTTTTATACTATAAAAATATAGTTCTAAAATGTTTAAGGATATATCTAAAACGCTCAAGTCTCCAAAAACATAAATTGAAATGCATATCATGCTACTTGTACGATTGAGGTTTATAAATAATTTCATAATATTCTGCGTGAAATGCATGAATTTTTATATAGTCCATAATAAAGTCAGTGTGTTGATTTTTATCCAAGAACTAGAACAAAATTTTCAAAATAGATTAAGCTTTTACAAACAGTGTTTAATGTTTAATATTAGAATCAAAATTTAAACATATCATGTATTATTTAGTTCGCTTTAAACAGTCTAAACATTTATGTTATAATATCATATACCCTCGTACAATTATTATAGTCGTCGATATTATTTCTAAAATCTGCACGTGCTTAAATAGTATTGACTTAAGTTCTTTTAGGAGTTAGTCAAATGTTTAAAATTAAATTCTGGAATAAAAAAAAATCCTTATAAACTGTTCAATGCGAATTAATATATTTAGCAAAAATTAAAAAACGCCAAATTTTAATAAAATATTTGACTCTTAAAATATTTGGGTGTTAGGTTGTATTAAGGTCTTATGATTGTCCTTAATAAAATTATCATATAGTGGTAATAATGATAAAAATGTAGGATTATTATTTTTTTAGTTTTCACCATTATGTATTAAAATATACTAGTTACTACAATTCCGAATAAATTATCACTATTTATGCTATTTAAATTTAAATTTAGTATTATTACTTAAAGACTATATAGTATTGTGTTTTATTTTTTTATAATACTAGTCTTAAAATCATTAACACTTCTCAAATAGTCTAATTATAGAAGAACTAATGTAGATCATATAATAAACATTTGAGTTCATTTTGGTCTTAAAATATTACCTACTTTTAATCCTATGTTATTTTAAATGCATATAAACAAGAATAGTTTAATGCGCATTAAAGATTAGGTACCACACACAATATTACAAACATTGATAAACGTGGTGATAATTGTATAACTATAACATCATAATGCTATTAGAAACTAAGCGATCGCTTTATTGTAGGAACAGTATAATATGGAAAATATAATATATATCCTCCAAAATTTGACGACGACGTGTACAAAGATAAAAAAAACAGATATAACCAAAGAGCTAAGGGTATCATCCACTCTACTTGTATGTATAGGTACATTTTCGTAGATATAAATCATAAGAGACTCATTGCGTGATCACTTATCAGCCTAAAATTATTTTAAGTGCCTAATGAAACTTAAATAAAACATAATACTAATCAAAATATTTAAAGTGTTATTTTATGTGTTTGTTAATATTTTCAATTTCAATCATAATATTTATTTCATATATGTATACAGTTTTTTATATACTTATATGCGAACTATAATAGTAATATCACTAATATCATATTATAATATATAGTTTTTAAGTTTATATTTTGCTTCACATTTTATTCAATTACGATATTATTAATGTTTAACTATTATTTTAATAGAAATCTGCAGTAAACAACGTTCTAACGTTTGAAGGACCACATTTAGGAAATTTGCAGGTGTACCCAAAATATAGACTTAAGTGCATGTCACTGATGTAATACGAATTCAATTTCGTATTCAATTCTTTGAAGAATATATTAATTTTTCATTGCCTGTTTTTTTTTTTTTAGTGATGGGGGAGAGCTTAGGTTAGTAGTTTGTCTAAAATCTTGTATCTCTATTAGGAGACTTAGATCGAATTTACAGAGAAAACTGTTAAGTATATATATATTGATATAATAACCAATACTAATATTCATTGCATTCGTATAGTCGTTCATTTATTGATGTCCCATTGTTCTACACTAATATATCTCATAATTTATTATTTATGGTAAATAATTGTTAAATGGTTAGGTATAAAACAGTTGCTCACAGATCAAAATTGGAGCTTATACATACCCCCTTAATGGCCAATATACTCGATGTTATTATAGTCATTTAAATTTTAATGTACACATATAGGTTTATTTATTTGTTTTTACCTCGACGTCCTAATCTCTCAATCCGCTTTATTCTATACATTTTGTAGTTTTGTGCGAATCACTTAAATACAATTAGTTTTTTTTTTGTTAAGTATTGACGTGCATAATAATACGTATATAAGTAGAGAAAGTAAATATTAATTATCTACTAAATAAACACGATTTTTAATTAAAATAATTAGTTTATTAAGTTATTATGTTCCTATAGAATACACCTAATTAGTAATTAATCATTTCGATTGCTTTTTCGAGTAAACTTTGTTAAATTGTAAAATAAAACATAATGCTTGTTTTGGTACGTATAAATTATCATATGTTTAACATTTTAAAGAAATCAAATTGGGTAGTTAGTTATTAGTTATTACTTATTAGAATAGTGGAACAATAATAACAGTGTAGGAGGATAGATATAACTCATTACTGCTGCAGAGTGTAGAGTGCAGGTGGATACACATATACCTATAATAGATAGTGTCCCTCTTGATATTTGTTTATTATTTATTCGAACGTATATTAATATATTATAAAATATAAATAACACATTACACAAACTATAAGTATATCATTATGCTGATATTTCAATATGATACAGAAATCGTATAATATAATACATATACTATTATGTTCCAATCAGCCACTATATCATAATTATAATATGCATACATGTTGAATTACCATCTGAAATAACATACAAGTGTACGATGTGTCAATGAATTATTTATCGAAAATTTATTTCTGACTTGACAAGCTTTAAATATATTGTATAATTATATACAGTTGTATATTTTTGAATGACATGGCGTTTATAACACCTACATAAATATTTGTGTCAATTACTTAAATATTTTCAATATTCTTCACAGGTTATCGTGATATCACAGTTCTTCAATGCCTTTTCATTAAATTAACTACACAGAAAATCTTGTTCAAACCATACCGATAAATAAATTGAATTTTCACTTGTTAGATTGAGGTCACATTGACTTTTAAAGATTTTACCATCTAAAAAATCTAAATATTACACATTTTTAGATTATAAACTAATAAGTAATAACTAACGGTGCTTACCAACATAATATAATAACAAGTAGGTACCGTATTACTGTATAGTTGCAAGCGTATACGCAAATAATAACTATTCACGTAGTTATGATTGATTACTTTATATTATATTACTGTATAATAGTGTCTATAAATTAGAAAACGCGTAACTATTATAGTGGATTACAATACTCCAAGCAAATATTCCATTAGTCCGTCAGACATTAGTCATCATTACCATTATTTATTTTTGAATATTAAAACTGTTCATGCTATTCACTCGATTTAATTTTAATAACGATTTATACCATTTAAATATCATTAAAAACATTTCTAAACGCACCTAGATATATATCTACAATCTACGAGTGATTATGGTTAACTTATAGTCGTTTTTTTTTTAGTTGAAATTCCATTTAATTTATAACATCAAATGTTATCGTTTTTACGTTTATTTAACCATTTCGAAAGTACCAAGACATCAATTGCCAAGTATTGTTTGTGAGATGTTGAGAAGTTATTTTCCTATTTGGAAAAGCCATTGTTAACAAAAAATCAACAAATTGGTTAGATTAGATTAGATTGTTTCTATTAAAGCTATGATCTGCTAAAGTAGATATTAGTAGTTTTGATATTAATTAAATATTATAAAACGATATACTATATATATATAGTCCTAACTACTAACCATATTACGAAGAATCTTTATATACATATGTATCAGGTGCACATCTAGAAATCACAAATGGGGGGGGGGTGGCTACGTATTGTAATAATAAAATAAATAAATACTATACATTTTTTATGGTAATTTTATTTTATATAACTTAAAATACGGCCGAGGGGGGGAGGGGCTAAATCTCCTTAGCCCCCTCAAATCCGCGCCTGATAAGTATGTACTTTTTGTTATTTATTTGAATATAAGAATAAAATTGTAAATTATAATATGTGGACAATGTCCTCTGGACATGCAATATTTTTATTTTAAAAAACATCTCGTTATTTAAAATATTTAATAATATAAGTATTACTTTGCCCATATCTTAAAAATATTGTGTAATTTATATACACATTTAATAACTATATATTATATATTGTATACACAGTATGCAGGTATATTGTATAGTAACAACAAATATAATTTCAAAATGTAATTTTTTTAAATTTATCGTAATTATTCATGATATCGATTTGAACTATAGTATAGTATAGTACGTAATAGGTACATTTTTGCTTTTACACGGTTGTGTTCAATGATGTACTTAATAATGAGACTATATTAAATTATTAACAGATAAGTTCTTACTACTTACTAACTTACTACCTATCTATAATTAGCTTATAATTAGTATACTATTTGTTTTGATATATTTACCTATATAATATATAATACCTAGTATTTTTGTATTTAATTTATTAGTGTACTAACGTATATAATATGCTTTTAAATAAATGAACGGTATTCTAATCGTTGTAGAATCTAAAAGTTTATGTGCGGTATGTTATCTCCGAAACATCATAACAATATTATCGTATTTGTTTCTAAATATACATGTATATGGTTCAAATTTTTACGTCAAAAACAACTATATAATCGATATACTATTATTATTATGTTCGAACGTAGCAAAAAGTAAAACGGAATGTGCATGTTTACACCTTACAAAGTACACAAGGTCTCACTGGTTTCAGTGGAGACTACGCAGTTTTTATCATTTAGCTGCAAATGGTGTTATCGTTTTCTTCAAATTTAAAAATTGAAGAACTATTCAATAATCAAAAAATGTATTATCCTGTTTATTTGTTTGAGACTCCACAATATATTCGATCCAAATGCCACTATTTAGCTAAATCTGCTCCCTATACACTATAATTACAAATAAAACACATCTGTTGCTAAATTAAGTCAGTAAATTTTGGATATAATATTCTTATATAATCGTACTTGTACATATAATGAAACAAATACATTATTGCGACAGTGCCATAGTGGTATAATATTTTATCCATCATAGTAGTACACAAATACGAAATACAATAGTACAGAAACGACATTTAAATTGCTGCTGTTTATTATATAATGTTAGATTCAATTAATGCTCAGTGCTTTTTATTATGTTAAAAACAAGACATCTGGTATCTGGACGTCTGGACCATGTAATGAATCCCAGCCGATCCAGTTTGCGGCATGTTCATTATCAATAATGATTATTGTTGTAATATCGTAACAACATTGCAATGCAAAAAAATAAAACAATAAGTCTAATCATAAACAAATTTAAATACAATAAATTATAACGTCCGACTATATTAATATTATGACTTGGGCTTAACAATTTATATTAAAGACTTAATTTATCGAAATTTTTCCAAATTTTACAGACAGTTAACTTAAATTATTTAACACGAATTTATGATTCGGTATTTAGGCATGCCTATACTTATAATTTAACTACTAACGAACTCATAAAAAAATTAATTACTTTTTAACTGTTTTGAATAGTGAGGTAAAGGTATATGTATTAAATATAAGTGTTAAAGTGTATACTGTATACATTATTTGCACGAAACTAAAGAAGTGGAGCTTGGTAAATTTGACAGAGATATTTTTTACCGTTAATAAAATCAAGTGACCGTTTATTATTTTAAATATTTTTAAAACTAATAAGTATTATTTAGGTAATCTTACGACTTTATATACAGTCATATTGTACTATATTTTAAAAACGTTAACACTGGTTTGGTTCATGATTAGGCCTCTGAGTAAGGAGCTAAATAAAATAGTCGCCTCCTCGTGGTATCCTATGAGTAATGCTAAATGATCATAATAAAAATAATATTTCTATTGGGGGCAATTTACGTTTGCCCCGTAAAATAATTATCTCTCCATAAACAATTTTTATCATTTCATTGTATTCAAAAAAAATAAATAAATATTACAATAGATACTTAAAATATGAATCGTATTTTTACATTATCATTTTCATTATATGATAAATTTTAAAAACATTTTAACTTTTTTAAACTATTTATAAGCATGACAGATTTTTATTTATTTTTTATAATTTTTTGATAAAAAATTATTTGTTGGTTAAAAATTCTTTAAAATTTAATACAAGATTCTATATAAGTAGTTCTTATACCTATATAAAAATATAAAAAAAAAATTGAACAATTTTTTTTATGCATTTAAAGTTATAATTTTAACAAAGTTTGTCAAAATGGCAAGAAATTTAAAACTCTTTTGTAGTTAGAAATGTATAAAAGCTTCTTTTAATATCTAAGTTTTAAAAGTTTGATTAAAATTCCTTATAAAAAATTCATAATGAAACCATAAAATTAAAAAAATAAAGGCAATAATCTTTTATAGACATTTTAAGTTCAAATTTGGATGGAATTACTTATTTATAGTGATAAAAATTATGCTAATTATTTTGTATGATTTAAAAAAAATATTCGTGGAAATTTAAAACTATTACGTACCTATATATTATATTGTTATGAACTTATTATATGCAAAGATATTTTTCATCTATTTTAAGATATTACCTATTTATTTATTCTATGAAAGCATGAAACTATTTTTACTATTTTAAAATAGGTATTTACGGAAAGATAGTATTCAATTTTGAGTTTCAAGTTAATTAATTAAATATAATTTGGTGTACTTATAATATAATAATTAAATACTAGTAATATATTAAATGCAATATTTTCGGAAAAAAATGTTATAAACCAATTGATAAACTATAGAAGTAAAATAAATGACTTTAATAGCTATATCAAAAAATATATCACTTACTGATAGAGGCTGACAGGCGTTTTCCGCTGAGAATCGTTTTTCGTACATAATGATAATATATCATTGAATTCAAAATTTAACACACCGTCAATAGTGAACCACTACTTAATATACACCAGAACAGTACCCAATCACGTACTTTTTTTTTAAATATTAAATTTGTTCACATATTTTAGAGGGAGAGAACCAATTTTATAATATTATCATATGGCAGTAGTGTACCTACGCTACCTATCAAAATACATATTTTTATTAATTTGATACGTATTATAAGTAGGTAATTGTTTTTTTTTTTTTTTTTTTTTTTTATCAAATCGTTGTATCAATAATGATAAAATATTTTTGTTCATTACAATGCTTCTTAAAGATTTGTTATGATAAAATTCTTAACTTCAGAAATGGTCTAGAAATGTTTATCCAATATTCCAAAGATACGATGTTAGGTAGCATAAATACCAAATCTGAATTTGTTTAATTAATTTCAAACGTGGTTATCATTGTGTTTTACATTTTAAATTTAAAACTGAGCATTATTTAGATTTATTCTTCGAATATGATATCTGATAATATTTCAATGGTCCCTTTATTATCCACAATTACGGGACACCGCCCACCAGTATGACAAAAACATCCAATTGTTTTTTTATTTTTATTTTTTATTTTAATCATTCAGATAATTTTAATTACTATAGTCTATAGTAGCTATAGTTATTATGTACAATATGTATACTACATTATATTTGTTTTTTTAGGCTGATCTTTCTAATAGTGAAATATAATATAATAGAGGAATAAGAGAATAATTTTAAACTTATGTATATTATTATTGCCTTTATTCAGGAAAAATGACCCTACTTTTTTGATCATATTACACTACACTAAATGAATGAAACACTACGAAAATAGAAACTGTTTTAAACTGTTTGTATAATGCACCTACCTAGTTCCTTTGTAACGTAAAATAACTATTTAAAAATGTAAAATAAGTTTTCAATAATTAAGTAAATAATTTACAGTATAGCATTATTTAGTACCTATTTAGTAAGATATATCATGAATAATTATTTTCGTTAAATATGTCATTTCATCTTAAAAAATGATAATACAAGTTAATTTAACTCCCTGTATAGTCATTATTATATAGCATATTATTATTATAATTGAAAAACAAAATTTTAATATTTTTTAAAAAAATTGTATTATTACAGAAACACGTAAAAATAAGTGAAATTAAGTAAAAGGCTTTTGGTTAATAAAATATACATGTATATAATTATTATATTATTTCAACATCAATAATAATAATAATAATATATGTAAAATACAATATATATGGATATACATGAATATTTAAATAACACACATATCCGATAGGTGTGGTTTAGTGGTCCATTATAGTCATTATAGTAATGATTCATTACCACTTACCGGGCATTTCGGCTGTGTGTATACCAGGGTCGGTCAAACGGTCGATCGCGGACAATTTCAAAGTCGATCATGTTAGAATTTATTTTAAGTGTATACACTTTATGCAAGTTTGTTTCTTAATAATTATAGTTATTCAATAATAAAAAATTTTCTTTAGAAGTCGATCCTCAAAGGTGGAGTATATTTTTAGTAGATCGAGACCAGAAAAAGTTTGGCTACCCGGTGTATATATAGTTTCGTTATATTAAGTAGGTTATGCTATTAAGTTTACTTTGCGAGAAGAAATTTTGTAAAGCACTATACGAAGATACATTTCACTTATAGAAAGTTAGAACAGAGTACCTACTATTAATTATCCAAAAAATATGTTAAATTTTAAACGAATTCTTAAATAATTCTTAGGTACAACAAATTTAAGAAATGTTTTTTAGATTTTTTAGTTTACAATTAAACTATACAAGTATGCATAACACATATATTGTTACTATTTAATATTTATGATATAATAATAATTTTAATGATTCGGTAACGGTTGTGCTTGTAACTACGTAAAATAATATTGTAAATATGAAATGCCAATATAATGGTCGTTGTCCGTGGATACTCCAAAGATACATGGAAGATTATAAGCGGTACAAGAAACAGATTAATTATTATAATGTCTTTAATAGTACTTAAAATCATGTAGTCGAATGAATTTTTTCTTTTTATGATCATTGTTTTTAAAGGAAAAAAAATTATTATATTAGTATAAATATTATAAACAACTACTATTGTTGTGGTCTTCATCTCCTCATTGGTTTTTAAACTATACCTAAAAACCTGTTAATTATCTGTTTCCATATTTCTGGGTGATAAATTAGATTTTATAATATTCAGAATAGTTTATGTTTAATATAACGTTATCGTGGTATTTAAAAACTATTGAGTCAATTTTTTTGTTACAAAACACGAAAAATATTTATACATCATACTGAAAGCGTTGGTTCCTAAAACTATCTTTCGAGCAACATAATCATTCATATTTCCTCCGATTCATTATATTTCATAACATGAAACTGCTACTACACTTAGTAGGATTTTTGGTATCGGTAGGTATAAAATGTATTAAGATTTTTTTTGCCAATTGAATATTGTCAATATAATTCACGATCACACGCACGTGTTCGAATAATTGCAGATGGCTATATATTTTATCTATGTTTTTAGAAACTAAACAAGTTTTGCAGGTTTTGAATAAAAAAATAATATTTACTAAAAACGACTTTAAAATTTTCGTTTATTTTGCTTGCCATAGATGATACACAAACACTAATACTTTACTAAGCATCTTAAGTATATATAAAATATTTGGATATTTATAGAATCGTAGTAAAGGAACAGCACAGCTGCAACAGTCGACGATGCATTAACACGACCGCACGGAAGTATATATATATATATATTGACACAATAAAGACTAACATATTTGTATAGTAAAAACCAACCATTGCATTATAACACTGCAGCAGACTGCAGCAAACATTATTCAACAGACGAAAGTTTAAAAAAATAAACGAAACAAAACTTTAAATTTAATAACTAAAATAATAAAAACTCTACATATTTTCATATGTAGAATGAAATATCATTATTCCTAATTAAACGTTTTGATTTGTTCACAAATATTATAATAATAATTATTATTTTCAATATATAATTATACAGGGTGATTCTTGTATCAAACAACATTCATTATTTCAAATTTTTTTTTTCAAAATTTAAGATCCATACTGTTCTAGAATTGTAGAACTCTTCCATATTTTCACCCTTATATTACTCTTATATTTATTAGGTAAACCACTATCAACTTTTGATTTCAAATTAGTAATGACAACCTATACTTAAAATTTCATAAATTAATATGGCTAATTTTTTTTTTTATAAATTATCACATTCAAATTTTCATTTTTCGTTATTCCGTTGATGAGATATAGCTCCTCAAAGTTGGGTAGTTTTGAGAAGTGTTTATTGAGTGTAAATGTGTTATAACTCGTCAATAAATAATTAGTAATATGAAGTAATATTAGTCTAATTAAATTAAATTATATGACAATTGATAATAAGTTATATGGGGCAGGGTAGTAACAGGTACAAATATTATCACCACTCTCCGCTACACCATTGGGTCGACGATATCGAATTCATTAGGTGCTTTATAGCTACTGAATTTAAAAAATAAAAATCCCAGATCTGACGGTGTTAATTAGTATTGATGTATAATACCTACCTAAAAACCTTCTAAAACCAACCAACTTTGAGCAGCTATAACTCGACAACGGATCAACGAAAGTAAAAATTTTAACGTGAAAATGCATGACAAAATGGCTTTATTAATTTAAGCAATTTTTAATATAAGTTAGGTCAAAATCAATAGTTGATTGTTTTTTATTATTAAATAAAATTGAAAAAAATTAAAATTTTATACACTATAGAAAAACATGTACCTATCTAGAAATTTGAAAAAAAATTAACTAGTGTTGTTTGAAGAATTGGTGAAGAATCACCCTGTATATATATTATGATTTAATTTGAGGTATTCAGGTTATTAAAGCATACACTACCTTTTTCACCACTCAATGGAAAATCCAAAAATATATCCTAGGCTGACAAATCATCTCTATTCATAATCGTTTTTCATTTACAATACCTATCATTGCATTCAAATTTAACACATCCATAATTATAGTGATCTACTGTATTTCCGAGATCCACTCAATAGGTATGTACTGTACAGCAGAGTGCTTGACTAGGTACTTTTTTTTTAACTTTAATACATAATGTTTAATAAGCCAGGTCTTAGAAACTGACTTTAAAATAAAAAACATTTTAGGGGGGAAAAGGCGGTGAACTGTCCTATACATATTTACAGTAAATTGAGAAGAGTAATCCATATAAAAATTATTCACACAATACGCAAAAAATCTCGCACACACTTTACCTTTATAACGTGTTAGACATAACTAACCGTTTCGGATTACAATACTATTATCATAATAATACAATCCCTGTAGACTGTAATAGAATAGTAGGTAAGTATCGACCCTTAAAATAATATAAATAGTATATAGTATGTAATGTATACTGTATATAAATAGTATGTGTGTGAATATATACATAGAGCTGCAGTAAGTTCTAGTTTGGTTT
This sequence comes from Aphis gossypii, assembly GCF_020184175.1. Classification (NCBI taxonomy): domain Eukaryota; kingdom Metazoa; phylum Arthropoda; class Insecta; order Hemiptera; family Aphididae; genus Aphis; species Aphis gossypii. The sequence continues at coordinate 37,322,566 of NC_065533.1, forward strand.
TTTTTCAACTAACGTGTATCTGAATATAATATAAAATTATACTTACAGAATGATTCACTAATACATTATTTAATATTTATGCAAATTAAAAATAAAAATAAATAGTTAATTTCCAATGTAATAATTTGTTTTATAAAATATAATATGTGTATTATATATATAATATATTAAACCTAGTATTTAGTATTTAAAATAATCAATTTTTACAAATTATAAAATTTTTATCAAGGCCCCTATATATTTCCTAAATACATAGTTGTAATTAATAGGTCTATTCATCTTTACATACACAAATATAAATAACTAAGGAACAACAAATTTAAAATTTGAATTTTGAATTTGAATTTAGATGTACTCGTATATAATATATATATATGCAGATACATTAAAATTTTCAAACAAGTCATTTGATTAACAACTTTTAAGAAAACTGTGATTCTTATTCGAAAAAAAAAGTTTGTATCGCTACAAGACACTCTTTCTTAAATATAATAACAATTTAAAAATTCATCATTTATTCATTGTTGAAAAAAAAACGGTGAGTATGCTTAGTGCAGAGGTTCCTAACCTTTTTTGACTCACAGCATCCTTGTAATTTTCTAAAAATCCGGAGGCACCCTATTGACTACTTTGGTTTTATTTAGCAGTGCACAACTGCATAAGTATAAGATATATATAGTACACATATTAATACACATTAAAATGTATCATATTTATTATTTTTATAAAACCATTTTTAAGGACTAATGCTCTTATTAGTATATTAATTTCAATAACCCAAGATAAACTTTTATTTTGAATTTTGTTTTAGATATCATAAGTCCATAAACATTTAAAATAACACCACTTTAAAAAAAGTAAATTTTCATTTGGAAAAAAATAAGTTATTGTATACCTACTACGTCTGCACTACATTCCTTATAGATAGTATAAAAAATCTAAATAATTTCTTATAATATTATGGTATTATTATACTCGTACATGGTGAATCACACTGTAGTATATATAGCGATCGAATTACAGAAATCATTTTTCACATAATATATAGCGGTGTGAATATAAGATATAACAATATTCTGAAAGGGCTTCGATCCTGTATAGAACTATAATATTATGTGTTATACCTATACTAATAAATCAGTTAGGGATTTTCGCCATTATAATCTTACCTTCCATTACATATTTTGTATACGATTTATCTATGCAATTTAAATCACAAACCTATAGCCACGCCGTTTTATAGCGTACGTCGCTAAGACGCTATGACGTTAAAATATAATTATTAAGTAATAAAATATCCTTAGCACTTACCTATTTAGACTAGATGTTTACGATGTTTAGACCGGTGTTAACACTAGACGCCACTTTTAGACGATGCAGGGTAAACAAACTTTTAGGAAAATATTAGGTACGCCACTAGAAATCTTCTGCATACAACAATTTATCATTTATCTTAAATGTAACATGTCTATTCCAATTCCAGGAACACTCCGTTACATGACACCTGATATTTACTATACAGCAGAATGAGTTCCCTGAAAACGAGTTAATTAAATTATTATGAATTACATATTCGAGCATATTATAATATCTTAAATTGTATGTATGAAATAGTGAATTTGATTTATTACGTTAGGATCAATCATTAGAACTTCACTTGAATATTTTATATTTTATATACACAAATAATAATAATAATCACATAAACCTAATTGATAATATATATACATTTTTTTTTATTAAAATGCAAAATTTACAATCTGTAACATAAACAATGTACAATAAACAAATATGATATTATATGATGTGGAGAGTATTTACATATCACATGATAAGTAACATGAGGGGAGGCTATCCAGTGACACAACGATCTATGTATTTTTTAACAATAAAATAATATACATATATATAATTATCTATTTAATATTTAGATAAAAACGTTGTGGTCTTTAATTTTATCCAGACAAGTTTAGTTTTTTAGATTTTTATTTTTTGCCTGAATTCAACAGTTAACAGTAGTTAACACTGGGCCGGGAACATCATATGCGTGTATTAAATGAACGCAATATTATTAAAGGAAAATTACCAAATTTAAAAAAAAAATCACATATGGCATTTGTTAGCTAAATTTTGGATTAGCCTCCAAAAATTTCGTCACTGACCACATAAATTATCATTATGATACAAAATAAATAACACGGCACTGCAGCACTTGCTATAGCTCGTCCGTGATTTGTCTGTCTTTAACCGTTTCAATATCTTTAGCGAGTTCAACACGTTATAACCTAAACCGGAAATCTTTAGTTATATCATATACTTGTGACGCGCGCGCGCGTGTGTGTGTGCGTGTGTATGTGTGTGTGTGTTATATGTATAGGTCGTCCACAATTATTTATGTTCCCTTCTCCTCAGAACACCGTTCATCGCACCGTCATACAGTCGCCATCGGTCTGCACTCAGCAGGTGGGGCGGACGTCTGCAGCAATAGTACGCATCGTCGCATCGTGTAATATAATAATAATAATAATAATAATAAATAATAATATAATGGTCCCGATCGCATGTTGTATACTCGTCACGTCTTGGGCAAACATCGGTTTGGCGGTAACCGAGAAGAAAGAACGAAAAGAACGAAAAAATAAAAGCAAAAAGCAAGAAGAAACCTACGACAGCGGCCAGCTGCTGTACAAACTCGTTTCGGACAATGCGGATTGGACTGCACGCTGATTTGCCAATCGTCGTTGTCAACTGCGTAAAACCATGCGGGTGGGTGGGTGACGATGAACCGCAACAATAATATAATAATACAATAAATATTAATAGTATACATCCGCAAATATAAATAACTGCCTACTTGAATTTATAATATACATTGTATGTTTACACATATTTGGCGCGGCGTTTCCACGGTCTTACGAAAAATTTTAAAAAAAAAATCAGTTTCCCATCTTACGAGTATACAGCTATTACAGTAGCCAGTAGGCAATGCTGGGGTCGTACAGTACTAAATTTGTATTTTATAATAAGCGTACCAAAATATCGGTTATCCTTATACCTATTTATTAACTGTCGGACGTCTGAGATGGTTTTACCTTCAGGCGTGAACTACTATTGAAGTGTCATACATTATATTATCATGTATACCTACAATTAATATTTAACTATTGCTCATACGGACATTAATGTTTTAATTGATAATTAAAATCTCGGGTCATTTCAGACACAATTTTTTTAAACTCTCACGACTGCAGTCTGTATAGTATAGTATTGTATTCACTATATAATACACAGTTATTAGGTACCGGGGACGAAAACAATGCGCCACTACCAGTCGTACCTATATCGCCCCTAGTGTATAAGTACCTATACAACTCTCGAATATTTGAATAATCAGTCGTCGCGATCCATGGTAGAATAATAATAATAATATTATACAACAACGGGCTGGCTGGCAGAGCGACAACGACGGCGTCATGACCAGCAGCTGCTGCGTGTAGCCCCGATGCCGATTTTATTATTATTATTATTATTTCGGTTCGAGAGAGTATGATAATAATAATAATAACAATAATAGTAATAAAACGTGTAGAGCAGTCCGTCGTACGTTGTAGGTAGTCGTAGCGAGGGAGGAGGTACGGTGGTGGTAGTGGTGGCAGCGTCGGTGGTGCCGTGGAGGAGAGAGAGACACCGTCCTCGGCCGGCGACCAGACAGTGCAACAGCAGCAGTCGCGTACGTCGTACTGCAGCCGGTCAGTTACTTCGGCACCGCTCTTGTGCTAGGTGTATTCGCCACGCGTCGTCGTCCACCGTCCTCCTCGCCCATCGTCGACGATCGTCTTTCGTTTTTTTTTTTTCTGACCAACAGAAACGGACCACTTTGAACGTCATACCGTGAGTACATACAATAAAACAATTATATAATTGCGATATCTGTCGGCGAAACACAAGCCGATTTTTTTGTATTATTTCGTGTTCTTCGGTGTGTAAGAACAAGAAAAACAGCAATATTCCGACTATCGAAGAGCTAATAATATTCGGCACATACCTACTAATAGATAGCCTGTATAATATAATATTATATTATTATTTTTTTTATATTATTATCTAGGCTCTCTGTCTACAACTGCTATACCAGTGGTTGGATCCCAGGTCATACTAATCGTTTTAACACACTTAAGACTATGTCTGTAAGACTTATCATCTATAGTAACTTCTGCGTGGTTTTTCTAAAATACAATTGCTTGATATATTATTAATATGGTTTTTGTGAACTTTTGCAATCGTTCAATTGAATACCTACTTATTTATTATTTTAAATTTTCATTTATGACACGTCAGATACAAATATCTTGCACGATACATTATAATATTTCTTTGCAAGTTTGGTGCGTAAAAAATTTTACACTCGACCTTGAGCTGAGTTCACATACATTAAACATTTTTTCAAAACCAATTTTTATTTCATTACATCTTAAATGGCTTGTTTGAATTCGTAAAATTTTGTTCTTGCGTACTTACATGAAATAACGCATGCGAGAAAAAGTGAACGAAATAAGTGTGAGCTCGGTTAATAGCAACTATAATAATTAACAATATTATGTACACCACAAAATTGAAAACCTCTGTAGAATAGGAACTAATCTAAGAATAAGAATTATCACCTATATTTATAATAATCATACAAATATATATAAATTAAAATGAGTATAAAATAATAATATTATCGTATGTGGTAGGTTCTAGGTATATGTACTGTTAGAAGTCGTAGACTTGCTACACGATTCTGGTATAAGTTAACTTAATATATCTTAATTATAATCGTCAGTAAACGAAAGAGAATGTGTCTTTGAAATAATATTTGAAAGAAGATGCTTCAGCACCAAAGCTTAAGCAGGAGTTCTCAATTGCGTGTCTACCCCATTTTGTTCACCATAGTTGAAAAAATTAAAATCCGAATATATGTGACAAAATATTATGGTATATTGTTATATATAAATACATAATCGTTACTACATCACACGGATCACAGGTGACCATTGTTAAAATAATAATCGACGAGTTTTTAAAGGTATAACATTACCTATACGGCTTACTTACTATTCCACTGTAATATCATCATAAGATCATGTAATTTGTGTTCAGAATTTTCTTGTTATTCGCCAAATTAAATATAGTATTATTTTGATTAAAAGTTTTCACTAGTCATCAATAGCCGAATTTAATAACCATTTAATAACAACGCGGTAAAGTAGTTAATTATTTTTAAAAACTTGTACAGGTACGGTTTCGAGTTTACGCGGAAAACGGCGACAGTATAATATAAACGATAAGGCACTATTCGATTTCTGCCGTATTCGCGTAACTGTGTTTAACGCACTCCATGATTGTTTTGTCCATGATATTGACCAATTGATACCATAAACTACGTTGAAATAATCCGACTACATCGACTGCGGTTATAGCGTTTACACATACTCCTCGTAAGACAACTGTGAAAAATATCGAGTATATAATAATATTATATCAAATTTTGCAGATTACCAAAACCGCGAAAAACGTTGTACGAAACACACTGATAGTGGAATAGCGCCTTGAAGTAACTTAACGAGGGCGCATTTATACCCGGCAAGTAGTAATATAGTTTGTTAAATGTTAAATTCCATTACAACCATAATATAATAATGATCATAGTATTATTGCGATTTCGTAACCTAATGTGTATAACCTTTAACTGATACAGCCTCCGCTATTTCGCATTTGATGTCAACCGTCGGCGGCGTTTGAGCACTTTGAAAGTAGACAGGTAATAAATAAAAATAAATAGTATTAACAACAATAAATAATAATAATGATATTGGCACTGGTAGCCGGAAGGTATACGCGTCCGGGGGGATGTAACACTAGAACGCGGATCGGACACGTCTGATGAAAGTCTATACTATAAATAAATGGGCCCAGCTATATCACGGTTGTAAATCTATCGTTAAAGTGCTTACACAAAAATCTAGCTAAGTTAGCACGTCACAATATTATCCGGAGTGTGTTTTTTTATTTATAGCGTGAAAAAATTACAATGGTGTACCATAATTCCGTTCATGTACCTAGGTAGTAGCCGGCAGCTGGTAATCATTTCGCAAATTATTACAAACTCAAAGATTCGCACTGTTATACGGATTTGATTTTTAAAGCAATATACTTATAGGGTCACATAGGTTTAATTTTATAGACAGACGATATACCTATATATCACATGTAGAATTTATTTTCTTATTAAATGCGATTTGATAAATAATTATATTTTATAAGACGAGTATAATATTATATTTAAAGTATAAATGGGTTTAATTAATAATTGTTGTTAATTATACACGATTTATCGCGCAACATTCAACATTTATTATGCAAAGAAGTATTTTAAACTTGAAATCCAAACTATAAAATGTACACCATTAAGACTAAACTATAGTCGTCGTATTTAATATTTGAATAAACTTTTATGATAATTTTAATAACTTATTAATGGGCTGTAATTATTATTGTTACATTTTTTTATTTAAAAATAATTATTTTACCTGTAAACCGATTTAAAATGTTTCGAATTATAAATAATAAATCGTTAAATGCTCGTCTTGTTTGTACCTGTCAGACTAATGTGTATATATTTTAAAATATACTCATGTATTATGTAATACACATTTGTTTGATTATAGGTAGGTACATTTTTATGTATAATTTATCATAACTGTTCGTTTTGCTTACCGGACATAAATCAATTAACAATTTCATTACGCGGTTAGTGTTTTATAATAATTTGGTTTGTGCTGCAAAACCTTAAAGTTTCAAAACCTCCAGGACAACATTCATTACGACAATTTAAAAAAAAATATGATGACGGTATATTATAATATAAATAGGTGCATATCACATATGATATTATAATGTACTTATGTCAAATTACACTTGAAAACGGTTTGCATTTTAACATTTAAGCGTCTTAATAGTTAATACGCATAAATACATTCATTCGCGCTCAGATTTGTCTCATATTATTTTTATAAATTTTACCAGAACACATAACTTACAATAAAATATTCTATACTTATATCTAGGTATAAGTATAGTCAGGCCCGTATACAGGGGGGGTTAAGGGTTCAACTCCCCTCCCGGAAATTTTATATTTTGTAGTGTATAATAGTATTAACAAATTATAATATAATTATGTATTTTTAATTCATGTATTAAAAATATTTTAACCCCCCCCCCCACCGAAAATGTTTCCTGGATACGTGCTTGACTATAGTATAAGTAGCTATCATGCGTATACAGTATACTAAAATGTTCGTATTAATATGAATCTTATTATTTATGTAAAATGTATAAACGTACAACTTCTCATATGTAAATATAAATAAAATATTTACTTTATACTTTATTAAATATTTTAATACTTACCTAAATTTTGTTATATTAGTTAGTTTAACTGCAATTTTAATGCATTCTTATAAAACACAAAACTTCTTGATGTGTACGATTTTAGAAGTCTATGCTTATAGAACTAAGAAAGTTTATAAATTTCGAAAATTATTTTTTTTTTCAAAGAATATATTTTTAACATTTCACTTTTTAGAGTAAACACAATTTTTCAATATACTATGGTTAATGTCTATCAATTTACATTTAAAAATGATAAAATTAAATTTTTTCAAAATAAAACATTAACTACTTTTCGACTTTGTGAGAGAAATAGTCTACAACGATGAAAAAACTTAGTTGTTTAAGCTTAATGAATGGTTTTTGTAATTTATCAATCGTGTATTTATTAAATAAAAATTATTATATAAATTTTATATATTTTCTTTATTATATTTGTTAAAAAAAAAGTCTGTCTGTGCTTATTATTAATCTACACCAAAACTCAACTTTTTAGTTTTTGGTACATAAAAAATATGACGACGAGTAATTTTTAAAAGTAATATATTTTACAGTATTTTATAAGTCAGCATACATTAAAAATAAGTAGTTAATTTGCCCAGAATTATGAAAATATAATATTTTTTTATATTTCTATTTTTAATGTAATTACTGCTCTATATTATAATAGCCTCATAGTTCGATAAATTTAAAGTTCAATTTAAAATAATCGGTATTACACTTAAATTTCCCCGATTTGTGATCGTTAAATAGTTCATGAATTATATAAGTTCGATTTCACCAATGGTTACGCGAAATATATTTAGGAACCTAATGAGTATCCATAAACTTTAAACTAATTATCCCAAAAGATCTTCAAAACATCGGCTGTATCTAGGGCAATATAATTATGTTACTGAAAATATGTGATTCATTAATTTTGAATTATTTATATAGTTATATCTCCATATTCTTTTGTAACTTGGCCTATGATTTAGTTTTTAAATTTAAACTATTATAGGAAGTTTTATATTATTCTATTGGCTATCATCAACAAATATCCTCTCAATCGATCACTATACAATAATATTATATACTTTTACCTAACTTTAAAATTGATTTGTGAAATATTTGTTAAAAATAATGAAAATTGGTCAAAGCATGAGATCGAGCTTGATAAATTAATTTATTTGGTACCAATATGGTATCTTGCAATATGACTCATGGTTATTATGCATACCTAACTATATAATGTGACTAATATAATATGTGAGTATTTTAGTATTTCTACGTATATTTATTTGTTTCGTTGATCTCCGGGAGTCGATTAAGTATTACTATATATTTTATACTATATTATTATTGCTCAATGCTTATGCCCTGTTTGTTTAGAACATTTAATTTATGTTTATCATATTTTGTAAATTATGTCACTGGACATCATGCATAATTTTACGAAAGATTCGCATAATTAAACCTCAATTTACGCTCATAATATAAAACTTATAACCATTTTATGACAAAAGTAAAGTAAGATTCATGACCGTATAACAAAAATCATTTTTTTTTTTATTTTACTTAACATGTGTTCTATATGTTCTAAGTTGTCCGTACATGACATATAAATAGTAATTATAGTTGCGTCAATAGTAAAAAAAAGTTGAATAACTTGAAATAAATTTGGGAATTATTATCTAGTATAGTCTCCTATTTAATGATGTACATAACCCGTGTGACCTATAAAAAACTATGGGACATCACTTTCGTTATATATCTTATCTGACCACAACTCGTTTGTAGAATGAAGCCATGATACATTTATGAGGATTCTGATGACCTAAACTGTTATAAAAAACTGAAAAAATATGTGTTAGTTGTATACCATATATATTAAATTAAATACTAATTTTTATTGATGCGTTTAGATTTCTTATTATTTTGAATAAAAATAGGTACAACTAATTGAATGATTTTTAAACTGAAACATAAATATAGATTATACGATTAGTTCGATTAATAAATACTGTTTTAAATAGATATTTAACTTCAAAAGAATATAATAAAGGTAGAAATATAGGTGTAGTAAAAAATTTAATCTATAAAAATTAAAAATATAAACAAATAACTGTCCCTACTGAGTGAAAAAAAAGTTAACAAATTCTCTTAAATGTAAAAAACTATATGCACTGTGTTTCATAATGATTATAGGTATGAAAATTTTACAATAAAATTACGTTTGAATGAGTTAGATTATTTGTGATACACTCTGTATATCTATTATACATTTTTTTTAAAACTATTGATAATACGTAATAATTATTTTAAAATAAAACCTAAAAAAAACTATATTCATTATATATTCTTATGTATTTCTGTATAGGTAATAGCAGTGTTAGGTTTAATGTATGGTATACAACATGTAAATACGGTTTTATTTTTATATAATACAAGAATACGAACGTGGTGCCGGTATTTATTAAAAACAAAAATGTAGTATAAGCTTGTTTGAAGAGAACGTTCAACATTGAAAGAACTTCATGATGTGGAAAAGTTGGATTTAATCAGAAATAGTATGTACCTAATAGATCATTATTACAAATTAAAAATATATATATAGAGAGGTCTAGACACTGTTATACATATGCATTATAAAAACGCGTTGAAATGAACATCGTAAAAGGTATGTGGATACCAAACGAATACCTTTCCTTAAAATACGATTGAAATAATAAGCTTCGCAGTAAATGTAATTGTTGTAATTAAATTGACTGTTTTTGATTAGAAATTTTGGATCACAGTTCTTAACTAGGTATATAATTACATAGTTGACTTATAAAAATAAAAAGTATTTATTATTAATAATAATGGATATTTTTTATATATAATTATTTAAGAATTCAAAAAATGTATTTATTTAACATACAACTAAACAACTAACAAAATAAATTACAATAATCCAGAGAAACTTTTTTAAAATTATTTTAATTCATTTACTTATCACAATCGTCAAACTTTCATGCTCATGTTGTATTGTTATGAATTTACCTTGAAGCAGTTGAAGCAAATATCTAAATAAAGATTTAATAACTTATATATATCTTATATAGTGGCTGTTAGATTTTCTTTTAATTTCCGAGGTTATAAACTGAATGTATTGTTTTAATCTTAATGTATAATACTATAATTGTAGAATAATACTATTTAGTTCATACAATTAATATATTAATATATTAATATATACCTAATAATAGTAATGTCAGTAATAACTTTAACAATTAAAACCAAAATGTATAAATTACTATTTTTTTTTTGCATTTCAACGAGTTTTACTGAAAGTCAGTATCAACAAGGTAATCCACATTTGTGTTGCAAAGGAAATATACTGGTATGTAGAGGTTTAAGTGTTTAAATATTTCCCACACTTTTGTTTATTTATTTAAATGTCAGAAAAAATGCATTAAAATGTGTTACCTCCTAAATTAATTGTTTATGTTAAGTTAGCAAAATATTATGTACAACTGTTAACATGTATATAATACGTATTGCCTATTATTAGTCCGTATCGGTCTATGCCTAATATATTTATTGTATGTAACTTCAAAAAATATTCGTCCAACAAACTTTATACAGATTATTTATTTCAAAATATACTTAAAAACCATATTTAAAATTTTTTGTTCAACTTAAGAAATTCCAAGGGAAATAAATTCCTGTTTTTCAAATGAAAACCCACTTTTATACTGTCAATTGTTTAGCTGACAATCATTCTGAAAATATTGACGTATCTCAATCAAAATTCGAACGATTAGTTTTTTAATTATTTACCTTTATATTTTAAATCTATAAAGATAACTTATATATGGTTATATCTATCAATATTAATAATTTGGAAAAATTATCCAAGTATATTAAAAACTTGACCAAACATTACATCCATTTTATATCTTTGTAAAGCCATTTTTAAGGATTAGGTATATAATTTAGAATAAATTAGAATAAATTATATAATTATTCGTTCAAATTTTGATTTCGATGTATTAAAATTTTCAAAAAAAATATTCATTAAATAATTTACAATAAAGTTAGAGAAGTCTTTATTGAAAAATAGAAGTCTGTATCATCACAGGACATTCGGGCCGCCTAACACAGGATTCCTTATAAGTATTAGAAAATACCTCAAGAATTTAAAAATAAAATATTTAAGTGTATATACAAATAGCAAAAATCAAAATTTTAATAAAATCATTATTAAAGTAAAATGAGGGGAAACAAGGGGTGAATACGTTTGGAGAATCACACTGTTGGTGTTACATATGATCTACCTAAATTATAGAATTTTAAATTATAATATACAAAAAAGCCAATATACATATTATTGTAAACTATGCAATTGGTAATTTATAGATATTACAATAATATAATACTATAGTTAGTATCGTCACGATGTTATGCGCAGATCAATCAAATAGGAAGAATATAGTATCGCGTTATAGGAAATAGTATTGACCGGGAGAGAGAATCCATTTAATGGTTTATTACCTATATAGATCTATTATATACGATTGACGATGACGGTGGCATATACCGCATGGGTCAAGTGAGAGGTACTTCTATTACAATTACTACATATATTTATATTGTATATATGTATACATTACACGTGTATATACGATGTAACTGCAGCTCACAGTGATCGGACATTCTTAGCCTAAGTATCACTGCCGTTTAAAGCGTCGTCCTCCGATATTATATTATAAGTTATAACTATGATCATAATACTTGCAATTATTGCACCAACCAACCGTTTTTACACGTTCATATGTAAGTTTGAAGTTCGGGGTTTTATGTTGGAAATCATTATAGGATGCTATAATATTGTACTCTAAAAGAGAAAAGAGACACTCAATTGAATATATCGTTATTGTGCATATATAAAAATTATTGGATGTACAATTATTGATAAGACCTATTTAAAACGTTTTTTTAAACAAATCCATAATTAAAAAAATATATATATACAACTATACGTACTTACCTCAAATTAAAATTGATTACGATAAATGAAAATAAAAATTAACTATAGTACTATTTCTAATAATTTAAAATATTTTCTAAGATATTCTTAATATTGTATAGCTAAACGACATTCTCTAACCTCAGAAACATTTTTAAATACCTATGTAAAAAGATTCAAATACGAACTTTATACTAGACAACCTATCATGTATTGTTTAATAACCTATAACAATAACAGTATTATTATTTTATACCTAGTTCAATAATATTGACACACAGAGAGGTTAGGTGCTTAATAATGTGCTTATTAGAAATAAAGAATGTATTTCTTCATTAAATTATTATAATATTTTATTAATATACAAATTAATTCTTTTATTGCGAACCATTTTGAAAAATTCAAAGAATTTTTAATTTTGTTTCCTGTGAACAATATGATTAGTCATAAAAAATTCAAATAGTTATTAGTTCTAAAAATAATATAATTTAAAAAAACTTCCTATTGTATTTTTTAAGAAATTGTTTAGTTTTCTCTATACATACATTTACAATAGGTATTAAAGTCACGTTACATGCACTTACTGAAATCTCTAATTCACCGATTTCATTGTGGCATAAACCACAGATGCACGTGTACTATTTATTTATTTATTAGGAGATAAGTAAGTTTCAATGACCACCCCTCCCCCTTTTAGGCTTTAAAACAAAATGCCTAGCAGCAAGTGACGACAATAATATGGTATGGTTACGTCAGTACGTCCAAATATTAAAATAGGTATGTAAAAAAATTATGCAGAACATAATTATTGTGTATGCATAATGTATATGTAAATATTATGTTCGTGGAGACCTGCCAAAGAAGGAATAAACGTTACATACATTAACTGCCATAATATACACTAGTATTAAAGTGTGATACGTACCTAGTCAATTATTATAATTTAAACATTTTATATTTTATACTTCACTAATATTTTTATATTATAATGAACAATTAATTGCAGTAAATGCAAATTTAAAAAACATATAGGTATTTATATACTTTATAGAGGATATTCGTTTAAAATAAAAATATGTTATGGACTATGGTTAGTTGTGCTAAAATTTAAAAGCTACCTATTGAATTTGTGGAATTCGTGTTTAATTTCTGATTTTAGTCTGTTATACTTATTATAATATCTAATCTAAATTGATTATCGAAAAAGTGTTATATTGTACATAATTATGTCACCATGAGTTCATAATATTTTGTGTCGTCATAAATAATAATAAAATATAAAATAATTTATTTTATTTTAAATATTGTTAATTAAATATTAATTCCAATATAGGTACTTATAAAATGTATTGTTCTTTCTTTAGTTTATTATCCTCGTATAGTAAGTATAACTTTATATTTTATAACATTTTCAAATTTTTGCTTTGCTCATGCTTACATAAAATGTTTGAATACATATAAATCGTTATAATCGATATGTTTTCCTGAATCCCAAAGTTTCGTAGATTCTTTCGAATATTAATGCAACGTTTGCTCATCGCACGTTACATATAAAAATTTGGAAATTAATTTCATATTGTCAAAAAAGCAATTGATATCATGGGTGCAACACGACCATGTTGAAATTATTATTCTTTACGTTTACACACCCAGTAAGCAGTATTCAGTAATACATTTTACAGAATTATAATGATTATTATAATAAAAGTAGAATCCAGGTTAGGTGGGTATATATTCTTAAGGGCAATCGTTTTTCATCTTATAGTCTGCAGCATTCAGACCAAATAAGCACATTAATACCCAATGATGATGTTAATAAGTAATAAATGGCAAATGATTGCAGATCATAATTATTATAATGATACAATTATTTGAACTTTGTATAATTATCATATATTTTTTTTTTGCATACATTTATACCTTGTTTTACAAACTTGACTGTTATTTATAGTACCTTTAATTTAACTTGACACGAAATCATGCAGGTTATAGTAGGTATTGTACATATTTGTCTTAGACTAATCCTGTTTAGACCTAATAATATTATTGTGATAAAATACCAACATCGTAATTATTATTAAATACTATAACACTAGGGTTTATATTCCATTGGTTATTATACGATACCACTTAGTATTTGGAAAAATTATTTTAATCGATATATAATACATTATTATTATTCTTATTATGTGACTATAAATATACTTCTATATTGTCATATATAAGTGCATGTCTATTGTTTATTTCCGTATATCTATACACCATGCACGTTATATTGCGTTTACCTATATGAATTCTTATTCTGCACTTCTGCAGATGTATATAGAAAACTGGAGACCATGTCGATTTTTTTTTTGCTACGACGCACGTAAAGAAAGAAAAAACGCAACACTACGCTAATGACGTATATATATAGTTGACATTAAATTCTTTAAGCACGTCTCAGGTACTGTTGCTCATGTTTTTTTGTAAATTTTTATCGCACTGGTTTTGCAGTAGGTATAGGTACATATTATACTACCTATATAATATTCTATGTATAGTCTCCATCTATTCTGCTTACGGTCTCTTAATGCCAACTGGACCGAGGAAAACGATATGATCACACTAGACGTTATAATAATAATAACAGGAATATGACTTTTCACGTATCCACCTATGGGTAGGTGGTAAGTAGGACATCGATCTCTTAAATCAAAACCTTATCCTGCTAGCAAATTTTCAAATTTGGTTAAGTTTTATTTTAATATTACTGTATTACGTTTAAGTGTAATATAATAAATATAACTAGAACTATTATACATGTGTGTATAACTATAACTCATAACATTGGTATAAATATATATATATTTTTTTAAATAAAAAATTATTTATTTACACATTTAGCAATTTATTTTATAAGTGTAGGTATATAATTATTTGTGAATGATTATTTAAAATAATTCACGTCTCTTTTAGGTTGAAAAGCACGGGGGTTAACTAACAAAATATGTATTATTAACTAGTATAATATAATAATTTTAGACTTTTGCATAGATGAATTTCGTTATAATACTCATTAGGTGGACGGGTAACACACCCTTTTAAGTATATTTATTTAACGTATGTGTGTGTGTGTGTGGGTGTTTTGGTGTTGTCGTCACTACCATAGTTTTTCGCCTTATTTCCCGTCAGGTATAATGACCATGATGGGTACACAACTATAAAGCATAAACTATAATATACATTATTATTACGAGTATATGTTGGTGTCTATATGGGACGACGATAAAATATTATTAACGCATTTTCAACATCTTAACCTAAACCGAATTGGTTTACAAAATAGTGAAATACATATATATTATTATCATGTTTCGACCCTATCGACGTCATTCACTCGACCTATAAAAATGCGCTAAATATGAAACATGAGGGGGAGAGTTTGGATAACATCCCGCGGTGTTCATATAATATAGTAGTAATATAGTACACACATGTACTGAGGCAACGAACACGTGTTTGGAACTATAGCAAATGGCTAAACGAATTATAACGCAGCATCGATATATTTTATTACAAGAAAAATAATATTAAAATATATTATGATGTACTTGATATTCAGTGTTTATTAACATACTTAGAATAATCCGAAGGTGGTTAAAATAAAATAAAAGTCTGAGAAAAATATCTTTTAAAATAAATATTCTTTTACTATAAATTTGTCACAAGTATGTTTTTTTACTCTTTTATAAATTATTGTAAAAAATATTCAGGACTTAATATATATACCAAAAATAATCGTTTATCTAGAACCATATATACGCATGTCGCATATACTTAATGGTATGTTAAAAAAGATTAATTTTTATATTATAAAGTCCTGCACCAATAACAATTAGTTCAGGTGAACTTTGAAGTTTAAAGGATATTCTTAACTTATAAAATAATCAGAAGGTACCTACCTAATATTCTTTTTTCCACTCTTATAGACTTTTTTCTTAATATCTTCAACCCGACGTTGGTGTACGAGTGTAACTTGCATTTGTATTACAACAACAGTTGTTGCTATACTACTATAACTATTGTTTTTTAATATTGTAAATGTATTTACGTCTTATCCAGTATAAAATATATATATACTTATATACCTTTTATGAATAGCCATAGGTTAAATAATGTATCAATTAAACTCGGGTAGTTTTTAAGTCGTATTCAAGACTTTATGGTCATCTATAGAGTAGGTATAAAAAATATGTTATAAAAATAATCGTCATAGTATTCTAAACGTTAAAACTGTTCTTATTCTATCTAGGTTATAATATATAATGTATACCATTGTCTTGCGTTACGAAAATTAAAACACAACGAAACCGTTAAGATATATATAATACCTACGTATTGGTTACCTTGCCCACTATATTATATTATTATAGAAACGCCGTTATTATAAATATTCATATATCGTTATTTCGTTAAATGCCATTCGTTTTCTACAATAATAACACTTCAACAGTTCAAGTTTAATGCCGTTGTATTAGTACCTGTTATTAAATGCCATTATGCCAAATAATATTATACTAAACTAAATTATACTGCTTAGTGTACCTATATCTACTATTAAACTATATCATTAAAAAAATTATTTTATGTTTAATCAATAAAGTATTTTCAATTAATCATATTGTGGGGACATATCAGGACTCAGGAGTTAGTTTTTTAAACTTTGAAGCAACAGATATTCAATAGATCCTAATAGATCCTTACAGACTCCCCTTAAATTTTGTTGGTGAGTGAGTAGAAAAAAAACCTATCAGTGAAGGCTTACAAAGTAGGTATAATAACTCGCGTAGGATGATGATTGACTATGTCAAGCTCAGAGTATAAATTGTATCGATGAATCGAGTTCAGTTTTTTTACACGCGAAAATACAAACAACAAATTATTTTTGAATATTATTTTGGCGTAATATGATGATGTGTCATTTATTATTTATATTTTAAAACGGCCATTATGTAAATATGTATTTTTAATAACCCTTTAATAATCTATAGTATATAAAATATATAATTTAAGCAATATTAAATTTTATTTATTTAACATTTAATCTGTATATTGGTTTTTCAATAATATGAATTTTTGTGTAACCGATATCCCTTTTAGAAAATTTAAATATTGAGATTGTTTTCTGGCAAATTGGATCTAGTTGGTACTTGAAATTTAAAAGGGGTTGAAATTATAAAACTCTCCGTATTTTATTTAAAAAAAAAAAAAAAAAAAAAAAAACAATAAATAATTAAGAAGAAATACTGAAAAAACGAAATCTCGTTAAAACAATTTTGTATAGCCGTATAGGTATATATATCGTTACTTTATATTTTTAAAATATTTCAGAATTCATCTTTTAATTGCAGATTTAATTTTAGATGCAGGTATACTTAATGAAACTGACAATAACTGAATAAAAATAATTAACCAATAAATGTACTTAAATATTTTAAATTTCATTTTGGTTCAATAAAATTAATCTGTTTTAAAATTATTGTGGTCTGTTATTATAACAGGGGCGGACTGGGCCATTAAAAACCTACTGTCTTAATTATAGAAGACCCTATACATACTAAAAAATTTAGAATAGTAATTAATGTTTTTTTTAAACACAACCATGGAAAGTATACGTCATTGTTAAATAGATATTCATAACACTTACTAATGTGTACACCCAAAGAACATCTTTTACAAAATTTGATTCTAACATAGCATTTGTTTTTAATGTATATTATAAATTATAATTTATAAATAATCCTAATTCATATTTTGTACATTAGTATTGATAATTCGCATACAATTTTACTAAATTAACTTGGGTTAAATTTTCAAGTTATAAAAACCATTAATAATAATTTATACTTGATAGGTGAGAATGTTTAATGAATAAAAATACCGATTAAAAAACAATATTTAAAATAAAACAATGATATATACTCGTATTTCATCTATGATCATAATTAAAAACAATCAGATAAAACCATTGATGATGCTAATATTATATTGTTGTGAAATGATAATAGATAAATTAATACAATCGGTGATATAAATTTATTATTAATTACAGTTACCTATAATAATAATTATTATTGTTTAATAATATCTTAACTACTATAAAATTGGAATTCATGATGCCAACTTTAAAAACATTTATCAACTATAAATATACTGTATACCTATACAGTATATTATCGTTTATCAAAGAGTATCGATTTATAGTTCTATATTTTTAAATTGAGAAATCACGATTAAGGGGACGTCACACTTATATGTGTTGTCTTACGCACCTATACAACTTGGTAAAATTTTCAATCACAGGTTTCAATAGTGTATTAGTGTTTTTAGTTTTGATATTAGAATGAATTTACCTATTATCAAACTTTTAAGTAATAACATTATCTGTGTTCTCTCCTTGGGTTTTATGATGTTTTAATTTTTAAGTGAATTACAAATATTAATATATTAAATATTTGAAAATGCAAAATGTATTTAATGATTAATATTGACTATAATATTAAAAATATAAATAGTTACTATGCTCGACGTAGTTGTTCATTTCCTGCATGTTAACTATTGTGCTATGCAATGTGTATACATACATCCAGGATAAGGTCAAGAATACGAGTATTTAGTTTTTGCTTTTATGTTAATTGCGGAAGTCTTACTTGTTACTGATACATGTATATATTAAAACATATAGACAAAATACTTTTCAATTGGTTGAAAATATTAAAATGCTTTTAACGTAAAAAAAAAACTGAAAAAAAAGTATTAATTATGAATACTAACAATTCATAAATAAATATTACTAGTTATTAATAATAAATATATCTAAAAGAAATAATTTCTTGATTTTTATCATAAATTAGAAAAAATATAGGTAAATACGTACACGATTTTAAATACATTTAAATGAAGAAGTTAGATAGTTAAATATTTATAGGTATTATATATTTTTTAGTTATTTCTATGCATAACTAGGTATAATAACATGTAAATATACGTTTGTATACCTACAATAAGAACGAGCGGCGCGCATTAAAAATAAGAATAAGACAGTTGTAGGCAGACGCTTTATTGGCTTGTGTAGACGTAGTCATGTAGCACATTCACTGATATCATATTAGATATCTAGCGATGTAAAATTATCGTTCTTGCACCACCAAAAATATCTAAAAAAATTTCCTACTCATGAGCATTGAAGTCCATAGCCTATAGGAGCTATATAGCCTTATAGGAGTGGTTATGACTTAGATGATTGATGCGTGATGTATCCACTGTTATGAAAATTTTAAGAACAGTCAAGTTCTCTACATCACTTCCAATTAAGAAAAATATCCCTGAATCGTAAGGAATATTTAGTTATTTCTTATATGTCAATTCGGAAGTTCTGTAACCCTGTATCAATACATATATATATAATATATGCATTATAAAATTATATAAATAGAACATTTTTTTAAATTGGTTAATGATTTCATAGGTTATTAAAAAAAAAAAATACGTATGTTACGTTTTTAATAAATCTTTATAAGTATAATATACAATACAGATACTTACTATACCTAATAGTAATAATATTGATTTAAGGCTGCTCGTGTTTCTATCACTTATCGATTGTTGGATCACGTAATTTTGTCTCGATTCCGTTTCATCTCTCGTGCTACTTTGGCGTGGACGTGGGAATTAAAATTACAATCGAATATGTCGGATACAGTATATAGTATTATATAGGAAAACAATATTATAAGTTATAACCGCACGTAGGTAATAGCTGTATACCTACAAGGCAACATATGAGTACGATCACAATCGCATTTTTTCACTGGCGAGTCGGAAACCTATATATAATAATATCATAATGTATTTCTTCATTTTCCGTGTACACACACACACACGCTTTTTCATAATATGAAATAATGTGAAACTATATGACCGGTGGTAGATATCTTCCTTTATAAATACACACACGCCACATTCCTTGAACCTCCTTATTCAGATCGAATGACATCTACAATATTGTTTTATGCAATAGAGACGGATAAAATATGCCAATAAATAAATATTTTTGTCTTAAACGACGATCCGCGGCGCGTTCGCTCGCTGTGACCTCGGGGTTTGGCGAATTATCCAGTCGGATCGAACAGATGTTTGTTGACAATCGTTCGCGCGGACCGAACCACCATCACTCATCGCATCGCGCTACGATAATAAAAATTATTATTATTATTTCAACAAAAAAAAAAAAAAAATCACGTTACATTATAAAATAATAATGATATTCAGGACCTCGACGTTTGATGAACAACTAGCGCCCGCGGTCTTTCCGATCTATCGAGAAAAGTGCGACGTCGCCGTTGAGCTATTGCAGGTCATTATTATTATATAATATTATGTTGTACTATATATTATTTTTAACCTTCGCGTGATGATGTTTGTATTTTTTTCCATGACGTACCTTCTTAGTACCTACGCATGACGTATACACAGATGCATGTATAATTATATTATTTATTATACGTTATTTCTGTGGTTTAAAATTAAACAAAATAACGTCCATGGCCTATGTAAAGACAACGATAATACGCGTGGCAATTTTTTATGTATCAATATCTTCACGCCCGCGTAACTATTTCATTTGAATATTTGATTATTTTTATACATCGTAACGTCTATCAGTCGAAATATTGTAATATTTACAATAGGACGATTCTTTTATGTATCAGCAGGGGCGTGTCCAGGGTTTTATTTCAAAGTTGTTGCTAAAAATAATGAATAATATGTATTAATTATTATGTGATATACGTCACATATTCTGAAATTCGTAAACAAAATAACAAAATATAGAAAACAATTTAAGAAAATAAATCAATGTAAAAAAAATTATATGTACCTACTCTGAGTAATTTCCCAAAGTTCGAAATCAATTTTTGAAAATGTTGATTTTTAGTATAGCTGTATACCAGATGATAATAAAGAAAAATTAATTTAACAATGTAGATACTAGATACGATGTATCTATATTTACCTACTCAAAGTTATAATCTAAAACCATACATAACATCAGTTTTAAAATTTTTAGTACCCACTATTACGATTTTATATCATACGATATTATGAAAACTATAGGATAACTATGAATAGTCAAATACACTTTGTTGTTCCGTTGTTCGCTAGCCAGTGTATATATTCATAAAAGTATTGCGGGTCAGTGAGGTTCTCAGGATTTTATTATAGGGAGATAGAAAATTTGATTGAATATTTTACTAGGTTTGTGGCCCTCTCACCTTCTCATCGTTTTTTCAGGACTTAGAACAAGCTACCAATCAGAGTATACCTATTACTGAGTATTACCTACTAAGTAATTGTACTGAATTATTTATACTATTATT
Source organism: Aphis gossypii (assembly GCF_020184175.1). Lineage (NCBI taxonomy): Eukaryota > Metazoa > Arthropoda > Insecta > Hemiptera > Aphididae > Aphis > Aphis gossypii. The sequence goes on from NC_065533.1 coordinate 37,344,409, forward strand.
TAAACAATAGAGTTTATGTGATTTTAATTTTTAAAAAACACCCCGAATAAATGTATACATATATTGTTATTAATTTACCACTCCGAAAATTGTTGATATTAAACAAAAATCAAAAAAAAAAATCTACCTACCTATATTAACTTCACCTCTGAGATTAATGTATTTAAATAAAAAAATGTGTCCGTAATGGTAGTAATGTGAAAAAAATGATCTGTGGAATTTTATCCGCCATTAGTACCTATATACCAACTAATAACTTATTAACTTTATGAACTTTTAATCGACCCTCTGAGTATTTTAAGTTGATACGATCAACCAAAAAAAAAAAAAAAGTTGTTAATAATCAAAAATTATACAAATATAAATAAACATGTTTATACCTATACGGTTCTTTTGTTTAAAATAGAAAACATAAGGAAGTCGCGATCGACTTGTTGGACACCCCTGGTGTACAGCCAATCTTTCTTAATTTTCAAGACATGACATTAAGAATTTCTTCTGGATCAATAACCACTTCAACGTGGATGATTGCCAAAAATTTAACCCACATCTAGAGCAATCTTAAAAATGACTAAAATTTTCAAATATGAAAAAATCACATTAATAAAATATATGGTCATCTTAATTTAATCAATGCATTTTTAATAGATAGATTTTCAGTGTGATTTGTCATATCTATATTCAAGACTACAATATATTGAATTTGTGATGTAGGACGTGGTACATACACTATATTAAATACTTGAAATATTTACTTATTAGTGACCGACATTGTAAACAATTGTGACCTATTATACCTACATTATAATATACGACTTGTTATTTTACTTACTTAAACATTGTATAACCTTTATGGATTTTTGTGTAATTTTCTATAAAATTAAGAAACATAATATTATATTGGACAACAAGCACTGACGCCTGACAGGATGAAGATTATCTATTAGATTTAAGTAGGTATTAAGAAAACGAATTATTGCATTGTTATGAGTTTAGTGCCTACGAATATTTATAGCATGTAGAAATTAACTCAACAGATCGGAACGACAATTGATATAAACGAATAGGTAATCTGCAAATAATGAAGGACGAGTAAAAGTGCATCCTTTGGAACAAAATAACACATTTGGTTTTAATAAATGGAATATTTAATTACTAGGTACCTACTTTTAAAATCATTAATGAAAGAAAATTGTTAAAAAAAAAATAACACAATTGTATTTATAATGAGTACCTGCTATGTCTGTCCTACGTTTTGGTTGTTGGATAATTCAAATTATTATCATGTATTTTTTTTTTAATATTTAACACGGTATTGAAATCTGGTAAAAAGTCAATATAATAAAATTACTTTTTCTAAATTATAAGTGTCAGTTATTTCACAATACATACAAAAGTATATTGAAAAGTTCACTATTACATAGTTACAATTTACTTTTAATTTACCTGGATATAGCTAGGCATAATTCGTTTATTAAAAAATGTTTATGTGTTTTATAGTTTTTCCACAATAAACACGATGCTTTAGACATTATACCTACAAATATTATTCTACTATATCTATGGTTCAACATAGGTACTTACACTGAAAAGTAAAAATATCACCCATTGTATTATTAACAATCTGTAGAAGTGATGCTGAACTTTCCTGAACTCAAATCACATATTTTATGATTGCTATTATGCCGTAATTCTAACAACTGGCACCTTGTAGATACATAAATCGTACTATTATATTGTACATTATGACGTTTTTAATGCATTGAATAAATCTTGATTTGTATTATTTACCAATTATCATGATATTGTAATATACCTTAAACCCGATGGTCTAATGAACCGGACAACTGCATGGTTATAATTATTACATCGTTACCGCACTGATTAACCATTACATTTCCCATACTTAATTAGAAAATAATTAAAATAATTAAAACGAAACTAAATTTAAACAAAACGTGTAAATGAAAAAAAAAAAAAGAATATGAAAATTTAAAGTATCGACTATAATAATTAGTTGTCGAATTGAATCTATATACACACACACTACGTATATACTCATATCTATTCTGTTTATTATGTTATGAGTATGAGAGTGCATAAAGTATAATAAATTATAATGTTGGCTTATTGTTTAATTAGTAATTACGATACCGATCAAAATCATCGCCGGTGAAACGATGATGTTCGACACTTCGAAAAAAAGTAGGTACCTACCTACTCTCTACTGACTGCACACCATGTGGAAATTCTACCTAAAATTATAATTTATATGACGAAATATGAATGTGTTATTATACTTATCATATTTCGAAGTTCTCAATATATCGTTTAATTATATAGATACATATTATAATTATTTTTCCGAATGTTTTCCAAAAACTAAAAATTATATATAATTGCTCAGTAATAATTGCAGTAGGTATAGACGTTTGAAAATAATACATTCTCAAGAACACTTTAATAACTAAATAATATTCATATTGTACGCCTTATTATATTTTCCACAACATTATTAATGGAATCATTTATATTTTTCAGGTATGGTTTGATCATTCTAACGTCGTCTTATGCGTCCAGAAAACACGACTACCCAAAGCCATGATCAATTCTATTATTATAATGCGTGCCAATAAATCTAGTTCAAACAGAGAAATCCATCATTATGATGTTGAAATAACGCATAAGCGGTAGCAAATACTGTTTTAGGTATTTATAATAATATCATTATTAATCAATATAAACAACTAAAGATTACTACCTAGTATAAGATAATGTATTTAATTTACAAAATGTAATCATACAAATAAATTATTAGACCTGCCTTGTCCAATTATACTTATTAACTTAATACTTTTTTATTAAATTTATAAAGTACCTAGACGTTCTTTGCTAACCTATGTACCTACATTTAAATTATTTCTGAAGTGTATTAGGTATAATTGTTAAAGAATTTTAAAATGTAACCTACAATATTACATAAGTTTTAAATATATTGCCAAGTAAATTTTTATAAGCTTCTTATCACCAAATATTACTTAAAATCTTAAAAAATGATAATATTTTAAAACAATTCTCGACATTTTTAAATACAAAAAAATGTGCTTTTATGACGAAAAAATAACTTTTAAATCTTATTATTATCACGTAAAGTTAATTTAATATGTGAATAATTTTACAAAATGTTGACCTTACAAGAAACAATGTATAATTAACGTATGTGTGCTACAAACAAATACATTATTTGAACAAAAACGTCATTGACTGAGAAAAGCAATTATACCTATACTAGAAAATGTTGTTGAAAATCAAACATCAACCGCAAATCACTTTTTTGACTATAGTCAAAAATACCACTGCCCTAAACTGATGATTGATAATCATGAAAAATGCAATATTATATCTTATTATTTATTTTCACACGCATAGTATAATAATATTAAAATAACTACATAAATAATAATTATTATTATGTTATCTTAATTGAATAAAAATTTAATTTTCATGTAAATTGTTAAACTACAATAATCAATACCTACCAACCTACCTATTGTATATTATTCTGTTCGTTTACTTTTTATAATAATTTCGATTGCTGCAGTATATTTTTCCGATTTAGGTACGATAAGTAGTTTTATTAAATAATGAATAGAACACTTTTTATTTATGTAAATTCAATAAAAAAAGTAATAAATTTAAAGTTTCTGATTAAATTAATTGTATTGTGTAACATAAACATATAATATATATAGTACACCCAGAGGTACCGCATAGACAAATAATTATGTATTACCTACATTGACATATTGTAATACAGTACACATGCAACCACAAAAAGAATTACAATTTACAATTCCTACTTATACTTTATAATATTGACATTATACCCATCAGCAGAAATAAACGTAGTTTCAAATTTTACTCGTGGAAATAGTGCATTATAATTTATAACGACGTATGATAAAATCTAACAGTGTATTACATATTATTTACATTCGATTCCTCTTTATTTTCATAACGCAAAATTCAGAAATAAATAAATATTTTATTTTTATTTGGTTCAATCAAGTTATTGGCCTTTAAGGCTTTAACGTTATATAATGGTACTAATGGTCGGATAATTTATTATTTTTATTATTTACCTGTATTTAAATAAATTACAACATTTCAGGCATCAATTTTTTTGTCCACATTGATATGTATACACAATACCGAACATAGGTATATTATTTATAAACCAACTCCATTATAGTTATACTAGAAGGGGATCCATTTAAGTGTCTATAGGTCTATATTCAATTATTCAATATTCTGAAGTTTCAACTTAATTAAAAATATTTTTCTTCATAATTTTATCGTCATTACAAAACAACATATTTCATAAAATAAATTATATTTTTACAATCATTATCATTTATCGAGAATTTTACGTATTTGAACGACAGTATACATTTTTAATATCACATTAAATTAATTTAATATCACCCGAAGCGGCCGAAGCAGAATATTATCAAAGTATTTTGATTCATAAAAATCAAATTTCGTATGAGTACCTATAGTTATTTAAAGGAGTACCACCCAAAATGTTGGTTTACTACTTCGCTCATCTAAACTTTAAATACTTATAAATATTTAACTACTCGTTTACAATTCGATATTGATTTATTGAAATATTTTATTTTGGAATATATTATTAGAAGGTACAAAAAGTAAAAACTTAAAAAATGATAACGATACAAATAATAAAAAAATATTTTTTTTTTCAAAACCGTTGTTTTTCAATCACATCAAATTAAGTAAAAAATTGTTTACTTACCGTAATATTAATACCTAAATGTTAAATATTCTTATCTACAAATTGTAGTATTGTATTCAAATTTTTTATCTTACCTTATACATTATTTTAAGTAAATAATTTTTTTAATTTTATTAAAAAAAAAAAAATCAAACTTCTTTAAACAATAATATTTGTAAGCTACTAAGCTATACAGTATAGGTATACATCACGCCAAAATAAAACCTCAAACATGTCAATTAAATTTATGGAATACCATCATTCATCCTTGAGCTGTTACTGCTATAGACTTGTTGCTTCATTTGCCTTAATTTAATTTTTGTTTCGTCAAAGTTTGTAATGACTATATATTTTACATATCAGTTATTCATTTTATTATTTAACTTAATTTACTTGTATATACGCCAGTCAACTAATTAAACTAATTTACACTATAGGAAATCAAAAATAATAAAAGAAAATTGTAGATTACATAATACTAAAAAAGGTCAACCGTAATATTTTTTTATTTTTATGTATGGTAAATGGTAATATGGGATAAGTTGATTTTTATTTGAAAATATTGACGACGTGTATTGATGATGTTACAGGGATGGCTGCATTTATCGGAATCGGTGTGCTGAGGCATATGTTATACCGTCTGATATTTTGGGCGGCTATATTGTTATGCCTCTCACAATTGTTGATAACATTATGGAGATCAGACCGGCCGATGGCAATGAAGTCAAGCAACATCAACACCAGGATGATCCTGCAGAATATGATTGATTTTCATAGCGCACGGACCACAACGCCGCCATACGAGAGCCTGTTAACCGTGGAGCCATGGGTGGACAAACTATCGGTGCAATCAGAACAGCTGATTATGGACCAAGTACAAAAACGATTGCCCAATCTGCCGGTGTCCTATTGGAATCAGAATAAAAACAAAGCAATGTACTATAAAAACGAGAGTTGCGCCAAGTTTCCGAGCATATACGAATTAGAATTTAACAACGTGTACTGGCAGTCGCTGCAGACATCCAACGGGTCGTTTCACTTGTACAGCGCTTACTATGACGTGCGAAAGCTGAGTAGGATCGGGCCAGCAGTCCGAATACTGGGCATGATCAACCGTATCGAGCCGACGGTCAAGACTCACTGTCAGTTTTGGTTCGACGATCACAGGCAGCCGGTTATCGTAAAAATCATGGAATACAAATACATATGGTACAAGAAGTGGGGCAACTACAAGCAGGGCATATTCCAGCCATACCTTATCGCATGCCAGATACCCAAGTCCCACCATCACGCCGTGCCCGCGTCCGTGTCACTGGTGGAGAATGTGTGTGACAAAGCCACTAACAATTTGCGCGTGGTATACAACCGACCAGCCGTTAAGAAGGGTTTCGCGGTGTGCGTCAAAGGCCTGGACTTTTTGTACGAAGACCTGTCAGTGCGGCTAGTTGAGTGGATCGAGCTGTTGCACATCCTTGGCGCTGACAAGATATTCTTTTATCAGCTTCAAGTACACCCGAACATTAGCAAGGTGCTCGACCACTATGAGTCTGTGGGCCGCGTGCACGTAACACCGTTGACGCTGCCCGGCGGCCAGCCCAATGTTCCGGGATTCCAGCACCTTTACCTGACCAAAAAGGTAAACCACAAACGACAGAACGAACTGATACCGTATAACGATTGCCTATACCGGAACCTCTACTCGTACGAATACATAGCACTATTAGATATCGACGAGGTGATAATGCCGATACAGACCAGGACGTGGAAGGAACTCATGGACACGGTGATGGTGAAGGCTCTGGCGGCAAGGAACGAAACCCGTGCCTCGTACAATGTCCGGAACGTTTATTTCCTGGACGATCTGATCCACACGCACGGTTGGTTCAAGACCATGCCAAAATACATGCACATGCTACAGCACGTGTACAGGAGCAAGAACTATACGAAACCGAACCAGTATGTAAAATGCTTTCATAACCCCGAAAGAGCGTTAACTCTGCACAATCATTTTCCACTGGCATGCCTGAGCCAAGGCTGCACTTCGTACGCCATGGACACTGCGGACGCTCATCTGCAACATTACCGGGCCGACTGCGTAAAGACGTTGAAGAAAACGTGCACGGAATTTAGACAGAACAGCGTGATCGACACGACCATCTGGAGGTACAAAAGAGATCTCATATCCAGAGTGTCGAACACGCTGTCATCACTGGGTTTTTTCCCCGCCATATGACAAAAACCCGATTTAAAAAAACAAAATCTATAAATATATGATAATCATATTTTGTATATAAAATAGATATTTGAAAAATCGTTCCTGCACGTGCGACATTTCATTATATTGTATAGATTATTTAAGCGCGCGTTTTACCTGTAGATATCTTAAATTATTATTATTGAAATAGAACTACCGTATATAAATTTTCAAGTGGATAATAATCAAAACGTTAACATTCATTCATCGACGACTAAATAAATCTACATACGCTGCAAAAAGACTGGACCCTATCACGCGAGTGCAGTCTCGCAAATTCCGAATTGTATACGACTTACGAGACTATATTTTTAAACTATTCGAAGGGACAACTCTATACTATTATATTTTTATCACGTTTTATTTTTCTATAAAGAACATTAATTTTATCAGTTATTTTCAAATATTAGAATTTATATACGTTTCATACGCCAAAAGAGCGTCGACCAGAATTGAGGTTCCGAAACAATATAAATGGTTTCAAAACATTAATTTTTATAAGCAGATACCTACTTCATACTTCTGTGAAGATTTATATTTCTTCGAAACATATAATATAGAGTTCACATCTTTGAGATCCCATACTGTTCATGATGTAGGTATTCTTAAAGTATTTTTATGTTTATGCCAACTATTAATAGGTACTTTTACAGTTAAGACATTTTAATGATTTTTGCCAAATATTTTATTATTGATTTCCAAAATATATTTTTTTTTATCATATTAAAATCAATACTCAATTATATGAATATTTCTGTAGATATTTGGTGTTATATACATTATTTTTATATTGTATTATGTGTGTAGTAGTCTTGTATTAAATTATAATATAAATATATATTATGTATTGTACTGTTGTATCAACATGTTTATTAATCATATATATATATATCATAATGTATATCATATTAATATAAAATTATTATGCCTTGTATCTACCTACGTCTTAATAAAATATTATTAGATTTACAACTACTGCGAAAGAAAGAAATCCAACGAAAGACAACCAATTCATTCACATAATAATATTACGAACAGCAACTATACTAATTGTCTATTAGTACATAATTGTGTCACTGTGTTACAGCAATTTTGTTTATTGTATTAATTTAGAGCTATCATAAAATTAAGAAGTTCATAAATAAATGTACAAAGTTTAACTATAATATTATTCTTAAGTCCAAAGAAAATAAACATTATAGACTGATAGATATTATTTAACATCAAATTTACTAGGTGTACCTACCTCTTAAACGAAGAACAAATTTACAAAATAATGATACTCTTTAATAAGATATCTCTGCGTGCCTATAGCATAACTCATTTAAGACAATTCGTAACTTTTTATTTATTATGCTGTACTATTTTCTTGTATAGTTTTTGAATTTTTGTTTCTTAATACCTATTTAATGTGATTGAGAATAGGTAGGCACTCAACGCACATAGTATATAATAAATGAAAAAAAAAACACTATATAGTCTATAGATATATGTTATACTTACTATTCACACTATTTTTGATAATCAACTTACTTAAGTACATACTAATTTTACATGATTCACCTATGTTACTATAATATAATATTCGAGTCTCAAAATATATGTTGTCGTGCATATACTTACCTATATTATAATATATTATACATATTATTATACATTTATACAATGTTTGTTTTTATTGATAAAAATATATTCTATCAAGTATCAACTGATTTGTTTAATAATAATAATAATGTACATTTACTTTATATTAATTATATTACTTATATTATACTATTTTTATTAATTAAAATAACTTGTACAGTTCATGTACACATTGGGAAAACATTTATTTGAGTGACAATTTCGATAGAAAATCATTATATAGTTCTATAACTTAATTAAATAATAATTATATACCTTTAATTAAAGAGCTAATGCTTATGCAATTTCGTCTATTTTTTCTTTTATAAAAAAAGTTACAAAATAATATAATAATTAAACTTAAATATAAGTTTAAAGCCTTAAAGGTTATAACTTTAAAATTAAAATATTTAAAATTAAATTAAAATTTTTTATGTAGCATATTTATTTATTTATTGGTGTATAATGTATATACAAGTTGAACTCATTCATTTAAAATATTTTAAACTAATCACAATTTACTGATAAACTAAAACTAAAGTAAATTCAAATACAATATAATAAAAGTATCAATGAAATAATTTAAATAATATAGTAATATTTAATAACAGAAATTATAATAATAATAATTAAAAAGAAGAATTTATGCTATTAAACTATTACATAGTTTGCATCTATATCAAAATTATTAATTTACCCAAAGACTTATCAGATCAGAATTAACGTGTATAGGTACTACTTGTATTTATTAGAAATGTATAAGGATAGGTATATTTCAATATTTGTTATACTTTAAATAAATAAATCCAATATTTGATTTACTAGTGCGTATTAAGAGAAGGTTATTAAATATAATCTAAATTTGCCATTGTAAAAAAACCTCACAACCACATAAAACACTAAAATCGAGACATCACAATATGTGGGATCCAAATTCCAAAAGAGATAGGTAGTATAATAGAGGACCAAAAAAATCATATAAAAAGAGTTAACTGTGGGTTAAAAAATATCACTGGTCAACGATCCCGTGCCAGAAAAGTCTCCGATTTTGAACTTAACCAGTTGAACTATGAACTATCCTGAATAAGATTAGAACTGAGAAAAACAGAAGTAAAAGCTCTTCTCGAGTGGTGATTGAACAAACAGTTCAGGATATTATCTATCAATGATACTTGACTAAAATATCAAATAACCACCAATAGTTCAAATTTTTAGTACCTACATTTAAATATTAATATTAATTCTAGAAATCTGTACCACAATTTCAATTTCAATTGATAAAATGTATTTTATAAATTTACCAAGCGCATATACATTAGTTCTATAGTATGATACACTAATACCGATGACATGTGTCCAATATACTTAATATTGTAATTGTCATGTTCTATAATAACAATAGTCAATAATAAGAAGAAAAAATATATAGAGGTGTGGTCGTTTATGTACCACAGTGAAACTTCTATTTAACGTAGTCTTATGTAGAACCAAAAAAATCAGTATTATAAAAGAATTTGTTAAATATAATTAGCGCATAATTATCAATGAAGGTTGTGGTTCTCAAAAATAGGTAATTCATAAACTAAAAAATTGCATTAAATGAAAGTTCGTTATATGGAAGTTTCACTGTATTATCTCGTATACTTTGGTATACGTAGTTAAAGTAAAAGGTTATTTTTTTTAAAAAAATTATCATAGTACCTATTGTCGAAATAACAAACAATTGAATAAAATCAGTCGATGCTATTTAATTCCGACACATGTCGCACATGCATTGGCATTACATAATGAAATTTAAATTTTTTTGAATAAGTACCTAATGGATACAACTTTTGGTTACATTATCAAAAGTACCAAATGTAATGATGAAGAATAGCGTAAATTACAGATTTTGTGGATACCAGATTGCTCAGATTATATAACTTTCTTTTATTTAGTTTTCTATGACAAAAATTATAGCCCCCGATGGACAACTATTGAAGTCAAGCCATTAAGACAGTAGCGTTACATTAGCACCACCGTGCTCAAAGATCAGAAAATAACATAATAATTACACAGTTTATAAATATTTAAGTTTTAAATGAACATTTTAAATTTTTAAACATAATTTTAATTTAACATTTTCAACTTTTCATTTAATATTTATTTTATTTATTTAAATCTATTTTTTTTTAGCCTAAAGCACATTAAATAAGTACAGTATTTACAGCTCTCAAGGCACTACCAGTTTATTTTTTTTTTATAATTTTAATTAATAAATAATTTCTTCATTATAAATTCTGAATAAATATTCAAACTTTAGGAGTTTAAAAAAATATTATTATTCACGATATTTTCTGTATAAAAATTCCAATATTATATAATATTGTTATAAATATTGAAATAATAGTCGTGGTGGAATATATCTTCCCTCGCACCCCCTCTAATTGAACCATCCATGCACTGTCACAATTATTATCAACCATCGTACGCAAAATACATAACTAAAAGAATTTGATGGAAATCGTAAATGTGTGAATTATTATGACCTGTGAGTATTACCTGTTCAATAATATCGACCAGCGTCTAAGTCTCGGTGTAACTAATACTTATATGATAATATTATGTAGGTATTATTATTAGTTACATTGACATTCTCCGTTTGATTGACGTTTGACAACCATCTTCTCGGAATTTTTTATTTAAATCTGTGCGTGTGTGTGTGAATTCAAAAACAATTCATTATAATAATTTATACTATTGAACATTACGTGAAGTATATAGTTTTCATAATATCACAATGTTTCATGTGATGTAATTATCAGAATTATTATCAAATTAATCACATACCTACTTCAATTACATTTTATCCCTCAATGAGATTCCGTATCATTCAATCACAAGTAAAACATCAAAATGTACTTATTATACCTATCAATTCAAAATGACTATGTCTCTCAATTTTTTTTCATACTCTTTGTTATAATCTCTAAATATATTTAGAACATTTATATTTACGTTTAATATAATATAAACAAGAAATATTATATTTAAAATCATTAAATCATATGAAATTGAAACATCTAATGAATTCGTAGTAGGTACAGAACATATTATTAACAAATGGTAAATTAAAAAAAAATTATATGCAGCATTATTGTATTATAATATACATACATATAGTTAAATACTTTTAACATTTTTCGTGAAACTATAAGAATAAAAAGGTATGTACCTGTTTCGAAAAATCATTTTTGTATAATTACATAATATTTATTTACATAATGTTTAAATAATACATATCCGGAATCGGTGGAATAAAGTTACCAGAGACGTTCACTCCCGAAATACTTGGTTTTTTAAATGAAAATTTAATATTAACAAATTAAAATAATTTATATAATTTTTATAAAAATAAAAATTCTTCACTATTTATAAATAAAATAAAATAATATTACACAAATTGTACAAAATAATTTGAAAAAAAATATTCTACTTTTCAATAACTTATTTTCAAAAACACCCCCAACAATTTTTTCTGCGTACGTCCCTGAAAGTTACAAAAAAAAATACATAAACAAAATAAAATAAAATAGATTTATATTAATTATAAATCAAAATAATACTATCGGTACCTGAAATTTTAAATGTGTTTCTACAAGAAGTTATTTTAAGGTGTATTAAAAAAAATTAGCTGAAATACTTTATTTATCAAATGAAATCGTCAATATGATTATAAAACACACATCGCGTAGTGTGTAATGAACAGGGCTCGGAAGTTGTAGGAGTTGCATATTTTTCTGTATGCTCTCAGTTTATAGCAGACCAAGCTAGAAATTCTTTCGATACAGTGACGAGTTTAAATACAAAAATTAAAAATGCCTTTTTTTGCATATTTTGTCAATTTCAGAAAAAAAGTGCATATTTCTTAATTTCTATATGCTTTTTAGGCATATTTCTTAATTTTAATAGGATTTCTATGTTTGTTCAATATTTTCTAAAAAAAACTGTAGTTTTCTTCTAACAATTATGGTTTTATTATTTTGTTTTTGATTATTTAACGTACACCGTATCATATCTATATATATCGACTATTACTACAGAGCGTATTTATCTTTATTGCAAAAACGTCTCTAAATTAAAAATAAATAAATATAATTTTTTAAATAACTTTTATTCTATATTTTTATTTTTAGATTGAAAAATTACAATCTTTGAAAATCAGCCAACTACATTTACAGCTACTTAATTAATTTTTTTTTATATTAATACATTTATTTTACATATTTTATACAGTTTTTTATACAGCATTTTCAAAATATTTTGTTTTGCATATTTAACATTTTTCGTGCATATTTTGTAAATTTTTTGTGCATATTTGCATGCATATTTTGTCATTTTTAGCTCCTACAACTTCCGAGCCCTAGTAATGAACTATAAAAAGCATGTTCAAACAATGATGTATTCCTAATATATAGGTATAATATTTATATAGATACATGTAATTGTTAACGAAATATTAGTAAAATTATTAGATATTAATAATGATTTTCAATTCAAATGTTTCAACAAAATTATAAAAATTATATAAATAATAATATAATAATATTATATTTATAATTATATAAATTATTAGACACATGATTTATGAACAATGTCTCAATATCTACTCCATTTGATAGATTATTAATAAGTACCTGTGAGAAATGTGTGAGTACATCATTAATAATATATTAAGGATTCGAATTACGATATCATTAAAAATAATTTTAACTAGGCAACTGAACAATTTAACAAAATAGATACCTATAAAGTAAATGAATTTGGATAGATTTATTTTCCAACTCGAAGTTATGTGTCCACGTAAGAGACAAATACACAATATTATTTCAAAAACTATTTAATATAAAAATAACGTTTTTGAAAGTATTTCTTTTTACATTATGTGATGGAACAGCTACAGTGTACGCTGCTAAATGTTTGTTCACGTTTAATACTCCGCTTGTCTAAACTTTTAGTATTTATTGCTAATATAAACTACAATTATTTGAAATAAAAAACCTTACAAGGTTACAAGATTCTTAATAAGTTTAGTGGAATAAAAAAAAACATTATGTTGAAAATACACAATATTTTTTGATTGAGAATTTAAAATCAAAATTTTAACATAGATATATTTACACCAAAATGATGGTTTATTATAATTTTTTGAAAATGATTTAATCATAAATATCTATGACTATATAGTTTTAATGAATATAATATTTTATGATTATTGGTAGCTAAATAGATAATAATACAACGATTACTTATTGTATATACAGGTTAAATACAGGTCGTTTAGGTACTAATAGTATTAATGATTTTATATGACTATATTTATACGTAGATACAAATATTCAACAATAAGATAATCATATCAATATCATAAATATTAATAATTCAATTATATCAGAAAACTAAAAAATCTCTAAATTTAAATCAAAAATTATCAAAACACAACAAATAATATTTATTTAAAAATGTAAAACTATAAAAACCTAAATCCTATACCTATATTAAGTGTACCTAATTATTAATTATTATTGGATACGATTAGGTATAGACAAATTATTTTATAACTATTTAGATATCTCAGTTACTTAACCAAATATTTTGTATTTATTCATTTTAAATTGTCCATTTTTAGTATTGAAAAATGTTCTGAAAGTTATGATGAACTATCGCGCTAATAATAATATATAAAAACCACTTGAGACGAACAAATTATATGACTATTGACAAAGTTATCAAAAACAATTCTATCGGTGTTAGGATCCCAAATGCAACGAGTTTGCAAGTTTAATAACTGCGAATGGAATTTACTGATAAACGTTTGTACCATATACTTATATCTGCCATCTTCTCGAATTGATTGGTATACGGTTTTTACGCCTTCGTTGATTGCAACAGAAATTTCGTTACACGCGATTTTCGGGTCAAGATCGTCCCAAGTTTTTCCTTGCAATGTTTCATAATGGACATCATGTATGACTTTTTTTATCAACAATAAGTTAATTGTTTCGTTAAATCTCGGCTTTAACCGAAATCCCATCAACGACTCTAACGACTCCTCAGTGAGATGATTACGGTTAACCAACAAATTATCTTCGTGTGTTGTCTCTTGGTCCTTAGGCATTTTATAAGATCTCTTTTTTTATTATTCAGAATACCTACACAACAAAACATAAACATAAAAATATCGATTGAAAATTCAAGTTTTATATTATTGCAATCGCAATAATAAAGGTCACTTTAATTTATAGGAATTTCCTATTTACAACTTCCTAATCGTCTAACAAAATTACAAAACCATAGAATTTTACCACTTTATAAGTTAAAACAATGATAAAGTAACACTTTAATAATTATTAAATGTGATTAGCAAAAGGTTAGAGTTTTGAACCATAAACGTGTTATAATTATAACATAGTTTTTAATGTTCTAAAAACTATGGAAAAATACTCAAAAAAAAAAAAATAGAAAAAAATATATTAACAACAATAATGTTCTTGAAAATAACAAAACATTTTTACTTTTTTAATTTTCTGTATATATATAATTTGTTTTTTATTATAAAACATTTTTTGGAATTTTTAATAGATACGTCTGCAGTGGTGGTTTTCAACGTTGACTAGCAAAAATATAATTTTTGAGGCTAAATTACTCATTATAAACACACACAAGTTCATGATTAAATTAATGTTAAATTCTATACATTTGTACTGAAATACTGGATGGACTACAGCAGCTATTAATCGTGTTGTAGTCTATCAATCGATAAAGACGTTGTCGTAGGTTTACTTAGGTACCAAAATTAGCATTATAATTGTTAACAAATGATAAATAGTCGGAACTAAGTCGCTAAGTTTAGTAATAATGTGCAAACAAACATTAGGTACACATTAAACTTTCAATATTTCATGTATGAAGTACATTTTGTACTTGAAAAGCATTTTCTAGGACTTTTAAAAAATATCGCTTTTTATACTCAAACCCAGGCCAAAGTTATAATATAAAGCGATTTTTAATATTTGTTTTTTTTCAACTGAAATGTGGAAATATAGTGTTTTATTTTTATTTTTTTATTTGTCTTACCCTATATTATATAGCAATATAATGTAGTTTTTTTAGAATATTAAAAGCCGCCTTATAAAAGTTAATATCTCGTTAACAGGGTGTTGCAGCGATCAGTATTCAGCGTAGTATTAATTATTTTCTCTCACAGACCCAGGCGGCCAATCTTAGGTAATATGAGTATATTGTAATTATCCATTACAATAATTATAAAAGATAATATTGTTGAGTTTTACACATGGATATTTGACACAATATATTTTTGTACTAAGTAATTTTACTTAAAAACAAAATATTTTATTTATGTTAATTATGTTAACCTAATTAAATTGTTTGCATCAAAATTTACTTTACCCAATGTTTAATATCTAAAAAATAATGATTTGTTTTTTCAGTTTCCACCTTTTTTACCCACTGTATTATTTTAAACACCAACTACTGTTTGCTTATCAGCTAATCATTGTACAAAATAAATTGAAAATAATCTAGATACCTTAAAATGTATAGATATAGCTGGAATTATTTTTTTCTGTTTTGTTGCTCTTTTAATTTTTATTAGACAAGTTCAACCGGTTTTGTTTGAATTAACTAATTATTAAATCACGTAGGCGACAACAATTATTTTTAAACCAATTAACTAAAATGTTTGTTAATATATCTCTATGGCTACGACGTATATACATTCTGAGGGGCGGATCAAGAAATTTTAACGCCGTGCATAATAATAAAATACGACCATTTTCACTGAAATAACCTGTGGCAAAAGCTGACTCTGGAGTATGGGCTTGCTCACTTATGATAATGTATTATACAGTTATATTTAATTTATAGTTAATAAATAATACACATATTTATACGTATTTTAAATAAATAAAAATTAATAAAATTGTCTTAAACTCGTACACGTATTTATATAAATTCTCTGCTATAGTGGAGCGGGTCTCGGAATAACCGGTTGACTTTAATTACAATTTACAGTTTTAAATGAAAGATTTTTATAAAGTAATGATTTTACATTCATCATATTCCAAACATAGAAAGTTTCTTTAATTCCATAACACAAGCTTATTACACCTAATATTATAAACTTTTATTTTTTAATTATAATATGTACATCTTGTATTTATTCATTTTTAGATTGCAAACAGAGTGATGAATGTATTGATATTACAATATGATATGTGTGTATTTTTTATCTGTCTGTGTATACCATAACTTGTCGAAATAAATAATTCGTTTATAAAAAAAAATTCAATTTAAAAATTCGAAGATGCTTTCCAGTGGCAAATTGAATATTCTTGGTGCATAATAGAGGTCAAAAGTAAGAAGTTTCCTTTAGAAGTAGTTTCCTTTATTTAGAAGTTTTCAAAAGCATCAATAAGTAAAACCACAAAAAAGTGACGGGAAAACGGAAATTTTTACACGAATCCAGTTTTATATAGTTGTAACTTAAAAACGAACCACTGTAAATAAGTGTAAATACTTGAAATGTTTACACATGTTTATATTAGCGTTATTTAAACATGGTTAAATTTTCAAAATATTTTGGATATTTTTGAGCTATGAAAAGCTACTGAAATTTTCGATTTTTCTAAGTATTTTTTCTTTAAATGTCGATACAATTTTTTTGGAAAACTTAAAAATTTAATTCAAAGTTTCTTATAAGTTATTATATGTAGTCATATTGTAGTTAGTTAAAAAAAATGAAAAATCGTAAGTCAAAATTTTTTTTATAAACGCTTAAAGTTCAAATATTTACGAAATATATCAAACTAGCAAAAATTTGCAAGTAATTTTATAGTTGAAAATTCATTAAATATTTAATATTTATATTTAAGTTTAAAAAATCCAACACTAAGTTTTCCATAAATTTTCCTTAACTATAGAGAAAACTCGAATCATCATTTATAGGAAAAAATGTTATGAACGTTAACATTTTAAATTTTTACAAAATCAAGTAACGATAATGATTCTAAATATTAGTTATTATTTTAAAAGTATAAGTCATTGGTACACACTTGAAAATTTCACCAGCTATTTAGAATGGCATTTAATTTACATAATCTAATTACAAAATATTTTGTTTATTTTGTAGGTAAGGCATTTATAGGCATTTGAAATATTCGTTTTTTTTTTATAAATATCAATAATAATTATAATATAAATTTTAGGCTAAGTCAAAATACTTGAAACTGAATACAAAGTTTGTCACGAGGTAGTTTTATATTGATTCAAAAATTAGGTATAAGAATACATCCGCACAATATTTTTTTTTAAATTTAATTTTTTTAAAATGGTGAATTTTTTATAATTTTTACAATATTATACATTCTCAAAACTATTAAAAATTATGTTTTTATCGAATTTAATAACATTTTTAAACTTTTTTAGTGCATTTTTTTATTAAGGCATTAGGTAGTATTTTTTTAGGACATTTTTCTTATTTGTTCCGTTCACTAATAATGATACCTATCATTGCATCCAAATTTAACACACCCATTGTAGTGATCTACTCTATACCCGAGGTCCACTCAGTATCTACTGTACAACAGAGTGTTACTCACTTGATTACCCTTTTTTTTTACCAGGTAATACCACCTACCTTGGTTCTTGATATTGTTGTTTCATTGAATACTGTTGTTGTAACTTGGCTGTTCACTGAACACATAATATATCAATAATATAATTTTTATTGGAAATTTTAAAGCATAATTGACGCTTGCTACAGCTTACAAATATGAACTATAGTTTCACTGATCATTGATAAATGATAAAATAACCAATATTTTATGAATTGCTAAAATAAATACATATTTATAGAAGAAATTTAAAGTTTGCAACAAATGACCTAGACAATTGTTTAGTTCAGATATAATTGTATTTATCAATAATTTTTAACGACTGTATGTTAACATAAATAATGTAAATATAGAATGAGCCACTATTTTTATGCATAAGATGTCTTATGTTTCAAACTTTTAACATTTTTCAATTGGTTAAAATTACATTTTATATTTAGAAACAAAAGAAGAAAAGTTTTCACTATTATTTTCCATTAACTGTAAGAATAAGCAATAAAATAAAAATATTTTAGTTTATAATTAAAATTCGACCATCGTGTCTATCTAATTAGTGATTATCGTGAATTTGATGAAGGATAATAATATGATTTCTTTTAGTTTAAAAATATAATCTATATCTATATTATGCTAACGATTAGTTTTGATTTTTATGATAATTAATGATTATTTTATTTAAGCTATAAAACATATATATCAAATAATAAGATATCATAATCAATAGTGAAATTATTACAAAATAGGATGTTGTTGTAACTATTACAAAATTGTTTATAAAATATGTAAAAGTATAGTAAAGATTAGTTGACTATTACAATATTAAGTCCATAAAGTGGCTTGGTAAACGATAGATATAGTAATAATAGGTTGAAATAATATAATAAATTAATCATTTTTAATTTATAGATAGCTGCATTAAAATATATTGTTAAAAAAATCATTGTGTACATAAATAACGACAAATCCAAATAATAGTATTGGTAACTTAATATTAAAAATATAATGTCTTAATAATTATGATACATACTCAAAAAAAGAAATTTCCGAGAAAAAACACATTTATTATCAATATTTTAAAATGTTAAAAAATAAAGAATTCTCTGATATTTCATTTAATCACAATATAAAACCCTGGAAATTTAAAAGCAATACAATCAATATGGTTTTGTAAATTAGATAAATATTATGTGAATACAAAAATAAGTACAATTAATTTGTTTTATTATATTAAAAATAAATTATTATAAATGATAATTCATAACTAATAACTAAAAATAATAATTAAGATAAAAATTAAATTAAAATACTGCCAAAGTTAAATTTACACTTTTTTAATGTATACTTTTACAAAGTAACACAGAAATGATTATTAAGTACAAAATTGTTTATTTTTTTTAAAAACAGTCAAAAATATGTAAAACTTTACCAAGTTTTATCACTAATTCAGTCATTGAGAATAATTGACATGTTAAAAAAAAATCACAAATTTTAGTTTCAGACGATGTTGTTTTGTATTAAAATATTTATGTCCTTTTAAATTGTATTAATGAATATATAATACAAACTTTGCCATGAGGCTGAAACAAAAATTAACAAGGATCTTCAAAATACAAAAATATAATTATAGGCAAGTACTTTGTAAATTATTATAGTTAACAAAAAAAAAAAAAAAACATGCAAATAGTTTACAAAAAAGTTTAATCACATGCTAAATAAAAAAATAAATAGTAATAAAATAATATTAAAGTATTTTACATATGAAAATAATGTATTACAAAATAGAATGTATAAAAATTAGTTTTTTAGTCTCACAAAAATATGTATTTTTAAATTAAGAATTAAATATTCAAAATATATTTGTTCAGTAATTGATTACTTAAGTTTTAAAATTATTTGGCACAACAAATGAGAACTGCTAAGATCTTTATCATTTTATCAGTCATATGAAAAAAAAAGAATAATAATAATCAGTTAAATAATTAATAGTCATAATAATTTTAGCAACTGGCTGCAGATTCTAAAAAAGACCACAATCTTTGAGATTATTTTTGATGATAACATCAGTTACGGCATCAAAAACAAATTGTATGTTATTTGTGTCAGTGGCGCAAGTGAAATGAGTATAAATTTCTTTTTGGTCTTTTCTTTTATTTAAACTTTCAAATTTCATTTGTATATAAGCAGCCGCTTCTTCATAATTATTAGAACCTGAAATTAAATTTTAAATTAATTATTAGGGATTCGTACTATTTTATCATATATTTAAAAACAAAACATTACCCATGTATTCAGGGAAACAAGAATTTAATGGACTTCTTCGAATTTTTTCTTCAAATAAATCTTTTTTGTTCAAGAATAAAATGATTGATGTATCAACAAACCATTTGCTGTTACAAATGGAATCAAATAATTTCATAGACTCGATCATTCTATTCATTTCTTCATCTTCTGCCAATACTAAATCATAACCTAGTAATAAAAAGAGAATTTAGTTATAGCTAAGAATAAGTACAAAGGTATATAAATAAAATTGTGTGTTATAATAACCTGATAAAGCTACACAAAATATAATGGCGGTAACACCTTCAAAACAATGAATCCACTTTTTTCTCTCTGATCTTTGTCCCCCAACATCAAACATTCTATAATAAACATTTACATAAAAAATTAAAAATTAAATTAACATAAAAAAACCAACATACCATTTTATGTACATTGCATAAATATAACATGTACATAAACACTTTATGGCAACAACAGCAATATATATTATAATATATTATACAACAGAATAAAATAACTAATTATTATTTAATTGTTTGTCATTTAATATTAACATAGATATAAAAAAAAACCAACAATATTAAAGCTTTAGGTATTTTTTAAGTATGCACTTAAGTTTTTAATTTTTTTAAATTGATACTTTTTTGAAAGTACAAAAAAATAATTATATTTATTTTAATAAATAAATACATATTATATTCTATAAATCTCAAGTAAAAAAAAAAATATGTAAACCTAAAATTATGAGCTTTATTATATAATATATTTTAAACTGTATTACTTGAAATTCAATCCCTTGAATGAAAAATTTGTTTCAATGATGCCAGTGGTCTTCACTCTTGTCCGTAAAACATCCTGTTGTGTAGGTACATAATTAGGTAAAGATATTCTATCCAATGCATTTAAATAATAAGCAGCAGAATCATTAAGTTGATATTCTCTTGAACGCAAAAAGCATTCTTGTACACCAGAATCTGCCCATAATCTTTTCATAAGTTTAACTAGATCTGGAGTCAATTCACCTTCTTCAGTAGCACTAGCTAAAGAAAAAAATTGACGGGCGTTTTCCTAAATAAAAAATAAATTTACATTTTTATAATTAATATCAAAAGTTAATGTTATTATAATATTAATAGACTACTTAGACATTTATTTACCGTTCTGCTAGGATCTGAAAAATCAATTCTTAAAATGCCCATTGCTCGTATAATTGCCATTAAACTTTGAATTGTATTGCTAAATACCACAGGTCTATATTGTTCACATTCTTCTTTAGAATAACCTGTCTCATGAATGATTTTCATTTGTTTCACAATAGTACTTTTTCCAGATTCGCCAGCACCTTTTTTTATAAAAAAATGTATATAAATATTAATAGTAGGTAAACATAATATTATTTTTAATTTAGAAAAACTACTCTTTTATTCACTATTTTCGTTTTTATACATGAAATATAATATAATGAGTGATCTAAAATAATACTAACAAGCTAATCATGAATCTAACTTAGCTAATCAATTAGATATAGGTTTATTAATTAATACCATTAACTATATTTTTATTCAACAAATAAGATATTTAATAGAAAAATAAAAATCACAAGATAAGTACATTAATGTATTAGTTGATATTTTCATGTTCAAATTTTAGATCATGATGCAAAACATACCATGGTTGAGAAACAATGATTCAAAATAAGATTAATTTAAGTTAATTTAGGCACAAGCAATAGAAAGAATAATATACATTTACCTATACTTTTATACAATTGTATACAAATTTTAAACAGACAAATTCTATTGAAATACTTATTTGAATATATATTCAATTTATAAATATGTACATAATTAAAGATGAAATTGGTAAAAAAAAAGGAATTAATACTAAACAGATATTTACTATATTGAGAAATGAAATAACATTTATGAATAAAAATTGTAGTATAAATAAATCAAATTTAACATGAATTATTAACAAATTGTATTTCTTCTATACTCTCAATCTATAGGTAAAACAAGAAACCTATTAAATTATAGTCAATTAATATTTACCTAAATTACATAACTAAAAATTTTCATTCTTAGCAACATAAATTTATTCAATTGTTAAATTTACAAATTATTTTGTGGTATCAAATGTATACCTCTAGTTTGAAAAATGTACTCATGTTAAATTTTTTACCCGTTTTTCTTACAAATAATAAAAAAAAAGTTGAATTCAATTCTCCACAAATATTTTTTTATAAGTAACTAAAGTATAAATTTTAACAAACTAAAATATTCATGTGTGAATTAACAATTTCTCATCAAACAATTTTGGTTTTTTTTGTTGTAACTCAAAATGTTTTAATTTTAGAAATTTGAAACTTAAATTATAGATTTTAATTAATTAATTTTTTTTTTTTAATTTTTAATTTTTAATTTTTAATTTTTTTAGTTTAGTAAATTATAAAAAAAAAAACAATTTTCATCATTTTAAATATTAAGTGATCACTAAATTTGTATATCTAAATGTCTTTATATTTGATATCAATAGATTAGGATTGTATAGATGCTACTAAAATGTGTAAAATTCTATAAAATAATAGCTAGAGCAAGAACTTTCATGCATTGGCATATTTTTTCTGGTTAACTTTTTCAAATGCAGAGTAAGTACACAACACATTTCACAATGTTTATGACCAATAATTACTCAAAGTTTTAAGTGCATATTTTTGCATATTTTGAAATTTTGGGGTTTAATGGACATATTTTTTGATCATAAGAGCATATTTTAAGTTTGTAGTGTATATATTGAATGTTTTTCAAAAATCATGTACTTCAGTGAATATTTTTCATGATCAAGGACTCAAATCATTATATTTAACAAGTTCTACATAATTTTTCATAAAGACGATAGACTCATTTTGTCTTAATTGCGAATCTGTAGATTAAACTATAATAAAGTGATATCAAATTTAGTTAAATCTTTTAGAGAGATAATATAAAATTATTCAAATTAAATATTTAGAGGAAAAATATAATTTTTATAAGTATAAAATTTAGTGTACCAAATACCTATTAATTTTTTTGAGGGCATATTTTTAATTTTTGATGCATAAATGCATATTTGATAAATTTTTAGTGCATGAAAGTCCTTACTCTAATAATAGCTGATAAGTCATTACAGACTATTGTTTTATTTTATATTTTTCTTACTTTCTTTTCATAATATTGTGATAATAATTCTTACAAAATTAAATGCTATTGATATTATAAACTATAAATTAAAGTTAAATAAAAATTTACTTATTAACCATAACTTTACTGGTAAAATTATTTAGAAAAATTACCTTAATTTTTTTACGTAAAATTCATATCACTTATTTAAATTATCATTTTCTATATTCAATCAAGTTTTCAAAATATTAAAATTAGGTAATTTTAACATATTAATCGCCATCGTCAGCAGTCATCTGTAATTTTCTTAAATTGTATACATTTGTGACCTTCAGGTCATAGTTCATAATTTCTACAATGCCACATGACCGCCAGCGATTTATATATTATTATTTCCATGACGATACAATAAATAATTATGCACTAAAATAAGGACAGTGGCATAGCAGGAATCATTGCAATTATTTTGATGTAATACATTTTTTTTTTCAAATACAGTGTATATCAATTTGGAAGGCATTGAAAAATATGCCTGGTGTAGTAACAAAACCAATTGTATGACCTCCGGCAATCGTATGGCAGTCAATGTGTTAAGATAATATACACATAGGCATTTTCAATTTTTTGTTATTATTTTTAAATTGTTGATAAAACATTTAACATTTATTCATAAATCTTGATAATTTAATATAAGTTGTTTTTATTGAAATTTAAAACTATTAAAAATATTTTTATAAACATTTGAAGTTCAAAATTTGTCAAAATCACAACACTTTAAAAATTATTTTGAAGTTAATTATTTATAAAATGCTCAATTTTTATAATAAGGCCTGAAAATTAAATATATAGGTACAAGGTTAATAATAAATATTCTTTAGTAAAACTTAAAAATCTAAAAATTAACAACTACAATTTTTTTTTATATACCCACATACACATTTGAAGTTTAAATTTAGATGAAATTTATATATAACTAAACAAAGAATAACAGTATTAGTTATTTTGTTATAATTAAAAAATAATAAAAGTAGAAACTTGAAACTTTTACATTTATCACTCGGTTTATTATTAATTATATTTAATACATATATGTAATCAAATTTAAAAAATACTTAGATTAGTTTTAATAGTTATTGCCAATTCAGTATTTATATCTACTCTATAATTTGGCATTAACTTAAAAGTTGATAATTAATGATATATGATATATCGAAACACACAATAATGTAATAATATAATTAAATCAACCTAACATATTACTAATATTAAAATTAATTAAAAAGTTGAAATAATATAAATAATTAATAATATTATTAGACAAATAGGCTGATAAACTGCCATTAATTGATTAATTACAAATATATATGTATAACTAACTTTTCTATTTGTAACACGGTTGGTTGAACTCATTTTTGAAAAAAATCATCAAATTAGCTACCATATCATAAATTAGTATACCTATCTAGTATTATCTTTATGTAACTCAATATCATATAATATTATTATTAATTATAAGCAGGGCTCAACTTTTTTTTAAAAAAAATTATTAGGTAATAGGTTAAGTATGTTGATTCATTAAACTCAATTAAACTATACAATATAAATGCTTTTTGAGTATGGCAACTGTTCAAAATTGTCATATTGTCATGTGTCATAGTTTCATATCATACATTATAAATTAGTTTTAAGAAAATATGAAATAAAAGTTATATCCAAAGTTATATTAATACAGAAAATTAGCTGAAAACGGGGCTGAAAATGACACCAAAACTTAAAAAATAGCACTAAAAGCTAAAAAATCTTTTAAATTTGCAAAAATAGCAAAATAAAATTTAATATTAAAGTCTCTGGTGCACAAAACAAATTTATAGCTTACTTTGCAATTTTTATCTGTATCCAATAAAAATTAGCAAACACAATAAAATCCGAGCCTTAATTATAAGTAAATTAAAAAAATATATTTTAATTACAGTCAGAATAACATAGGTACTATGAAAAACATATAATTAAATTAGTAAGCATTTTGAATTATATAATAATATTTATTAACATAAAAAAATTAAATTATAGCATAAATATTTATTGATCATTATAAGTCTTTAGTTTTTTGTTTTTGAATTACAAACAAAAACAGTTTTCTATTGCTTATTAACCTTTTCAAAAACTGGTAAGCATATGTCAAAGGTGCGCATAAATTGAAATTTATAGTATCATGGTAATATACAAAGATTACTATATAAAATTATTATTATTTTATTCAAAATACAGAAGTACTTAAAATAACCTATAATTTACCTAGGAATTTCTGACCATACCATTAATGAAAATTTGAAATTATTATTTGTAGATTCAAGTTAATAAATACAAAAGATTATAAACAGTTGATCATAACTGTTCATAACTATCTTAAAGAAACACACAACACAAAACATTGCTTTCTTCAAATGTTAAATTATTGTAGTCATAACTATTTAAAAATGATTTGATCAAAATTCAAAATAAAAGAAAATATTATTTTAAGAGGTATTAAGAAGTTTAGAAAAGTTGTGTTATGTCATTAGTAGGTACTTACCATATTATATCTGTAAAAATTATTTGCTTTATAACCAACCTAAATTGTTATTTTTGATGTTTGACCTATGTATAAATATTTATTTTTTTTTTAAATATTCAAAATATTAAATGACTTTTACTAAACCTGCATTAATAATCCATGTAGCGGGGTGATACAAAAATTACTTTAAAATACTTAAAATATTTCCAAAAAATTCTGGTTCCACTAACATAATTATTCAGTGCATAAAACTCTAACACATCACCACGTAAAGTAATATTAGGGGTAATATTTCATATAAAGACGGGCAGTTACGGTGAACCTGGTCCTATAATGTCACATGTTTTTTTTTCAATTTCTCATACCTAACTCATTGAACAATGTGAGTAACAATTTTATTACATTTTTATTATAATTGAATATATTTTTGACCAAAAAAACTTGTTTTTTGTGTTTATGCTTCTTTAAGATAGTTAGATACCCTCTATCTTTATTTTTATTTTGACAATATGTTTCAAGTGAAATACCTATTTTATTCTTTGTGTTAAATATAATATCATGATACTTTAAAACTTTTAGTACAACCTAGGTACTTAAGATTAAATACAAATTTAAATTAACAACACACAAATCCTTACCGAATATTCCACAACATGTCCATACTGTAACTTATATATTGAAAAATATAAGCTTTTAAATTTTAATTAATATACCTAATACAAATTATTTTTCAGGAACCCCCCCCCCCATGCTCCTCTTACACACTAGAAAGACATTGGTAAACTGTCAGTGCGTTTACATATAATCGACAAATTAATTGAAATCACTAAAAATATATAAATCATTATAAAATATAGAAAAAATACCAAGATTGTACAACACGTCTAAACGAAACTTTCGTTATATTATAGGTATCAACTGCAATATTTTCCAGAAACAAAATATAAAAAAAAACAATGACCGATTTCAACTCACCTAACAATAACAGTTTTACTTCTCTTGCTGCTTTTTCGCCGTCGGCCCGGAGCGTCTTGTCGATCTTTTTCGATCGCTCCACCGCCTCTTTCTCACCCGAACTTATCGTGCAACCCATCGTAAACAAAAAACGAACGTCACAAAAAACAGTTTTTAAAAGCCGTACTCAAGCGAACCAGATAAAACGTGCGTCGGAAGAACGCGGTACGCGCGATAAAGGGTGTGCGCCGGACGTAAAATGGTTTGAACTTCAGAATCTAAAAAATGCCAAAAATGTCGACCGCCAAATCGTGAAAACACGATAAACATAGAAAAACTAAACAGTAACACACGAATAAACGAGGACGGCGTGTGAAAAAAAAAACAAAATACACAATACACCGAAAACGATACTACACAATCCGTGATTACTGATTACAGTTTGTAACAGTCGCCGTGAATCAATTGTGTAAACAGTCGTTATCGCGGTGCGTTTTCGACCGATGCGTCACCGTTGCGATTACGCGAATAACGCCTTTATCCATTCGATACTATTTTTCGGTTCAAATAATAATTAATTAATTATTTAATTATTATATTGACATTAATCATTGTAATTAGTACTAATTAAAGTACTGTGGTATCGCTGTAATCTGCGTGGGCATTAGATGTTAAATTATTATTTTACTTTCCCCCCCAATCATAAGCCAAAGTATTATGGGTTGCTATAATACGTCTGAAATCTGAATAGGCCGCCTAGCCGGTTAGCGGAAAAAATTACCATCGAAATTATACCTATTCCATGCGAATGCCATAATATTATAATTTTTCGCAGACCTCTTTGAACATCTAAAAGTTATTTTAGAATTTCCGATGTGCTTTGCGACATACATTATGGCCATTTTAACATAATTTTTTATAACCTATACTTGAAATAAGAATCTTTATAGTCTATAGTAACTAGTAAGTACAAAAATAAAAAACAAGATTAACTGAACCACAAGAACTTATCTACTCTATAATTCCTGTTAAATATCTCCATTCGCAAGCATGAGCTATAAAGACGTGAGCTTCGTTAATGTTTTCGTCGGAGGTGATATTTTCCTCGCGTACTCTATAGTCTACATTTCAATATTTAATATATTATATTGCAATTACAAAGAGGTCAGCGGCGTCGGCCGCCACTTGCCACTTGGACAACTGACAGTCGGACTAATATAAAAATATTAGAAATATAGAACATACTAACGGTTTCCAAATTGTAATGAGGTACCTACGATTACATTTTTTACACACAAAATAACTAGGGAACCGCTGGAATATACCAAAATATATCAGTATATCACAACAAAAATATTTATGAAGTTTCAAGAAATCTGGCAACGTCGTACCAGTGGTATTCCCTTTCCCTTCTAAGCACCGAAACCGTCGTAATGCTATTATGCTATCAATTGGTAACGCTGAGCTATCATGGTCGTTACAAAAAGGAACGCTGATTTTTAGAAATTTTTTGATTATTAGAAATATCTAAGACTGTCAATAAGATAACAATTAAATGTAAGTAAAACAAATATAAAATTACAAAAGTGTTGTTTTTTTTACAACAGCGCGCTTTTGGAAGGTTAAAGATACCAACTTCCAATGTGTGATGTCGGTACTAATTAATAGTATAATTGTGGGCATCCTTCGCTTCTTGCAAGCTTTGATATTATGTAGCTGATGCAAAGATATGATTTTATACCTGTTGAAGTTGAATTTAAATTCTACTCAAATATAATACCTAGGTAATTACTATTTATTTCATTGTTTTGTTGAATTTATTAAAATGATTTTTAAAAGTTTTTTTGAATTGATAATATCTAGAAACATCTCTTTGTGACTTCAATTTTTTTAAATTAAATTTAACTCCATAAAAAAAAATAGTATCTGTTAGATATTTTTCTTTGCCAATTATAAAGTGTTCTAGCTTGTACAATAAAAGCAATAGCTTTTTTTTAAATCCTTTATTTAATGACGATAATGTAACATCTAGTAGCTCATTAAATATTTTTCTTTTAATGATGAAAATGAATAGCTTTCAATACCTCGAAACAAAATATTTTGATTTTTTTTTTTTGTTCTTAATTGATTTGTTGTTTTCATTTTAACACTTGATAAAACTTTTCCATATAATATCATCAAATCCAGTTAACCTATATTGCTGAATCAATATAATTGTATTTTTAATGTTTTTGTATTCATTTTGAAAACTTGATGCCTTATCTTTGAGGTTCTGCTTCGAGAATTTTAGCTTTAAAAAATAATATAACTGCTTTGCGTATTTATAACTTAATTTAAATACACTTTGATTTAGGTTTAAACGATTTTCATTACATTTTTTCTTGCAGCAGTATTGCAGTATTCAGTAAGATAGTGGAAGGTATAATAAGTTGTAAAGATGTGTGTGTGTGCGCATGACAAGCAATTACACGGAAAACTAAATATTTCTAAAAACTATATAATTGATATATTTTCTGACTTTTCTCATTAGGTGGTTCATCTGCACACCGAGTACTTGCATTAACAAAAAAATCATGAAAATCAGTCCAGTAGAACTTCAGATATAACTGTACAAAGAAATCGCCATACAAAAATTCTTTATTAATATACAAAGGTATATAAATTGACTTGTAAAAGTAAATGCTATAATGATTGTCAATAAAACAAATGTTCAGTGTAACAACTATTTTTTTTCAGATAAATATGGCTCCCAAGAAAACTGCATTTTTTACTTTCTTAGCTTGCTATAGAGATGATGAAATTAAAAGTGGAAAAAAACCTTCAAGCTATAATCAATTAAGAATTAAATTATTACCCATATGGAATGTAAGTAACCTCTAAATTAAATCATTTACTTATAAATATGTCATTAAAAAAAAAAAACACAAAGTTATATATTTTTAATATACCTATACCAAGCTTTATGACAATAACATAAAATTGCTTTAGTTATACATTATGATTAAAATAAAATAGGTAACTTTTTTCCCCCTTCCAATATAATATAGAATAATATTAAAGTTAATATTAACAATTATTGTTTCATAGATTATGTCTGATGATGAAAAATATAAATATAAAGATCTTGCTCTTAAATATAATAATTCAAATTGTACTCCAAAACAACCGATTAAACAAATTACTGATCAACTCAAATACAGCAATGATTTTTGGAACATGAAGAAATATGTAGCTGAAATGTTTGAAAATATACCTAATAATCAGGGTAAGAACTATTGAATTGATACTGAGTTCTAAATTTTTTTTAATTTTTGTATAATAATAACAGTATGTTCACTAATTTTGAAAACACAATTATTCTACCGAGTTACATTGAATTGAATGTGATTTTTGCAATTATGATATTATGATATCGCAATTAAAATAATTCATTTTACTATGATTATTTCAATTGATTTATTCAATTTTTGCTGAAAATATTGCATTTAATATATTATTAGTGTTTAATAATTATTATAGTATATGTCGAGGTATAAATTTATTAAGTTATTTTTTAATAATTAGAAAAAACAAAAAAAAAATGGTGGAAAACTGGAATTAATTTAAAAATAACATTTCAATTTTTATAAATATAACATTTTTTTTGTGACTTTTTTTTATAAAATATTTAATATAATGATGCATTATGATAGTAATGTTATGATGCACAAAAAATTGATTTATTTAAATATTCATCAGAATTTAATAGATTATTAAATCATGCTTAAGGTACTATTAATCCTAAATTGATTCATTTAATATATCTTTTAAAAACCCAACATAAAATGTATCTTATAAAAGAGAAAAGAAAAATGAACTGATTTATTATGGTATGATATTAAATTTAGAATTCTATAAACAATATTAATTAAATTTATGTAAATATAATTAATATATAATGAATATTCATATGTAATTTAGACAAAATGTACTTTTAGTTTATTATTATAAATTGAAATAATTTTAATTTTCAGAGTTATTAAACAAAAAGTTTATTTTATTGCACATAAATTGTCATTCTCATGCTGGAGAACAGTATTATTTTCCTGCTGAAATAGCAGCAATAGAATTTAATTTAAAAAATGGTCTTTCTCGAACATATCATCAAATTATTGGTATTTGTAAGTATTTAAAATATTATAGTTGTATTAAGATGGGTCCCCTACACAGTATAATGTTAAATAATAAAAGTTATTAATAATTAAATATTTCATTAAGCACTCAGTGCCAATGCGGTTTTGTACACAAAAATACGCTTTTCAGGAATAAGGATCTTGTTCTGTAGAATCAACCAAATTTGATATTTTTTTTTAACTTATAGAAAGTAATATTCTACAGGCTGCATCTATCTCTGTTTTTCATTATTTTAATTTCAAACTTTATAATCTGTCTTCAAAAATAATACAATTTTAAGCAATTTCGTATAAATTATATTTTATATTATTTTGAATAAAATAAAAATCTGAGTTCGATGCGGCCTGTAGGAAGTCTTCTTTTTTCAAACAAAAATATAATTACCAAAATCCGACAATTCTACAAGGCCTGAGAATTATTACCGTAAAGTCATTTTTTGCGATATAATACACCCTATCAACCCCCGTTAAATAGGAATCAAGTAGTAAATTAGTGGAAAAGTATTATAATTAAGGTGGTAACTAAAATACAAATTTTACGGAATTGCGGAAAATTGGATAATCTAGCTTCGGGCCCTTAAAAGTGTGTATCAAGATTTTATAGATACATTATTTTTTTATTATTACATGTCATTTGTATCATGTCTGTGTTTACCCAATAATACCGCAAAACACTGACCGATCAGACTCATGTAAAAATATTCCTAAATTATTGTAAAAATCCTTCGTCTTTTAAAAATAAATATTTTGTATTGTTTTATTAAAGAATGTAAAATAAACAACACACATTTATATTATATTTTTTTTAATGTTATATAAATTTAAAAATGTTATTGATAAGCAATTTTTAAACAAAAAGTAATTTTTTAAAAGCTGTAAATAATATTAATTTTTTATTTTATTTAAATTTTTCTACTTGACAACCTTTCTTAATACGTTAATTTATTTTTCATTTTTGAGTAATATAATGTCAAATGTAATCACTTCACAATCATATAAATTGTAAATTTGTTATTTGAATCATATCAAAACTTCTATTATTGAAAAAATAGCTGCTTGTTTGTTAAGTTGATTGTATGCTTGCTTAAATTATCCTAAGTTATTTATTTATTTATCTCTCAACTAGTTATTAGTATTAATAATTAGGTTGTTTGATTTACCGTTGAATGGTTTGAAAAAAAAGATTGAGAATTCTCCCTCAAGGGTTTTTGTGTAGTCATTTTAAATATATTTTCATAATATAACATAAGGCGGTTATTATTCTCTAGGACACATGTACATTGTTTTATTCTGTTATTAAATTTGTACGCAATTAAATCTAAATTTTTCTTAATCATACTTATAATCTCTGTAGTATTGAACCTCTCTCTATAAACTAATTAATACTTAAGTAGGATATAAAGAAAAGTGTTTTATTATTAAAAAAAAAAATACTAACTCAATTTATGTTTATAGCTAAAATTTACCCAAGAGGTTTTTCTGGAAGTATGAGAGAATTTTCTGACACATTTCATCATATTAATTGTTGGGATGATCATCCAGATGATTATCAAGATATATTCTTAGAATTTTTAACATTTATAAAGGTAAACATAATAATTATAAAGTTATTATTTTTCTACTTTTAATTATATTATTTTAGGGTGGAATAATCAATCATACAGATCTAAAAAAAGGCACTTTGGACTTACCATATTTATACACTATGCAGTCAGAAATTGGTACTAATATGATGAAAACTAATAGTAGCTTGGAAAAACTATACTCCGCAGCTTTTCCTGAAGGTAAATCAAATTAATAAAAATGTATTACTATCACCTTCTTTAGAGAATACTGTATCATACCATCAGTTGAGTCTAGCTACACTTAATATAACTTAGCATTGTCAAAAGTTAATTTTTTCTTAGTATTGTTTAAATTAGTTTTAAGATTATATATTTTATCCTATGTCAATATAAATGTATCTAAATTAATGCTGACTTAAATAACATTTTACAAATTATGGTATAACATCCTTTTAAGTATTTTTTTTTTTTTTTTTTTTTATGTCTAATATATCTTTCTGTTTATGAGTATAGCAAAGAATGTATTGGTTTCACTATCATATGTTTTTAAATTTTTTTTACATATACACCTATTGCTAAAAATATTTAGGGATGTTTTTTTTCTTACTAGTGGTGTGTATAATTCCTAAATATGTCTCTGATTCCAAACAATAATTATAAATTAAAATTAATTTTATGTTTATTTATAATTTATCATTGTTACACTTTTGTCACATTGCTTGTTTAAAATGTTTACCCGTCATTCATAACTACAATAAACCTTATAATTCTATAATTGAATAGAAAAATACAGAAAAATCTGTATAGATGTATTAATGCATCTTTAATTTAAATAATTTTTACTACTTTACCACAGACATCAAACTATAATCTAGTACATTAATGTAGTTTAGATAGAATATCCATAACAATAATTTATTTAATTATTAAAGTGTTTATTTAAAGGTATCCATATTATATACATAATTACAAAACTATTAATGTTTTATATAGTAATACAATATTAAAGATTATTACATTTGACTTTTTTATTTTAATTTAACTTAACTATATGTTACCTATATAATTTTTAAAATATTTATTATATTTTATAGTTTATGCTGAACACTGTAAGTCTATATTCAAAATAGGAAGTATTGAGCAATTATTATTAGAAATCAAAAAAAAAATGAACCTACATTTGGAGCACCAAAATTTAAGACCAGGAATGTCAGTTTGTGACATCTTAGAACATGATTTTTATGGACTAGGTCTTGGTTGTATGGTATGTGTTTTATAAAGATTTATAAATTATTGTGATAAATGTATTTTTAAATTGGTTAGTAATTGGTATCTATAATAAATAATATATATTATATATATTTTTAAACTTATTACAATTTAAACAGTTCACTTTACTTTCTTAAATAATATATTAATATATTAATACATTTACATCTTATTATGATATAAAATATAAGCATTATAGTATTCTAAAACAGTATCTTAAATATTTAAAATATGATTTTCCTTTAAATAAAATCCATATTTATAGTCTGGTCAGTATACATTTACCTATTTATTGTAATATATTACAAGTACTATTTAATTATTTATCATTGAATTAATACTTAATATATTCACT
Organism: Aphis gossypii; assembly: GCF_020184175.1. Taxonomy (NCBI): domain Eukaryota; kingdom Metazoa; phylum Arthropoda; class Insecta; order Hemiptera; family Aphididae; genus Aphis; species Aphis gossypii. Next base: position 37,379,065 of record NC_065533.1, read on the forward strand.
ATAGTAATTTTCTCAATAAGTAGATACAATTTTAATTTTGTATATATAGTTTATCGAAAACCCAATTTTATTTTATTAATGTATTTTATTTGCAGTACCATGAATTAAAAGATATTTCATTTAAATGTTCCAAAGCTCGTGTTATTCAATGGATGTCAAATATTTGCATTCACATAAATATGTATACTGGTTTAAATCTTATACCTGGCAAACACATGGCAACTCAATTAAACGATGGTTCAAAATTGGTAATGCTTACTTATTAATAACTATTTCTATGACACAGTAATTAATTATCCTATACATTTTGTATTGTTTGTTTAAGATAATTGAAAATGAACACTTGCCTCTCACAGCAGCAGAACTAAAATTGAGCAAAACTACCGACTTCCCATGACGGCATATTGCCTGACTCTTTCATATAATCTACTTTTTACAAACACAAGTAATATAATAAATTAATTCCATTAATATTTACATTATAAACTTTTAATATTGTTTAAATTGAAACAAAAATTATGTTTTTATCACAACATATATTTAACTTTATTAATATTCTTTGATAAAAATTTAAATGTTCAACAGTTAACAAACTAAAAACCTTTTTCCTGACCAATCTAATATCTATATAATGAGTTTCTAATTTTGATCAACAATATCAAGCTTTATTAACTTATAAAACAATAAGTAATATTAATAAAGAATATATATTATAAAGTTCTTAATTTGTCAATTTGACTAATATCTAAAAATAATCTGAATAGATAAATAACATAATTTTGTAATAAAAAGTTAACTTATTTTATAAAAAGCATACATTATTAAAATACATATACATTACTAAGATTATGAACAATATGATGTGTACATATTTAAATCTGAATTGTTGCATTATAAATTGCTGATTGATTTTATGTGATATTTTTTAATTTTTTTTTTTAATTTTCAGGATTCTCATTCAAATGATGAAAATAGATGACTAGGCTCAATGAATAGTCATGCAATTGAACTATTATATATTTTTGTTTATAATGTAATTTATTTAGTTATAATTTAATGTTTTTTTCTATGTAATAATAGAAATATTTCTAGTTTAATGATAATTAATTTGCACATAAGAAATTATTTTTTTTTTCTTATGAAGCATGATACTAAATAATTGTTTTGATGATGTTCAATAATTTTTATTAAATGATTGTATTTTATTAAATTTAATTTGAATTTTTTATACATTATTAAGTTCCTTATCTAGACATCTAGTAATTACAATTTATAATAAGAAAACAATAATTATACTATAACATGATATTATGTTAATAATTGTGGAATATAAATTATAATGTTATATTGTCTGGTAATAATTAAATATAGAATTTATTATGCCAAAAATCCATATTGTGTAGAGAAAAAATTAGAAATTGATTCTGTCAAAAAAATTTAACTTTTGGTATATTAGTACTGTTATTTCAAATTTATTTTCATTGGTAATTCTAGATGTACATATTTTATGATTGTATTTAATACAATCTTATAAGTTAAAGTAGGTATATAGAATATTGATTTGATGATATCCTTAGAAGATGATAGTTTAATTTATTTTATCTTACAAAAATGTCACAAGACTTTAATGCTGTTTTCTATAGTAAGTTGTTAGTAGTACAATGATTTAATAATTAACTATTATCATCTCTTAGGCTATGTATTGTTAAAAATAATTGGTATGATAATCAAGTGTCTATACTAGTGTTTTTCAACCAGTAGGTATATGGCCGGATAAATCCAAATGTACACCAAAATATATGAAACAACACAAAATGTACAAACATTTTTAATACAATTTACAAAAATGTTAAGATATTTTAATTTAAGTTCTATACCGATTAAAAATCATTTATTATAATTATTTATATATTATATTTTTTCTTTGTCATTTTTAAGTATACATTACCAGTTAAAATTAAATATGAAATATATTTTAATAGTGTGTTGCCATAATACTAAGGTCTCAACACTAATTTATGGTTATTAATTTTTATGTTACACCAAAACAAAACAGAATTTTTAAATTTTGTTTTAAAGTAAAATTTTTATAATTGAATGTTTTTCTCTATTATTTTATTTAATTCTACAAATTTCAACCTCTTAGAAATCATCCTTAAAGTTTGTAGAATAAGTATTTTTTCGACTGCTTGTTGTATACACAATATAGGTAGGTATATAGAAAAAAAAATTACATCATTGTAAAATCAAAATACTTTGATTGCTTTGTTTAGAATTTAAAATAAGAAAATAAATGGTTTTTTCTATGTTATACCAATATTTGGTAAATTCGATTTTATTTTTTTGTTATAACTTAATAATATCAATAACTAATAATTGTTACGGAAAAACGGGAATTTTTACGTAAAACCAGTTTTCGACCAAATCAATTTTTTTTATGATTATTACTCATAAACTAGGTAATCACTGTAAATACTTGGAATTTTCACCTAATATGCATAGTAACATTACCTACACATAGTTAAATTTTCTAAATATTTTGAACTGTTTATAGATATTTATTTTCAATTTTTAATTTTCTTTAAATTTTTTTGATAAAGTGATAGTGAAATAATATTAAAATATTAAAAATTAAGTACAAGCTTCAACGTAAATTACTTGGATATAAATATTAAAAATACATATGCGCCATATTTTGCATACATTTTAAGTTCAAATTTTTACAAAATAATCGTTAAAATCATAATAAATATCAAACTGTTGATTGTTGAAGTTGAAAATTTATAAAATGTTACATTTTTCTAGTCAGAGATTGATTATTTAATACAAACACGAAGGCGTACCCAAAATAAACCGGACTATTTTTATAAAAAGTTATTAAGGTATTTAATTTTTTTACAAAAAAACATTCGAAATACCTATTCCTCCGTTGGAGCTTCCACTTGTCTAAACATTTGTTCCAATTTTCAAAGCACTTTTGAAATTCGTCTTTTGTGATGATGTCTACCAGCGCCTCCGTCGTTTTTTACTTCTTCATTGTCAGTGAAACACTTTCCTTTCTTGTCCCTTTTCAATTTGGGAAATATAAAGAAGTCGCAGGTGGCAATATTGAACAAATAGGGTGGATGGGGCACAGTTAAATGTAATTGACTTACGAATAATATATAAGTGTTTATTATATTGTTAGCTGTTGTCATTGGTTAAACTGTCAAAGTAAATAAATAATTATTATGATTAGATATAATTTTAAACACAGTTTGCATTTAACAGAATTTAAGTTGTAAATACATAGGCGATTAAATTGTCACGGATAACTCCATGTGGGATCAGCTTTAGATATAAAATATTTGTAATTAAAAAGAGAAAAAGTTGTGCATCCTACTGATTAAAATTATTATTCATACGTACAGATAATTTTTTTTTTCATTGGCTTATTAAAAATAATTAATTATTTATATCAAAGGAATAAAAAAAGCTATAATATAGATAAAATTTTCTTCTATGTTTGGAAGTTTACCATTTTTAAAATATTTTGAATCAATATTTAAACATATTATTTAAAAATAATAATAGTTTAATTCTTTTTAAAATATTATTAAAATCGTCTATATAAAATCCCTTAATTTACGGAGTTTTGTATCTCCTTAACAACGGTACCTACATATACAATAATTCGCAACGTTATGTTTATGAAGATTTGGACTATAAATTAAACACTTAGAAATTTGCCTTAAAAATGCATTTGAAATTTCGAAAAATGCACTTTACATTTTAAAAATATAAGAAATTGTTATCTTATAAAATGTATAAAAATTTTTAATGTTCTATATTCTTAATTTTTATTCATTTTAGTAGATGCAAATTATGCCTAATAATTTATAGATATCTACTTATTCTGAAAATGCACAACTAATACCTATATTAAAATAGTTTAAATCTCTAATTGCCTTTATAATTGGCTATAACGTTTGTAAAATATTTTAAAAACAAGTATAATATTTATATAATATAATTATAACGTATATATATTATATATACAATATATATATATATTATATATAATATATATCCAGTGTAAAATAAATAATATGTATATAAATTACTAGAATCTGCATGGCAAGCCCAAAATAAAGGAGGGGTCCTGGAGAATGGTCCCTGGGCTGCAAGACTTATAATATTCGTAGGTAGCTTTATGACATAGTTTATTTTAATAATAAATAGATATTTTTCTTATTCTAAACTGAAAAAAATAAATCCTTGCTGAGTAAGTACCTAAAACAATTTAATATCTTTTAAACATTTTAGGCCCGAAAATTGATGGGCAAAAAGATAAATAAAAAAACCTCATGTTTCAAGTCAACTTAAAATGTTTAATGACTATTTCTTATTCTGCCTTCTGTTAAACTTAATTTGGTATTTTCTGCACTTTTAAAACTAAATTAAAAGAAATGAAACAAAAAGTGCGTTATCACATATTAAACACACTTATTAATTTATTTAAGTATCAACAAGAAATAGGAATATGTAAAAATCTTAATTTTTTTAAATTTAAAATCATTGTGAAATCGAAAAATATTTTTGTGTTGTCTAAAAATATCGTAACAAAATTTAATATACTTCTCAAGAAACATTATAATTTATTAATATAAAATTATAATCAGAATTACTACTTATCTACTGTATAAGGTGGTCAGAGGGATGCGTGAATATAGAAAAAGAGTATAAATAAATACTTTGTGAGCAGTGAACACCATCATTAGAAATTCAAGTCTACGAACGCCAATATAATATACATAAAGGTATATATTATACAACACACGCAGTTCAATAATTATGTATATCTCCATATTATATTCTTACGTGGCTTTACAGTAAACAGGGTGAGATATACTAACTATGCTTTTGCCCCATTTTTTCTTTAAGAAAATAAAAAGATAAAGTACAACCTACTTATATTTTTTCAAATTTAAATCATTCATTTTCCTGTGAATTATTAAATAAATCACTTTTTTGAAAATGTTGATATAGCTGAAATCAAAATCGAAATTCAAACGAGTAATTATTGAGTTATTGACTATCGTTATACAACTTTGTATTCTAAGGTTAGAATGATTAAGAGATTCATGATAATAATATAATATAGGTTTGGTGGATAGGTATTTATAACCGTATATAGGGGCTATGATGATTTGAAAATTTATAGTAACTAATATTAATCTATCACATTTAACAATTTGTAAAGATTGTCCGAGTATGATGAATACTAAATTATTTATTTCATATTCTATTTTATATTTTTATGAAACCATTTTCAAGGACAATTATCTTTAATAGTCGTTAATACTTTTATGTATTTTTATAATTCTAAAAATTATTTTTTGGATTTTAATTTAAATATATCAACATATTCAAAAAAAAAAAAAAATTATCATGACAAAAGTAATTATTAATTAATATCATATAAAGTTTCTCGGAAAACTCCTAAAAAATGGTACCCAAACAATATTTTAATATTGAAATTATGAAAATTTGAATAAATAAATTATTAAAGGAAAAATTGGTTGAATGTGTTTGACGAATCACTCTGTATATAATGTAATACTATATTATACTGCATAGTAGTATCATGCTATTTTATGTAAATTATTTGTACAGCAGTTGTACACTTAATATACAAATATATATATATACTGACATAGTGTATAGCTATAGGTATGTGTATGTAAGTATATCAACAAGTAAAATACGTAGTTACCTGTGTACGTAAGGGAGGAGCTAACTTGCTAGAGTTTAAAACGGACAGACGCAATAATATTGATTTATTGTAATGCGTTTTCCCCGGAAATATTTTAACTAAACTGGCTTTACTACACCTAACGGCTAAAACTATATAATAATATTAGTATTTTAGTTACGCTTTTTGTTATAATACAATATTAAATAACATTGCATATTGTTGAACTTTGATCATAATTTTAAAAAGGTAGGCAAGTGCTTACTTCCTGTAATGGGTGTATTAAATTTGAATTCAACGATATAATATATCGTATATGACAAAGATATTCTGAATAGAAACGATCTGTTTTCCTACGTATATCGCTAATAAATATATTTCATTATATATTTTTTGAAACCTATGAAACCTACAAAATGATTAGAATATTTTTGAGATTTTACAAATTTTGTCATATTTCTAAATTTACATGTTTATAAAAAATTGTATGATTATGCATTCATTCATTTTTCGATATTTTATAATTAATAAATGTAAAACGTACGAGGAATCTTGTATTAAATTGTCAAACATTTTTATTCAAAAAACATTTTTTTATTAACATTTTTTAAATAAAAAATTTAAAATATGAAAAATTTCAAATGTCTAATTAGTACTGTACAAGGGGGGGGGGGGTGAAAAGTAAAGAATTCCTAAAAAGAAAATTTCTAATAAGGAAAAACAAAAAAAAAAAAAATTATCATGACAAAAGTAATTATTAATTAATATCATATAAAGTTTCTCGGAAAACTCCTAAAAAATGGTACCCAAACAATATTTTAATATTGAAATTATGAAAATTTGAATAAATAAATTATTAAAGGAAAAATTGGTTGAATGTGTTTGACGAATCACTCTGTATATAATGTAATACTATATTATACTGCATAGTAGTATCATGCTATTTTATGTAAATTATTTGTACAGCAGTTGTACACTTAATATACAAATATATATATATACTGACATAGTGTATAGCTATAGGTATGTGTATGTAAGTATATCAACAAGTAAAATACGTAGTTACCTGTGTACGTAAGGGAGGAGCTAACTTGCTAGAGTTTAAAACGGACAGACGCAATAATATTGATTTATTGTAATGCGTTTTCCCCGGAAATATTTTAACTAAACTGGCTTTACTACACCTAACGGCTAAAACTATATAATAATATTAGTATTTTAGTTACGCTTTTTGTTATAATACAATATTAAATAACATTGCATATTGTTGAACTTTGATCATAATTTAAAAAAGGTAGGCAAGTGCTTACTTCCTGTAATGGGTGTATTAAATTTGAATTCAACGATATAATATATCGTATACGACAAAGAGATTCTGAATAGAAACGATCTGTTTTCCTACGTATATCGTTAATAAATATATTTCATTATATATTTTTTGAAACCTATGAAACCTACAAAATGATTAGAATATTTTTGAGATTTTACAAATTTTGTCATATTTCTAAATTTACATGTTTATAAAAAATTGTATGATTATGCATTCATTGATTTTTCGATATTTTATAATTAATAAATGTAAAACGTACGAGGAATCTTGTATTAAATTGTCAAACATTTTTATTCAAAAAACATTTTTTTATTAACATTTTTTAAATAAAAAATTTAAAATATGAAAAATTTCAAATGTCTAATTAGTACCTACTGTACAAGGTGGGGGGGGGGGTGAAAAGTAAAGAATTCCTAAAAAGAAAATTTCTAATAAGGAAAAACAAAAAAAAAAAATTAAGAGAAAAGAGGATTTTTACGCAAATCCAATTTTTGACAAAATAGATCTTGGTTTTTTCGTCTAACTCAAAAGCGAATAACTAGACGCTTGAAATTTTTACCAAATGTTTAAATTGTTATTTTTTTTCATAATAAATTTTTCGTTTTTAAGCTATATGTATACTATAGAAAAGTAGGTAGCTATAAAGCATAAGAAATTTTAAATTTTTTTTAGTTATTTATTATTTGCTGGGTAGAACTTTTTGAAAATTCAAATACAAGATCCCACATACGTTTTTATTATATTTGTTTAAAAATATTAAAAATACATAAATATAATTGTTATTATATAGGTACATTTGAAGTTAAATTTTTGACAAAATTTGCATAATAATGCTGAGTATTTTGAAATTAAAAACTCATAAAAAAATTTCTTTTTTTATCTAAGTTTTGAAAATGTAATATAAGATTCTTTATAAGTATTTCATATTGAAACCATAAAATCTAATAAATACATTATAAAGATTATTATTTTTTACAGACAATTTAAATTCAAATTTGGACGAAATTACTTATTCAAGGATAAAATAAATTATGATGTTAATTATTTTATTATAATTTAAAAACAATATTTGTAGAGATATAGAATTTTTACGTAAATAATTACAGGTATTTTATACACATAAATATACTATGATATTTTTAAATGCAATATTTTCAATAAAAATCTTAACAACCTACTGTAATATTAAAAGTAAAAATAATGACTTTAATAGCTATATCAAAAAACATATTATCACAAAGTATACTTATAGTGATATAGGTATGACAAACAGTTTCACCTCAGAATGTTTTTCGTATGCAATGATTAGATATATATCTTTGAATTCAAATTTAAAACATTCATAATAGCGACCCATTCGACACCTATATACACTTAACATACAGCAAAGTGGAACTTACTTACCTGCTATTGTTTTACGTTAAAATCGTTTTGAGGAAAACATTATATGGAATTGGCGTTTTAAACAGATGCATACTTAATAAATTAACATGATATAAAAGTTTGTTTTTTATAATTTTTTTCAAACAACATAATTTTAGTTAAGTAATTTTTTTTTCGAAGCTTTTTTTATACTTCATATATATATATATATATATTTTTTAATATTTTATGCTAAATATTATTTATTGGGGTACATTTTTAGCCATAAACATAATTTATTTTAAATTTATATTTTTTCGGGTGTATCTACTTTGAAAATATTTGTATTTTTATAGTGTACATTAAGTGTTTTTTTTTTTAGTATATTAAAATTTTACAACTTGAGTAATAAATTACTACTTATACCTTTTATAGGTTTAAGAGCTTGGTTTTTTTATCCCGGTTAAAATTTGTCGAATACCTCACCCCGGTGTAACGTCTCTCCTCGGATCTTTGCAGCCCCCGCACGAATGTAAAAATGAAAAGTAAGAACTACATATATACATCCCCAATAGTTATACATATAATAATATAACTTTTAACGATGGATGGCAAGGGCGCTAGAGGCTATACAGCAGTGGTGTTGGCACCGCGGTGATGGGTCGGCTTTGATGATGAAGGCGAGAGGAAGTACAGGGTTTTTCGGCACGCGCTACCGTATTGTATAATATTTTCGTGATAATAATGTTGTTACTCGCGGGCAGTGAACTTTATTAAATAAATATACCCTTACTACCCTTAAAATATATACCCTAATACACCCTCTTATAATGGGCGAGCAGCATTTACAACTTGAGAATATTATACAATTTTTTAATTTCTTGGCTGGAGTATAGTATACAGTATACTAGCAAAATGAGAAAATACATAATATGACTAGATAATAATATCGTGTCGTAAATTAATTTTACTTACAGGTATTTTAATTAGTTTTTTTTAAAACAATGTTATTGAAAGGAGGCATAGTCGTAAATAGGTACCTATATATATTTTTGTAATTAAATCTGTTTTAATTTTCCAAAACACATGAGTATTAATTTATAAATTGAATTAAGTACCTATTAGCTGTTACGTAAATTACGTTATATCTCATGCCCAATAAAATTCCCAACACTATCTTTGAAGGCATTATTCATGTACTTACCTACTTTTAATGTGATAAATCATAATACGCTTTACGTGAAAGCGAACCATTTAAATATATTTTTTTGGTACTTATGATGTAAAATAATTATTTTTAAAAATGTTTTTTGAATACAATGAAAATGTATAGGTACTTATTTACTGGAAAATAGCAAATATGCCAAATTCACGCAAAGTTCAAACTATCGTCTGCTGTCCTAAATACCTACTATATTAAGACTATTAATTAGGTATATTGTTCTGTTTTTCCATAAGAATTATTTCATATCAGAAAAATTCCCAAAATCATTATCAGATATTGAACGGTCAAAGTCTTAAATATCTCGATTAAAACAAGTATAAAAATTGAAAACATCGATCACTGAGCGGACGTCACAGATATATACATCAAAGGAAAGGCTAACCCTCTTTTAATAAAAAAAAATAACCATTATTCCATCGAGATAAATAAATAATAATAATTCAAATTGTAAAGTGAAATACAGTTCGACGTGACACATGTATAATATATCAATGCCAATAACAATATCATCGCAATAAACATAACTTCGTGAGCATTTTGTAATTTTTACTTATTTAATGTTATGTCTTATTTAAAGTGTAGGTACGCAACCCCATTAACCATTGCCGTTGCCTAACTTAAAAAAGCTAAATGGATTATAAGAAGTTTACCTTTAAGTTACCGTATTTACCGATTGTTGTTTGCGCATCAAATTATCGTACATGATGGCTTGCACAACAATATACCATATTAAAATAGAAGGTCAAAATAACTTTTATTACAGAATTTTGGTTGAATTATATCGTCATAATTATTCACATTAATAAATACGATCGTATTGAACCAATTAAAAATTAATTGGCTTGATTCATAAAATTTTAATTATTATTATGTATTTATATCAATGTAAATTAATATTTCATAATTCTAATCCATACATAATAACATAGTTAGAATAATTAGGTTGTCTAACTACATACTTAGGTATTAGAAATATATTGAGATATTATAAATCAGGGGAGGCCAAACTATCAATCGCGGATAATTTCAAAGTCGATCATGTTAGAATTTATTTTTAGTGCCACGTGCTCTATATAATGTTTCTTAATAGTTATAGTTATTCAATAGGTAATAAAAACAATTTTCCTTGAAAGTCAATCCTCAAAGGTGAAGTATATTTTTAGTAGATCGTGACCAAAAAAAGTTTGGCCACCCCTGTTATAAATCAACACTATTTGCAATTTATTATAAATTATAATGCGTCATATTAAAGCAAACAATTTGCACTTTTGATTGCTTACATCTTACATCATAAATTTATAAATAATTGAAATGCGAATTTCCGTCAATTAAAATAATATGACATTTTTAATGTCAGCATTATACTGATGGCTGTTATAATATGCTGTATTCGAATAATAATTATTAAAGTAATAATGTAACAAACACTACACAAAATACTATACGAAACTGAGATCGTTGTAATGAAATTCGGCGTTGCCAAATAGTGAATGAGAAAAGATTAAAAGGTGAGAGTGATTATTAAAACATTAATTTCATCTTGAAAAATATTAGTGTTTTTGAAAAGATTTTATTACATAATTAAAATGATTTATTACAAATGAAAAAATATCCTATTTTTTACATTTTAAATTGTTATAAATTTATAATTGTATACATTTTTTATTTTTTCAATGATATTTTTAAATATTTTTCTGAGAAAATTTATTTATACAATTTGAGCTACCAACGAGTATTTAATTATGCATAACTGCTTTTTTTCGACAAATATTATTATACTATTCCACAAGCAACGAAATTATTATAATACTATTGATACTCGTATACTATTTTATTGTACATCATACACTATTTCGATAATCGATACACCTGAATGTACAGTATTTTAAATAAAATATTATAGACAAATAGAAAATGATTCATTAATATAGTACCTAATGGTGAATACCTATTTGAATAAAATATTTAACACTAAGACTGTAAGACATATTTTATACTTTGTTATTTGAAATTTAAATACTGGAGACCAATTCATTTTGTGGGTAGGTATTACAAATTCAGAATTTGTAAGTACCTATTTCGTATTTTAAAAATCAATGAACCGATGCATTGTCAGGATATTAATGCCTAGGTTAGGTTAGGTTACCTAGGGTACCTAGGTATCTACCTATAGTGGATATTATTTCTCAAGTAATAAGTATGAAAAACCTAATATGGCATGAATAATTTTGTCTAAGTTGCGCTTGGCCAAAAATGGAAAATGAACGATACGCTGAAATCCTCTTAATCGATACTTTCACTCATAATTAATTAAACATTATTGTTATTAAAAATTACTTTTTTCACTTCCATTGCGTGCCTAATAAATTAAGAACAAAAAAAAAACAGTAAAGACAATTGAAATATAATAAAAAAAAATTAAATAATATAACAATATAAATGTACTATTTTATGTACTCATAACTACTTAGTTTAAAATTAAAATGTAAGAAAATCTATGTGGAGCCTTGGATAATTCTAACTTTTAAATTTGGTAATAACTATAGTAAGTCCATTAAATAATACTCCAATATTAAGAAATGGGAACTATTGTAATGAGTTTATTAAATTTAAATTCAATGTACCATTGGATATGAAAAACAATTCTAATGATTTACCACTTTATTAGCCTATTATAATATTATATCACATTCTGTGATACTTCTTTGATATTTCTATTTTTTTTTTTTACATTTGTTTTATTATTAATATTACGGCAGATTGATTAATTGTTTTCTAAAACATTGCATTTATTATTATATTATTAATATTTAATTATTTTAATAACTAATAATAACAAAAACCTAACCTAACCTATTCATATCATATATTTAATATTAATTATTATTGTCATTAACTTTTGAGTCAATACTATCTTACCTAACTACCGTAAAATAATGAGAATAATTTCATGGTACCTATAAACCGGTAATATTTTAAAACCAATCATTAAAATTTTGGAAATTTCATAGTGTATAGTAAAATGTATATTATACTTAAAAGTTTTAAATCTCCTTTCTCCAAAGACCACGAAAAATATCTATAAATTACAACAAAATTAATAATAATTAATTTTGTTATTCATTCTTAAAATAAGTACGTAATTTCATCCAAATTTGAACTTCAATTGTATATTAAAAATAATTTTGTTGATATATATTTAGATTTTTTAGTTCCAGAATGAACTATTTATGAGGAATGTTAAATTTAAAGAGAAAATTTTTTATGAACACAATATATAATGTATATAGTTTACAAATGTTTGCAACTTTTTTCTCATAATTTAAAATTTCCTATTTTTAACGATTATAAATTTTTTTCGAAGATATATTCATAAATTTTTTTGATTTCTATTAATAGCTTAAAAAGAACTTTTTTGATTGACCGAAAACATTTTTTTTTACATTAAAATAAAATGACAGTTGTCTATAATTTATAAATAACTCAAAATATTTTGAAAATTATACCATACCATGTATAAAAGAAGAGTGCTTAAGTGAGTAACGCTCTGCTGTATTGTAGGTCATTATAATTGATGTATTAAATTTGAATACAATGAGAGGTATCATTGTACACGAAAAACGATTCTGAACGGAGATGATTAGTCAGCCTAGGATATATTTTTCAGTGGGCCGTGAAAATGGTTTTCTATTTTTTAATGGTCTGAAACTCTGAATACACCAAGATTTAAGTTCTTTTATAATTATTGTAGCCCAAACATATGGAAAATCTTGTATTAAATTTTCAAGTGTTTTGACTTGGTTGAAATATTTTTATAGATATTTATATAAAAAAAAACTAAACAAAAACGAATATTTTAAATGCCTATAATTAGTATTAAAATAAGCAAAATATTTTGAAAATTAAAACATGTAAAGAAAATGCCAATTTATAACTGGTGAAATTTTCAAGTATCTTCGACTTATACTTTTTGAATAATAGCAAATACTTAAAATCGTTATCACTCGCAATTTTGTAAAAAATTAAAATTCCACTGCTTATAATATTTTTCCTATATTAACGCTTAGAGTTTTCTCTATTGCTATTTGAAGGAAAACTATAAGTGTTGAATTTTTTAATCTAAGATATAAACACAAAAAAATTTATGATTTTTCAACTAGCAAAATTACTTGCAAATTTTCGTGATTTTGACATATTTCGTAAAAATTTGAACTACAAACACTTATAAAAAAAATTGTGACTAACGATTTTTGATTTTTTTTTAACTATAATAAGAACAACTCATAAAGAACTTTGTATTCAATTTTGAAGTTTTATTGACACTTCAAAATTTAACTGTATATAGATAGCACTAATATAAAAAATTGGTGAAATTTTAAGTATTTAAAGTGATTAGTTTTTGAGTTACAACCATATAAAAAATCGATTTGCTCAAAAACTGGTTTTGCGTAAAAATTCCCATTTTTCCGTCACTTTTATTTTGTTTTACTCGATTTTTTTGAAAACTGTTAGAAAATTCTTTCTTTTGATCTTTATACATAATACACCAAAGAAATTCACTTTGCCATAGGGAACTACCCCGAAGTTTGAAATTTAAGCATTATTTCGACTAATTATGCTGAACACAGACACAAAAACAAACACACACATCATTGTAAAATCAATACATAATACATTCATCACTTCGTTCAGAATCTAATAATAATTAAGAAATTAATTGAGTTGGTTGGAGTAATTCAAAATACAAATAACTATAGTTAATTGAAATTTTTACCAAAATGTTATATAATTATATTATTATTCATTATCTATACATAATAATATATTCTAAAAGTATTTTTATCCTTTTCAGTTTTCAACCAATTATAAACATTTAAAATGTTCCGTTGTTTTTAGTTTTTTATTTTTTTATATAAATTTTAATAAACAATTTTTTACTAGCTGAATAAATGCTTAAAAATGTAATAACATTTTCCTAATAAATTTTTCATTTACCAACTAAAAAATATAAACAATTTTTTTTTTTTAGAATTTTGTCAAAATATATAAAATCTCAGAACTGTTTATAATTATTTTATTAATTTATATACAAAAAAAAATTTATCGGAATATCAAATTAACTTTTTACAACTGTTTATTGGAATGCAAATTTTTACGATATTCAGTATTGTATATTCCATCTGTATAACAATTATTTATCCTCAAACGATTTTTGATATTTTTTTGTAATTAAAAAACAGGTTATTTGTTTCAATTCAAATTTTCATTATACCTATGTTCATTTGACCATTATTCTATTCTATTATTACTTTTTTTGAGTTAATTTATAGGCATGAGAAATATTTGATCTTTTTTAATTTTTATTTTCAATCATTGTCAACAAAAAAATATCTTGTGTCCAAAAGCTTGAAAAACTAGTATAAAAGTCGACTTAAGTTGTTTTTAAAGATATGTAAAATTATTTAAAAATTTTAAATACATATTCATAATTTATTTTTATAAGCATTTGAATATCTATTTTTATATAATTCATCAGAATCACAAGAATTCGCAAATTGTTTTGAAGTTGAAAATTTATAAAATGTACTATTTTTAAAGCTTAAGCTTGAAATTTTAATACCAACTTCTTTTAAAATTCTAAAACCAAAAAATCGAAAAAATAAATAAACATACATTTGACAGTGTTCAAATTTTGGCGAAATTGCAATATTCATTATTTTGTTATGAATCATAAACGTTATTTGTTTAGACCTTTTAGGGTATAGAACTTTTATGTAACTAACTATATTTTATACACACAAATACACAATATTATTTTTAAATGTAATTTTTTCTACTTTTTCAATTATTATTTGAGTACGTAAATACTTAATAAATTATTATGCCTCCTGCTATTTATTATTCAATCTACAGATAGTTGCCTCAATTATAATATTATATTTATACACGATATTAATGCTATAGTTTCTACCCCTTATCTAGCGTCCTCTTCTCACTTAGAACATTATTTTAATACTAACTATACACGGAAAACAGTCGAGTGCGGTATTTATTATTTATACGTACCTAAGTTCGTAAATATAAGTTATAAGTACCTACTTATAATATTTTGGCGTTTATGTATATAATATAATGTATGAGACAAGTTTAAGATAACTCATTTTTCTCCTTTTCTAAATATTTTTTTCTAATTTTTGAAACTTAATTAAATGATAACTCGCATTTTAGTTAAGTTCTCTTTCTCATAAATGCGCATAGAAATTGTTACGGGAGTTCTCTACAGTTCACGTATATTCATTTCAATTTTGTCTAAACATAAAAAGAAAGAATAAATTCTTTATCCGTATGAATCATTATTATCGTCATAAATGATTAGCCGTGATTTAGTAGTTCGGACAAAAACAACTCCCATATATACACATACATGTATGTATACATCAATTTGCAGACAGCTGTGCAGGTCTGCAGAATACCTATTCACTGAATAATAGTGTTAAGACTAAAATCGTGTTTGTAAATAACATAACTAAAAAAAAAAAAACCATAGTACCCACGCGATACCTCGTAATAGAGTAAAAATTGTTCACTTAACAATTATATATTATCATGTCCATGTGTAATGTATTGAACAGTCTATAATAATTTCAAAATTATTAAGTTAAAAATAAAAATAAAAATTTAAGTGAGCTTATTTTTTTAAAAGGCCTTTTAATTTAAGGAACAAAATGTAAATTGTCAACATTGTCGGTTTAACGTTTTTTAACCCCGATTCCCAGTCACCCTTTTTTAAATCTATGAAAGGGATTTTTATTAAAAGGGTGGCAGTCACCAGACAATAATTTGTATACTTACCTGGCGTAAAATTCTATATTGTACCTCTGAAAATAAGTTATTTTATTCTTTCAAACTGATGTCTACATTTCTACAATTTAGTGTTTACTAATGGAATGTAATATTATAGTTGTAAAAACGATAAAACTTCCGATTGAAATATATATATATTATTCGCGATTAAATAATATTAATTCAAATGAATCAAGAACATTTTTATTATTATAAGTGTAGATGCGTATAAGTGTGTATAAGTATACACTGTATATACTTATACAGTTATATATATATATACTTTTTACTTTTTTAGACCACCCTACTCACTCACATAATAATTTGGACATAGTACCTAAATAATATAATAACAATATTATACGTTTTTATTATAATAGGTAGGTACTATATTATAATAATGTTCAGTATTATCGATTATTCGCACTAATTGAGACTGAGAGGATGACGGATAATTGATTTGTGCGGATAATCAAACAATGATTTTTTATTTTTTTAACCATTATACATATTTTATACATCAATCATTATATATAATAAACATAAATATAATGGACATGAATTTATGTTAATGTTTTATGTGATTAAAAATAAAACTAATGTACTGTATGTATATATTTTATATAAAGTATAACTATATAATATGATAAAATAAATATATTTGTAGTGTTCTGTTAAAAGTAGGTACCTACGTACCTACGTAGTATATTTTTTTTTAATTTAAAATTTAAAAATATAAAATTAAAGCAATTTGGTTATTATTTAAAATAAAAATTAAATTTTTTTTTGCACTGCTGATGAACTTCTTTTTTTCTCTGTCAAATCCTTTGTTCTTTTTAATAATAAAAGTTCTGTTGAATTTCTTTCTGGTTGTTTGTTATACATGGGCACCACGAGGGGGGTGCAAGGGGAGCACTTGCACCCTCCTGGCTTTTCAAAAAAAAAAAAAAATTGAATGGTATTATATAATATAGTATTTATTTATAATATTAAATAATAATATGAATTTTTGTAATAAATGTATAATAGAATTAAAAATCAGCGTATACTAAGCACGATGCGCAACCCTCCCCTGATAAAAATCCTGACGGCGCCTATGGACCACTTACCACTAAATTTTCCATATCTTCCTATTCTTTTGTACCATTTTCATTTTCAGAAGATAGTCCTGTTCCTTTTAAAGATTCAACAATTTCGTTGTCTTTTAAAATCTTAAATTTCAAATCATTTACCTACATATCATTTTCTAATCGATTTTTCATATAAACTTCGTTACTTCTCTCAAATCTAGGAATTGATTTTAGTAAATTTATGATTTCGGTAATCTCTTGTATCTTTTGTTCTTTTTGAATAGTTCCTGAAAACAGCCATACTTTATTCCAAAATTTTTTTTATATTTTGTGTTATGATTGACTGCTAAACATATTATAACATGTATCTTATTTAAATTTTGATAAGAACTTGTGTCATTTTCTTCGCTGTTCGCCAACAGTTAAGTTGTAATACCTATTTGTTTTTCACAAATCCATTTAAGTTTTTCAATTATTTTATTTTTTTATAGCTTAAGTATATTTACAGGAAAAAACATAATATTAAAATCTGAGTTTACCATATTCAATTTTTCAGCAGAAGAATGCGAGATAGTGCATTATCTAATAAAAGCAAAACGTTTCCTTTTATTCCTTTTGATTCTCATTTTCTTTTAACTTTAAGTATAAATTCATTGGAATACCATTCATAAAGTAAAGCGGAGTAAAAAAACATTAGACATTTGTTGTTATATTTTTTAAAATAAATTTGAATATAAATCTCGTATAGTGCGGACAATTGACGCTCCACCGGTACTCGGTAGGTCGTACCTAGCTATAATACATGTCTACAAAAGTCGTTGCCATTAATTGTCACATAGATTGCCACGCTTTTTACTAGGTAGGTGTAGCACTGTTGCCCAAACTAGTTGCGGCGTGTTTCGACCGCGCGCCTCAGTCACTTCACCAATTTATTTATTATAAACGACTCGGCTAACAACGACAATATCAATGGATTAATAAATGGAAATTATGGAATATTATATTTGACGGACGTTTATTCGTTCGCGCCGGTGCCTATTGCGTCGGTATACACTTATTTGACTGATCGAGTACGGAGAACCCATGGTTTCTCGTTATCGTGCCGCCGTCTCGATCTATTTGGCTGCAACCTCATAATAACATTATATTATCGCGTTTAAGATAGGTAATTTATATATATATATATATATAATAATATATATTTATGAAAGCGCTCGCGATCCCGTATACGGTGCAGTGGGTATACGCGCAACCGAAACGACGGAGGGTGCTGTGCGCGCGAATATTACGGAGAATCAACAAATATATATAAAAATATTATTTCCAGATAAGTCCGCCCGCCCGCCCGCCGCTGACGATGACGACGACGTGTACGGCGAGCAAAATAAATACGACGTATTGATTATATTATTTCGCGAGCTCGACGCGTCGCCGCCGCCCGCCGCGCGTTCTCCGGCGAGATCGCGCGTGTCCCACCCCGCCCGCCCGTCCTGGCCCACGTCGCCGTCCCCGCGGTACGCCGACTCGGCGGGCGGTTGCGCGGGAAACGAGTGGAAAAAAGAGGCGGGAGAGCCGGCGGCGGCGGCAGGGACAGACGCGCCAGCAGCAGCGTCGTAGTGTTGCCCAGAACACCGACGGACCCGAAACAGGAGCGTTAACTCTCTGCCACGTCCTCTCTCATACTATCCATCTCTTCCCATCCCTGCACTTCGGACACCGGCAATAAAATATAACGTCATCACAAACATTCATAATTACCTAACATTAACTATAATAATATATTATATACATTGTTATCATTATTTAATATTATATTGAATTCGATTTGCGAAATAACGTCGAAACGGACAAAACCGATCCCGCCATGGACATGAATCAAATTTTGAAAGACCTTCCCAAGGTACGTACATCACACCTGCTCTGTATACGCAAAAACGACGCGACGCCGGCGGATGTATTATTTAAATATGATAATATGTAATATAAATAACTGTTGCGCGTATCGTATTTAGTATATACGTATATAATTATCGCGGTTATATGGTTAAAGGCACCACCTACCTGTTACCTGTATGTCTGCACGGAAAGAAAATTACGTAGGTAGTGCGCGTACATCTCGTGTTTTCCGCGCGAAATGGCGAAATACGACACAATTTGGCAGCTCACGCACAACTGGTAATTAATGACAATTGCTGATAGTATCATAGTATTTATTATTATGAAGGTATGCGTAAAAAATATTTTTAATAACATTGGGTTCAATAATTTAATTGGGTAAAGCCGCGGTATAGGCGCGGTATAGCACATAGTTAAATTTATATTACATAAGTACCTAATTATTGTTAAACTATCTGGTCGGCGGGACTCGTACAACGACGCTGTGTCGATATATACAAATTACATAGTGACCCGTGTTTAACACTTGTAACACTTTATAATATATTATGCACATTGCAGTTTAAAAATTATATGATTAAACAAATATTAATATATTTTATACAATTATAGACTGCAGTAAGCGATGTATTCAATGTTTATTGTATTTTATACATAGTCACATAAATAAACTATAAAAAAGTAAGGTGGTTGAAATTAATAATACTAATCGACCACTTAAAATATGAATTAAATCAAGGCCGTTTATCGTTACTTCCTACATAGTAAAAACGTTTTATTAAATTACAACAAAGACGTAAAAAAAAAAATCATTGACAAAAGATAACAAATTAAATTAAATTCAATAGTTCATTATTTATTGTTGTGCGTAATTAATTATTATATTTTATCACGTATTAGTTGTATTAGATGGGTTTTTAAGGCGTTTAAAATTGATACCATGTTAGTTTAAATATACATGAATAATAAAAATAATAAGATAAACAAGTATATAACTATATAAGTATGTCGTATAATTGTAATAATATTACAAGTTGCTCATTTATTTAATATTCATAAATGTAGGTACACCTATGTATGGGTAGTAAGAGATAAAAAATCAAATGAATTACAAAGAGTATTTTTAAGTTTGCCTACCTATAACGTATTAATTCGTAATAATTACAAATATATGGAGGCTTGAGGGGACTTATCAAGTAGGCAGATACTTAATTTATTCCTAATTTATTAGTACATGCATTTTTGAAAATAAAGTTAATAATTATAACAATTTAAAAAGTTATTGAATTATTTATAATTCTGATAGATAACTAGTACCTAAGCATTATAGACACGATCTTGAGGAACATATAGAGCAAAATTATTGGGTGATTACAATTTGCGTCTATAGTAAGCAGGTAGTGAAAATAGTATAGTAAATTGTGCCCGGTAATTTTCAGATATAAATTTTTATGTAGTAAAATGTGCCCATTGTATCTAATCTAAATGCGACATTAAATTCTTCATCCCTTTTAAACACTTTAGTACATTTATTGGTGTAAAAACCAAACGTAACCGTTAATTATTATAATATTAGCGATTTTATTTGCTGACTTTCCTCCGAATATTTAGGCATCAGCTTCCGCAACATTAACACGGACTACTAATGTCTGTAAATAGTGTAAATCTTTCCACAGTCATTTTAATAAAAGCTTTTATACTCCTCATCCTCATATTTATAATTTTATGGATAAAATATTAAAGTTATAGTCAGAAATTTACATAAAAATTAATAGTATAAATGAATCTTATAAATTTCAAAACACCAAATCAAAAAAAAAAAATTCAAACAATGAAAATACTATTACGAGAGATGAATATGTAAAAATGATGTCTCATTACTATGCTGATATATAACTTATTATTTTATTATACTATTAACTTTATATTATATAATTTACTTAATATTTTAGTATTACATTTTTTCAATTATTATTTACTGTAAAAATTAACCTAAAGGCTAAAACAACTTATTAATTCCATAAAATTAAAAATAACTTTTGGAGGATAGTGATAGCCGCCTCCTCGTGGTGTCCTTTGAGTAATACTAAATGATTATAATAAAAATAATATTTCTATTGAGCGCAATTTACTTCATAGAAATTTAAACCTAAAAAATACCGGGTGCAATTCACAATTTTTTCCCTTCGTTGGACGCAATTTACGTTTGCTCAAATTATACTATATGGCAGCATAAACTCTAAATAATTATGGATTTTTTTCTTTTTAGTTTTTTTACATACAATGTAATATTATACTTCGATATAGTTATATATTATACTACTTGCAGTACCAAAGTAAAATATTATTTGCTTATATTTGTTGTTATATGGGTAGCCCCGTGTTATTTTTTATCGATATTATAGAATATAGATCATAGGTGACTATTTAGCCACTCACAGAAATTTTTTCAGTTATTTACGCAAATGATAATATTATAAATTATAATTAAATATCTTGTTACTTGAATATCGCTACGACGCTACCCAAATTATAACTTATAGACTTATAAGTTCTGGGGTGCCACCACTATAGGCGATTCCCCCACTCGCGTTTTCTAATTCCTTACCTTCGTTAAACTAGCTTATTTTACTCATTGTAAATTGTGATATTTTAAATAAATAATAAAAAAGGTTTAAATGATGGTGAACAATGTTATTCTAAACTATAAAATATTGTAGGTACGTAACTTATTGTTGAATAATCGCTGTGACTTCTACATTCTATATATGATAATTTTATTATTCACATCTCTTTATGCCCATTTATGAATAATATTAATTTATACGGTGTACCAACATATTATATTATTGTTAGCCGGTTTTATAATCATTATCTATACAATTGTACATCATATAATATAATTTATAAATATTGCACTATACACAATAGTGTTTATATTATAGTTACTAATAAGTACCTAATATACTATACTACTAAGCACTTATAAGCTATATTCATTTAGCTTCCGATACGATTATCTTCTCCACTCATTCTGATAAGCCGTGTTTCTCCGGTTCCATTTATCATTTAGCTGTAAGAAATCATCTTTACTCCGTCTTGGTATCAATACTTTAGATTTATCATATCCTATACCTACTCTAGTTTGATTTTACTCTTGTCTTCTTGCATATTTTACATATAGAAATTTTTTTTTTCATTCTATCAACGTCCATTTAATTCTTTATGGCTTTATATACCAGACAATATTTTTATTTTCTAAAATCTGATATGTTTTTGTTGTGGCTCCAAATTCCTTCATCTTAGTTTTTCATTTACCATCCCGTAGATACATTTTTAAAAAAAAAATTTCTTATAATCTGTTAATTTTTGATTTCGTTAATACCTACTTTTTTAGTTATACTTACAGTATAAATAGTATTGAGACCAATACATTTTAGTACCTACATTTACATAAATGGACTTATGACTTTAAATATACGAACCATGAAGTGTAAAATTTAATGTTTTGCAAATTATATAATCATCTTATCTAGTCAGCTTGATCCAGATGTGGTTAAAAAAGAAATCAATGATAACTTAGTTATAGTGTACAAATTATCTTAACAATATTGTCCTCTATATAAACACATATAATGCATAGGAAACATTGCAACTATCTTATTTATTTATTATAAAAAAACTGATTCAGTTAAATACCAAATACCCATGTATAATATTATATTGTAGGTAACACTTATAATTCTCAAAATCATAATCTTGCGGCTTTGGATATCATTCATAATTTAATTTATATTATATTATCACATAACGTTATTAGAAAAAATAAACATTACTATTATAAATCATTATTAAAAACTAAGTCAAAATTATTTAGCATGTTGTCTATATTATAGTTTTTGTTTATATATTTGTATTAAAAAGTATTAAAGGCATATTTTTTGAATTTTCTGTTTATAGTTAACTTATTGAATTATCTACATTAACAATGAGCAGATGATAGTTGGCTAGTTTGAAGGTGGCTATTTTTAATCAAATGTAAATACTAAATAGGTACAAATCGGATAGTGTGCATAATATTAAGGTTTGATTTTATTTTATAACTATTTTATTTACCTTGAGGACTAGTTTAACTTTTAATAATAATTAATATACATCATTCAGAATTTCAGATGTTCAATGTTATAATAATACAGACATAATCTATTGATCTAATAATATTCAAAGGTTTTATTTAACATAATATCATATAAATAATAAGGTAGATAAATCTAATCTTATAAATATTAAAAAAATATATCATACAAATTATGTTGCAATAATACATGAGAAATTGTAAAAATAACTATTTTATATTTTATAAATATCAAAAATAAATTATGTTTAATGCTCAAAAATGAAGTTATTTATCAAAATATACTTGCATATTACTTGCAAGCAAAAAATTACCAAAACTATAAATCGTATAGGGAAGAACTTTACCAATGTCGTAGCGTTTTAATTTTTATGACAGTAGTAACCAATAATTTTTAATAATTAAATGAAAAAACCCAAAGTTCTCAAACCGATAACTTAAATTGTCTTCATGTTATCAAAAAAAAAAATCAAAACGCTACGACACATCAAGTAAAGTTCTTCCCAATGCGATTTATAATTTTGGTAATCTTGATATAAATATCGAGAGAGTTAAGTCGTCTCTCGCAAAACAGTTTTAACTATGTTACGTGTGTAATGTGTAAGACAGAGACAACACATGCGGGTTTACAGCGTCCTCTTAACGGCCAACAATTTTTTCATTCTTGTTAGTTGTTACATCAATATCATCGCTATTTTTAATACATATAAGTAGATGAAGCAATTTCTTCTAGTACCTACTACCTACTAATAACTAAATAAGAACTAATTATTAATATTAGTGATTAAACCTAAGTTTAGATTTAGACGATTAAGTATTTATAGTTATTATTTACCAACTATTGAACTATTGTCTATAATAGACTTTGATTTGTGCTTATGAACTATATTTTAGTTTTTTCTTTCAAGGAAATTTATCAAGCTCATAGGATTTTATTAGTCAGAATTTTACATCTAGTTTAATTGTTTTATATGTTGTAAAACTTTTTCATTTAAAATCACTTATGCCTGATGCATCTGATTTTTTGAATCTATACTATTGTATAAATTTCTGTTTTGAATCTATATAGGTAGGTACACGAGTATGAATATAGAACTTAGCTGTAATATACAATGTACATCGAATAATTAATATTAACCAATTTACATAATATATGTATTAAATATAATTGAGCAATTTAAATAATTAATTTTTAATTTTTTCCTTAGGAAATGCGAGCTATGCATATTAAAGGAGAAAGAGCAAAACGCGAATTGGCTGAACTGGAAAATAAGGAAAAATATGCTGTTAGGAAATTGATGGAGGCAACATTACAAAAGAAAAAGGAAAATGAGGGTAACAATTTTAAATACTGATACTCTGTTTTTTGATCAAATATTTTAAGTACCTACCTATTACCTACCAGTGTTACCTACAGTTAGCTATAAAAAGTTTACATAGGTTAGTATTATATTTTTTAACAATCAAAATGATAAATTGATACGCATAATATATATAATATATTAATAATATGTTTCAATATTCAATAATTATCTGTAAAATACATTTAAATTTATTTTAATATCTCCTTATTATTGTCTATTTATGACTAACTATAATGAATTATAGACGCTAATACATTCGGCCTACGCGCGTTAGGTTTAAACTTTTGAAAACCCATCATAGGTAGTTGGTCAATTGATATGCATCAATGACTGATATTAGATACATCAATGCATTTGTGATTTCCATACGTTTTTACATTAATGTGACATAATTTTGTTATAGATAAACTGTATTCTTAAATCTATGATTAATTATTTTTATTCTGTTCGCTTAAGTTTTTTTTTAATGTGGGCTGAGAGTCTAAAAAGTTTCCAACCATTGTATTAGTGCATTAAAGTATTATCAGTGGCGTATTTATGGGGGGTATATGGGGGATAGATCCCCCCTTTGGTATTTTTTTTACTAGTAAGTTTAATAACGTTGGTAAGTGTACCCCCCCCCCCACCGTCGAGGAAATTATGTTTTCCAACTTATATCCCCCCCCTGGACAAAATCCTAAATACGCCACAGAGTATTATTATAATTTTATATTTATTTACATTTATATGATTAAGACTAATTTAATAATAGTTTTATAAATATTTATTATTAAGCGATGTTAAAAGCGGCTCAAGAAAGCTTGGATTGCTTGATACAAAAACTTAATGAGCGTAAGGCTAAAAGTGAAATTTTGATGAAGAAAATTAATCAAAAACGCAGTAGGTCGCTCATGGTAGACATGCAGGATAGAGAAGCAGCTCAGTAAGTTTATAATTAATAATTAAATATATGTGTCTGAGTATATTATTATTTATTACCTAATTTATTATACTATTATTGTTAAAAAATTATTGTTCTGTACCTATCAAGAAAAGTCTGAGCATATTATTATTTATTAGCTAATTTATTATACTATTATTGTTAAAAAATTATTGTTCTGTACCTATCAAGAAATATTTTATGATTACAATTTACAACTATATTGTCTTAACTTTTAAACTAAAATACAAATGTTGTATATATAGAAGAATAAATGACTTTGTGAATGAAAGTTGTTATTTTAATTTTCTAATAAGAATTATTTTTTTCAGAAACCATGCCGAGATCACCAAGCGAATGATGGAAAAAATACAAGAGCAAACTGAAATCGTAGAAGTACATAAATAATTTATTGTTAAATATTTTATACTTATATATACCTACATATTATTTACATGATTGAATTAAATAAATTGTTTATTTCATGTTATAGAAGCAAACGATTATACTGAAACGTTCACATGGATCCAAAGAATCGTCCAAATACTATCGTTCTAAGATCAACAATTTGAAAGCAGAGATTGCGGATAAACAAAAGGAATTGGATTATGTGTTAAATGTATACACCGGCTTAGGCAAAGCGTAAGAAACAATATTATTCATTTTAAAATTAAAATCATTTAGTAATTTTAAATATGTATACTGAGCTTAAAATAAAATTACAATATTCGATGTCAGATTTCTAACTTATAAGTACCTACACATTTGTATTATTATCTATTTATTATTTATATTCAATTTTTAATTTTATTCTTTTATCTAATTAACTAAATTAAATGTATATAAATATTTACCTATATTGCATATTTATCATTTATCTGAACATTTAAATATTATTTTCTAATAGTTGCCAAGAAATGCATCAAAAGAACGTCAAGAAGTCATCGGAATGCAAGGAAATGGATGAAAACGCTGCTACAATTCAATCTAGCGTTGATTCATTGAATGACGACATAAAGAAGTTGACTTCTGAATAAGCTATAAATGATACAACCTTTTTTCAAAATTGTTCATATTTTATTTTTATTTTAATACAAACTTGTACGGTAGTTCCCCTATTTTATTCAATATTATTTTTTCGGTTTACGATATTAAAATCGTGAGTGTTTGAAAGTGTGCTGGTGTGTGTTGTAATCAAGTATCCCTTCATAAATACTACTTACATAATACTTTCCTATATTTTCTTCCAATTGTGGATTTTAATTAAATTCTGGAACTACCTACCTACCTATCAAATATTATGTTGTATAACTTAATATAAAAATAAACTGTCATTCATTTATTTGTTGTTTGTAAAATTTTATAATTAATATTTAAATCCAGGAGTAGATACCTAAATGAAATACAAAATTATTTTTTTACTATCAATAAAGTAATAATATATTATATATACCTAGGTAGGTGCCTATAAATCATCTGTGTTGTAGGGACGTAGAGTATTTTAAATAGGTACCTATTACCTAATACTAGGTATATCTATATTATTTATCTGATTTATTAACAAATATTTAAGTAAGTATATTAATTTAATACCTTAATAGTTTTATACTGTATAGACTATGGATTACTTCCCTTTAAATAACTACTATTTTTCTGAATTTAAATTTAAATATTTGTAATTGTTTTAAAAATGAACATTAAACGATCAGAGTGAAATTTGGTCATTTTATACGTTGCTATATTGATAGCCGCCGATAGATATAAACTAATTTTGAACACTGTTTTTAAAATTTAACGGACATTTATATGATATAATTTAAATTCATTTTAAATTATAAATAAAATTATATTAAATACAATACATTCTTAATAATTATTTTAGATTTTAATATACTAACAAGTAAGTATTTGATATTATTAGTTAAAAAATAAAAACTAATAAAATATAATAATCTATATACATATAGGAGACCGCCCCGATTCACTCATCAACGCCCAGACTAAACCGCTGGGTATAGGGACTTCAAATTTTGTACAGAGGTTCCTTAAGCAACATATAGGCGCACTAAGAAAGGATTTTTCAAAATTCGCATTTTAAAGGGTTGCTAAAACGGGGATTTTGTGATTTACGATGGAATTTTTGTTTATAAATAGTTGCTATAACAACCTGATTTATGTGTTGATACATTTACATTTAGTCATTCTTGTCCCAAGTGGAAGAATAACCAATGTAGTATTATATAAAGAGATGCTTCAATAATAATATAAAAATATAATAATATTCACGGCCTATAAATATATATGTTATCAATAAATTGAATAAATGTACTAGTGCTATGTTTATACCAAAACATACGCACACACACACAAAATTAAATTGTGAATTCGACGTAATATTAGCACTATCAATACAATTAAATTAAAAACTAACACACGGCATACGAAAATGCAAAAAAAGAAAGTAACACACGGGCAACGCCGTGTCGGGTCAGCTAGTTAACTATAATTATTGGTAGTTTCCATAAAGCACTTCATTAATAATATTTCTTAAACAATATTTTTCTGACATTTAAAAAATTAGGAAATATATGATAAAAAACTGCAACTGAGTTATAAAATTTAATACATAATTGAGAAGAAAAAATGGAATTTCAAATATTTCTCAAATAGGTACTTGTACTCTTTAAATGTACCTACTTTTTTACTACACTGTCAATAGTGTAATTCATACCTATTTACGTAATAATTTATATTATAAATAAAATAATATAATTTATTATAATATAATATAATATTATTTATTTATTATTATATAATAATATTATATATAATATAATTTTTTATTATTATATTTATACTATTTTATAATTTATATTTAATAGAGATGGTCAACATAATATTATATCGCTACAACCAGATGAAAGTTGCATAATCTTATTTATAAATTCAAAATTGAATTATTAATAAAGCTATTATAAGCCATATTATTACAGAATACAGATGGCTTCATTTAATCATTTCATAATAGTTCATATAGAAATTTAGATACTTAAAATTATTCTTTTATTTTTTGTTTAACTTATAAATACCAAAATATAGGCTGTATTTCAATTAATTTTAATTCAAATAAAACAAAAACGTATTTGTTTTATGATTTTAATTCATAAGCAAAAATATAAAGCAATTTTAATAAGTTTGTAAATATTATAAATACATAGGTATAGTATAATATATTAATAGGTAATAACGAAAAACGTTATAACATAATGTACCTACCAATAGAAGCTAAAATAATAATTATAATTTATACCTAAGTTATAATTAGGGCTGGTTAAATTTAATGCATTAAAATAAACTTAAAATTTCGAAAAAATTGTATAAGGCTTAATTAATAAAATACGGAAATTATTAAAAATAAAAACTTAGGTACCCAATAAATTAAAAAAAAAATTAAAATTGCAAATGATTTCAAAACGAAATTCATTGGTGCCTAATTTAAAATTTGTTTTAAGGACGTTATGATTTTAGTAAGCTAAAGATAATACATTTTTCTACAAACCGGTAAGTGTAACTAAACAAAAACTAATCAATAAACAAAACATCGTTGGTATCAGCATATTATGTATATTGTGTACATATTGAATTACCTACTTATGTAGTAATTGATTTATTTATCACACGATATACATAATGCAGGTACTGAGGTACGTACGTATAATGATGTGTTTTAGGTTTTTCGATGTATTTTAGATTACTATTCAATCTGCGGAATGCCTTCAGAGCTTGGAAACATTTCTTCTGCGCGGTATACGAGCGGAACGAATTTTTCTGGTCCGTAGTATCTGCTCACCGTATAATATTCTTGAAACGGCGGTCTCACTAGTCGTGGCATGCCGAACACTGTTATAGTATTCTGTTTAAGTGTTTTGGCGTCCAAAAACTTTTTCGTCCATTTCGCAACATCGCTCCATGAATTGTTCAGTTCACGCGGCGCGAGTTGATCGACGCGCTTCACCGCCACTGTGAGTTGTGTGTCACTAGTAGTGAGCGTGTCAACGACTTTCGTGTGTAGATCCATAATAACCAAATCGTTATGTTTTGTGGTTGCCATGGCGCTTTTGTAAATTGTAGACTACTATTTTATTATGCTTATAAATTATAATATTATTATAATACTGCTATCTATTTTAGTCTCATAGGAGTATAAGACGACGGCTACTGACTAACTGACTAGAACATTTATGCACAATTGACAATAGGTACCTAGGTAATACTTAGCAGTTTGCGTATTATTTGTATTGAACTGTGTCGTGTAGCAATATATAGGCTAAACAGCTCTCAGTACTTTAACTGGTGCTTCATGATATACATGACCAACCTTTATTATCATAAATTCATAAAGATTTACTAATAAAAAAAGCGGGTAAGTGGATACCGCTCTGCTGTACATTAGGTATCGCGTGGATCACAATTATACGTTATAGGAGTA
This sequence comes from Aphis gossypii, assembly GCF_020184175.1. Lineage (NCBI taxonomy): Eukaryota > Metazoa > Arthropoda > Insecta > Hemiptera > Aphididae > Aphis > Aphis gossypii. Next base: position 37,409,432 of record NC_065533.1, read on the forward strand.
TTAAATTTAAATCCAATGATAGGTAAGATGATTTGTCAGCCTAGGATATAATTTCCAGTGGTTGGTGAAAAGGTGGTTTATGTTTTAATGGCCTGAATACCTGAATACCTAAACACCAAAATTTGAGTTCTTTATAATTTATAATTATTGTAAGCTAAACTTATAGAAAATCTTGTATTGAATTTTCAACTCTTAGTTACTTATACAAACATTTTTTTGAATTACCTTTACCTACAAAATAATTTGCAAATATTCATGATTTTGACGAATTTTTGTCAATATTTGAACTTCAAATGCTAATAAAAAAAAATTGTGCCTATGTATTCTTATAATTTTTCAATCACTATAAGAATAACTTATGAGGAACTTTCAAGTATTTTGACTCCGCCATAAAATTTTTATCGATAGGTACTTCAAACAAAAATTCTCAGAAAATTTGAAAGTTGTCTATAAATAGCTTAAAAAAAGTCAAAATATTTTGAAAATTAAACCATGTAAAGAAAATGCCAATCTAAATAACGTGTGAAATTTTCAAGTATCTACGACTTATACTTTATGAAAAATAACAAATATTTAAAATCGTTTGAGGCTAAATTGTTATCGTTAGGTACGCTATTTTGTAAAAATTTAAAATTCAAACGCACTTAAAATTTTTCCTATAATGATGCTTTGAGTTTTCTCTATAGCTTCTTGAAGGAAAACTTATTAAAAACTTAGTTTTGTATTTTTAATCCTTATTTATAAACATAAACAATTTTATGATTTTTCAATTTCAAAATTACTTGCAAATTTTCGCAATTTCGACATATTTCGTAAAAATTTGAACTATAAACGCTTTTTTTAACTACAATAAGAACAACTCATAAGAAAACTTGTTTAAATTTTCAAGTTTTTTTGACCAATCAAAATTTTTTTATCGACACTTCAAAAAAAAAAATTCTCAGAAAAATCCAAAATTTCAATGGTCTAGGTATAAATAGTTTAAAATAAAAATCAAAATATTTTGAAAATTTAGCCATATATTAATAACGATATTATAAACATGTGGTTTTGCGTAAAACTTCCCGTTTTTCCGTCACTTTTTTTTTGTTTTTCTTGAGTTTTTTTAAAAATTGTTGGAAAATGTTTACTTTTAACCTCTATAATGTACCAAGGATATTCACTTTGCCATCGAAAACCATCACCAAAGTTTGAAATTAAAGCATTACCTATTTCGTCTAGTTATGCTGTACACAGACACACAAAAAAACACACATCATTGTAGAATCAATACATTCATAACTCCATTCAGAATCTAAAATGTCTCATACCTACTTAACCTAACCTAGCTGAAGTCCACTATAAGCAGTATAAGCGCTCCTTGCCAAACTGAAGTCTAAACTCACGTATTTATCCGCTCATAAAAAATATATAAATACACCTTCACATTCTTGATTAACCCTCTCTCAGGTTCAATAAAACGTAATTTAAATTGTGATTTACGATTTTAGTGATCGAAAATATAATTAAATAATTTTCTGAAATGTTATCCTTGAGTGACTCCCTCAATAATTATTATAATAATTTATATTATGCATATATATTATTTATACTAAAATTACTAAATTTGCTAATCAATGTACAGTTTGTTTTATATTTTAATAAATAAAAAAAAACAGTTTATACATTATAGTTTTTTAACATGCAAAAATATCTATACACCATATTATAAATTTTACTTTAAAGTTTAAACATAGGTAATTTAAAGATAATTATTAAATCTTTTGTATGATTCAAAACACAGAAGTGCTCGAAGGATTTTTATTTTTAAATAATAAAATTTGTTTTTGTTGATTATTAAATTTTTCATAAATTTAAAAATAATACTGTTTATGTTAATCATATTTATATTTTATAGTACACACTATATAACAAATATTAATCTAAATGCACCTTTTTACCATAAACATTTTGGCATGAAAAGTTATGTTTAAATTGTAATCAAATTATGTATATTACTTAGAATAAATAGATGTATGTATAATTTAAAAAATGTATATGATTTGAAATTGTATTTAAATAATGTTGATTTTACCCATACCTATTAATTTATAATTAATCACAAATGATGTAATTTTTTAACTATATTTTAGAAATGTTTATTATTGCCAATAATTGAATACCAATAAAACTTTGCAGCACATGCTATGGTTATAGGAGAGTTGCAAACCTTTGTATTTTATCTTATATATATATACCACCTGTACATATTTCTTTTGATTTTTGAAGTATACTATCATTATTATTTATTATTAAATTATTAATATAAAGGTATAATATTGTATTGTAGCAAAAAAAAAAATAATCAAATTGAGTTTACAATGTTGTATATAGAATACATTTTTGGTATTATTAGATATCTTGTTCAAAAATCATTTCTAATGAATCAGCAATTTTTTTACAAATTATATTTTATATTTTTATCATATAACTTGTAAATAAATAAATAATTATAGGAACTAAAATAAGTTAGGCATTGTATCATTAATTAATAATGATAATTTTGATTTTAAAACTTATTATTTATAAATAATAAGGGTGAAAATAGTTTAACACTGGTTTTAAGATGAAAGAACTGTGCAAATGTATTTTCAATTTCTCTATTAATTTTATGATATATTTGTAAACCATATTATTGATTATATTAAACAATAAATAAGTACAACAATATATTTCATAGAAACAATAAATAACAAATATTTTACACTCATTTTTGAATTGTTTAAGTTAATAAAATAACTAAAATAAAATTAATAAACATTTAAAGAGGAAGTGACACCTACATGTATTGTTTCAATTTTAAAAATATACAACACAAACAATTTGAGTTCTTCAGAACCAATGTTATTAGCATAAAAAAGAGTGATAAAATTTAAATGATTTTTTAACGAAGGGAAATCATCATCTGTATTTGTAATTAGGATTTATACATTTTAGAGTTGAGAATTTGTAATATTTTGTAAAATAAACTGCAATAACGTATATCTACATTTTTGGTCAAATTAAGGTTAGGTTATATTATTAATTATTATATATAATCTTTTTGTGCTTTCTTTTTTTCATATAAACGATAAGTCGATAACCAAAAAATCATTACTTTCCCTTCAAAACTAAAGTGAGTGATATCACGTTTCATATGAGTAATGTACAATAAATAGTTTAAAATGCTCTCCTAAAAAATGATAAAAATGTAGATACGTGTTATTACAGTTTACCTAACAATATGAGAATTTAAAAACGCTCATATATTGCTTAAAAATTAAAATATTATAAAAAATATTTAATCTTTACATCTTTTGATTTAATAATAGTATAATTTTCTCTAGAAATAAAGCTAACAAAACAAAATTAATTACACTAAACACAAATTATTATCTAAAGTACATTTTTAAGATGAAGACATTATAAGCGGTTTAATGTCCACTTCATTATACTGTACAATAGTATACTTATAAAAACTTAAACAAAAGTATTTAACTAAATAATCATTTTAACCAACTATTTTATGACATAATAGTTTCATAGGTAATAAATTATTTCGTTCTTGTAGTTTTTTATCAAATACATTGAAATCTGCTTTTCGAAGTTTTTCCAAGTATAAATGAAGAGGAACAAATGGTAAACATATTGATTTAATACGTTTATTTCCTTCCTTTTCCAATTTTCTGGCCTAAAAATTAATTTTTAACATATACATTATAATAATATGTTGATTGTTATAAAAAGTTATTTTTAAGTTACCTTCATTAGATGACTATTTGCTCTTGAAGCCAATTCATAAATAGCATCACGCACATTCTGTTCACTAGAATTTCTTATAATATTTTCATAGGAAACTTTATATTTTAACAAAACCTCTTGTGGTATTGATATACGCCCAGATTTTGAATTATATGGAATACCTCTAATAATGTTTACAATTCCTTGACATTTACCTAGATGACTTACAGTATGGTCAACTGTCATATCCTTAATTTCTGTAATAATATCCAAGTATATTTTCGAATAAATATTTATTTATTATAATGATTTTAATGTATTCTAATTTTAATATACTAATTTATATATTATATAAATCAAATTATAGTATAATTTAAATAATTTAAAAATTGCAATTTTACTTTAAATACTTATTGGTAGCAACATTTTTCATAATAATTTGATTACAATTTATAATACATAAGAATATGTGTTAAGTGTTTAATGTTTATAATCTATTACCAGTGACCATGTCTAAAGTCCTTAGAAACACAGTAATATCTCAATGTAATTAATAATTTAAATACATAAATCTCCACATACCTAGCTGATAATTTTATTAAGAAAATATAATGAAGCCATTTAAAAAGTTTCTTATACATTTTAATCAAAGTTTCAGTTGTCTATAGCTAAAATATAATAAAACAATGAAAACGTATATTATTATTAGTTATTAACTACCAATTATGTAACATTGATTTTATAATATAATTTCTAATTTTATATAAGAATGTCTCATGGTTTTCTTATGGTAATTTATGAGGTTATAAGCATCAAATATTTTATAGTATTATTGTATTGTGAATAAAAATCAAAATATTATTAATTTATGTTTACCTTTTTACACAATTTTATTCATAAAGGTTGTTACAGAAATGCATTTTTTTTTTTTTTTTTGGTAGTATCCATCACTTTTTATTAGGAGAAGTCAAAAATAAAAATCTAATATATATTACTAATATAACATACAAATTATTAAGAAAATACTTGCCCATTGCTTCTAGAAACAAATAATATACTGGCGAAACAGAGTTTTCAGCATAAGTCTCCAAATCTTCAATGGTTTTTAGAGATGAATTTAACATATATTTTTCTCGAGATGAGATTAAACGTTTCAAATATATTAAACTTAATTTATGTGTTTTTGCTGCCTGCAAAAATTATTTAAAATTAAAATTATTGTTATATAAACAAATAATTTATTTAATACATACCATAAAAAGTTCAATGAGTACTGGATGTTTTGGAATTTTATTTTTATATATTTCAACTAAAGATGTCTCCCAAAATTTAAACCGCATTTCTCCAATTTTCATATCACTTATTTGATCTTGAAGAGTTGCTATCTCAATATTAAATGCTCTGACAGCAAACCCGGTTCTTCTAATATTTTTATGTAATAATAAGGTACATAAATAATTTTCAAAATCATGTTTTCTGCAAAAAGTTAAATTATTTTACTTAATATAATGTAAGATAATTATTTTTCCCCATATTCCATACACTTATTATAGGAAAACCACTCTTCAGATTTATAATTTATCAAGTATTTAAATTATGTAAGCATGAACTATTACAAAATGTACCAAGTGATAATCTATTGCTTCATTATAAGGTAATATCATTTTTATTTTTTTTAAATAATTATAACATATTAAAGTTAAAAATAGAAATTGATATTTGAACTATTGAAAACTCATTAATAGAACACCAAAAGTTTAGTATATTTTATAATAAGTTGTTGGAGTACTTTGGTTACAAAATAATAAATGAAAAAAATAGTTTTAACATAGTAGTACAGTTTGTATGAGTTTGACAGAGATAGTAATTGTTTAGTTAACATACTCTTAAGAAAGGTTATCAATACTTTTTCTAATAGTAATTATTTTATAACTTTCAGATAAAATTTCATCAATTAGTTTTTAAATAAAACCGCACGTCTTCAATAGCTGAGCATGTTAAGATTTTTTTATTAGTAATAAACATCTAGTAATAATTAAAATTTTGCAAACATGATTAATATATTTTAAATCTTACTTATATTTCTTGTGGTATAAAGATTTAAAACCATTTAGAAGTTCTTTAGACTAAGAAATATTAACCGTGTAACAATTTTTATTTATTACCAAATGTAATGATTACAGTTTCAACATTGGTAATAATTAATAATAAATAAAATCATAAACAAACACCTAACCAATTAAATTAAATAACTAATTATTTTTTTTTTTATCTATTTAATATTTTAACTATTAAAATGTGTATTCGAATTTCATTATAACTGATATTTAAACAAGATATTATGTATTAACAAAACATTTAATATAGTCTATTTCATAGATGTTTACAATTTTACTAACATAATTGTTATAGTTTCTATGAAATATATTTCTTGCTTAAGTTTCTATTAATATTTAATCAGAATAACAGAACACTTTGAACAATACAGAGTATAGTATTTTTTTCATAATTTTCATTGCTTAAGTATCTACATAACATGTTTTTATACTATACTTTACTATTTGTCAATAAATAATTGTGTAATCTATCATTATCTTAAGTTGTTGATATCGAAATTTTGTTTACAATAAAATTTATTTATCTACATTAACATGTTTTATCTTATAACTCTGTATTTTTTTTTAAAGCAGTAAAAATTCTCAAAAAAATTTAAAAAAAAAATTATACTTCAGAACAGTTATTTTTACATTATTTCAGCAGCATTCAAGAAAATAAAAAACAACTTAATATTGAAAAGAAGTATGATAATACACATAAATTATTCAACAAATAATTTTTTATTGATTCAAGTTTGATGTTTTATACACAGTTCATCCACTGTTACTCAACTTTTGCATACACGTTTTAATAGGGTATTGAATAACAAAAAAAAAAAAAAAACACTATTTCCAAACATACAAAAACAAACAAAATATAATATGTAGAAGTATATAACATAATTATTATTTGAAGCAACATATGCAGGAAAAAAAACATAAAATCAAAATTATACCTAAGTACTTTTACAATAATAAAACTAATAAAATATATAATCAAATATCAAAATTCACTTGAGAAAAAAAACGTATGATGTAGTTATCCAAAATAGTGATGCTAAATGAAATTCTTTTATAAAAAAATGAGAATACACAAAGAAATTAAACACTATAACAGATTTTTATAAATTACAACACCCATAAGTTTAATTTTAATGGTTATAATATAACTTGAGATAAAGAGATATTGGTATGATACTAAAATTTAGTTTTAAGCTGCAGGGATTACCTGGAATAAAAATTCAGGCAGGAAAAATGTATTAGATGTATTAATATATTTTTAAAGAAATTCAAAACTTTCTAGATATTTTAAAAAATAATGTAATACAGTTGTCAGACCAATGACAAATTCCAATATATTAGGTCATCAGAAACATCTCAGAATCCCTATGAGCCAGATTGTCACAGTTAAGTGATAGGCTGTTAATAATTAGTTTACAATAAGCAATAGGAATAAATTTGATTTCTTCTATTTAATAACTTTCAAGTATCAATATAATGTATTGTTACTAATTAGTACATAATAACACTTGCACCATAAAAATATTCTATGTATCTAATTAATGTATAAAAATATCTTAGTATTTTTTTTATAAAAAAATGATAGTATTATATGTATTGTGGAAATGTTGTGCACAAATATTTACCTAACTAATTCCAAACAATATTTTGCCGTGGAGTTTTTTCGTACACAATTTATCGTTTGTACAAAACGGCAAAACAATCCTTTAATACAGCTTTTTACTATCATTCTGTTATTAAATGTTTATAAGTAATCATTGAATATGTGGAAGTGTAATGAATCAATATTTAAAAAATTTAAATGTATATTTCAATGTAATTATGTAATAAGAAAAAAAGAAAAATGATAAAAACCAAATAAAAATCGTATCACTTTAATATTTCTTATCATCAGATAAAATAAAATGATATCAGCACGTGCCCATCAACAAACCCACAGTGTAGGCATCCTGAATACTTATGTTAAAATACAAATTTTATAAACTAAAAAAGTAAAAATTAATAAAAATAAGGCTTGTCTTTTGTATAAAAAATGTTTTGCATTAAAATAGCGTTTGAGTAATTAATTTTTCACTATGAAATTGTTTTTGAATTTTTATGTACGAAATTTAAACAATGATTCAGATGTTTAGTGGGAGAAAAATTGTATAGAGGGAATTTTCCGGTTAATCTTTTGTCGTTGGTCAATCATCTTCCCATTGTGCATTCGACAGACCACAGACGACGAGGGGTACTCTGACTCGCGAACAAAAATTTTTTTTCTTGTATCCGAGTTATTCGAGTTTATCGATTATTTATAGTTTCTAGTTTCCCGTGTTCTTGGTGAACGATCGATCACATTAGTAAATAGTAATCTTATCATGTTGTGTTAGTTATTCATTCGCATTTGTGATGTTGCCCGAAAATGGTTTGTATAGACGAAGTAGTTGCTTACTTCAAAACACTTAAAAGCTACGAACGGCTTTGGATGATGTGTAGACTCCAAAGCCACTGTCTTCCAATTGAATTGAGGTACCTCGGCACTTGTTTAGATAACTTGTCTAAAAGAGATATTCACATATTGAAAAAATTGGAACTTGAAGCCAACGATCCAGCCAGCGTTAGTGAAGTAGCTTGCAAGTGTATTTGCGATAAAACTGTTAGGGCAGCGGTTATCAAGTATTTATCTGTATTAAACACTAATAGTACAAAGTGTTCGGAACTAATTTATAAAGCGCTAACAGATGACAAAGGTTTAGAACGCATATTTAAGTGTCCAAAAGCATTTTTTAACGATAAAAACGCATTTGAGGAGCTTATGGTATTGTACACATTAGCTGTAAATCATCCAGCATTTATATTTGAACAAAAAACTCAACTAGATAGCATATTCAACTGTATTAAGAAAGAAAAAGAGAGGCAACTGTCCAAAAAGAAAGGTGATCTAGACAAAGAATCTTCTGATACTTTAGAGGTAAGTGTATTGTTTATATTAACATGTCTTGATTAATTTTTAATATACATAATTACGAATTATATATTAATATGCAATTACACAAATTGAAACTTAATAGTTGACTTTTTTTATTAGGTTTTGAATTTTGAATAGTACATGGTAGGTATCAGTTAACTACTGTAGTGTTTAATTGTTAGATTATTATTAAGGTATTAAGTAGGCAATAATAGTTTTTTACATTCAAGTTGATGGCTGTAATATGCTTGTATATATTTTCAGTATAGCCTGTATTGAAAAAAATGCGTATTTACTTGACACAAAAGATAATATATTACAATGGTACTCGTGTACTGTGTAGTCTTTTAATTTTAGATAACTTAATACAATATAATAAATATAACAATGGTTTGTTTTATTCTTAGCATTAATAATTTTCTTATAATATATTCTCTAATTTTCATTATTTTATTACCTTATTAAACCACACATTTTATTTTCTTATTTAAAACTATATTATTTTTTATTCCATGTTTATTAATTGTGTACATTTTATCTAATGGCATAATAGAATGATCTAGAATATAAAAAAATTCATTTTAGTTTTCAGTTTATCACAAAACTAGCAATAGAAATACAGCAATTTTATTTTTAAATTAATAAAATGTATTTTAAAATAATATAAATAGGTATGTGGTATCTATTAGTGGTTTTGAATTGCTCTACTCATCTGAAAATATTATTATATTTTTTAGTTTATTCTCAATTAAATCATAAATATTTAATATATTGTTAATAATTGACTAAAAATGCGATTAAGTGATGTATGACTTATATATTTTTATGTTTAAGCATGTAATCAATGTTAAACATATATTTTCAATTCAACAAAAATGGTGAAAATTAACTATTTCAAAAATAATTAAAATAAAGTATAAAATTGAGTATTTAAACATAATATGATTTAGGAAAATCATTTTATTAATTACCTTAAAAAAAATAATATACCACCAACATCAAATAAACATAATTTGATAAAAATGTGTTTTTTTTTTAATAGGTACAATTTAAACTCTTTTGTTTATAATTTTATATTTTTTTTTCTAGCATATCACAAGTAGGTTTTTTTATTTGAAAATATATTAATATTCTAAATTTTCTAATATTGATTATTTATTTAGGTATTAAATTAAACATAAAAATATTTAAGAGGATATCAGTGCACTGTTTGTTTTCTCTCTCTGGCCCATACACAACATAGACAAAACACATAATCATTTTTTTTTATAATTTTGAGTCATCTTAGAGTAAAATCATCCATTACAAAATGAAGGAAAATAATATTTTTGAGCGTATGATGTATTGATTTGTCTAAATATTTTCTTAAAACTATTTAAACATCATTTAAATTTATAACATTTTTTTTTTTTTTGAAAGTTAAATACAAAATAAAATATAAAACTAATATGTCATAATCTCAAAAATATTATTCTCAATAGTTTTTGTAATAGGTAATTTTGATCTAAGATACCTCAAAAATCATAAAAAAAATGGTTTTAGGAGAAACAGTTTTAACTTGTGTGGGTCTAAGAGAGAAAACAAAATATATTGCACTGACATCCTCTTATCTAAACTAAAAAATCATGTATATTAGACAGCAAATTCTGCTTAATTGGAAACTGTTATTTAATTTTTGATGAGCCACGTGAGAGCAGGTATTTATCAAGATTTTAAAGTGTTGAGTATGGATTATTAATAGATAAATTGAGTACAATTCAAGTTAAAATATAATATGTAAGTCTAAAATGACTTATAAAAGTTTCAAATATCTACTATTTATATATTTTTAAATGTTACAACTTATATTAACTACAGAAGTCATCTGAATAAAAAAAAATTATCATGTATTTTAAAGAAAGTATTATATTTATAAATACCAATATTTTTTATTTAAATCAATCATTTTTTCAAAATAATATACTTTTCTATAAATTGTATTAGTTATATAAAATACTAGATATATTGAATTTAACAGTTAATTTTAAAATTAGATTTATAATAATATTTTCTATTGTAAATCAAATCTATGTGTACACTTTTAATTAATTATATGTAGTAATCATAATATGACCTTGTCTTGTTAGCAGCAAAATTGGATTATTTCTTACACCTATGATGAGTTAATAATTAAAACTATTATGTGGTTATCTTCATTATCAAAGATCACTAATCACTATATCATATATGTATTTTAATCTTAAATAGGTAGTTAAACATTTTTTTTTCATATAAAAACTTAAAACTTAAATTATAAACATTAGTCTTTTTAATAACTTATTTAAAATATAAAATTCAAAGATATACCAATTTTATTTTAAAAAATTTGTATTTTTCTAATATGTTTGGTTAAAAAACTTTTCCTTAATCTCAAAGTAATATTTTAATTATTTGTTTGTAAATTTTTACTAAATAAGTCTTTACAAAAATTAAAACACATAAAAATAAAAAAATTGATAAATGTTTATATTTTGAAAATTATAATTTATTAATTTTTATTTCTTCCAATAACATACTTATCACTTTACTTACTTATAATCTAAAAAAAAAACTTATTAAAATACATAGTTTTAATATTTTTTAATAAGAATTATCAATAATAATTATTTGGTTCATAAGTTTGTTTATATATTTAGTATAAAATAGTATAAGGTATTTTTCATTTAAATTGCATAAATATAATATAATAGATAATATCAGTGTTTAAATTTTTAAAAGCTAGCAAATTTATTATTATTTTAATTTTAATTAAATGCAGGTAATAGCTATTAGATGCAGATTAAATAATCTGTTAAGTAATAAATTATGATGTGTATTAAAATATTAATATGACTAGTTTATTATTTTTAAAAATATAATAAGGTCCATTTTATTCTTAATATCTATAATTTTTGTACAAATAATGTATATAACTAAACCTAAATTGTAACTTTAGAAGTATTTAATGAAATAGCTTTGATATAAAATGTCTAGTTTTTTAATCAAATAATTAAATGTTATAAGCAAATTATAAATAAAAATCTATAAAATAAATTACTCAATCATAACTTAGCATTAATATTAGTTAATATTTTACTCGGTATATAATATATATTACTATATATAATCATACAATTTTATTTACTTCTTATGCTAAATTTATATAAGTATAGTAAAGATTCTTATTAATAATATTATGTAAAACCATAATATACATTTTTCAAGTTTTGAATAGGTAGTAGGTATATTTATTAAGATAATATATCTCAAAATTATAAAGAAACAATAATTATAAAATTATAAATACATTTTTTTGCCCAACTATAAAAATGTATACATTTAACATGTGTATATTGTGTATGTATAAATTTATATTAAATTTGAAAAAAAATATTTTGGGTCTGAAATTTGAAAAGAGATACTATTAATGTTACATTTGACAATAGTACTCCATTTCAAACTTCAAAGGTACAAAATATTTTTTTTCAAATTTTAATTATTATTTCATTTAATTTAATGATGTGATAAAAAATGTAGTTTTAGGATTTAACACTGTATGTAAGTATACATTCACAATATACATATTATGTAATTAGGGGGTTTTAAATTGTCTCTTTCATGAATACCTATTAATCCAGGAATAGTTTTTATATAAATAGATAATGTGGAAATTCTAAACAATACATACCTAATTTTATTATTATCATACTACTATCGATTTTCTATACATGTATTCAAAATAACTGTGATTTAATTTTTTTCATTCTTTTTCTTAAAGTTTGTTTATTTTTTATTATTAAGTTAAATAAATAATGTTTTTAATTTAGTATTTTTATTCTTTGTACTATTAACAATTTTAATAATAAGTATTACTTAGCACCAGGTTAGCTGATATTGTTTTTATTTTGTTTTAGAATATCAACACCATGATTCCACCACCCAATTATATGTATCAGCAAACTCAAGGAGGATCAAATTATCCTCTGAATAGAAATGGCTATTTATATCCACGTCATTGTAAAATACAACTTAAATATACTATTTAAAATTTAAAAAAAATAGAGAAGTTGAACATATGTACATTTCAGATTATCCGTTTCCTCCTGTGAACGTTCCACCAATGCAAGTTTGTTATGATTTTCCACCACCAACAGCAGTTTCAGGAATTAGAGGACCCCATCAAGCAAATTTTTCAAAATCTCCAAGTCCAGTTTCATGGCCACCACGCACATTCCAAATAAATCCACGTAATCAACCACCAAACATAAACTCAAAGCAAAGACATCCTACTCCACCAAGATATCGTAATCCTTCAGATCCTAGTTATCCATTTTCTCAATCTTGGAATAATTGGAACATGTATCAAATGTCACCACATAATGTGTATACCAATTATAATTATACACCAGGCATGGTAAGTTATATTATAAATTAAATAAGTGTACAAAAATTAACCTTTATTTTAGAAATAAAACATTGGATACCGTAAAAAATTCTCTATAACTAAATACTTAAAAAACTGAAGATAGCTAAAACTTAAAGACCTCGGTAAATCTAGCTCTAAGTGTTATGTGAAATCTACCTTTTTTATTTATTGTAATTAGTTATTGGATTTATATGTTAAAACAAATTGTAAAATATGCATTTGATTTATTAAAAATATGTAATTAATATTAAATTTGTCAAAAATATGAGATATACACAAAAAATAACATATTTTAAAATTAATAAAATATTCTTATCTTAGTTATATTAAATTTGACGTTGATAGATGTCTCAGTTAATATAAATTATTGTTCCATGGATCATTATTTTATCAAATTTTAAAATATTAGTTGAATAACATGCAATGAGTGTTATGTGTATATAATTTAATATGTTGAGTGATGCTATTGACAAAACACAAATTTTAACTGGTGTCAAAGCATCTTCCACGATTTTTTTTTTCAAACCTCTGCCATTAATACTAGCTTACAACAAAATAATTTCTTTTGTACTTACTTCTAACTACTTAGGTGGGAGATGAGACTATTACATTCATTGCCATCTAGACTTTTTTGTTTAATCATATTCATACTCAATTTTAGTTTTAATGATAAGAAAAAATTTTATATGACTTTGTCAGTAGTTTTCAATTTTGTTAGGAATAATTTTTTTCTACAAATCTTTTGTGATCTACATGATTTTACTTTTACAAGATCAATAAGTAGTTCTAAAAAATCAAAGTTTGGTTATTATTTGTGTTACTTATTCCTTTATACTACTAATGTTATGGGTTTATAAGGATGATAATTTTACAAATATATTTCTAACAATGAAGGTTTATGCAAAGTTTGTGCTTGTTTCTTGCAGTGGTTTATAACAGCATCTTATAATTTATATAGTTAGTACTAATATAGCTTAAAATATAAAAAATATCTAAGAATTTATATAATTAAAAAAAAAATTCATGACCCATTAAAAATTGACTTGCAATTCACAGTTTGAAAAACACTAATTTATATCATTATTATTTTATTATTTAAAATGGCCTCTAAGTGGAGATGCACAGATTAATTTTAGCATTTATTAGCTAATAAAACATTAATATTACTTTTAGTTATTTATAATTTCTTTAGTCTTTCATGTGTTGATCAAAATGTTACATCCACTTTAATCTATGTTGCAGTAACGTAACATATATAAAATATATTATTTATTGAATATAAATGTAAATATTGAATATTATTTTACAATTTTCTGTAGAATTGAAATCTTAGTTATAATTATGTTTTAACAAGCAAATACAATCAATATTAATAGTAAAAGCAATTTTTTTTAATGTATCAGAAAATATTTTAGCTAAAATAAAATTGTTTCAATTTTATATGATAGTATTCAAAATAGGGTATTCTTATTTAATTATTTTTTAGATACATGCATATATTAAAATTAATACTCAATATTTCCTTACATTTTTAAATAAATTGTATTTATTTAGTTCTTTTTTATAAAACTAAATTATATTATTTAAAATGAATAACCAAAGTAAATACCTAAGTTAGTAATTAATTATTTTTTTAAATTAGGTCCCTTCTTTCTATCCTGAAAATCCTGTGGGTCGTAACTACCAAGGACATGGAACAAAAACTAAACACTCAACTGTTAATCGACATCAAGATCAATGTAAAAGTCAAATTCCTCCGCCAGTGCCTGTGGTAAAATATTTAAATAATTGTTAAAATTATTATTAATGTTCATAAATTTATTTTTATTTATAGTCTACTTCTCCGAATAAGATTGATACTGTAGTGAAGAATAAACCTCTTATAACAAATGCTACAATAAACTCAACAAATGAAAGCGAACCTATTCTTGAAACACATAATCAGATGCCATCGTCATCAAAATCTTCAGAAGATTGCAGTCAAAGTAGCTCTTATAAATCTATTAATTCATCTATTTCTGATAAAGTGTCAGGAGCTTCTCCTCAGCATGCAGTTCAGGGTAGCTCAAATAATGCAAGTCCAAAGTTGGTTCAATCTGAAAACCAATGTCAAAATGGTAGTGCACAAGTGTGTAATCCAAAGCTTACTTTTGAAAACAAGATAAAAACAGACAATGATGTGCAAACAATTTCTACAACTCAGCCAACATTACCAAAAACATACTCACCGCCTATAAATTCACAACAAACTCTTTGTACCACTGATACAAAGCAGCAAACAACTGCTACATTAGGACTTCCTAAAAATGAATCCACAAAAAATATTGATCTCTCTACGCTTTCATCTGTATTGGATGATGGAAAGAATACAGAGGAAAAGTCTATTGTTGTGTCAAATGAACTAACTGAAGAAAAGTTGAAATCTAATTCTCATCACAAACCACAAAATACAAGTAATTTATTTAATATTTGAATAACTGATTAAAACATTTTATATTATTTTAAATATTTTTTATTTTTTATAGAAATTCCATTGCAACTTGAAACTAATACAACAAAAGTATATGAAGTTAAAGAACCAACAGTTGGCACTTCTGCAAAACCAATAAATACTTCAATAACCACTAGTTCATATAATGCACAAACTAGTAAATATTATAAGGGTCGTCCAATACAATCTCAACCAAGGACTTCACGTGATGGAAATATAAATAATAGTTATAATAGGTAAAATTCAATTTTAATAAACATCCTTTTTCCATTATATGAAAAATTAATATGAATTAAATAAGATTTTATAGATAATTTACATTTAAAAACTTAATATTTTTGTTTATTTTCATCATCAATGGTAAAACAGGTACTTAAAAGTCCTAACCTATTTGTATAAGATCATTGAAAATTTCTAAAACATTATATACATAATTATTACAAGACATAATGAACTCTAATTAAAAAATAAAATAACATATATTTTTTTTTTAAACGTGTTTTTATCATAACGTTCATTTAATTAACTATATTTCTATTTCAAATAAATTAAAATCAATAAATCTATTTATATACATTTATTTATTTTAATAATGAATTATGTGGTCAGATTGAAACAACTGATAACAACTAAGCAATTTATTTTTATTTATAACTTTGTATTTACTAAATATATAATAATTGTAATGAATAGTTGGAAGTATGTTTTCAGTATATCTCAAAAATATTTGGATAAATGATGAATTTATATTTTTTGTTGTTTCAGAAAATCTATGACTGGAGGACTTGCAGTATCGTCCTTCAATGAAACTGGGAGGGAAAATATTCATAAAACCCATCTTAAAGTACCTAACAATGGTCAACAATACTATACTATGGCGTATGATAACGGAGCAACTGCTCGAGGTTATAATACTCAAGCATATTATGTTCATCAACCTCAAACTTCTCAATCAATGTCAGGTTTTTCTCCTATGCCACGACAATATATACCACAACAACATGTTATTCAATCGCCTGAGTATCAGCAAGTTTATCAACAACCTACTGAATTTGTTTATTATCCATCTTCTTCGCAAACATTTTATACTACTACACCCGTCTTAATGCAACCTCAAGTGTTGGCATATCATCCACCAAAAGTTTCATGCTATAATTGTGGAGGACAGAATCATACAGGAGCTGAATGTACTGAATTGACCATGGAAGAAATAACAAGTAAAGGTAGATAGAATAAACAATCAGAATAATTTTATAAACATACAAATAACAATATTTTTAACAGTCATCAAAACATTTTAAACATAATGCAAGTTATCTGATTTTTAAGTAATATTTAACTCTTTTCATGTTAATTAGTTATAACAATAATTTATTTGTTTTACAAATGGTTTTGAAAATATAAAATAATTTATATAATTTTCAATTATTGATTAAATATTAGTAATATAATTAGAGATAATGCAAAGATTGACTATCTGAAAATATGATTTTAGTATTTTTACATGGTTTCTCAGTGAGCACCAATAATCTGTAACAAGGTATAAATTATTAGTTATTATAAAATTATATTCATGTATAATTAATTTAATATTTATTATTTACTAATTCCAATAATATTTGTGATTCATAGTATTCATTATCTTAGTTTTTGATTTCTATAGACAAGTCATTTACATCTTATTGTCTTAGAGGTGTACGCACTGAATACCCTAAATTTGATAGTTAATACTGAATTTATTAATTTAAATTAATTTTTTAGGTCTATACGAACATCATTATGGACCATCAATGCCAGATGGCAGACCCCGTAATTGACAGTTATACTGGAGCAATTGTTATTCATAATCACAATATACAGGATGACTTGAGGTAGACATTTATTAACTCCAATACAACTTTTTAATTTTAATTTTAATGAATAAAATGTATTTGTTTCAGACTTCAAGGATGGTAAAACTATCTACACCCTCTCCTATAGTATTAATTTTAATTTAATTTAAATGATGATTCCTTGATTCGTTACCTGTTGTTTCCAAATAAATAAGACTGGGTAATGTTTTTCTTCCATATTAGTATTTTTTAAATTAATAACGTTTGCAGTATGATAAAAAAATTTAATATTAAATTTAATCAAACCCTTTAAATTTATAACGACTTTGTCGTTTCCCTTTATTTTAAATTATTTTCACCAGTCATATTATAATAATTAATTCTTGATATTATTTCTAACTTATTGAATCGTAGATCCTATAAGCGTTTCACATCATCTCCCCACCCTTAAATTATATCTTATCACAAATCAAATGTTTTCAACAAAACAGTTGTGATGAAGATTTTAAATGTTTAATTTAATAATTTATACTATGTGTAACATTCCCTTTTTAATTTGACACCACTTGTGTAAACTGGTACCATTTTAAATGTTTTTATCTAAATTTACAGATTATAATAATATTATGTAGTTTAGAAATTGGAAAACATCATTACGTATTATTATCATGTTTTTATATTATAATTATTAATAAATATATATATATATATATAAAACGTTTAGTTTAACATTTTTGTTTACCAATTATATTTATGTGTTTAATTTATTTTTATTTAATTTAATAATTTTGATAGTTTAACTTGGACTGAATCTTAATTATTTTCTGTCGGGATTTAAGAGACTTATTAGACCTGATTGATGCCAAAGTTACATTTTAATTTAAAGGATCTTTTTTCTAGGTTTCATCAAAAATCAGTAAAACCAATAACTTTTTAAAGTAAATAAGTCATTACATTGTTAATATAATTTTCAAATAATTCCATAACTGTAAATGGGTCCCTTAATAAATTGTAATTTATGTGATAATGTTTGACATTTTATATATAAATCTTACGAAACAATTTAAGAAAATAATTTTCTTAAATGTTTTGAACATTAAAAAAAAATGGTTTGAGATAAATATTACTTCTAGTCATCAGAGAATTAAATTAAACAAGACAAATCCTTTTTAATTAATTACAATGTATATTAATTAAAATTGAGTTGTTCACTTAATCGCCACGTTAATACTGGTGCATTTGATCACTTGCAATATAATGGAAAATCATTAGAGTAGACCATGATAATGGTTTAACATATTATTATAATGGTAGTACAATGCTACCTATTTTCATAAAAGCAAATGTTAAAAATTGCACTAACCAACTTTTATCATGGTTTGATTTATAATATTTATTTTACTATATTATCTATTTGTATAAAACAGTTAATTTTATCATATAATTTCAGTTTGTATCAATACAAATAGAACTATGTATGTTTAATTTAAATGTATTAAAAAAAAAATATTTATGTTAAGTTTTAGTTATAAGTTTTATGAGTTTAACCCAATAATATTTGTTGTATTACCAATAAAAAAATTTTTTTGTTATTAGATACTCATAAAATAATATGTACATAATTGCACTTTTTTCTTATTATATTATTATGTATAATTTTTAATGTAATTTAAGTATAGAAATATTAAGAAATTAGATATAAGAACTTTAGATTAGACTGTATTTTATATTAAACCTTAAAATACATTCCCTTTCCAACGTATATTTTCGGTGCATTAATTATATTAAAATATTTATACAGTCCGATTTTTTATTATTTGACTTAATGAATTTCGGAATATTTTTTTTTTTTTTATAGGTATTTAAAGTTTTAAATTGACAGAGGTTTATAAAACATGTAACTAAAAATAAAGAAAATATATGGTTTTATAAAATATTCCGAAATACCTAATTATTGTCTTTCTATAAAAAATCTGTCAGTATTTACACATACATTATTATTATTATTATTCATTATATTACATTTTTATTATCAATAAAAACAAACTACTTCCAATTGTGTTACGATTATTGAAAATCAAATTAATTTTTGTTTAAAAAATTGAGTCTTGATGATTATATTTAATAAATAAAATAATGTTATGATTTTAAATAAAAATTACATATTAATTGTTTTTACTTTTTATTGGTAGAATTAAAATAAAATATGTGTACATTAAAGTCTTGAATATGTAATTCTATAATGTAACATAAAGTAGTATTTAAAGAATTTAATTGAAATTCAATAAATTCTTAATTCTTTACCTACATAATTAGTTTTAATCTAGAGTTTGTTTGAAGGAAATTGATGATTTTATTAGAGGGAGATAGTAATGAGGAAATAACAAATAGAATTACACAAGAATCAAAAATATTTAATATATTTTCAATTAAATAGTTTGAATTTTAAAAATATTAAAATAATATGTTGGAGTTTATTAGATTGATGAACTTTACCACCACAGCATTTATCTGAAATTATTTTTTAAACATTTATTCATTTTTGATGTATTTAACAATTAAAAATGTAATTGGAAAATAACTATCTGAAAATTGGTAAAAAAGAAGGTATGAAATAAAAAAGATAAGAACCACTGATTTAGACAATGTAGAGTGTAGACACTTATTATAAATTTGTACTGTAAATAAGTATGTTCATTATTAACTAGTTTAAATAAGTAAATTTACTTAAAATACAAATAATAAACATATTCATTAAAAAATGAATACTTGATCAGTAATTTATCAAAAAAAAAAAAATACATACAACACATTATAAAAAACTAATTGAGGAAAATATTTATTTTAGTAAATATTCAGTGTCATTAAAATGTGAACTTATATATTTTTATGATAAAGTAAGTGGCTTTATAGTAGAATTTTTTTTAAATAGATTGAAAAGGTTCTGAAGAACCTCGTATTTCATTTTCAAAACCTTAGGTAGTTAGGTATAAAAATAAAATTTTTATGATTTTTCAACTATAAAATAATTTGCATATTTTTAGAATTTTGACGAATTTTATCAAGATTTAACTTTAAACGCTTTTAAAGAAATATTTGACTACATTTTCGATATTTTTTAATTGAGCAATGTGTTAATTTCTTTGTGAGAAAATTGTAATAATACTTGAATATTCATAGAAAAAACTGAAAAAAAAATTAAAAAATTGTCAATGCTTTTAAATAGCTCAAACAATATATTCAAAATATTTTATTGTAAATAGAAAAAGATAAAACAAACATTTAATAATAATATAAAGTATTTTAGGTAGGTGGGTAATTCTTTTTCGAATCACACCAAAAAATACGATCCATTTTTTACTTTTGATTCTTCAAAGTATCAATTAGATACAATTTTCTACAGAAACCACCAGATAAAAAACACATGTTATGGCCATGCTAACCTATTTCGTAGCCCGCAACAGTATTGAATTCGCAGTTCCAATCATCATATTTCAATCTTTACGACGATAAATATTAGAATGCACAAGTTATTATATGGGACATAGGTACCTGGGTACTTTAATACCTACTTTTATAAAAACTGTACAATAATAAATTTACCTTTACTAATCTATTTGTTATAACCCCTTTTTCCTATCACCGTTTTTTTGGCCGAATGCCCGAATATGTTAATATATCTTGTTATGTACCTAATGAAAAAAAATTCTAAATTTTTAATTTTTATTTTAAATTCTACTACCTAACTGCTATGTCAATATGATAGGTACCTACTATGATAATGTAACTACGTGCCACGTACGAGCAACAGAAAGATGTAGTATCGAGTGGATTAATTTAAGAAAATGAAAACTTGTTGAATTATTCTAAGTGTTTTTTTTTATTGAAAAATATTCTAAGTCCAAATAATATAATTAATGAACTGGGTGACTTGAAGGTGCTCGCTCTAACTCTGATGGATCACGTCTAAAATGTGCCTAATCTAGACCCCCTTATATATCGTCCAGAGACCCCCGCGGTACCGGCAGGTCCCTGCTGGTCAGTGCACGTGCATCCGCTCTTCCCACGCATTTGCGTAAATCATATATCGATGATTTCCTGTGAAATCGCAAGCGCGCGTGCGATGATGTCGTGTGTGACCATGAACGATCCCGCTATACAGTGTGTGTTAATATATTATAATATTACGGATGCGGGGTCAGTATTTCCAAGAAAAGTTGCTTTTTATTGTTATAGGCCTACAGCGTTTCACGCGTACTAATTTAACTATGTTTTTTGACTGGTTTTTTACCCTTCACTATTTTAGGCATAAAATTATTAATGATCTTGATCAACTCTAACGAACCCGTCCGGCCGTCCATGAGTTCTTAGAAATACTTTCCATTTGGATTTGGTGATTATTATCTACGTTTTGGTACCTATGTGTATGATATTTAATATATGAGGCATTAGAGCACGTTTCAATAATATAATAATAATATTTTAATATAATATCCAGTCAGTATTAGCCATTAGGTAGTTTCGACAATGAGTACCTATAGGTGGCTAGGTGAAAGTACTTTCTCAACGATTATTAATTATCACGCATTCGCATGATATTTTTTCTATTAATTATTATTCAATAATTATTTTGTGCAGCACGCATACACACGCGTAAAAGTAGTGTAGGTATACTGTATAGTAAACCGACTTCGCAGCGTACATATTATACAGTAGAAACTCGATTAACAGAAATACAATAATTCAAAACAATAATTTTTCAATAAATGTAGATTAGGTATTATATATTTTATTTCATTTACGTATAAAAATAATAAAATAATAATAAATAATAAATACCTACTAATAATATATAAGTAATAGATAATATTATGTAGTAACTAGTATGTACCTAATAACAAAAATTATATCACATAAGTACCTACCTACTAAAAAATATTATTAAATTTGTTCATTATTGTTACATTTATCGCGTTTTTTGCATAGAGTAATAATATAATATCATATTTATTATTTTTTTTATTTTATTATCGCATTGATATTACAATTTTTTTAAAATACTTGATACCTAGTTGAAAGTCGCCGAGTTAGGCACCGCGATGAGTTTATCGCGATCACATCATTAACATTTTTTTTGACGGTGACCGATGACGTAATAACAGATTGTCTGAGCGTGGCGGTAAATCGAGTTTCTACTGTATAATACATCAGGATTCAGTCAAACAGCCAAACAATCGATCGCGGACGATTTCAAAGTCAATCATGTTAGAATTAATTTTTAGGGCGCCCTAAAATGTTTCTAAATAATTATAGTTATTCAACAATAAAAAAAATTGTCTATAAAAGTCGATTCTCATAGGTGAAGTATATTTTTAGTAAATCGTGACCAAAAAAAGTTTTGCCACCGCTGATATATATGTAGATACAATAGATACATAGGTATATTGTGTATATATATGTATATATATATATATAATATGATATTTACATTTATTAGTATAGGTAATATTAAGTATAGTATAATGTAATATTATAGGTATAATAACAAAACTATTAATCCTCGAGACATTATTATATTTTACTAGTATAATATAATATTAATCCTTAAAAGTAGTTAACTTTTATTATTTGGAAATTTCAAATAGGTATTACCTACTATAATCTTTCCGCCATTTGGGAACTAGCAAACAAAACTATTAAATTAAGAACAACCATCTCCTATTTTCGACTTTCCCATCTGCATTTATTCCACTACCAGTGAAATTTCTATAGTGCATTTTCCAGCTAGAATTAGTTAGAATCAGTCTGACTGCCAAACTGTAGGTCTTAGTAACAGTATTTTATTAAACTAACTTCTCGGGTAGAGTGTGTACCTATAACTCAATAACTCTATCCTCAATTTTTCACAAGTATAAATTTTTATATTATTTTAACAAACTTTTATTCTACCACTGCGTTTTACTCTATTCGCCTTCAACACACATTCCTCAGATCCATACATTCCAAACGTAAAACGACTCGGCGCTGCCACAGTAGTTTTTAAATATTCGTCGGCGCGTGACTTTAGGACAAGAGGTCACTACAGTAAGTTATAGTTGTGTTCTATTCGATATTATGTTTGATCCAGTTGTCGTTTTGACGTAATGACGTGTAACACGAAAAGATGGATCGGTTGTCGATAGTATCTACAGTAATAAGTCGTACATATTAAATAAACCATGATAAACCCAAACGACATTACTACCACGGCGAGGATAGAAGGAACACGATAGGTTAGGTAATTGTGACGGAAGCAACATTCCCGGGTCGTGTTATAAAATTATCATCAGCATTTATTTCAAATAATTATTTTGTCATGATAACCACTACAATACGAGTAGACGTACAGTAGTACAGTACTGCGTCCTTATAAAAATGTTCGCATTCTCGAATGTTTCACTTCACTTTTTCCCACCGTGAACGGCCTGAAACATGCTGGTAAAATCGTAATCGTGGCTGGAATGCGTCGTCATCACAATGTAAGACATTATGTGGCGTCGTGGCTAACTTCTGGTGGGAGTTTGTGCCCCGCGGCTCTATTGGCCGCCGCCCAAACAATGATGCTATGTGCTGACATACACTGTTTCTTTGTTCTCACGGTATAAACGTCTCGCTCTAATGTCACACTATTTCCAGTCATCGTTCATGAAATAATAATCATTTAAAATGATGTACTCGTATGCCAAGGAGACAACGGATGCAGTGTACCACACAGTGATTTCACATTACAAGTCGTGTGCTCTCAAGTCTACAACAAAATATCAAATATTAATCATGGTATGTTTATAGGTCATTATTATGTAGATCGGATAACTAATAATTTTTGTCATGCAATTTATGTAGGTATTGTTATGAACACCACCGCGTATGCCTGTGATGTTCTGTTATATTTTATATTGTGTCTCTGGTTGTATCCGAAGACGACAATTTGTCGAAACCGTTCTCTGTGTAGCAGGTGTTAATCAAATGTTGTTTAATAGTTATTATATAAAGAATACAAGTTTTTAGATTTAAATGAGAATATTTTTACTTTATTAGTTTTAAAATAATATAATTTATACTAAAAGCACACTACTTAACTCGAATGAGTCGGGTTCAAGACTGACTTGTCGACAAGACCAATACTAGAGAAGCAAAATATCTAAGATAAGATGCCTACATACAGGCATTATTATATTCTGTAAAACAAGCGTCTCTATAATGGTGGGCATATAACACCCCCCGGGTTAGACGAAAGATCATTATCTTACTTCTAAACAATTATTTTGGGTTATGATTTTCCTTTTCTTATTTTAAGTTCTACTTCATTTTATTCATTTTGTTCCGCCGAACTCTGTTGGTTTACATTGACATTTTTAATTTTCTTAAAATTAAATATTTTTCTTATTATGATAATTGACAGAATAATTATTAGTAAACAACATAGTATTATTAAACCAATAATATAATTTGTATAAATTGAAGATTGCTTATAATCTAAATTATCTTCTGGGATAGTGACTTCATTATCATCTCTATACTTTGAAAATACCACTTCTGGGGATACACATTTTTTTATTGTGTTAACATTATGTATATATTTAGTTAAGTTCATAGTTTGTATGAAATCTGATTTTAATTCTGAATAAATTGTTCTAAACAGAATCATGCAATAACCTCCTGAAATTGCGGAATATTGTTTGCTTAGTGATAATATTCCTGATCCAGTTAATACTTCTGTAATTGAATCTTTATTGAAACACGTTAAAACTAAATTTTGGTTTGTTACAGTGCAAATTTACGAATTTGATGACATAAGCTTATGAAAAATCCCATGTTTAAATGAAGTGTATTTTATTTTACGAAAATCTGCTAATTCTGTTATATCTGAATAAGAAATTAAATTTATTTCACATTTGTTTGATGTCACTACCCTTTTGGCTTAAAAATGTTTACAAATTTTTAATCGGTTTATATCATTATTATTATTATTATTTATTATTTATTATTTATTTATTTCAGCAAAATCACAAAAATTAAATTACAAAAATTAAATTAAATTACTACAGTAATAGTGATAAGAGCTGATACGTATACCAACTGAGCAAGCTCGTTTCTGGTATACGGAGTTCCTATACATAATACTTATATAATATTATAAAAATAAAGTGTCATGTGTCTTATACAATGTCTTATACAATTGAGAATGATGTATTTTACTACTCTAAATAACATTATCTTATAATTATATAACTAAACGATGCTAATAGATAATCATTTATATTTACACATAGATACTTTTTAATAATTGATTTTTACACACATTCTCATCTAGGTCATTTACTATTTTAGTAATTACATTTTTTATACGATTTTTGTTAATTATATTTTTTTCATTGGTTTTATTAGACTGATTTTCACATTCATACTTTATTAGACTCTTTACATCATTTCCTAAATTGTTGAATATAGTTTTGGCCATATAATCGGGAGCACTTTTTGTACTGGATAGTGATATATAAGGTAATTTTATGTTATTACCTGTTCTACTGTCTATTATATCTGTATTATTCAGTATTTGCATTTGAATTGCTTTTATAAGTATTTGTTTAATGTATAATTTATAGATTGATAGTATGTTAGTATTTTTAAAAATATCTATTGAAGGGTATGTCGGCGGTAACGAGTAGGCTACTTTTATAGTAATTTTCTGGGCAATATATACTGATTGTATGTCGGTTCTGCTGGCACCACCCCAGCATGTTATACCATATAATACGAGTGAATTACATAATGCCATATAAATTTGCCGTACAACTGATTCCTTAAGAAAGCGAATTTTATAAAATAGGGAAGTTAATCTCCGGATTTTATTTTTGATAAATTTTATATGCTCAGACCATTTCAGCTCTTGATCCATTATGACTCCTAAATATTTAAATTGTTGTACCATTTTAAGTGGTTTACAATTGCAGATTGTTTTATTTGCGGAACATTGATGTAATATGAAGTTCACTCCAACTGGAAGTTGTGATCGGTTTGTGACTATCGGCATGCATACTGATTTATTTACATTAAGTGATAATAAGTTTTTTTCCATCCAGTTATATACAAGCTCTAAGTCAATTTCGACAATTTCTTTTAATTTTGACCAATTTTCTTCGGTATTAACAAGAGCTATATCATCGGCAAACATGAATAGTTTACCTTTTAATAATGAAGCTGGAATAGAGTTGATATAGATTAAAAATAGTAAGGGACCTAATGACGTTCCTTGTGTTACTCCATAATCATGGACATAACAATAGTCACTATAATGCGATCCAATAGTGGTTAATTGCTGTCTATTACTCAGATAACTAGAAAACCAATTGAGTGTAATAGTATCGAATCCTAATTCATTTAACTTATGTAGTAATAATTTTCTACTAATTGAATCGAAAGCTTTTTCTAAGTCTAGAAACGAAATTAGTATTTTCTTTTTATTGTCTCTCTTGTTATGTAAAAAATTTGTTAAATCTATTAAAGCGTCCTCTGTTCCTAAGTTCCTTCTAAACCCATATTGTCCTTCAAATAATATTTTCTCACTTTCTAGGTATTCTAAGAGTTGGTTTTTTATTATTTTTTCGAGAATTTTGGCTATGATACCTACTAAGGAGATGGGCCTATAATTTAAAAAATCAGTTTTATCACCGTTTTTATATATTGGTACAATTTTAGCCATTTTCAATTCATCGGGTACTATACCGTTGACTATACTACAATTAATTATATGAACGATAGGTGGGATCACATTGTCTCCTATTTGTTTAATAAACAGAGCTGTATAACCATCCGGACCTGGTGCTGAATTGTTATTCAATTTATTTAGTATATTTATGACTTCATTACTACCGATGGTATTTATTTTAAATATATTTTTTTTATTTGATATATTATTAATTTTTGTTCCAAAATTAGACTGTATGTTATTTACACTATTGGAGAAATTTTTTTCTACTAATCTTTTACCAGTTGTTGCATAATATGAGTTAACTATATTTAAGTAGTCTTTTGGTGATGATGTTGGGTATTTATTTTCAATTATATCGTTAATTGGAAGCTTAGGCGAGATTTCTTTTCTAGATGTTAGTTCATTAATTACTTTCCAGATTTCTCTTCCATTACCTTTACATGTCTCTATTTTATTTATATAAAATTGTTCTTTTGCCTTCCGAATTAATATTGTTAGTTTATTTCTATATGCTCTATAGTAATTTAATAATTTAAGATTTGTTTTATCCCTCTTAGTTTTCATATTTAGTTTATCTCTATTTTTTATAGATATTACAAGCCCATTAGTTATCCATGGTTTTAGCTTACGATTTTTCGTACTCATATGATGCTTTGAGACTATACAGTTATTTATGGTATCTAAAATATGTCCATTAAAGTTGTTTAATGCTGCCGCGGGATTACTGGTTTCAAATAAACCAGTCCATTCGTTGATAGATAATAATTGAACTACTTTATTATAGTTTATATATGATGTAGTATTATTATTTCTACTATCTATATTATGTTTTATATTATTCGGCGATATTATCAAACTACTTATGATTGTGTAATGATCCGTTATACTGGTTTTAATTACAACAGTATTAAGATGAACATTTCTACTAAATAAGTGATCAATACAGGATTTGGTTTCATTTACCTCTCTAGTGTACGTACATATTTGAGAGATAAATCCATTTGAGGATAAAATATTTAAGTAATTTTCGGTGCTTAAGGACGTATTTAATTCTAATATGTCAATATTTATATCACCAATCCATATACAATTATTTTCTAAGACACCTGAGGTAAGTAAAGTATTCAGTTCAGATAGAAAAATGTTTATATTCGATTTTGGGGAACGGTATGTGGCTAGTATCGTAATTTGTTTATTATTTGCTTTTAGATTTATTTTTAAGCAACTGGCCTCAGAGAACAATGGTTGTTGTTCAACAGATATACTGCGAAGATTGTTATTTATATAGATAAGAACTCCATCATTTTGGTTAAAGTTATTTTTACTTTTAAAGTTCGAAAAACCAGTTATATCTTGTGGGACAAAACCCGTGCTGTTCCATGTTTCACTAAATATTATAATATCTAAGCTACTAATTGAGTCGTTTATCAGACACCAGACTTCATCTATATTATGATTATAAGACCTAATATTCATGTGCAAAAGATTAAGATGGTTATTCTTAATGCTTGTTATATACTCGTTCAAATCAGTGTTAACTATATTCATGTCATTGTTTATGATGTAAGGTTCTATAAAATCTGTATTTAATTCTATCATCTATAGATATTATGGTTTATATGGGAAATAAAAAGAGAAATCATTAGTCTATACCAATGTTTAAATATTAAGTTGTTAGTGTACGTAATTATGTCGATAACATGACCTAGATAAGAGTGTGCATTTATAATACTAGAGGAATAATGCAAAATCGTTGAAATTCGATGTTGTGTTTTAAATAAGAATTTATAGTTGGGAGATATATGAATCATCATATTTTGCCGGTTGCATATATACCGTATGTTTATGTTAAATAAAAATTTAAAGCTAAGTAAGTTAATAATATTGTATGATAATAATATAAGAAATAGTTTTATAATATAATTTATATACCCGTTAAAGAAAAAAAAATTAAACAACATCAAAAAAATTATAAAAAATGTAAATCATCATTATTTCTAACTTGTATTTTTTTGGCCAATTCGTCCTTTTTGCAAAATATTCTCCCATTTGAGGTCCAAGTGTATCTGTAGCCAAGTTCTTTTGCCTTTGTTCTGGTTTCCCAGAATAACTTCCTATTGTATGCCGTCAAGCTTTCATTGATAAAAATCCTCGAGCCGTTGTATTCAATTTTTCCACGTTTCTTTAAAAATTCATCACGTTTCCTTTTAGACGAAAATTCTGCTACTATCTGAGGCGTATCTGATTTTTGTCGTGAAGGTTTTCTGTATGCGTTTTCAATGTCAAAAAGATTAAGATCAATATCAATTTTGGAAGCTATATCATTAACTAGTGTTTCGACATTTTCATCATTTTCTTTTTTAACACCATTTATTTCAATAAAACAAGCTCTCTCGTTTTGTTCCAGAACATTAATTTTAAATTCCAAAGTTTGAATAATACTTTCTTTTTCTTTTAGTGTTTTTTCTAGCTCTAGAATTCTATTGCTAAGAGTTGTAAGTGTATTATTTGTAGTTATTTGGTTTTTTAACACATCGTCTAGTTTGCTGACGATTATATTAATGTCAGAATCAGTTGTTATCTTATTAATGTGTATACCTTGGGTTTGTGGAATCGGTTTGACTGGAGTGCCGTCATCTCTTTTTTGTTTCAGTTTTTTGGTACAGTCCTCGCAGTCAAAGGCAATGCCGTTAGATTTCATGTACTCAATGCTATCTGAATTCATGTTTGCGCATTTAATATGAAGTACGTTTTTACATGTCGAACATTGAGTACTGGACTCATTTCGCGAAACCGCAACCTTGCATTTCGGACACAATGTCATTATTAAGACTAATGAATATGACACTAAACACACACGACCGATTACGTCGGCTTATCGAATGGAACTGAACTAACATCGTTTTTGCTTAAGTTAATAAAATATTCCTGATCAATATTTATGGCTTCAAACTTAAACCTAGGTTGTATAAACATAAATCTATTATTTTATAAATAATTGTTTGGTAGAACATTATAAAGTTTATACATGTTACTCAATACTAAAGGAATCGTATTGATGAATACAATTAAATCATTACTTTTAACGATTGTAGTTTGCATTATTCTATATCAGGAGTCACCAACTAATTTCTATGGGGGTCCGTTTTGAAACTTACCAAACTTTACGCGGTCCAAACAGTTAGATAAAAACTATTTCGTAGATAAGGCCCGTTTCACATGGACGCGTATCATACGCGACGTATCGTACGTGCGCGTTTTAATTTACATTGGTCAAATTCATACGCGTCACTCCGACGACGGCGCGTTTCCCTCGCCGGTTTGGCGCGTATGAACTTAATCAATGTAAAATGAAAACGCGCTCGCGATCCGTAAAAATAGTGCTCGAGGTCTGTATCCGGACCGCGGTCCGCCAGTTGGTGACCCC
The DNA here is from genome assembly GCF_020184175.1 of Aphis gossypii. Lineage (NCBI taxonomy): Eukaryota > Metazoa > Arthropoda > Insecta > Hemiptera > Aphididae > Aphis > Aphis gossypii. Next base: position 37,440,203 of record NC_065533.1, read on the forward strand.
TGTTCTATATAGTTCAGACATACCAGTTACATCTAAATTTACAGGAATTTTTAAGTCAGGTGTAAGATTTAATTTTATCAATTTAATTTCATCTAATAATTGATTTGATGATATTACTAAAGTGTGTAACTTCCCATACATCACCAAATATAAGATTTGAATAATTTTTCCTATTTCTAAAGCATATTGATTATATATTAATTTTAGATTTAAAATTTGATATTCCAATATAAATTGAGAAATTATAATTTCCTAAAGTATTAAACATATTATTACTTATTAGTCATTTAGTCTATTCTGATTTCTGAGAGATACATACCTACAAACTATTATTTGTCTTCTTTTTTCTATTGTATTGTAATATCTTGCTAGTTTTTAATTTAAAAATAATTAAAATATGCCTACCATAAAATTAAAGAATGTTCAAGTAGGTACCTACTTATATATATTTTTAAAATTTTTATTATTTGTTATTCGAGAAGATAATAAAATAGATCTTTTGAAAAATGTTTATTTTTTATTAATTTATAGTTCTTTATTTAAATATTTGTATTTTTGAAATTGTGCCTCAAGTATTACACATAGAATATACATAGGTTTGTCATTCGTCCCGGTTTTAATGGCATGTCCCAATGTCCCAGATACTGTATTTTATAATGAATAATAATTAATAATAAAACATTGAATAATATTGTACACGGTATCGTTGTATGATTATTATATTATGTTATTTAAATGACTTGGTCTCAAATCTAATTTTATCAACAAGGTTTCAGATTTATCTGTATCTTATCTTGTAGGATTGATTAATATATTTTTAAATAAAAAAGTGGATATACCTATTTCCATAAACATATAATTAGTAATTACCATTAAAAAAAATATTCAGTTATGAATGGTTTATGTTCTGGTTTCATGATTTAAAAATCTGGCCACCCTAAATATACCTATAACATATATTTTAATATTTTTTAATCTATTGTAACATATTTAATAGATTATCTTAATAAATTAATATATTAATTTTATTACAAAATAAATTTTAACAATCTGTGAATAAATTAGGATATTTAATTGTACCTATATTTCTTTAGTTATTTCATCTTTTAAAAGAGTGGAGTCTTCATTTACATATTTTCTATACAAAACAAAATTACTTAAATAAAAAAGATCATAGTAACTATAATATTTATTAGTATTTAATGAGTAAAATATATTTTAATTAGGTATACTTACATTACTAAATATTTGTAAGATTGTAATTAAGGCTTAAAATGTAAAAATATTTATCACTGTCTTTAAAAAACTTCATCAACTTCTTAAAATTCTAAAATAAATATAAATTATTGAAAACTATTAAAAATCAATCTCACATTATTCATTTTGTTAATAAAATTAAGAATTATTAAATAATATAATGATTTTCAAATAATTATTTTCCTGCAGCGTTGATGATACTGCAATACAATGTATCTTGATTTTGGCTATTGTTCAGGTAAAATTGAAAACCGATTTGTTCAAACACCAACCATGATTACCAACATATTTTAGTATTATTCAATACACATTTTATAATTATAGTAGGTATTTCACATCAAACAGTTGTTATAGCATTGATATTTAAGATATGTATTATTGCATTGTATTTTTTTACATGTGTTTTATTGATACAGCTTATTGGAATTTCAATATACACAGTACTTGATATTTTGTGAAAACCTTTTTATTTCAAATAATTATTAATTTTTTCTAAAAACATTATTTTAATTATTATTTTAAACTAAATAATACTTAACAGTCTCATCTTTTGTGAATACAATTAAAAAATACTTTAAATTATACATTGGTTTTCTTTTTCAGATTTAATAACTACTATTAATAATAAAATTAATATTAAAAAAAATGCTTCTTGTGTTATTAATTACAAATTGTGATTACAAATACACAAACAAAAGTTATACTTTGGTTTTCTTTCTTAGATGTTATTTAGTCTCATGTTTCAACCCATCATAAAAAGTATTTGTACTACATAGCAAATAATAGTTATAAACATAAAAGATCATTCTATTTTGAGAGTGTCAACAATAGTGAACTTGAGTACCTATAGTTTTGGATACTCAACATTCTGGTCACTCTGAACTTGTAAGTACTTTTTGTGAAATTTCCAAGTATTCATTATCAAATGAAAACTTGTAAAATATTTTTTCTGTAGTTGGACATTATTTCAGTGATCAAATTTAATATTTTCGACTTCTGGATCTTCTGAGGGATCTCCTTTAGAATTACCATGCCTAATAGATTTATATCTTTGTTGATATGATTTATAATTTAAAAAGTCATTATAATTTAGTTGAGTTGCTTGAATATGGTTTAGCTAGTGGTTTCCGTGATTCTATAGTCTACCTTATGAATTCTGATGGTAAATATACTTCTTTGTCTTTCAAATGTCTTTCTATTCTACTATGCACACTATCACATCCCATCTGTATGTAGCTTTTGACCAGATATTTTTATTCGATTTCGATTTGTGATTGAATTATGTAATAATGTATTAGACAATAGTACATTTCTGTTTTGATATCTGCAACAATTTTTTTGTTGCTGGAAGTACACAAATTAAAAATATGTTTTATAAGAATTGAGTAAAATATTAATGCTTCTGTTTCTCCGTTCTCTTCATGCTACCAGTAGTTCATAGATTTTCGATTAGCTAAATTGTGTAAAGTGAAATTATATATGTTAAGCTTCATATTATAGTACAATGTACTAGCCTTGAAAGTGGGACACAACTTAACAGCCATCATATAAATTTTATTGATACAATTCATTGATTTCATTAATTGATTTTAATGTTACAATTTCATTACTTTCTGCCATAGCTATATCTCAAGTTTTTTCTTTGTATGGTCTTTTTTTTATTTATGTGTTTGCCATATATGTTATTAGCTCACATGTTTGTAATGAAATGCATAAATCGCATTGATCATTTCTTGGCTTGAGTATTGAAAAGTTTTTTTTTTGTGTATCAAGAAAAGAAAGTGTTACTTAAAGGTTTCTGTATCAGATTTTTACAATAATTTACATACAATTCAAAAATTTGATTAACATATTTAAATGGTCTTTTCAGATATAATCAGTCAGTAGTCTTTGTTTTGCATATACCTACCCGATGATAGAAGTATAATGTATTTCGTGCGACATATGGACTGATAATAATAATAATATGATAACATAATAATTGATAACAAAGTAGTGGACTGTATAATACAATAAAAGTACAGGAAATTAGTAAATATGTCCAAACAGTCTTTTTGCAGTGATGTGATGGCATTTTAGGTAATTTTTCAAACTAAGTTGTTGTAGTCTGCGCAACGAAAACTGGCCGATGACCGGCACAACTTTAAGGAGGCAATTTCCAATCAGTTGTCATCATAGTTTTAAAACTTATATAATATATAAAAAAAATAATTGCTTATTGTGTAAACATCACAGCGGTGTAGTGTAGTTTGAGAATCTATGACCATCGTCAGGTATGTGGCGGGCGAGTAACAAAAACTATGATGGTGTAGTGAACTGGCAGTGACCCCAAGTGCGCTAGGTTCTGCACTTGTCACACTCTTATATATAAATATTCTCTGGAACGCTTGTTGGTCATACTTCAGTAGATGGAGGTCGGATAAATGAGTAGAACACAACAATTTAGTATAACGTATCGTTTATTATGTTAAAATATAATTGTACTTAATATTTAATACTATTAAATAAATTTGAGGACAGAGTATAAATGACTCTGCCCGAGAAATAGTTAATTTAAAACTGGGATCTAGACTTAGTATACAAGCGGCGATGTTAGGGCGCGGCCCAACGACTAAGCTAAGTCTGGTGATCTGGGATAATAGACTAATTCTAATCGTACAGCCTGTAGAGACCTGTATATATACTAAATCTCCGCTGGATGATTGCACGGTAAAGAATGGAAATGGATCAAGGAAGCCAAAATTATATTGGGATAGTAACTTGTCAAAATTGTGATTTACTGTTGTACTATTACTTTGCACGGATAATTGGTTTACTATTAACTTCGTAGAATTGTAAACTGGTTCACCTATTCCATATTTCTACATGCATAAATAACAAGCCAATATTAATTATTGTACTACGTGTTTAACTATCATAAATAGTAAAACGATTATGCGCTAGTAAAGTGACTATGTCGGTTTACTACAATGGTAATTAAAATTATAATTCTGTTTTAATTTCTAAAATTTTAGTATGCATCATTTTCTATCACCAATTAGCCGATATTATGTTATTGGTTTTTTTTTTAAATATCACATGATCTTGTTTTTTAACTAGATATGACCTTTAGAACAAAGTTTACCTAGTCTTATCTATACTTACGACTTTTTTTTTTGAAAATATGTATAATAATTTATGATAATAATATTTTATAATACCTCAGAACTTTTCCTATTTCCTACAATGTATTAAATATTAATATTGATTGCAGGGACAGATTGATGGAGGCTATATCAGCCCCCCTCCTAAGACGTATCACCCACAATATTACCACTGTATACTACCATTGATTATAATTAAAGATACTGTATTAACACTATACCTATTTTATAATCAATATACAATAATATCATTCAGTTTGTTTCTACTAGTTGAAGTGTAGCAACAGCACTGGTTTACTACAGTGTAAACTCAATGGTTCTGGTATATCTGAAAATACTGTGTTGTGGGTTGTATAATAAGTCACTTTCCCATTTTTTTTCCTAGATCTGAAGTTCATTTTTGTCCATGGTCTCGTTGTTGTGTGCTTCGAAAATTGTAGTTTTTTTAGGTGCAATTATGTGATAATTCTTTATACCTAAGTTTCATCTCTATCCTATTGATTATTATTATATCCCTTATTATTAACATTCTAATTGTTTTTAATATCAACTACCTTTTACCATTTATATATGTATTTTAAACGTTTTAAATTTATTCATTCAAAGTATTTTTATTATACCATATTTCTTTGTAATTTGTGCTTGTCTTTAATTTTCTAATAACACCTCGTATATTAACTAGACATTGGGTCCATATCATCACTTCTGTATGGGGATCATGTGCTTGTATAATTGTGTATTAATTTTTAATGATAAATCATGGGTTTCTGTGAGATTGAATGTCTTAATTCTTTTCTGGAATTTGCCTAAGTGGTTGGTAGATCTTGTTTCATTAAAATGTATTTGAGTATAAGTAAAGATTGTCATAGTTAAGATTGTGTACATAACCTACTTAATGTTATATTGTTAAATGTTCAATTTAAGAGTTGTAATTATGTTATAAATATTGTTAAAGTTATCACCAAATTAAATCCAATATTAAATAAATTTATCTTACTAGCTAAAATATTATAGATTAAAACAATGGTTAAATAAAGTGATAACAAATTAAATAAGTTGAGATGCTTTATAAAAAAACGTATATCATCTATACTTATATTTGTGTCTTTTTGGCCAATATACATAAGCTTCCCATTTTTATCCTTAAAAATATGAATAATAGATTCCACCGTTTTCTTGAATTTTTATCATCAAATTTAATTAGTTTAACAAGTTACTTGCGAAAATGAATAGGTCACCCTTTAGCTTCTTTATTTTCAATCCTTCGAGACTATTTGAAATATCCCTAGAAATTAGAACTAAATTGGTCCAATCAGTGTTTGTGAATTCAAAATAAGTAGATGAAAAAGTTAATGGTTGTTGGTCTAAAATAAAATAAATAGTGTTAATATAATGAGGATTACAAGGTTGGTGGTCAAATAATGAAATAAATAATAACAATGTAACAGATAAAATTATTTTTTATACTGTTTTGAGATAACTCATAGGTTTTTCTTAGATATGTCACTCCTTGAGAAATATTAGTTACTATACATGGTAAAACGCTCATAGATTTAGGCGTAATCTAAATATGGTTAAATGGTTTGTATTTTTCATTAATGAAATACAATATAAGGAGTATGGAAAAAGTAATATTTGTATAAATATGTCAAGATAGAAATTCCATTATTCGCAAGTTTGAAAGATTTTTTTTCAAATTTTTAATTTTAAACAATTTATTTTTTATTTACAAAAAATTATGTACCCATTCCTTCACAATAATATATTCAAATGTGTATTGCATTATACTTAGTGGCTCACATTTTGGTGACATATTGTATAATAATAAGGTTTATGGTTGAAAAAAATTTAAGTCCAGAAATATTTCTAACTGTTATTAACTCATAAAATTATTCTGTTTTTTTTAATGATTCACCCAGTTAATAATTTTAATTGTATATGTTTTTATCTTATGATTATCAAGTGTTTTTTTTATATTAAATTTCTATTTTTATATTCTTTATGTATGTAATGTATGATACATTTTTAAAGGCAACGGATTTTAAATTAACAACTTTATAAATTACTTATATCAACTTCAGATTTAAATTTTAATTGCTAATATTTCTATGTATGTATGTAATATGTATATACTTCTTACAGTTTATTCATTGATAGGTGGTTTTAACCAACAATTAATTATTTAGATGTTTTATTCATTTAATATTTCAATAGCTAAAACGAAAGTATTTGTCATTGAGTATGTTTAATGTATTGTATAACTAATTACAACCACATAATATATGTGTGTTGTCGAACTGTTGGTGGTTGACAAACCTAAAGTTCTTGAAAATAATTAAACTGAATATGTATGAGCCCCTGGCACGGTATAGCTACCTGTAAGCTCTTAAACATAGCAATGTGATTTAAAAACTGAAAAGTATTATTATGAATGCGACTTATGAGCACATAAAAAGTATCCGTTATGTTAATAATTAATAAGAACGCTATTTGAAATTATGAAAAAAAACATCTCTCTCAATTTTAACCTATATATGTATATATAAATATTATATTTTCTGTTGTATTATTATTGAATTATAATATTTTATAAGCAATGAATAACTGGTAGATAATATATATAAATATTATTTCATATTAATGAAATTTAATACAACCATTTATTATTATTCAGATGAATGGTTGTTCTGAAGTCTTGATTATATGTGTTGTAAAGAAGTTGAATCCTTTATAAATTAATAATAAAATATTGTTTTTCCTTTAAAAGTTTTATCATACTTATTTTGTTTTGATGATTTATTACATAACAATTTAAACATATTTCATATAGAGTAATTTATTAGACTAAAAAAAAAATCAATGACTTTATTTACATAAATATATTTCAATATTAACGTTTTATATTTTTATATTTCTTTTGAAAAAATATAAATTTTCAGTTAACAATATACCAAAAGATATATTAATACCATGCATTTTTGAATAATGATGTATTTTTAAAAAATAATTATGCGATGATAGTCGCTTCATGTATTTAACAAGAAAATATTTCTGGACGAAAATGTATAATACCTAGTTATAGTATCTAAAACTACTAGAAATTTAGTGTTCTTTCGTTCCTTATTTAATATTCTTTCTAATTGATATTTTATGTATTCAATTTATGGATGAATTATAGTTATCAGATCTTCCAAAATGTATAAGATTGTCTGTAAGCCTCATTTTAAAATGCAATAAATCCATTTGCATATTTATCTTTTCAATACTCAACAATTTATGATCTTGTTAATACTCCAACCACGAATTACAGAACACCATGTCAATAGAATGAAAACCCATAAGCAATGTTCATTTTTTTGATTTTAATAAAATTATGTAATAGCCTATTAATTAATCAATCTTATTAACACCACGGCTGCATCCGAATTGGTTCCCGACATTTCACGAAACACACATCCGAATTGGTTCCCGATATTTTAGGTAGACAAGAAACTTTTTTTTTTCATCAACAAAATTGCTTTTTTGATTTTTTAATTTTCAAATAGAAATTTTTTAATTTTTTAATTTTGCTTTAATATGAACTTATATACTACCTACCTATTATACGATACGCGTACACCATAAACTAAGATAATATTATCTTAGTTCATGGCGTACATATAGGCAGATAGTTAGATGGGCAGCTATATAGGTTTATAGTGATACCGTTGTAGTGATCTCTCACTATCGTTTATAAATGAGTGCTTGACATCTGCAGTTGGATCAGGTTTGTCGAAAAAAGGATTAGGGTTTTTAAAAGTGAGACAAAGACACAATGTTAATAGAAGTGTTAATTAAAGCTAAAGTTAAAACTTATTATAAAAAAAAAAAATTATATAAATTTGAGGACAGCACGTTAAGTAGCTGCCCGAGAAAAAGAGTTATTCTAAAATTTGGACATAGACTAGTGCTACGGTAGATGTAAAACTAATTCTTATTCTAAGACGGACATAGACCCGTATTTATATGATTCTCTGTACCCCCTGGTTGTACATGATAGAGACTAGGAGATGGACAAAAAGGTGCGTCAGTGAATGTTGTTATTGTAGCTGCAAAAAATGGTTTTGCGCCCAAAAGTTAATTAACCCTGGACCGGACTTTTTGTTGTGCTATCACCCCAAGGCGTGCGCATCTGTGATTTATGCGTACGGCTTGCTTGTCAAATCGAAAGGTTGTTTGTATCGAAAGGTTGTTTCCCATACGCCTTAATTCTTGGAAATCGTCAGCGAAATTAATTACGTATGACTAAGAGTTTGGTAATAAAGTATTTACATGCGAAGGCCATGTAAATTAATTAAAATAGAGAAAATAGTGAGACGACTCCGTCGTGTGTCGCATAAGCTTTACAGGTTTCGTTTAAGTATAATAAACCTACTCCCTCTGTAAAATGATTTGTACTTCTCTTGTCCTGGTCGCATGTAATGAATATGGTTTCTCCTGGTGTAGCATAGATCCATTCGTTTTTTAATTTTAATTTGTGGAAAAGATTTGTTCACAATTGTACTTGCATGATTTCGCAACTGTCTGGAACTTCCTTTGGTTCTTGTAGTAAAAGTACCTCGCATATAGGACGTCCGTTTCTAGGATGTAAAGGGTAAATTTCAGGACATATAAAAAAATTGCCGGCATGTTTACATAGACTTTGATTGATTTCATTATAGGCTGAATACATTTTTTTGGATTTACTTACAGCTAAATACTTATAACTAGATTTTATATAAACACAATTATTATTATTACAATCTGGCATAGGTATAAGCTGAAAAAGTCTCAATTCATATTGATATACCAAAGGTATTTTTTGGATAAAAACAATTTTTTCATTCGAATGATATATTGTTATGTCTGAGAGGGTTATCATTTCTTGTACATTATTTTCATTTAAATTTATAGGTAGGTCTGTACCATTTGGCATCCCTACCTTGATAATTAGAAGTTGTTTCAGTAACTCCCGAGGTGTTAATAAGTTAGGGCGTATTAATCCTACCTTAGCTGCTTGTATGACGTCGAATAATATATTGGTCTCGGTTATATATAAAATTAATTTGAATAAAATGATATGCTAAAAAGCTTCTCATATTAGCTTCAGACGTCATATTTCGCAATTCTTCCAAGTCTTTGGCGACATCAATTAATACCTCTGGTCCCTTATCCCTATCGAGTTTAACAACTTTAAATTGCTTTTCTAAAATATTCACTTCCGTACTATTATTATCGGTTAATTTGTTAACATCAGTATTGGTTCTTTGAATACAGAATCGATCGCACAACCCAAATAGAATTTGAGCTGATTTCGCTATCACATTATATGGGATCCCCCTTTTTGAAATTCGAGAATGACCTATAGATTCAAAAATTACTCTTTTCTTTTCCTCTGCTGAAATATTAGCAATTTTAGCACATTTATAATGTGCTATAGTCCAGTAATCTAAGGCCGTATTCTCTACAGGCGTCTTGACCGTTAATGAGTCTTCATCCTTTTTTATATTTAAGGTGTTCTCTGCATCGGTCGGTATAGTTGGATCTGTTATCAAATCCAATATTTTATCAGTATAACAGATAGAGGTGCTCTATAAAATAATAATTAAATTATATTTTTATTTTTTCATAATATGTCATAAATTTATATAACTAACCTTTTTCGTCTTTTTTGATACCGGCTTCACGCCTAACCTTTTCGCTGAACCTTTTTTGTGATGATGTTGTTGCAATATTATCCTATAATTAAAATAGACGATAAGCTGAAGTCGGTTTACAAAATCAATTTTTCATAAAATGTTTAATGATTTTTTTTAAAAAATGTCTTTTGATTAAACCAATTACATCTATTGTAATAAAAAAAAAAATGTTTTTTACTTACTTCGGTTCGACTCCTCGTCATTGCTTCTAAAAGAGTAGCAGGACATTTTTTATTTAAAAAAATTAAATTCATTTTATTATAAAGTTTAGATTGTAAAATCTGTTGAAGTACCTATACTGAATATGCTGTATCGACGAGTCTCTTATATATGTAATCACTTCTACTCCTTCTCCTCTTAAGTCTAAAATAATCAGTTCAGTTAAAACACTAACTAGAATAAAATTTGAATAAAATAGAACGTCTAATTATTTTAAAATTTGAAAGGTTTTGTAAAATTTGAGCAGGGTACGTCCTCTCATAATCGAAAAAATAGAAAGTAATTAATTTCTGCATTACAAGTGCGATTTGTATCTGTTACGATGTAATCTTATTTATTTAAACATGGAATTTGTTTTACTTATACATTTATTTATAATTAAAGCATGATTGATTTTATATGTTTTATAAATAATTACTAAACGAAAATTTACTTATTTTGATAAACATAGTTTTTACTTATACATACATTTAATAATAATTATAATTTTAATAAGGTGAACAATGTTACAAATTATAATTTTAGTAGGTACACGATGGTACAGATTAGATAATGCCCCTTTTTAAAATTTTATTTGGTGTGAATTATAAACTTGAAAAGTGGTACAAATTATTAAAATTAATTTTTAGATGTGGTGTAAATGACATTTAGTTTTTACCTTACCTTTTTTGTATTTAAAAAAATAAACGAATAAATATTTACCTATAAATTTCAGATTTTTTTTTGGAAAAATGGAATCTCCTCAAATCATATATATTCAATCTTTGATAGAGGAATTATAATTGAAAGGTTAAGAAAACGATGAATGTGGTACCTAATCGAGAAGAAGAAAGAAAAAAAAATAGATATAAGAGTTTTAAGTAAAAAGAATCATGGTTTATATAAACAAAAAATAATAAACCTAGTGGAGATAGACAAGTTGAGAAATGAAAAAAGAAACATTTTAGACGATTATAATTTTTCTAATTATATTGATCTACAATGTAATAGACGTTTACGTAATCGTTTCTTAATTTTGAATAATTAACTAGAAGATTTAATAAATAATAACTGCTAAATTTTATTATAAAGTTAATAAAAATTAAAGTTACAATTTGTTACAATAAAACAAGTGTATAAGAATTTGAGGACAGCACGTTAAGTAGCTGCCCGAGAAAAAGTTAATCTAAAATTTAGACATAGACTAGCTCTATGTAGATGTGAAACTAATTCTAAAAACTAAGACGGACAGAGACCCGTATTTATATGGTTCTCTGTACCCCCAGGTTGTACATGATAGAGACTAGGAGATGGACAAAAAGGTGTGTTATGGAATGTTGTCATTGTAGCTACAAAAAGTGGCTTTGTGCCCAAAACACTTAACCCTGGATCGGACTTGTTGTTGTGCTTTATACCAAGGCGTGCGCATCTATGATTTATGTGCATGGCTTGTTTGTTATGTATACTATATGTGAAATATAGTTAAAAAATAATTTGTAATCTATATAATTTTCACAGTTATTAATTATGAAAGTTTTAAAACATTTTCTAAATCTCTCTATTTCAATAAGTCCACTTCCAATCGTGGTCATACACTGCTGTAATCGCTATGCAGATGATAAGCTAACGTCTGTTTTCGAAATCTAACATGTTCATACAAATTATAATATTTATTAACAAGTAATATTTCATTTCTCAAATTTACTACATTTTCTTTTAAGATTTTTACTTTTTTTATATCTTGTAAAAGTGTTTTAGCTAAGTATTTTTCATATCTTAACATTTTTATATTTCTTTTTATTAAAACTATGGTTTTTCTTTGTTCTCGTTTACTTAGTATTTCCATCTCATCATTATCATCGACTTCTTTATTCAATCGATGAATTTCACTTTAGATATGGTTAAGTAAATCCATTTTCTATAAAAAACCATTTTTTGTGTTTTGGAAAAGCTATTGTGAACAAACTAATACTTCTATACAGGTAGGTGTATAAAAAAGAAAAATGAAAAATAGATTAAAGAAATAATAATAATTATACTAGCTTTAATTATTAGGTTAATAAATATTTTAAAATTTGAATGAAAAAATTAGATTTATTTAAACAATTTAGCAGTTATTATTTATTAAATCTTCTAGTTAATTATTCAAAATTGAGAAACGATTACGTAAACGTCTATTACATTGCAGATCAATATAATTAGAAAAATTATAATAGTCTAAAATGTTTCTTTTTCATTTCTTAACCTGTCTATGTCAACTAGGTTTATTATTTTTTGTTTATATAAACTATGAATCTTTTTATTTAAAACTCTTATATCTATTTTTTTTCTTTCTTCTTCTCGATTAGATACCACATTCGTCGTTTCTAAACCTTTCAATTCTAATTCCTCTATCAAAGATTGAATGTATATGATTTGAGGAGATTCCTTGATTGTGTAAATTTATATGGAAAGTTGATGTTAACCGATGCTACCTTTCAAATGTTTTCGAAAGGGTTCAAAAGGTTCAAAATTTTTTGGTTTCGTGATTTGTTAGAACGCGTATCATATTTGGTTAGTATAGAATATTTAAAACAGTATTTATCTTTATTTTTAAACGTTTATAATAGCCTTTTTTTTATTCGTATAAAATTAGGTAAATCTAAATATGTACTTACTTTTAATGGATTTACTAATTAATTCTCAACTGTAGCACATCTATTAAAACAAGTGTCCATCCTGAACCTTTAGTAATAAATTCAGATTCTTCAGCTAATATTTTATCAAACTTTGTGTTTAACAAACTAGCGAAATCGGATGAATTACATGCTGAAACATTCGAAGTTTTAAAAGCAACATCTGTTTATCATGGGTTATAGGACGTATGTAAGTATCGTCAACGTGCAAATTAAATTTGATCGACGTTCTAATACACGATTGTTTTAACTTTAAAATTAACCTATGTGAAATATAGTTAAAACATAATTTGTAATCTATATAATTTTCACAGTTATTAATTATGAAAGAAAGTTTTAAAACTTTTCTAAATCTCTCTATTTCAATAAGTCCACTTCCAATCGTGGTCATACACTGCTGTAATCGCTATGCAGATGATAAGCTAACGTCTGTTTTCGAAATCTAACATGTTCATACAAATTATAATATTAATTAACAAGTAATATTTCATTTCTCAAATTTACTACATTTTCTTTTAAGATTTTTACTTTTTTTTATATCTTGTAAAAGTGTTTTAGCTAAGTATTTCATATCTTAACATTTTTATATTTCTTTTTATTAAAACTAGGTTTTTCTTTGTTCTCGTTTACTTAGTATTTCCATCTCATCATTATCATCGACTTCTTTATTCAATCGATGAATTTCACTTTAGATATGGTTAAGTAAATCCATTTTCTATAAAAAACCATTTTTTGTGTTTTGGAAAAGCTATGTGAACAAACTAATACTTCTATACAGGTAGGTGTATAAAAAAGAAAAATGAAAAATAGATTAAAGAAATAATAATAATTATACTAGCTTTAATTATTAGGTTAATAAATATTTTAAAATTTGAATGAAAAAATTAGATTTATTTAAACAAATTTAGCAGTTATTATTTATTAAATCTTCTAGTTAATTATTCAAAATGAGAAACGATTACGTAAACGTCTATTACATTGCAGATCAATATAATTAGAAAAATTATAATAGTCTAAAATGTTTCTTTTTTCATTTCTTAACCTGTCTATGTCAACTAGGTTTATTATTTTTTGTTTATATAAACTATGAATCTTTTTATTTAAAACTCTTATATCTATTTTTTTTCTTTCTTCTTCTCGATTAGATACCACATTCGTCGTTTTCTAAACCTTTCAATTCTAATTCCTCTATCAAAGATTGAATGTATATGATTTGAGGAGATTCCTTGATTGTGTAAATTTATATGGAAAGTTGATGTTAACCGATGCTACCTTTCAAATGTTTTCGAAAGGGTTCAAAGGTTCAAAATATTTTTGGTTTCGTGATTTGTTAGAACGCGTATCATATTTGGTTAGTATAGAATATTTAAAACAGTATTTATCTTTATTTTTAACGTTTATAATAGCCTTTTTTTTATTCGTATAAAATTAGGTAAATCTAAATATGTACTTACTTTTAATGGATTTACTAAATTAATTCTCAACTGTAGCATATCTATTAAAACAAGTGTCCATCCTGAACCTTTAGTAATAAATTCAGATTCTTCAGCTAATATTTTATCAAACTTTGTGTTTAACAAACTAGCGAAATCGGATGAATTACATGCTGAAACATTCGAAGTTTTAAAAGCTACATCTTGTTTATCATGGGTTATAGGACGTATGTAAGTATCGTCAACGTGCAAATTAAATTTGATCGACGTTCTAATACACGATTGTTTTAACTTTAAAATTAACCTATGTGAAATATAGTTAAAACATAATTTGTAATCTATATAATTTTCACAGTTATTAATTATGAAAGTTTTAAAACATTTTCTAAATCTCTCTATTTCAATAAGTTCACTTCCAATCGTGGTCATACACTGCTGTAATCGCTATGCAGATGATAAGCTAACGTCTGTTTTCGAAATCTAACATGTTCATACAAATTATAATATTAATTAACAAGTAATATTTCATTTCTCAAATTTACTACATTTTCGTTTAAGATTTTTACTTTTTTTTATATCTTGTAAAAGTGTTTTAGCTAAGTATTTTTCATATCTTAACATTTTTATATTTCTTTTTATTAAAACTATGGTTTTTCTTTGTTCTCGTTTACTTAGTATTTCCATCTCATCATTATCATCGACTTCTTTATTCAATCGATGAATTTCACTTTAGATATGGTTAAGTAAATCCATTTTCTATAAAAAACCATTTTTTGTGTTTTGGAAAAGCTATTGTGAACAAACTAATACTTCTATACAGGTAGGTGTATAAAAAAGAAAAATGAAAAATAGATTAAAGAAATAATAATAATTATACTAGCTTTAATTATTAGGTTAATAAATATTTTAAAATTTGAATGAAAAAATTAGATTTATTTAAACAAATTTAGCAGTTATTATTTATTAAATCTTCTAGTTAATTATTCAAAATTGAGAAACGATTACGTAAACGTCTATTACATTGCAGATCAATATAATTAGAAAAATTATAATAGTCTAAAATGTTTCTTTTTTCATTTCTTAACCTGTCTATGTCAACTAATTTTATTATTTTTTGTTTATATAAACTATGAATCTTTTTATTTAAAACTCTTATATCTATTTTTTTTCTTTCTTCTTCTCGATTAGATACCACATTCGTCGTTTTCTAAACCTTTCAATTCTAATTCCTCTATCAAAGATTGAATGTATATGATTTGAGGAGATTCCTTGATTGTGTAAATTTATATGGAAAGTTGATGGTAACCGATGCTACCTTTCAAATGTTTTCGAAAGGGTTCAAAAGGTTCAAAATATTTTTGGTTTCGTGATTTGTTAGAACGCGTATCATATTTGGTTAGTATAGAATATTTAAAACAGTATTTATCTTTATTTTTAACGTTTATAATAGCCTTTTTTTTATTCGTATAAAATTAGGTAAATCTAAATATGTACTTACTTTTAATGGATTTACTAAATTAATTCTCAACTGTAGCACATCTATTAAAACAAGTGTCCATCCTGAACCTTTAGTAATAAATTCAGATTCTTCAGCTAATATTTTATCAAACTTTGTGTTTAACAAACTAGCGAAATCGGATGAATTACATGCTGAAACATTCGAAGTTTTAAAAGCTACATCTTGTTTATCATGGGTTATAGGACGTATGTAAGTATCGTCAACGTGCAAATTAAATTTGATCGACGTTCTAATACACGATTGTTTTAACTTTAAAATTAACCTATGTGAAATATAGTTAAAAAATAATTTGTAATCTATATAATTTTCACAGTTATTAATTATGAAAGTTTTAAAACATTTTCTAAATCTCTCTATTTCAATAAGTCCACTTCCAATCGTGGTCATACACTGCTGTAATCGCTATGCAGATGATAAGCTAACGTCTGTTTTCGAAATCTAACATGTTCATACAAATTATAATATTAATTAACAAGTAATATTTCATTTCTCAAATTTACTACATTTTCGTTTAAGATTTTTACTTTTTTTTATATCTTGTAAAAGTGTTTTAGCTAAGTATTTTTCATATCTTAACATTTTTATATTTCTTTTTATTAAAACTATGGTTTTTCTTTGTTCTCGTTTACTTAGTATTTCCATCTCATCATTATCATCGACTTCTTTATTCAATCGATGAATTTCACTTTAGATATGGTTAAGTAAATCCATTTTCTATAAAAAACCATTTTTTGTGTTTTGGAAAAGCTATTGTGAACAAACTAATACTTCTATACAGGTAGGTGTATAAAAAAGAAAAATGAAAAATAGATTAAAGAAATAATAATAATTATACTAGCTTTAATTATTAGGTTAATAAATATTTTAAAATTTGAATGAAAAAATTAGATTTATTTAAACAAATTTAGCAGTTATTATTTATTAAATCTTCTAGTTAATTATTCAAAATTGAGAAACGATTACGTAAACGTCTATTACATTGCAGATCAATATAATTAGAAAAATTATAATAGTCTAAAATGTTTCTTTTTTCATTTCTTAACCTGTCTATGTCAACTAGGTTTATTATTTTTTGTTTATATAAACTATGAATCTTTTTATTTAAAACTCTTATATCTATTTTTTTTCTTTCTTCTTCTCGATTAGATACCACATTCGTCGTTTTCTAAACCTTTCAATTCTAATTCCTCTATCAAAGATTGAATGTATATGATTTGAGGAGATTCCTTGATTGTGTAAATTTATATGGAAAGTTGATGGTAACCGATGCTACCTTTCAAATGTTTTCGAAAGGGTTCAAAAGGTTCAAAAATATTTTTGGTTTCGTGATTTGTTAGAACGCGTATCATATTTGGTTAGTATAGAATATTTAAAACAGTATTTATCTTTATTTTTAACGTTTATAATAGCCTTTTTTTTATTCGTATAAAATTAGGTAAATCTAAATATGTACTTACTTTTAATGGATTTACTAATTAATTCTCAACTGTAGCACATCTATTAAAACAAGTGTCCATCCTGAACCTTTAGTAATAAATTCAGATTCTTCAGCTAATATTTTATCAAACTTTGTGTTTAACAAACTAGCGAAATCGGATGAATTACATGCTGAAACATTCGAAGTTTTAAAAGCTACATCTTGTTTATCATGGGTTATAGGACGTATGTAAGTATCGTCAACGTGCAAATTAAATTTGATCGACGTTCTAATACACGATTGTTTTAACTTTAAAATTAACCTATGTGAAATATAGTAAAAAATAATTTGTAATCTATATAATTTTCACAGTTATTAATTATGAAAGTTTTAAAACATTTTCTAAATCTCTCTATTTCAATAAGTCCACTTCCAATCGTGGTCATACACTGCTGTAATCGCTATGCAGATGATAAGCTAACGTCTGTTTTCGAAATCTAACATGTTCATACAAATTATAATATTAATTAACAAGTAATATTTCATTTCTCAAATTACTACTACATTTTCGTTTAAGATTTTTACTTTTTTTTATATCTTGTAAAAGTGTTTTAGCTAAGTATTTTTCATATCTTAACATTTTTATATTTCTTTTTATTAAAACTATGGTTTTTCTTTGTTCTGTTCTCGTTTACTTAGTATTTCCATCTCATCATTATCATCGACTTCTTTATTCAATCGATGAATTTCACTTTAGATATGGTTAAGTAAATCCATTTTCTATAAAAAACCATTTTTTGTGTTTTGGAAAAGCTATTGTGAACAAACTAATACTTCTATACAGGTAGGTGTATAAAAAAGAAAAATGAAAAATAGATTAAAGAAATAATAATAATTATACTAGCTTTAATTATTAGGTTAATAAATATTTTAAAATTTGAATGAAAAAATTAGATTTATTTAAACAAATTTAGCAGTTATTATTTTAAATCTTCTAGTTAATTATTCAAAATTGAGAAACGATTACGTAAACGTCTATTACATTGCAGATCAATATAATTAGAAAAATTATAATCGTCTAAAATGTTTCTTTTTTCATTTCTTAACCTGTCTATGTCAACTAGGTTTATTATTTTTTGTTTATATAAACTATGAATCTTTTTATTTAAAACTCTTATATCTTTTTTTTTCTTTCTTCTTCTCGATTAGATACCACATTCGTCGTTTTCTAAACCTTTCAATTCTAATTCCTCTATCAAAGATTGAATGTATATGATTTGAGGAGATTCCTTGATTGTGTAAATTTATATGGAAAGTTGATGGTAACCGATGCTACCTTTCAAATGTTTTCGAAAGGGTTCAAAAGGTTAAAATATTTTTGGTTTCGTGATTTGTTAGAACGCGTATCATATTTGGTTAGTATAGAATATTTAAAACAGTATTTATCTTTATTTTTAACGTTTATAATAGCCTTTTTTTTATTCGTATAAAATTAGGTAAATCTAAATATGTACTTACTTTTAATGGATTTACTAAATTAATTCTCAACTGTAGCACATCTATTAAAACAAGTGTCCATCCTGAACCTTTAGTAATAAATTCAGATTCTTCAGCTAATATTTTATCAAACTTTGTGTTTAACAAACTAGCGAAATCGGATAAATTACATGCTGAAACATTCGAAGTTTTAAAAGCTACATCTTGTTTATCATGGGTTATAGGACGTATGTAAGGAAGCAGCAAAAACATTCAACAATATCTTTTTTCCCTGAATATATAAAACCGCTTTCAGCTAATGAGTATTTATCTTGAGATGAATTCAACGGAAATAAATTGAATGTTTTCAATCTTGATATCAATGTAGTACATTCTGGATATGTAGGATATGCATTGTTTCGTACTAACGAAACAATAAAACAAAAACTGTTGTTAATTTGTGGAAATCCATTTTATAAAAAAAATAAAAAAAACTTAACAGAATTAAACTTGAAAAAAAAATAACAGAACCTGATTGAACGATGGTTGAATATTAACTGAACTGTCTGAACTGGAATGTATTAAATAAAACGACTTTTATCTATAATTTATTAAATTGAAATTACAGTGTAACCTGAATGTTTAACTAACAAGGGAAATAAATAGTGTTGAAGTGTGTTTACAATGCTTAAACTTTATGTGATACAGGGGAAAAAAATAATGTTGAAGTGTGTATATACTGCTTAAACTTTATGTGTTACAGGGAAAAAAATAATTGGCTTAAGGGGGGAACACCGCCTTAAATTTTTAAAATCATCCTAAAATAAAATTCTGTTATAGCCTATTAATAAATCAATCTTATCAACACCACCCATGATTTTATTTTAAAGTTGAATTGAGCTATTACAATTTTATTTTAATTCATTATCAAATATGATATTACAAGATTTAGTTATGTACCTAGTTTAAAAATCATTTTTTATAATTCTTAAACCATTTTAATTTAAAGAAATAATATAAAAATAAAAGTTTTTCTTTTATTATTCAATAATTATTCCAACACCACTATAATACCCAATACATTATATTTAATTAAGAATTCAATATGTTCTATATTATTTTGTTTTTAGGGGTATTTTATAAATCGTTCAAAAAGCAACTATACTAGTTCATACAACTTGCTGGATGTCATCTGATCTTTTTCTTGATCTCTTATATCCAGCTTGAACATGCATTCTGCATGCCTCCATCTACAAAATATTCATGTAAAATATTATTTTATAATAATATTCTACTTTTATACTAATTATTTAGTTGTATTCATAGTATATATACAGCGTTGCGTGCCAGTATCAGAGTTGAATCCAAATGGTTATTTTGAATAAAAGTTAAAACTTAATAAAATAAAATTCATGACCTCGTTCTTGAGAAATTCCTCCATCATTATAACTACCTCGTCTAATGTAACGTGAGCCTAACATTAAACTTACATTAAAGGTAAATTCTGATTGGGGATATCAAATTCATTGTTGTTGTTTTTTTTGCCTTGAAAATTCTCTATTATTTTTTTATTATTATAAAAAAATAAAGGCAAAAGAATAATAATAATAAAACTAAATTTATAGGAGTCAATAAATACTAAAGAACTATTATAATTAACAATTTCCATTTTTTTAAATCATCTAGTTGACTATACACATTGAAGATACGTTCACCTAAACGTCTATCACATTTTTAACCAATATATTTAAAATAATTGTATTGGTTTAAAATGTTACTTTTTTCATCTCTCAATTAGACTATTTCAAGTAGGTTTGTTACTATTTGTTTATATAATTCTCGAATCTTATTATTCAACACTCTACCATATATCAAACTGACCATTCGATAAGAAGTCAATGAAACCTATTGAAACGTCAGGTGTATTTATAGTAGATGCCTGGTTACAGCTGCTGTATGACATTTTTAAAACAAAAGTAATACTCTACTTCATTTCACAAACTACTCTAACAATACACTGAGATGCACATATTTTGTTTAAGAGAGAGTAAAAAATATGTGTTACAACAACATCATACAGTGATTACTATGGTTTATCCTAAAAATGCTGAAATAAAGATTATAAAATAAATATTAATTTATAGCTACCTCATCTCAGATTTGATGTCATTTTAAAATGCATATAATGTATTATGACTGTCGCATAACTGCTATGTTTTCAAATTTCAAATAATATACGTCTATAATCTATATGCTTACTCAATAATATACATATACCTAGTATCCATACATATAAATTAAACACTTACCTAATATATCTAAACTAAAATAAAATAAAACTCTTGATTATTCTATAATTTTATTTATTTTTTCAATCACAAATCTTCGTCGTCGGTTGAAATAACGAGTGAAAACGTTTCAGACATTACGTCGCCACTCAAATCTCCGTCACGAGGA
This sequence comes from Aphis gossypii, assembly GCF_020184175.1. Lineage (NCBI taxonomy): Eukaryota > Metazoa > Arthropoda > Insecta > Hemiptera > Aphididae > Aphis > Aphis gossypii. The sequence goes on from NC_065533.1 coordinate 37,461,495, forward strand.
CTCTCGGGTTTTGGTGCCTTTCGGCTACAACCTGGGACCTTCTGTTAGCGCTGTGCGCTAGTCAAGAGCCGCGGAGGTTCACGGTCGATGCCCTCCGGAGCTACCCGGGGGAGCGATCGGCCGTGTGTCGTCGATGGACCACAAGCCCCTCATGAACGTCCGTTCCCACCGAAGTCGGGAGAAACGCCCGTGCGTACCGTTGGTTAAGGCGTTCACGTGCCTTTCACCAGGGCTGTCGGGCCGCGAGCTATCCTCATCGCTTCCCATTTTTGGTTACGGGCAACCTCCGTTGCTTATAGTACCACCGGTAGACTGGGTGAGCTCTAAGGAGTTATCTCACTCGGCAGCCTTCCTCTAGACCCAGCGTTGGTCTTTTAACCACACAGTAGCTCCAGCTACAGCCACTCCGAAACCAATCCGCCAACGACCGCGACCCGGCCGAGACCGGATGAGGGCACGTCGCCAATTTCTCAGCGCCACGGGGCTCCCCCACATCCCGAAGTACCACTCTCGCTCCCTTTCGGAAAGCGCATCAGTGGTGACTGGTGGGATACCCGGTCCGAGCTTCGTCGGCACTAAGCCTCAGCTGTGATCTTACCGAGATTTGGGCCGTGTACCGCGGGTTCGCGGTGGACCCTTACCGGGCAGTGCTTGCCGCCGGCGCGGTGGCCGCGACCCCCGAGTTAGAGGCTCGGTAGCTTGCTCCGCGCCTCCCGGAGCCATCACCGAAGTGATCGACCCGCTCTTCATGGGGTCGCGGTCAGAACCCCGACGACACCCTAGTCCCCGAAGGTTTCGGTGTGTCCGCGTCCCAGACGCCGGTCCCGGCTGGCCTATCCCTTTTAGTCGCCTTTTACGACAAGCAGGGAGTACTGAGGTTGTATTCTGTCCTCGGCCCCGACCCCAGGGCCCTAACTCCTCGTCGTCCCTTGACGCGTGAGCACGCCCCGGTCAGGACGCGCTCGAGCGTGACCCGCCGCTTGTGCCACTTTCACCTCGCGTGCTCACCCGGGTCACTCTGAGTCTTCGCCTATCACCTCCTGGTGAGGCTACGTCCTAACCCAATTGTTGGATCTACCTATCCGTTCTGTTTTGTAAGCTGTCTTTACTGAATTTCCTTAAAGTTTCATATGTTCGCCTTGTTCGTAGAAAGGCTCCACTGTCCGGGGGCCAGGCTGCCCCTTCTTCGGTCATCACCGTCTTTAGTTTCTCCCGGAAATCTCTTGTCCTTGTGCATGCTAGAAGTACGTGCCTTACCGTCTCCGCTCCATTACCGCATGAGCAATTGGGACTTTGTTGTAGCTTGAAGCTGTAAAGCTTACTGTTAAAATCACCGTGCCCAGTCAAGAACTGGGTGGTATAGTGGTCCAGTTTAAGAGGGATTTCGACTCTTCTGGCTAGGTCCGGTATCATAAACTTAGTCCATTCGCCTTTGTCCATGGCGTCATACCGATCCTGCCATTCTTCAATGAGCCGTGCTATAGCGTTCTCATATTCTTGGCTTGTTACTTCGCCCTTTCTTAACTTGTGGTTCATTACCAGCCTCCTGACCTCTAGGTCGAGTGGGAGTACGCCAGCTACTGCCGATAGGCAGTTGGTGGACGCCATCCTGTAGGCGCTTGTTATTGCTAACAGCGGCGCTCTTTGCATACTACACAATGCCTTTATGCTCTTTTTGAGGCGTTATTCCTCGGACCAAACTTCCGCTGCGTATGTAACGCGCGGCAGAAACACCGCCTCGTAGATGACCTTTGCCGTGAGTCGATTCATGCCCCAATTCGCGGATGTCATCGTTCTAAGTCTCTTGTATAGGTCCGCTGCTTTGTTTTTTTACCTGATTTGTTTCCCTGACAGATAACGCATTTTTTATTATCATTTTTTACGTCCTGTTTAATATTTAATTTTTAATTTTTTTATTATACGGAAGATACCTTTGTGCCTGCCCCCCTACTAATCTATCGTGATACTCCTTAATTATTTGGTTTTTCGTCTTTCATAAAGCATTTTTCTTTATAAATTGTTACTTCTATATTAGTATTTTTAAAAATAAATCGGAACATTGTGCGTATGCGTTCAAAACAGATCAATGTTGTTAACCCCTCTAGCCTAATGATTGAAAATTGTTTAATTTGTTCACTGATACAGAATAATTTTATTTCGGTTATCGTGATGTAATATTTTTTTGCGTTCATCTTTGTATGATGGTTATTTTTTAAATTATAAAATATTACTAATTTGATTTATTGCTTAACAACAAAAAAATTACTTTTAGTAAATGATATTTGACCCAGTAAATTGTTACTGTTAATTATCTCTCTTATTTCCGGATGCGTTACCTATTATTTTATCGCTTGTAATAGGTAAAATTACAATAAAATAAAATTTTTCGGATTTCGCGTGTTTAATGCTACATTCGATTTCTTTTATTTTTGAATTATATATTGGTTATTTTCTGCGTTTTCAAATTCATTGAAATTACTAATTGGCTCATTGTTTGTAACAATATGTATACGTGATAAGCGATCCGCGTTTGCATGCTGTGGCCCTGCTCTATAAACGATTTCGTAATCGTACTTTTCAAGTTGTAATCGCCATCGTATAAATTGAGACGAATTGTGTTTTATGTTAAATAAATATGTTAACTGTCGATGGTCAGTAATTATTTTAATTTTTTTTCCGTATAGGTACGGCCTAAAATGTTTTACTGTCCATACTATCACTAACAATTCTTTTTGAATTACACTGTAATTTATTTCGGCCTTATTTAATGTTCTACTCGCGTAAGCTACTGGTTGATCTCTTGGTACCTCTTCCTGTGAAAGGACAGCCCCAATCGCATATTGACTTGCATCTGTCATCAAGTTAAAATTTCCATTCTCCCAATTAGGGTATAATAGTAGAGGCGGGTTAATTAATGCTTTTTTTAATTCATGGAAGGAGTCTTCGCACATGTCAGTCCACACAAACGGTGTGTTCTTTATTAGGAAGTTATTTAAAGGTTTAGCAATTTTGGCGAAATTGTCAACGAATCGGCGGTAATAATTAAGCAACCCTAAGAAAGATTTAATATCCTTCTCGGTTAAAGATCTCGGATACTCTTTAAAGCAATTTAATTTATTCGAATCTGGCGTTACCCCATTTTCGTCATTTTCTCGTTAACTCCACCCATGGACACATCTACCAATCATTGTTTGTAGCCGCTTTAACTTTTGATGGATCTGAAGTAAATACGTGTATATTGTATTCTTTTATAAGTGATTTTATTTTTTTGTGTTGTTCATTCCAAATATAATTTGATATATTAACGTGCCTTCCAAGTCAAATATTTGTTCTTTATTTTCTATAACTATATTATTATTTTGTACATTATTAATTGTTCTGCATGAAGAAATATATTTTAAAATTTATAGTTTATTTTTATATCTTTCATGGATGTGAAATTTTCTGAAATAATTATCTGAAATGGTAGGTGTTCTAGATTTTGATCTACCTTTTTTTAACCTAACCTAATGTTCCTGGAATCCAGTAAGTTCCATTATTAGTATTATATATAACTATTGGTGAGCGCTTACAAGTCCTGTAACCATTCTAGTATTATATTTTTCAGAATAAATATGTGTATCAAAATTATAGTGATTTCCTATTGCTGCTAGTTAATCATCAGACCACCAATAATTCGGTAGACGGTAATACTTCTAATTCCAATAACTGTAATAAATTAGCTATTGTTACTAGCTATTATCATTTATTGCGTTACATATAGAATATAATCCACAATTACCAACTAAAAATACGTTTTCTCCAAGTTTATATGATTGGAATATTGACATAGATTTATCGTGTTTATTAAAATCTGACCTAATAACTTCGTCCGTGTTTATATTTATTTGTTTTATGAAAGGTTTTGATTTCGTTAATTATTTTTGTCTGATGAGGGGTTTTCCATTCATTTAATGTTAAAAATATGATAAGGTGCATTTAATATGTCCTTACGTAATCCTAAAATTATATTGAAATAATTATAGTCGTTATAGATAAACCTATTATATTGATTTTACTTTTAGATCCTGTGAAATTTTTTTTTGTATATATTTTTTGTATTATAAATTTTAAAATTGTATGAAAGAAATATATTAAATATATGATATGGAAATAGGTATGTGTTATTTTTATTGATTTTTACCTTCAATTTTTTCACAAAGTGACTAAAATTAATAATTATGTAGTTTAATGTTTGAAAAAGTAATTCAAATGATTATAATTTAATATTTAATTTGTAATAATTGCGTGCTTTTAGGTATTTGAATTAGTGTTTTGTCATATTTTTATCATTATAAAATGATAAAAATCAAAAACTGCAAAAACTATATTATCTATTATATCTATACCTATAAATAAATATAGATACCAATTAATACGTTATGATTTTAAGTTAACATGGTTCTTTTTTTTGTCAATGATCATATTTGCTCATTGTGTTTGTAACAAAATATTTTATAATACTTCAGATTTAGATACAATGCTAGGTACCTATTTCAAGTATTTTTTTAACGAATTTAATATAAGAGATTTAAATTTAAAATGTTTTTAAAATACGGTAATCCATAGTAATTAGCCAAGTATATACCTACTTCAAGTTAAACAATTGAATTATTGGAAAATATAAAACAATATTCATCATTGATATCCTTGTTTTCAATTAAAATATATACAAAATGTCACAATGTTAAATAATTATAATAATCATATATTATTAAATAAAAGATTGAAAAAAAATTAATTAAAAATCCTATTTATAATGACTTAATAAAAATTTAAAAATCACTTTTCCAACAATTTTATAATCTTTTGATTTTGTCAATATTCTTTCGACGATGCCATATATTTGTTAACTGGCAATAGCTAGTCAATATCTATTGATTGGTACATTATTACTTATAAATGTCTAATTGAGATACATGGCTAAATGTATTATTAAAAAAAATAGAGTATTAACATAAAAATTTAAAATATAAACCAAAAATGTGTTATTATGGTAACTATAAAATTAATATTGTTTAGTTGTTTTATTAATGTACATAATCTATAGAAGAATAGCATTTTGAGAATTATCTGTTTCAAATTTAAAAACTCCAAGATGAAATTAGATGAAGTCAATGTAACGGAACTCAGCCCTAGTAAACTATTAGAGTACTCGAAAAAATGTATTATTATGCTAAAACAAAAAGATAAAGAAATAACATTGTTACAAATTGATCGAAATCAAGCAAATATAGCTATGAAAGTTGCCCAAAAATCTGTAAATAAACTTCAATTAGAGATGACTAAAATGGAAAAAAAAGCGATTGATGATGCAATCCTAATACAGGGTCTTGAAAAACGGTTACGTATGCAACGCGAAGAGTTTACTTATCAAAACATCTACAACTTGGACGTCAAACGTTTGGAATGTGAGCTAGCTACTAAAGCAACTGATTTAAAGTGGGAAAATCATAATAATGATTTATTTTTATTGAATCATTCGCTTCGGGATGATTTGAAAAAACAAAGTGCACAACACACAAACGAAAAAACAAATATGGCAGTTCGAAGTATTAAACGTTTAAATGACAGAGTCAACGTGATAAAATGTAGTGCAGCTCGTTATTTAGCAGAGATAGATGAAGAACAAAAATATGCAATTCGCTTTGTCCAAAAAAAACATATGTTAGAGTTACGATCAGTTAGATCCTTAAATAATGATAATACGCAGATATTGATGGACACGTACAATAAAGAAATTGAAGAATTAAAAGACGTATTTGAAGAAAAGTTAGATCAATTTTTGGAATTGTCTGAATCGTTACAACACAAACTAGAATCAATTGCTGAAGAAAATCATTTTTTACAAAACCGTAAGTCTATCATTGAAAAAAAAACAAAACTGCTTAATGACTCTTCTCAAGCACTCGTAAAAAGAAACGAATACTTAGAAAGGGAAAACAAAAGTTATAACAATTGTAAAAGACAGTTAAAAAGCTTTGATAAGGAATTGCATAATATTAAAGCTCGTTTAAAACAGGTATGCTATGAAAAGGATTTATTAGAAGAAGAAAATCGTAAGATGAAATTAGGCCTTGAAAAATACGATGAATATCATGATAAAACAATAAGAGACATGGAAAGGAGATTTCGCACAGAAATAATGTTATTATTGATAAGATGAAAAAATATAAAAAGCCGAACCACGAGTAGTGTGTATATTTTTTTTTAATAGATAAAACTAATAATAATAATAATAATAATACCTATTTTTCATTTTAAATTGAAAACATAATGAGGATATTGACAATTAATATGATAGGCCTTGATGACAAGTTCATTTGTCCAAAGATAGTATAAATACAGTGTTAAAATCTCCAATCTAGTTAATAAATAATAATTAGCTTATTATTTTTTGTTGTAATTTTATTTATTATATCTGCTATTAAATATTTTAATATTAAACTATTCATTAATGATCCTGATAAAAAATAAAAAACATTATGAAGATTATTTCCATGAAGTGAAGAATCCTTACCTAAAAAAAAGCTTAATATAGAAATGTTAAGTTTTACTTTAGTTTAATGTTAACTTTTAATATTTTATTGTGTCATTATAAATAGAATTTTTAATAAATTTTTCTATTTTTAATCTTAGGTAGGTTGTTCTAATTACTGCGTAATTTACTTTTATATGTTTAAAATAATAATTGAAGTAAGTACATTTTCATCTTTGATTTATTGGAAATCTGATTTCAGTTTGACTTGTGTCATTATTTCTGCTTGGAAAAATAATGTTTTGTAATTTATGCTACATAAAATAAAATACAATTTTTAATAATAATATTATTTAAAGGTTTCAAATGTTAAACTCATTTGTAACATTTAAATACAACATAAAATATAAATATTTGTTATAATTGCATGTTTTAAGTTTTAACTAGGTACCTACTTAATTTAAGTTATGTTTACTTAACAAACTAAAAATAAATATTTGTTTAATTTTATTTTATTAATACAAATGATGACACTTAGAAATTTTAATACAATTAATTGTTGAGTATTATTAATATAAATAATAACATGAACGTGTTCTATACACTTTTGTTGTCGTCAGCATTAATCGTATGGTGTACATAATAATTCTACTCGCTAATAATCGATGGACAATCCCCACCGATCGTAATATGATACTTATGATTGTAATTAATTTAAATACTATTCAAGTAATATAATGTAATATGAATACTGAAAATGCAACATTAATGATATTATACCTTAGGAATATGGTTATTATTACAGAAGGATAAAAGACCTCTTTTTTGTCCATTGTAGTCTTTGGTATCTTAGTGATAAGCAAAATTTTTATTTTATGATTAAATTAACGATATCCTTAATATGATTTACATAATTTTCATCAACGAACTCCTCTATTGTGCTTAAAAGTCTATTCTAGAATACGAATTTCTTATTTAGAATCTATACTCTAAAACTGAGGATCTCATCGAACTCGTCGGCCAACTGCTAGTTCCGAGCTACGCCAAGTACCTGATAAATTGACCTTGTTAACATGCATTGGCCGTTTCACATAGTGGAACGAAACGTGGTCAAGTCACGGTAATTTTAACTTCATAAAATATAGTTTTAAATTCACTAACTGAATTTTTTCTTATATTTTCAACAATATCTAATACTTTCTAAGGATGATTAAAAATATATGTGGTATTAATTACTTTTTTCGTATACGCACTTTTTAAGTATCGTGATTCTATCTTTGATAAGATAACCAAAAGACCATGAATTAACCAGTTTCCGTTTAGTCACTAAAGGTAGATAGATATATAAACTGTCGTACGTAAAATATAAACACAATTAAATGAGATAAAAACTTTTATTAAAATACTTAAACTCACACACAGATTAAAAATAGATGTATATTATGACATATAAACACAGGTACCACAACAATCACTCTTTTGCAATGATACGGCGGCCAGATTCTCGGTGTACGTGGTCACGTGTTTGAACGTTGGTTTATTTACAAGTTTCCGCATTCGTCACGGGCAGGATACCAATTCCATGGCGATACGGTTCCGAACGCATTCCATAGTTTTCCCTGTAAATTCGAATAATAATATAATACAGTCCGATTAATGACGAGCTGTCTGATATATTTATTTACCGAACACCGCTTTATTAAGCAGTTTGAAGAAATCACGTTCAAATTCGTTGCCAGCCTTCTTTCTCATCTCGGTATTTAAATTTATATATTAGCAAGCCACGCCGACTGTCGGAATTCCAACACCCTGTGAACCTATTATAGAGATTAATTTCACGTAATTTAATTTAAGAAAAAACAAGTATATTACTTTTTCTACTATCAGTCCATTAGAAATGGCCTGCTTTAAATTCCTATAGTGAACAATATACCGCTCTTTACGTTCAAGTGTGGCCATTAATTTGTTCACTTTCGATCCTGGAGGCACACCGTTCCGTGGTAAGAAGGGGAGATCGTTGTGCGCGTCATGCAGGTTATCGGGATAAGCGATATCGACCTCGTAGACACGTCCAACGTCGGATTTGTCGGTCATACCGTCCAACAGCTCTAGAGAGCGATCCAAATCCCCCTCATACCACTTGAACCCTCCGTAGGGCATGTATTCTCCCATGGCATACCCGTACAAGTTGTTGCCTGTAATATAAGGTTTTAAGTTAGTGTAAATAATTAATTATATAAACGATGTATATTTACAATCCTGGTAAACGAGCCATGACGGCGGCTTCTCAGCATCGTATCCCGGTGTCTTGGGATTGTTTGCCCGACAGTACCGTTCACTGGCCTGAACCAACCCCCCTCTAATCCCCTGTTCCATAAACAGTATCATGTCGTAATCCGTGAGTAACTCCAGTGAGACGCCCGTATACCTCAACATGGCGTCGAACGTAAACCCGGCGCCGTATAATAATACACGGGGTCGAGGTTATACGTTGACATGCATAGGTCGCGGAAGTTCTCCATCACGTCGGCCAGAAGGAGAACGTCCACCTTCAGGTAGAGGTCGCTGTAGTCACCGAGAGTCGTGCAGTTGAAATGTTGCCACACCTTCATAGCGTGCACGTAGTCCTCTTCACTAACGTGCTTCTCGGACAACATGCTGTAAAACTCGCGTTTCGGCGGCAGCGCGGTCTCCTCGAGTCTCGACCATTTGTCGGTATACTCGTACGGAAACACGCCTTTTCGCGTGACGAGTGGCATGTCGGCGGGTTGGAACACCTTGGCGGTCTCCCGGAACTTTTCAAAGTCACCGGCCTTCGTGAGGAGGTTCCCGGCCAACTCGGCCAGGCTCGAGGCCATGAACCAACACGAGTCCAAGAACCTCACACTGAAGTCGGGCATGACGCGCTTCGAGAACGAAATGTAGTTCTCCTCGGTGTTGGGGATCACCGTTATCGACTCCTTATCGTAACCGAGTTCGGTCACGATAAAATGTGCGTCATATTTCGAGAGGTTGTGAAGGAAGCACGGCACAAACTTGGGTGTGACGAGCATGAGGTTGCACAGCGAGCAGAGCGTATGTCTCAGCCGTCCCGACAGATGACAGTGGTCGGCGACTTTCCACCTGGTCTCAGTGAACACTAACTTGCACATATCGCACACACTCTTCACGTTATGAGCACGTAACTCCTCCACACTCATTGAAATCGGCACATTAGTCGCCTTCAGTAGATCACCCAACCTGGTGGCGAGCGCGGTGACACTGGCGATAAAGTGTTTGGCCACCTCGTCACGCGATTCCGAGCCGCGGTATACGACCGGCGTTTGCGGTATGTCGTATTTTTCCATCAGCGCTACGGGTACGTCTGCCGCCGCCCTGACAAAGTATCCGTAGCTCATCGGATGATGTACGTGTATCCCGTCAGTGCTAGCCCCCACCCGCTCCGTCTGTTTTTCGAGTAGGGCTTCAAAATCAGCGTATATCACAAATGGATGACGCTGCATGTTGGCCCTCCCCTTAAACTTGAACACTTCCCCCTCCTCCGGCATAACTGGTAAAATCGGTTTATTAAGCCCGCATAATCGCATATGTTGTTGGAGAGCCTCATTACCGCGTAATTTATTTTTTTAACCTGCTCATCGAATGATGTGAAACATCTCTTACAGATAAAAAGTCGACTTTCATGAGAGGTTTTCTGACTTCGCACCAATCGAGAAAAATTAGAAATGTATGTATAGTGCATTCGTTCTGAACCTTCAACCACGAGAAGATCGAAATGTTCGGCCTTCTCGTTCTCGACAACTCCGATTGGATACACTACACTCCCTTTACTTACTTTTTCCCCCTTTTCCCCCTTACCCACCTTTTCCCCTTTACCGGGTTTCAATCCATATACGTTTACCGACACCCCCTTATTCCGTCGTTCAAATATATAGATTTCCGAAATAAGTGTCGGGGAGGATAGTTCGGAAAAATCGTACCGATGCTCTTCATTATAATAGTTTTGACCTACACGATTATGGTTGACTACTGGAACGTGTCTGGCTAGAATAGCCCACTTGAAGCAGTCATCGTCAATATTCATTGGATTAATGACGGCCTTTTTCCGAATAATGTTTTCTGGGAGTTGGATATACGAAGACCCTCCAAGAGGGGTATGTTCATAGATACCTAGCAGTAAGCTATCGATACTAGATAGTGTGAAGCCCGACCCCTTTTTCATATAACGATCTTCCTCGGACATGAGCACTGCAAAGTCCTCATCGACCATAGCACTCACATCACTATGAATGTACGCCTCCCTCGACTCGGTTTTAAAAGCTCTGTCCTCAGCTGGTAATTCCCTATGTACGTACACGCTCTCCAACTTCAAATTATATTTGATCGGGTTAATACGCACGCAATAATTGATTTTTTTCAATCAACTCGAGTTTTATCGAGTCTAAAAACGCCGGATAGCTCACACAGTTCTCGGTATTCCCCCTATAATACCATACTACGGTTCTATCAAGTGCAGAGTCGAGTTTGATAAAACCCGGCGTATTAACCATTCCTATGCGGGCTTTTTTAAACTTTACAATATTACGCGCCGAGTTGGTTTTAGTGCGTTTAACTGACGGGGCGGGAGGAGTGGGGGCTTGCTGTGGAATGGAATCATTCACATTTGACGTGGATGCAACACTATCTATGATACCCACCGAACCTTATAGAAATAATAATAACAATTATTATTATCGATTCCAATACATTTTAATAATATAATAGTTACTACACACTTACTGACTGCTGATGCTGCTGCTGCTGTCCAACTGCAATACCCATAGCCAAATTATATTCAGAACCATACTTAACAAAACCTATTAAGAATTAATTATAGAATAAAAGATTTTTCTTATGTAATCTATACTAAACATACGATATATTTTCATATAAATTAATATATATATATATATTTAAATATTTAAATTATTTATTCCTTAATTGCAAGCCCTAAACAATTTTATATTCATATAATATTACTTTAGTAATTTTATGGAAATGGGCGCTATTAAATAATTATGAATATTAATGTAAAAATTTAGCAATGAAATATATACTAGGAAAACGATGAATTATTATTATTTTAATTTGAGCTAGTATCGATTATTAGTTTAATCTGTTTATCAATATATAGAAAATTCGATATTCGTAGATATAAAATAATTATAATACTAATTTTATATATAGATAAATACTTAATAAAATACATACCATGTTTTTTCTGTACGTGATCAGCCAGATTACTTTGACGGGTGAAATCTTGTTTGCAAGGACCGCATTGAAATTTAATTTGTTTGTGAGATTTTTCATGTCTCAACATATTAGATTTCACAGTGAAAACTTTTTTGCAAACACTACACTTAAACATTTTTACGTAATGAAGTCTGAACTGATAACAATAGTAAACTGTAGACTGCTTTCAAGAGCTTGAAGAGCAGTATGACTCCTTTGAGTAAAATCAGGTCTCTTATATATGATACATTTTCCCCATCCATTATCTATACAACGTATGATAAATATATAATCACATGCCGAAATGGAAAGTGATGTCCTACACATAAATAGCCTTTTCTTAATGACTTTTAGTTGAAAGAGAAATAATATATAACTAATAACAACAAGATGTTATAGAAATGTCAAGTGGTTATAATATTAATACTGCAGGTGATAATGTATAACATAGATATGTGATAATCTTAATCGTTTTTGTTTACCATAACTTTTAAATCGTTATAGAATTAATAGCTGTATTGAAATGTTATAGATTAAATATGAAAGTATACGTGACACTTTCATTTTTCACATCTATAAAAGATAATGAGACCTCATCAATAATTACTTATTTATGTTATATTATATTATATTGTTAATCGGCTACTAACTCTCGATGAACTAAAATTAACTAATACACTTTTTCAAAACGAATGTATTCGAATGTGTAGAGTTTTTATTTACGAATTCATTAGCGTGTGTAGTGTTATCTGACATTTCGCCGATCTTGCCATTTTTATCTGTGTTTACTGTTTAGTGTTGTGAGGTTTGTGTCGTTTGATTTGGTCTGCCCCGTGGTGGGGATGCGTGATCCATCACCGACGCGGTTTATTTTTTGTGATATGTTTGATTTTGAAGTGGTATTTAATTTATTATTATTTGTTAAAGTATTTTTTTGATATGTTTTTGGTTGTGACAGCGCAGGCATGAGGCCTGGTCGTCTGTTGTTGTTCATTTTGTGTTTCTCTAACTATATGATATATAAATACGGTTCATATTACCTGTGCTCGTCGTAATTGCACTATGCTATCGGAAGCTGATAAAAACGCACTCGCGATTGTAGGAGGTACACGCGTGTTTCACTGTCGGGAGTTAAATACGAATAAATAAATTTATGCATATAAAAATATACATTTTAATTTTTATTCATCTTACCACTCCTGAAAAAGCATCATATTTAGTTTTATAAATAAGTACGAAAACATGTTTTAAGGCATATTTTTCTGGGGTGACACGTCCTCTTAATCGAGTACATAATAATATAATTGCATTTTTGTTAGAAAATACAAATTGTTAGATTTTTGTTATACCTACATATATCACAATAATAAATATATACCTATATAGTATAAAACAATATATTTAGATTTAATTTAGAATTAGGATATTATGTTTAAGAATAATGTTATAGTTTTGCTTCATTGATCCACTTTGTATTTCTAAACTAAAAATATGTGTATTATCATAAACTAAATTAAAACCACAAGGTCATACACCCTGTAAACAAAAAAAAAAATAAATTGAAATGTATACTTTTGAATTAGTTCTTTTAGTTTATAATAATTTATAATGTTGGTCCTTAATAATATTTTCGAAATTGTTCGAAACAAACAACAAGACGCAGTGCCATCGTTTTATTTTGACGTACTAGGTGTAAACAGAAAGTATTGATAGAATTCCAATTTCAGGAAGCAAACAAATCAAAAAAATTAGCATATAGGTATAGAGGACCTTTTAAAATAATTAAAAAGATATCTGACGTAAATTATGAGATAGAACTAATATTAAATGGAAAAACAACCACGGACGTCATACACGTACAAAGAATAAAACCTTGTACAGACAGAAAAAAAAACATGTTAATATATATTAAAAAGTAAAACTATAAAAACTAATAATAATCAAATGATATAATTACATGTTTGTTTTAGAAATATGTTTCAGTTCATGATATTAATAATAGCAAGCGCCATCGCAGAGGAAAAAATAAGCATAACAATATCCTCAGGAGCTTTCTTCAATGAAGTACCAGAAGTAATAGTATATGAAAAAAGTATACCTCTTATATATACACAAAAAACAATAATAGAAGAGGAAAATAACGTAGATAACTTATTAGAAGTAGAAAATTACTGCGAAAAAAAGAAAAATAGCTACTGCTACTTTACAACAATCCCTAATCTTATTAAAAACCCTTAACATAAATATTAATGAAAACAAGAATCTGGAGAAATTAGCAGAAATAGTAGGAGATAGTAAAAAAAAAAACAAGAAAAGAGGCATACAATTCATAGGAGATTTTTACAATTTTGCTGTGATATAGCAACCGAAAAACAAATAAAAAATTTTTATACAAACGAAGACAAACTAAAACAACAAGCTGACAAACTAAGGGACGTATTCGTATCAGATCACAAAGATCTAAACCAGATCACATCACAATTAAATAACTACACAGCTGCAACTAGTAACAAACTAGAAAATTTAAAAAATATCTTTAAAAATACCTTACCGAAGAAAAAAAATGAATTAATGGAAAATACTAAAACTGATAAAGAGATAAAAGGGATGCAGGAAATAATCTTTAATACACTAACAATAGTTATGAAAATTATAAATTATGAAAGAGACACAAGTACACAAATACATTGTAAAATTGGGAAAATACCACCAGGACTAATCACTATAGACACCCTACACGCCGATTTACAGAAACTTTCGGAAATATTAAGGAAAGATGGATTTGAACTAGCAATAAAAATAGATAACCTCTCATTATACTACAATATACCAATAACTGAATGTCAGTTCTCAAAAACACAAGTTTTAATAAAATTAAAAATTCCAATTCGTGAATATAAGTCAGACTGGAAATTATTTCAATATGTGCCAGCCCGTTTCAAATATAAAAATGCAACATGCATTATACACTCTGAGAAAACATACATGGCAGTAAATACAATCAATAACGAACATAGGATAATAGCTGGGATAGGACTTCAACATTGTGACCCTCCCTTAACAGACCTATGTTACACACCCAGGTTCCCCTCAGACTTAACACTAACACCGAGATGCGTAGAATCAATTTTCAAAAATTTGCCTCTGGAAGAAATAAACAAATATTGTTACTTTCAATGTGTAACGCAAATAAACAATGAAGAAACAATTATTAAACAAATCGGGGTTAACACATACGCAATAACTAACCCACAACCAACATTATTTATTAGGAAAGAAGTAGGGAACACCACAACGTCACAACAAATTTACATAAACTATGAACACCCCGGACTCATTAAAATAAAATTGCCATGCAATCACGAATTATTTAGAAATGAACAGATACTTATTCCCAAAATGTACCCTTGTGAACTAAGCAACAATAATAAATTAACTATACAAAGAGTGCTACCCATATCATGGACAAACATCAAATCACTAAAAATAATACATGAAGAACAAAAAGAAAACATTTATTTTACTAACCTAACAAAAATATTAAACACAGACTGGACAAAAGATATACCAAATTTCCACATTAAAGTTGAGGCCACACAGAACGCTACGCTACATTTGCTATTTATACTATGTTTGCTTTGTACGCTATGTTCACTATACGGTGCGGCAACACAGAGCAAGCTACGTATACTACGTACGATATTTACTACGAGTCACAGTGAACAGTTATCAGTCATTCAGTCATGTTCAAGATGTTGTCAGGTAGGTTGCCTTGGGAAAGTGATAGTAGTGATGATGAAGCTTTGTTATTATTTTCGTTAAATAATAATAATAAACAAAAAAGGAAATGGGTCCATGAAGTAAATATGGAACGTAAAAAGTTTGGTGAATTTCATCATCTTTTAAAACAAATACGAAAAGATGAATTAAAATTTAAAGAATATTTTCGTATGAGTATGAAACAATTTGATCAACTTTTATCAATTATTAAAAAGGACATAGAGAAAAAGGAATTAAATCTCAGGGAAAGTATTACAGCCGAGGAACGATTAGCCGTTTGTTTAAGGTAAGTAATTTAACACTTTTTAAAATAATAATACTTTTAATTTTTAATAGGTAGCCTTATAATAATAATTAATTAGTAATTAAGTTCATGGTAATAATTACTATAATACTTGAGCCCAATCTTTGATTAATTAAATTAAATAGTAACTCTGTTGTTGCGAGTCACCACAAAAATTCGCGTTTTCATACATCACATTCGATGCACTTTCTTGTACTTGATTTGAAGTTGATGGGTGAAAGAATGTTTGACTAGGAGCAGGTATTATTTGACTGACCGGTGAAGGTGTGTCTAACCTAACCACTGTGCCACGACCCGGTGTTTCAGTACTGACGATAGAGGATGTTGGAGTAGCAGACGGTTGGTCCAAGAATTCAGTTTCTGCATTTATAATTGCCCGCATAACTTCTTGCTTGATTCTCAGTTGCAAACGTCGAGGAAGTCGTTTTGTACTCTCACATGCACTAGCAAAGAAAAAATCTAGTTCTCCTGGCTGTTTTTTCACTTGATTTTTGTTTCCAATAAATGATATTATCTTGTCAACATCACTTTCTTTGCTTACATTCTTTTTGCTTGCAACAAAATTATGTTTTTTCTTTTGAGTTTCACTTTCTATATTATTTGACAATGTTAATTCTACGTTTTCTTCATTTTGGCTATGTTCTTCAATTTGATTTTCTTCATCTGTCAAGTCCGCGACAGTATCATTGCCATCATAATTATTGACGTTAGTGTAAGTTCTGTAAAAAAAATAATAATACTGCAGTGTCTACGGTCAAAGAACTGAGGACAATTTAGAAGTTATACTTACTCACGTGGAGTTGACTCGGATAAAAGAAAAGACATAACTTCTTCGTATTTCCAAGGTTTCATTTTCTTAGCAGCCTGTCCACTTTTTGCCTTCCTTCTTAATGTAGCTTGTTTGTGAGAATCCTGTAGCTTCTTCCATTCACCTTTCAGTTCATCCACTAAACAAAAGATAAATAGAAATAGAAATTAAAATCTATTTATAGACAGTAAACATTTTAGTTTTTTGTTTATTTTATTCTTAGGTTTCTAGCCACTGGAAATTCATTTCGGTCATTAGCTTTCAATTATCGCATGGGCAGGTCTACAATAAGTAATATCGTTGAAGAAGTCTGCGAAGCCCTATGGAAAAACCTTCAGCCTATCGTAATGCCTGATCCTAATGAAGATATATGGAGAGCTTCAGAAAAAGTGTTTAAAGAAAAATGGAACTTCCCTCATTGTGTTGCTGCAATCGATGGGAAGCATGTTCGTATTAAGGCACCGGCTCATAAAGGTTCAGAATTTTTCAACTATAAAAAATATCACTCGGTTGTTTTGCTAGCACTAGTAGATGGAAATAAAAAATTCATTTGTGTTGATGTTGGGCAATATGGAAGAGCTAGTGATGCAAGTGTGTATAGTAACAGCACTATTGGAAAGCGTTTAACAAGCTTAAATATGGGTATACCTCCAGATGAAGATTTAGCAGGAAAAAAATTACCCTATGTAATAGTTGGTGACGAGGCATTTCCTCTTAAAAAATATCTCATGAGACCTTATCCCAGAAGTGCCCGGCGACTGGGCGAGGATGAACGTATTTTCAACTACAGGCTCTCAAGAAGCAGAAATACCGTGGAAAATACTTTTGGTATCCTTGCAAACACTTGGAGAGTATATCATAGTCCATTAGAATGTCGAATTGAACTCGCAGATAAAGTAATTTTAGCTACTGTTGTTCTCCACAATTACACACGTCAATTAAATACTCAAACCAATCTAGCGACTGTTGAAGAACAAACCAACGAAACTAACGTGTTTATACCAATACGAATTGGTACCTCATCGAATTCAAGTAGAGAAGCTTTAAATGTCCGAAATTTATTCAAAGAATATTTTATTTCTAATGAAGGTCGCGTTGAATGGCAGCAAAGAATTGTGAATCGTACAGCTTAAAATAGTTAAAAACTATTCAATTACTATTATTATGATTAAATTGCTATGTTATATTAATTATATTCTACTATAGTACTAAAGTATATTTTATATTATTTTTTTACATTTGAATACTTAATCATACATTTTTATAAATACATTATGAAATAGTAAATACATATTATCTACCTGGCTTTTTCAATTCTTTTGAAATGTTGACCCATGCATTGTCACGTATGTTCTGGTTTCGATATTCGTCCAGATTTTTCTTCCAGAGACAAGGATACCTGCGTACTTCCTCTATTAGCTGTTCTAGTAACATCGCTTCAAAAAAATGACGTAGTACTCACGAAAATTAATAAAATATAATTTATTTTTATTTTGTATTTTTCAAAAAACCGCTGGTTCTACTTGAATTCTAAATTATAACTCCGTGAAAAATTATAATCGACTGTTCGTTGGTCGTATATCACAGGACATGCTATATTAAATTTCTGATATCGGTACTAGCAATGAACATGCCTGTCAAAACCAGTACGTCGCACGTCGCGACACATCGCTCAAAAATATAGCCACAAATCAAACACTGGGCGACGCGTCGCAACGTAGCTAAGAACAAAACGTAGCGTACACTATTCTGTGTGGCCATTTACGTCTTCAAGATAGAAAACTATTTTTTATTCATATAGCAAACATCGCGAACATAGCGTGTGTAGCTTTCTGTGTGGCCTCAACATAACAAACAAATTAAAAATTATGACCAATATTTCAAAGACATTACATTAGACGGGATGCCGAACAGATTAATAGATGACTTTTTAGGAGACATTATTTATATAACTTGGCTAACCATTCTAACTATAAGCATAATTTTTATTTGCTATAAGATATACCCAGTGGTCATAACAGTACAATTGCTTATGACAGCAGATACATTACCCCCACCTATACCTCCAAAACAATAAATATAACACTTAAAATAAATTAAAAATAACTTAATTAATTAATTTTCGCTGCATGTGAAGACGTTCCACAGGATATCCATAAGTAAGTAGACGAAAAGTGATCTGCGAAACAAAGACGAACAGCACAGATACGCAAGTCCAAACGACACAGTATATATATATATTTTTTTTTTGTTTAAACAACGTACCTTGTACCATAGTTCGGTAATAAGTTAAGCTAAAATTGTAATACCAATGATACGGATAGAGGTGTAAAAGTATCAAACTTTGTTTAAACCTTAAAACCATAATATAAGTAAAACTTGTAATTCCCCTTTTCGACACAACATTTTTAACACTTGTATAATATAATAATATAATGTAAGTAAAACTTGTAATTATCCCTTTTAACAATATTTAAAAAAAAAACAAAAAACAAAAAAAAACCCATAATTTACACTTGTATGATATTCTCGCCAACAATCAGCACCGACATGTTCGCCGGAATAAAAAGACGGCAAATCGAGCTGACGTACCTAATGTGGAAATTTTATTATTGAATTTAGATCTATAGAAAGATTTATTTACACATGTATGGAACCGATCGGGATTCATACTCAAAACAACAGAAGACCCCAGACCCATAGGTTACCAAAGAATATGTTACTAAATTACTAAACAAGTCATTTTAAAAGAAAAAGGAAAATTTTATTTAAAAGAAAAACAATCAAAAAAAATGGCCCTTTTGCTGTCTTAGCCATATCTCTTATATATTAAACTTATACAATCGAATTACTATCGATTGTTTTGTATTTTTCTATTATTACGTTAAATTTACAGTTCATAGACACTATGACACTATGACTATTATGTAATTGTTATTTCAATCCCAGACCCATAGTGTACCAAAGAATATGTTACTAAATTACAAAAACAAGTCATTTTAAAAGGAAAAGGAAAATTTTATTCAAAAGAAAAAAAAAATATTTTTAATTCTGGTTTACTCCTCTTCCTCTTCCGCCTCCAGGGCAGCCACGACCACGTGATACGGCGGTGGCTCAACACCGATCGGCCAATCTATGGTAATCCTTATAGGAATAAGGCCAACTAATAAAATATACAGAATAAAAAAAAAAGAAAAAAAAAGAAGAAAAACAATAAAATACAACATACCAAACAACACATAATCAATACTTGTTGTATTTTCGTCGATTGCTGGCATGGTGCGGGAGGTAGATTCGATGGAAACAATGGGGATCGGAGACACACAATGACGGTGTTGTGGAGTGACTTGAAATAAGTCAAAACAGCTACTAAACCATCAAAAAACACATCAGCAAACACAAAAAACAATAAACGAAGAACAAGCATTTTCTACGTCAACATATTTCAGACAACACAACTACATAATTCCATAGTCAGTAGTCAGTAGTCATCAATAACTAAACAGCGTGACCAACAGACATAAATGCGGCTATTCAATTTAAATTTTTCCATATACGGAGCACAGGTGTAAAATATGAGGTCATATTTTTTGTAATTTCGGGGACTGTTGTATTATATGTATGAATATTTTATAAGAGATGTTAGTACGTAAGAAATAAGTTAAGAAAAACTATAGATAATAAGTAAAACAGTAAAATTCAATAAGTTAAGCAATACTTAATTATTCACACAAATAGGTTAAAATAACAATTGTGCAATTCAGTGCCAGTAAACTTTATATTACAGTTAGCATAGTAAGCAAGATATAATTATAACTTATAAGAAATGTAAATAAATTTGTTTAATAATTTACTAATCGGGTTAAAATAACAATTACATAATAATCATAGTGTCTATAAACTGTAAATTTAACGTAGTAATAGAAAAATGTAGAACAATCGATAGTAATTCGATTGTAAGTGTAATATATAAGTGAGATGGCTAAGACAGCAAAGGGGGTCAGTAGTGGTAATCGTGTGACTCGATTATCACTAGACGCCATATGTGAATAAAGTTCTTCTTTTGCGTTATTTTGTGTTTAACTTTATTTTGATATACGTCCGAATAATCGGCGTATACGACAGTAGGTAATATACAAACAAAACGCTACAAAATGTTGTTGCCTCAAAGCAAAGACGAAAACGTGCGTTACGATCATCGAAAACTGTGGAACGATTAAATGGTAACGGATGTAACTCTGTTTCCGAGGAGGTGTTGCGTTTGGACGCTATTTGGTCGGTATTCGGTAGACGGGCCACGGCGTCGTTAGTTCCTTGGGCGAGACAAATAAATAAAACAGATAAATCATGGTTGGCTACATGACACGAAAATATAAAAATGGTTAAATGACAAAATTGCGACCAAGTACAATAAATACGATAATAATAATTAGACAATATTATAAAATATAACGTCGAACGCGATATGGTGGTGATAATTCCGTATCACCACAATGGCACAATAGGTATTCTAATAACGTAGTTCTGAGGAGAATTTATGATATTTTTTAAAATTAATTCGCATGGGTAGGTATTCGAATAGCGTAGTTAACCTTTTTAAAACGTGACCATGTCTTTTTTATAATACAATTGATTATTAATATTATTGTTATTATTGTGTTTGTGCCCCGAATAATATTGTGACCGCCCTGGGCCCTGCTAGCCAAGTAAACGTAGCGCTGGTTATACCAGGGGTACGGCACTCCCTATCTTTACATGTTAAATAAATGGGTGACCTTGGATGCCTCCAAGTGCCGCCGGGAGTACGACACTCTCTATCATTGTGTGTTATGACCTTGAGTGCAGCTGGCACGGCTATAGTATATAACCGTAGATAACCGTGATATAGCCATTAGCCTTGTTCGTTCTTTTTCATACGTACTGAGCGAAGACGCTTTCTCCACTCCCCTCTGGACCAACTCGGACGGCGCATCGCTCTCGTCGTCGTAATATACAGCTCGTTAACGTTAGAGTTCCTTACACCTTTTTTTTTGTAATTTCATCATTGTTGGTGTGTACATTATTATTACATTATATTTTTTTTTTCGGTATCATCGCAGCCCTTTTCTATTGCGCTCGTGATTACCTGTGATTATCCGCACACTGCTCGTGCAAAAGTTAAAGCGCAGCTCGCCTTTAATCACATCCAGTTCGGTCCAAACCTCTCGGTCTCCTCGTCAGCTCAACACCAGCATCTACAGCTTCCCACTTTTTATTATTTGTATTGAGCAGTTTGCCATAGAAATTTAGTACCTACCTACAATATAATTTAGAATTCATTTTTAAAAACACCCTCCAATTTCATTGTGAACATAAGTGGACAGTGGAGTATAGCGGAACCCAACATTTTTTTTCAAACGCCTCTACACGAACAGAAATGTAAGTATTGATTGTTATTATTTCAGTTTTTTTTCTATATTGTGTAAACACATAACCTTATAAAACTATACAATATTATTTATAATGAATCTATAATTTACCTAAAAATTGTATTTCTTTTTTTAAACAAAGAAACTAAAATTATAATTAATAGTTTAATATATTACTAACTTAAATCATAATAACACTATAGTAATGTACCTACTTAATTTGTCTATACTATACCCCAGGTAACACTTATTTAACACAATGTGAACAATAGTACCTACTATGATAATATTCAAATTTTATGTAGTATTAAATTTAAAAGTATTTACAATTATTAATATTATGTTTTTATCACATAATCAATTAATGTTATGAGTGATTTATATTAATTATTATAAAATGAGTATCACGTTCTTAAACTGTAATATAAACACAAACATTTTATTATTATTTAATATACACTGCACACCACAATGTATTCATTCTGCGTGTTGATGTATATATCAACTGAATGGGATGCAACACAATAAAAGAAAAATCTGTAAATATTATAAGCAATAAAAGAATATTAAAATGATCTGAAAAAGTTATAGTTAGTATTTTAATTTTTAATTTTTTCTATGATTAGGTAAATATTATCTATTTTATTAGTAATATATTAATAATATAATATAATGGTTTTAAGAAAACATGGTTGTATATTATATTTTGTAAACTTTAGGGTACTTATACAAACATAAAAATTTTTTTTTGAAGAAGAAGAAGAAAATAAAATAAAATAAAATAAATTAATTAATAAATTAATATTTTTATAAATTATTCAATAATTATTTATGTTCAAATTTTCATAAACATTGGTGATAATCCTAATTTATTTGTAAAATAAATATATATATATATTTCTCTTTGAATTTCAGAATTGATGATGGAGTCTTCTTTGATTAGAAGAATTAAACTTAAAATAGAGGAATTGCTAGATCTGGAACGAGAAAATGGTGAATGTCAGGATAGAGAAGAAAAACAGAAAAAAGAACATATTAAAATATTGAATAAGAAGATTCACCAATTATACAGACAAAAAGTTCCAGACCTAGTAGAAATAGCAGAGTTGAAAGATAAAAAAAGAAACATTTTACACCAATATAATTATTTAAAATTTATTTCTTTTAAGCGTGATATAAGGTTAGGTCAACATTTATCTGAATTATATAACTCATTAGATGATATTGAAAATGGAAATGTTAGTTATTCTAATTGTATCCGATTACTGTTTACCTAACTAACCTTAGCTAAGATAGTTTTACTTTATTATTATTATTATTTGTATCAACAATAAATATTAAGTATTATAATTATCATTTAATTAAAAAAAAAACCAAACGATGACTATACCAGATGTGGCAATGTTTTCATATGTTATATCATATGACAGATGGTGGATTATGGCATATTGATTAGAGTATAGCAAAAGAAATCAAATTAAATTTGTTTAATAATTAAAATTATATACTGAAAGAAGTATAATATTATGTTGAAATTATGATAAATCATAGATATAAAAAATCAGTTAGTTCCACGTTTTGTGCACTCAATTATAAAAACATTAAAAATATTGATAAAATTTGACTTGTTGAGTTACATAGACTGTTTCTAAAAATTATGGAGTTAGAAACATATTTTCTATTCCATATGTATGAAATGCTCAAAATATTTAGCAATAATCAATTTATAAATGTAATTTCCATCGACAACCAACCCATTTATAACATTTTAAATTCAACCAACAAATGGAAATTTGATAAATACCGTTCATTCTTAATATTTCAAGTGAAATATCTTTGGTTGTACATAAACTTTAAACTCAACAACTATTGAGTGAAAAAGACAAGTATTGTTTTTATAAATAGTTCATATATTCGTAAAATTTCCATAGAAAATGACCTGTTGAATCAATGAATCTAGTGTACAGATACTTCAGTGACTTTCTTAGTTCCACATTACATTTGTTTTGTGTGTCGTTTAGACGATTCATTAACATTTAAAATTTACCCGACAACGGTGTGGAATAATATGAAACTATTAAAAACTATGTTTTATTCAAGTTTATGATAGGTTTCTAAAGAAAAACCCTTTAATATCTCGTTTTAACCATTTTAGTTTTTTAAAAAATATTTTTTTCAGTTACATAATATAATGAATTACATATTAATACAAAAAATAATTTTATAGAAATGGATTACTCATATGATTTACTCAATCATATCAACAGCGAACTTCAACAATTTAAAAAACAAATACCTACATGATAACAAAGACTAACATGAAGCAATGGTTTAGTTTTTAATTAAGAGAGAAGTAAAAATATTGAAACATTAAACATACTTAGTTAAAACAATTTTATTAGATACTGAACAAATGAAAACCACAAAAGAAAAAATATGGAATTTAAAGAAAGCAAGAGAGCTAGTCATTAACTCTATGAGTCATATGATTATGTTAGTTTTCAAAGTAATAATTCAGCTTATCGTCAACATAGTAATTTTAATATATTGTTATCTGATATGAGAGCATTAAGAGATTCTTCTCGTTCTGATCCAAAATAAAATTGTTATAACTAAGTATTAATTTTATACAACTTGAAAAAATTATGTATCAATGTATTATTTATTTTTTACTTTTTTAAAAAACAAATTCAGGTTAATTTATGGTCGTTGAGGATTTAAAGTCTAAACAATAAGGTAGTGATATCGACTTCTTGCAAGCCAATTTGAAATTGCTTAATTTATGGGCTTTTGGTTACTCTAGTGTCGATAGAAGTATATCACTGAATTTTGTGGATATGACAGTGGCGCCCAACATAACTCGACAATCCATGACCTAGAGAGGATTTTCTTTTTATTTGTATTTTATAATTATTGTTTTCATTCAGTATATTTGCAATATCTTAAATTCCAAGTTTGATATTGTGTGAGACAAACATAAGATTGGTTTATAAGTTTTTAAATATATATAATATGTAATTTAATAATTGTCACTCTGGGGCAAGATTAGTATGATAAACTGAAACGTTTCTCCTGTAAAAATAAGTTTATTTTATTATAAGGTTATTTACAACTTATTTACTAGATAATTTACAAGCCTGTAAAAATAAGAAACAACATTTATTGTCTATTGATTCCAATCTTGTCTCTCACAAGTTACAAATATATTTTAACAAATTAATTTAACAATATTATAACAAATTTAACAAATTATTCTAAACATAATAATTAATTTTTCCTATCACCTGTTATTATATCTTATCAAACAATTCAAAATAATACTTATCACTCTTAAGTAATGATATCACATAATATTATGTCTTATCAGCCTACCTTATCAACTTACTAACGCGAATTCAAATACCTAAGAAGTATACTTCTTATATATATATATATATAAGACATTAATAGTTATATCACTAAAATTGTAAAAAATATTTTTTTTTAGACAAACATTAGTGATTATTAATATTGTATGGTTAGATTATGTTAGATTATTAGACTATAAAGTATAAGGTAATATGTATATTTATCTGGTAAGCTTAAATAATTTAGCTGTGAATGTTTTTGTTCTTTTACTCCCAATTTTTTTTTTTTGGGGGGGGGGGGGAATACAAGTATTAGACCTACATGCGTTTTTTTTTTTGTGAGTTGAAATTTATTTACTAATAATATCTTTTATTTAATATTTTAAATAACTCTTTATATTTCAATTAAACATAGGTAGTTATACATTAAGTACTTGTAAATTTCCAACACTGTAAAACCCGATAAAAAAATTTAATATATTTTTTTTCACTGCTCATCCGGCATATCTGCCTCCTGGGCAGCAACAACCGTATGGTACGGTGGTGGTTTAAAACCAGCTGGTCACTTCACGGTCATCCTCATACTATTTTGATGACTTAACCATTCGTGTCATCATTTTAATATATCCTTGGTAATTATATTCCCCTGTTGTTCTTCATTATCAGGAGTAATAATGACTTTAAACTTCAAATTAAATAGTTTTCCTTGTCGTTCACTCGTACAGACTATCAATTCTGTCCGTTTTTTGAAAATTTTTATTTATTTTTATCTGATAAGTAGTGTCTCAAAATCGGCGTAAATAACTATAGGATGTCGCTGTGGGTTTTGCCATGCGGTGAATTCCAGAACTTCCCCCTCTAATGGCATTTTCGGACCTATAGGTTTATGCGGACCGTTTATTAATTTATGATGTTCAAGCGCAGCCTGCCCGCTTAATTTATACATTAAGTACTGTTTATCAAACGACGTAAAGCATCGTTTACAGAATACAACTTGGCCTTCGTGATTAGTTTTTTATGAACGAATTAGTTTTGAAAAGTTTGAAATGTATGTATTGTTATATACTCTTTCAGTTAAGTCCGAAAGATATATTTGTTGTAAAAGAGTTCGTTCACTTACGGGTTGTAATTCAAACACTTTACAAAATATGTTTAAACTTAAAGAAAATATTTTATTAATTACTAGCTGACCCGACACGGCGTTGCCCGTGTGTTACTTTCTTTTTTTGCATTTTCGTATGCCGTGTGTTAATTTTTAATTTAATCTTATTGATAGTGCTAATATTACGTTGAATTCACGACGAAAGATTTGTAATGTGGCAGTTTTTGTGCCTACGTATTTTAAAAAATTCTCCTGAACAGAACCGTCACCCTGGTGATAGGGCGTTGTGAATAAAAAATAATTAAATAAAACATATATAATGATTTAAAAGTAAGTAGTTATAGTTTTAACTGTTATAGTTTTATTTAATTATTTTTTATTCACAACGCCCTATCACCAGGGTGACGGTTCTGTCATGATTTAAAAGTAAGTAATCGCTTTATTGTTAATCATGTGAATCATAATTATTATTATTATCATTGTAGTACTTTGTGGTATACGATGTTTCTTGTTTGATTACCTGGCGCATAGATAAACAAATCTGATGGTTTTCCAACACGGGAACAGGCAACATACAATTGACCATGTGAGAAACATGGGTTTTCTAGATTAATACCACAAACACTTAATGATTGCCCCTGGGACTTGTTTATAGTCATAGCAAAAGCAAGACGCACTGGAAACTGTAGTCGTTTAAACTCAAATGGCACATCAGTCGGAATCATTGGGATGTGCGGTATGAGAACATCTTCTCCTTTATACTTTCCTTTGAGTATAGTTGCTTCTATCACATTGTTTAGTAATTTTTTTATCGCTAACCGTGTACCGTTGCAAAGACGCGGTTGGTTGATATTTCGCAACATTATAACCACCGATCCAACCTTTAATTGAAGATTGTGAGGTGGCAATCCTGGCAAATCCAGCGAGTTTAAAAATCCGGTGGATAGTTGACTACATCATCTTGATTAGTAGCCGAATCAACTGATTTATATATCATCAATTCGCCTGTAATTTGTTCTTGAATTTTGAAATTTAATTCATTTACATCTATGTTTTTTGCAGCCAGTATAGCTCGTTCGCTCAACCAATCATGGTTTCTGTAATTTTGAGAAACATCTGGAAACACCTTCTGAATAAGTTCATCTTTTGATCGAGTTAACTGACAAAAACTTAGAGGAAAGTTAATGCAGCCAGTCAACATGTCTATAGGAAATTTGCCTTTACCAATGTCAATGAGTTGTTTAGAGAATATGTTTCCAGATTGGTCATTTTGCAACTCGACACGCATATTCTTGCTTAAATGAAGTACTTGGACATGTTTCCACAAACTGGAGGACTTTAGACATGCATTGAGTTCATCAGCTGGCGTTGATCGTGGAATCACCGGCAATGTTTGACGAAAATCTCCTGCTAATAAAATCATTGCACCACCAAATCGGTTATTATTGCTCCGTAGATCTTTTAAGGTTCTGTCCAAAGCCTCCAAAGATTTTTTATGTGAAATCGTGCATTCATCCCAAACAATCAATTTACATTGCTGCAAAACCTTTGCCATTGCAGAGTTCTTCGAAACGTTGCAGGTTGGAGTTTCATTGCTATGCATATTTAATGGCAATTTTAGTGCTGAATGGGCTGTTCGACCACCTTCAAGCAAAGTTGCTGCGATTCCCGACGAAGCGAGTGCAAGTGCAATTTTATTTTGTGAGCGAATTGTTGCTAATATTAATGAAATCAAAAAAGTTTTTCCTGTACCACCAGGTGCATCTAAGAAGTAAATCCCTCCAGTTTCATCATTTGTTACTTTCATAAGAGTTTCAAATACATACTTCTGTTGTTCATTTAACAGTGGAAGATTTGTTTGAATTAATTCTTTCAAATCGTTGAGATCATACAGTCTTTCTCGATGCAACTCTTGGTTAAAAGCGTCATGCATTGGACGATTGGGCGCGGTCAGGCCTAATTGAATTAATAGTTTGTTTGACATTATCAAGCACATGTCCTCAATTGAAATCAATGCTTCATTGTAAATTTCTTCACTGATTTGTATATTTGGATTTCCCATTCTATTCTGTATTTGATACAAAATATCATCACACATATAATCTTTGTACTTGATCCACAAATCAATTGGGCTTGATGGGAAGCATGTAGATATGATTATAGAAAACAATGTTCGTATTTGATGAGCGTGTGATGATATTACAGCATCATTGAGAGTTTGATCCCAATGAGCGTCATTTTCAAGCAATTGCAAACGTTGACAGGCTTCTCTGTAGGATACACATATTCACCATCAACAGTTCGTAACTGTTGGAATGATGTTGGGCCACGTACATTGACTAATAGCAGTCGTAAGTAAAAACATTCATCATTGCTTGGATGTACTGAATAAATCCGGCCAATCGCATCGGTGGAATATACATCTGTATATCCTGGAACTGGTTTTCCTTGTTTCCGTCGTATAAATCTCCTTGAGGATTGATTCCAGGTATAATATTTTGGCATTTCAGAATATAGCAATGTTTGTGCGAAATCATCGTTTTGGCATGTCTCAAAAAAACTGGTTAATGTAGTAGATGGTGGCTGAGCAGCTCTTTGTACTGCGTTCTGTGCTGTAAAATACACTCTTTGTCCATTTTCTAAATGCACAGCTAAGTGAACAACAGAAGGGTGTCTCTCATGAATAGGAAAAGAAAATATTCGCCAAACTGCTTCATTACTACTGACATAGCGGCCCATTTGGTATTGGGTAACTTCATCATTGGAATTCTCTGCACCAATTCCAATCACAGCCATATCACTCCCTTTGGCTACATATTTTGCAAATGTATTTAATAGATTTCACTGAATGGCAAGATTCAACGTTGATGTGTGCTTTGAATGTCTTTGATAAAATGGGTGAATATGGAACAATCCAACGATTATCTATTTCAATATCTTGTTGATTTAATTTGACAATTGTTGATTTTCCATTGTCTGCTGTCGATCTGCGACGATACAATGGATAACCGTCATTACCAGTAATTGTTTCCGATATTAATGTCCGTGGATATCGTTTTGAACATTTACCATCCATCATACACGGTGAATTTTGATTAAGAGTTCCACAGGGACCATGTATCATGTTTTTGATAACTACCTCATGCAATCCAGGATCTACTTGTACATTAGGGATTTCAGCTGATATCACTGCATCAACTTCATTTGGCCTTATATTTTCAACCAACCAAATCAAAATGTGTGCATGTGGCAATCCTCGTTTCTGCCACTCCACAGAATACATCCAGCAGCGTGTCTCACCAAACACATTATGTTTTACGATGAAATCCATTAAAGATTTCAACTTTTGTCTAAAGACTCTGGCTGTAATATCATGACGATCAATGGGTGATTGCCCAGAGAATAACTCCTGATTGATTTCTATCCATTGCGGATTGCATGTAAATGTGATGAACAAATCTGCTGTACCATAATGACGAACATACGACATGGCATCTTGAGCATATTCGTGCATATGCCGAGGGCTTCCGATGTATGTTGCTGGAAGAATAGTCATCCGACCGACATTCTGTGCATTTCCATCAGTATTAATCGCATCTCGAAGGTGAATATACTCTTCAGATCGGAGTTTGGTTTGATTCAACCTGATGAATGTTAATCTTTCCGTTTCAATTTTAACATACATGTCAACAACATATTTGTGATATAATCGCCGACATTTCAATATGTGATTATCTTCATTTTCCCGAATCATTAGGCGGTATGAATAATAGTTCATTGAACTGACTTTTTTGTTGGTTTCAGAACCTGTAAATAGATTTTGTTTTAATAACATTCAAATATAAAATTAAAATACATAATATAATGACTGAGATATTATCGCCATAGCTAAACTAATATTTTAGTTACCTGCAATGGGATTTATCATTTTTATTGAGAAATCGTAGCCATCTTCACCTTGCCAAAATATAATGGGATATTGCAGTGCATCATATGAGCGGTGTGTTTCCTTTATACGTTGTAATTGATCATTCCGACGACGTAAAACAATATCACCGGATTCCAAGTTTTCTCCAACTACAACGATAGCAACTTCATCAATAGTTGGTGCATTAAAACGTCTTGTATGTTGACCTGCAGGTGTTTTATCAGCTCTGATTACAATTTTGTGATTATCGGATGGCATCAGATCCAGGGCAGTTTTAAACAATATAATCAATTGATTGTGCTGATGAAATAAAGTTTGTAATTGTTCTACAATAGACCTCTTTACTAAATTGTTATGTGCACAACGCAGATCAATTTCTTGTGGTGAATTGCCCATAAAATAAATTTGCAGGAATTTGTTGTCGCTATCTGACACTGGTAACAGTGAACCTGCTCTGTGATATATTTGCCCTTGTATCTGTAAATAAAAAAAATATATTATGGTGTGGTATAAATTAATGGATTGTCGGTGATCAAACTTAAATAATATTTGATCTTAAAAAGTATATATTTAGTTTTAACTAATATCTATCAAATATAAATATAATAAAAGTGTCACTGAAACTGAAACACCATAATATATATGATGACTAAGTGATATATTTCGTAATGATTAAGAAATTGAAGATTAGTGACACATCTTAACTTTGGTGACAGAAAATTTTGTTCGCTAAAATAATTATGAGTAACTGCTATAATACATACCTTGAAAGTTGGCATAAAATTTTCCCGAACTACATTTGTTGCCCCAAATGAAGTCATTTGAAAGCAATTGTTATATTGTTGGATATTTGTCAAAAAGTGTATAGAATCTGTTCCTATTCCTGAAACCAATGAGTACAATGGTTCTGGTGGTGGATCCAATGGTATCAATTTCACTTTACCATTTGCGCAACACAATCCATTGGCTTCGTTTTTGTATTTTAATGCCTTACAGTGTGAGCAAACCGAGTTCATAGAACCAATAACAACACATTGGTAGTTACTGTAGTCAATTGACACATCGTAACTAAAAGCAGCTCGATTCAAACTTGCTCGCGCTTCACGCGTTTGTGAATTAGATCGGTAATTAGCTTGGTTTGTAGCATTTCTGGTTCTTCTACCTAAATTGCTTCGTCTTATAGGAGGCATATCAAATAAATTATTTTTTCACTAATCACGAACTAAACAAACACTAACTAACTAAACACTCTGCACAAAACACGATTGTTGGTTGCCATGGATACGATCAGTATTATATTATAAATATTATAGGAAGGGCTATTTAAAAAGAAAAGGGCTATTTTTAGGGTTTTTCCAGCAATAATTCTAATTTTTCTAGCCGTAAAAACCATCCTTGGACTTCAACGAACATTTGCGAACATTTGCGTTGTTTGTATGTCTATTTGCATGCATTTTTAAAAACATTTTAAATAAATGATTTATTTTATTAAATGGTTGCCATTGACTACCAAAAATAATTTAGTTGACTATTTGCTGGATAGATGGCGCCTCTGTAATTTCATCACCACCTCGTCATATTTCTCTAACCCGATAACTTTCTCAAATTTTTCGTCCGTAAGAACCTTCTCCTGACAATTACGACCCAAACAAAAAAAGAATGAGCGAAATCGGTCCAGGCGTTGTTGAGTTATGCGCTTACCAAATTTTGCGATTCATTTTTATATATAAGATTTTAATATAAGAATATTTCAGACAACACAGTATTGTATGAATCGGTTACTACTTCACGACTGACTCTGCTTATTCTACGTTCTTGTCTTTGCGACGCAGTCGCTTACAAAAATGCTTACATAATGCTTATACAGTTACACTACTATATTATTGTTTAATATGCTTACTAATCTAAAGTGTGTGCAAGGGTTCTTAACAGTATTGTAACGTGGTCGGGGAAGGACCAGTTAAATATAAGATATCTAGGGAGAGTCGTAGGACCCTATAGATATAATTACCGTAGCCTGGGGTAGATATCGGAATCTTACAAGTAATGTAAATAACGAGGATTCAGCTTCAGTTATTATTAATATTTATTATATATTGAAGACTTATAAATAATGTTACTCACAGTAGTTATCTTTTATACTAAAAATGACCTTTACGTGGTCGAACGGAGTCCTGACATACTTTATGGTTCGAAGGTGTACAATCGACTGGCTACGTATACATTCAGTTTCTTGGCCGTAGGCCTTACAATTATATATATGTAAGTGTATGTGTTAATAATGTATTGGTCAGCAGTAGCGTTCGTATATATATAAGTGTCATGTAACATACTTATATTTATAATTGTTACAGTATAATGCATATTGTTATTATCCGTTACTAATAATAGATCAAAGTTATCTCGTTTCTCATTATCTTCGACTTTAAGTGGAAAAGCTTCATATGATGAGAACTTTTTCAGTGGCTGTAATTTATTTTCTAGTCCGTACATATTCACAGAAACATTTAGATTATTTTTTTCAAATTTTAAAATATCTCTCAGTGATGTTGGAAAAGAAATGTCTTCAAAACTATATCTATCACCATGATCGGTAATCGGTATAACTTTTACTGAGCCCGTTTATCAGCGATAGATTTAAGTAATTCTATACACTGTCATATACTCCGATTGCTCAAACGTATACCAAAATAAAGTAAAACCAAAAATGACGTAAAAATACTTTATTCGAATGCGACGTCTAGTTGTGATCGAGGTACACAATCACTACCACTGATCTCTGTGCTATTTTAGCCATATCTCTTATATATTATATTTACAATCGAATTACTATCGATTGTTGTACATATTATATTTTTATAATTACATTTTTTTCTTACAATGTTAATTTACAGTTCATAGACATTAACTTACGTAATTGTTATTTTAACCCGATTAATTATTAAACAAATTCATTTAAATTTCTTATTATTATGTTTTGCTTACTATGCTAGCAGAAATATAAAAGTTTATTGACACTGAATTACACAATTGTTATTTTAACCCATTTATATGCTTTTTTAAGTATTGCTTAATTTAATTAATGTATTGAATTTCGCCGTTTTACTTATTATTTATGGTTCTTTTCTTAACTTAATTCTTACGTACTAAAATCTCTTATTTTGATGAAAATTCATTAAGGCCTAATACAACAATACGATGAACCAGACATCGGTGTATACTTATAAACGCCTAGCAGTAAACCATCGATAGATTGTAGCGTAAACCCACTACCACGTGGACAATAAGTTTCTTCTTTTGCTAATAATTTCGTAAACGAATCGTCGACTATTGCTTCGAAATTTGAAGTCTCATAAATTTCTCTAGTTAAAGTTTTAAATGCTCGATTTTCGGACGAATTTTCAAGGCTTGGACGATTATAAGTAGATTCCAGTTTTAAATTAAATGTAATAAGCATATTATGTTTATTAATAGTTTCTAACAATGAAGATTTTATGGTCTTGAAGAACTCTGAATAATTCTGTTTATAATTCAGATTTTTGTAATAATAACATACAACCTTACGACTGTGTGACGATTGAATTTCTACAAATCCTAATGTATTCATTTTTTAAAGCCTTGCTTTTTTACTTTTCACAGTGGTATAAGTATTTTCTGTAAGTTTACGTTTATTACCTACCTAAAATTGTAAATATACCTAAATTATTTATTTTTATAATTCTAACCTTAGATCATATACATAGCATAAAGATTACACACGATGATGTACATATTAGCGAGTAGTCGCTTGCGTATGTGCAATAACTTAAGTCTTTAAAACAAATTATTTGTTACGTTATATTATGTTCATATTAATTATCATTATTGAGAAAAATGTGCAACAAGTCGCTCACGTAATATTACGTAATATATATTATGTTCATATTTATCATTTTTGGGATGAAGGTGCAACAAGTCACTTGCGCAGTACAGGCTACATAAGACATAACATAATTCGCGACTCGTCCCTAACATGAACATCAAAATATTAGGATCCATCTATTGTTTGTGATTTTAACATAACGATAATATACGAAAAAAGTGATTTGATTTTTATAAATTATTATTTTAAAGTAAAGAGTTTAAAAACTTTCCTTGCACAGTATCCTGTCCATTTTCAAATGCATCCATCGTAGTCATATATGTCACCAGATTCTAAATTACCGAATGCCGTATTTGAATGCTTAGATAAAGAGGCACCTAGATCTAGCTTTTGATGCTGCTCAATCGGTCGGTGACGTCTCCATTTGTTTTTGCGTCTTGTCCTTTTGTATACCTCCCTCATGTCTGAGATCTCCTGGGTCCACCAGTAGGCAGGCTTTTTGCTTCCCTTGTATGTTCCTTTTGGCATGCAGCTGTCGCACGCGTCTTTGAGATACTGGTCAAGAGATCTTATCGCATATAGCGCGTCATCTACGGTCACCGTTCCTGCCGACACGATGAACTTTATTGGACTGGGTTTATCATATTTCCCCCACGATCACCTTTCCTCAGCTAGGACACGGTCGCTCTGAGTTGCTCTTAAATGGTTATATACCTGTGGAGCGACGCTGAGTACTGGTCAAGAGTTTTCCAATTGCGCACCAGGTGGCTACTCTTTTCGGTAACAAAGGTTATGTCGACGTGTGACCTGGATATACCACCGGCGTACACCATCGAGAAGGTTGGTTTATATCCAATGTTACATACCTTCAGGCCCAGGCTAGCTGTCATGTCCACCAGCGCTCGCTCTTTAGGCTCCTCTTTATGGTCTCCCCGAGTTGACGACTTTGTGTTAAAATCCTTAGCGACTACGACAGTGCCCTCTTGTTGCCTGATGCTGCCTTCCAACCTTTCCAGGAAATCTACGAATAGGGTGTAAGCCGTGTTGGGAGAACAGTAGCAGGCGTACAGCGTGATATCCTCTATCTTCACTCACCGGAAACCTGGGTTGTCCATAGGGCCGATAGTTCGTATCTGGAGTCCGGGGTTGAATACCACTATGGCCACTCTGGCTCCAACATCGCTGAAGCTCCTTAGACCTCCAGACGAAAACGATAAGGTTAGCTGGAAACCAGAACGTCAATGCGCATCGCAGTTGCCATCGCCAGTGCCAGGTCCTGAGCCGCACGGCACACTCCAACATTGATCTGTAGAATGTTAATTTTTTGTATGAATTCCGGCATGGTGAGTCTTTGTTGTCTGTTCTCCTCATTGCGTTGTCTATAGCTTTACTGTGATCTCTACAGAATTTTGAGTGAGCTACGTGTTTTCCTCCGCAGTTTGCACATTTTGATCGCTCATCTTTTTTATTGCAAGCTGTATCTTTGTGACCCTTGTTTCCGCAATGTGTACAGGTCATGGTAGTTTCCTTGCAGAAAGTCTCCCGGTGACCGTATTTCAGACAGGTGAAGCATTGTTGGAAGTCAAAGTATTCTGCAACCCTGCAGTTTGACATTTCTATGTACACTCTTCCTGCGCTTAGCAGCTTCGCATGTATATCAGGTCGTACTTCGCACACCCACCATACAGTCTCTTTTACTCTTGGACCTCTTTTGAATAGACTGAATAGAGGCTTTAGAAGAACTGTAGCCCTTACCTGGAGTACGTTGCCCAGTGATGTGTTTTGTACTAATACGTTGTGAAAGATCTCCTCTGGTGTTAAAGTCTTGTCTACAACATAAATCATGACCATGGGCCATTTGCTGAGCTTGAGTTGCACATCTGCCCTCTCCTCGGTGATACTTTTGAGTGTCTCATACGTGACATTATCTGCTGCCACTATGTTTATGATCTTTGTTTCCCCTTTTTGTATAACCGTCTGTCTGGCAATTTTCGGTGCACCTGTATTTTTAACAATATCGGCCCAAATTGTCTTCCTTGTACTATTCACATTGTCGTCTCTTACCTCGATTGCAAATACCTTCTGTGGTTTCATGTTCTAAAGTACTTTTATTTTGTTAAGTCTGTCCTGCTTCTGTGACTTGCGATTGACAGAGGCATCTGTTTCTCCCCCACTCGTAGCATCCGACGTGACGTTTTTTCTAAGAATAATAATAATAAAACTAACTTTATAGGGGTCAATAAATACTAAAGAACTATTATGATTAACAATTTCCATTTTTTTTAAATCATCTAGTACTAGTTGACTATACAAATTGAAGATACGTTCACTTAAACGTCTATCACATTTTAAACCAATATATTTAAAATAATTGTATTGGTTTAAAATGTTACTTTTTTCATCTCTCAATTTGACTATTTCAAGTAGGTTTGTTACTTTTTGTTTACAGAATTTTCGAATCTTTATATTCAACACTCTTATATTTATTTCTGCTCTTCTTCTCTTTTGGTAAGTTTATCGTTCTCCGAACCCTGATTTTTCAATCTTTTGTGTTGTTGTTGTTAATTGCTGAGTTTTAGAATTTCGCGGGTTATTTGTTGAATTTGCAGTTCTACCTCTCTTATTTCATCGTTCATTATTTTTTTCATACTGTCCACATTTAATTTTTGAACATTTTCATAACTAAGTGTAAATCCATTTATTTTTGTTTTTGTCCGGTTTTCATTATCTGTGTGTGCTATACTTTTAGGACCAGTCGACATCCAGTCTATTATATGTACACTTGGACCTAATTCATCCGTCCATTCACCTAACATGCACCATTGCACCCTGTCTTTACTTCGACATCATCGAAAATATAAAATACCTTTTCTGTGTCGTAATAGACGACTCTTTCTCTGAGATTGTCCAACATGGTATACAATCTTAATCTTGCATTTGATGTTGTGAACGCATCTATGTAAATGTTGGTATTATGTTCGTTTCCGACGTATTAATTAATTTTTTTATAAGACACTTCGACAAAATCATCCAATCATCCGTCAAAAACACTATGTTTACAATTTCTAATTTATTGTCCAACAATACCTTGATACCATCTGTCCGGTTTTGATATTATCTCGGTTTTTGTTTAATTAGGTCTTTTTTCAAACTTTCCTCAAAACGAATTCAGACATATTTTAGCAAGTGCTCTTAATCTTGAGTAACGTTGTCGGGGATGACTAGTTAAATATAGGATATTCAGAAAAGAAGTTAGTTTCTTATGAATATAATTTAACCGTAGCTCGGAAGCATAGATGGTACTTAGGATACAAATAAATGCGGATTGATCCAAATACCTATTAATATATAAAGTTTATTCTTACTTACTAATAACGTGTACAAGCTGTGGGACAGTCTCAGAATTCGTGTGCACGTGATGTTCATCGCGGGAAATTGCCTGTCTCTTACATATTCGTGTTTAGCCGTAGCTTTACAATAATTAAACATGAGACCTCACCGGAGAGGCTTAATGTATAATCAGCATTATAATATTGTATTTTACATGTTTGGTTTATGATATACTATATATACTATGTACCTATACTATATAATATGTACTGTCGTAAACCCACGTTACGGTGTGATATACCTCTACCGAATCGTGAGTTAACAAAATACCATAAATTAACCGGTTTCAGATCGGATTTGAAGGGTACGACAGAATCGCGTGGCTACTCAAACAAAACACGTAAATATTGGTCGGAAACACAATTTATTAAAACACAAACACTCATGTCGTCCTTATGTGTTTCGTCAGATATCTCGACTAACACGGACTGACCAAGACTCCTCGCACTCTGTTTTTGGCGGCTTTACATAATTAACAATTTTGGTGTTGTCTCAGCACATTCGTTTCCTAGGCACCGCCGACCTACTTTAAAAATGACTTATTCGCTAAAAATATATTTATATTAAAAACAGTAATAAAATGAGTAACATAATAGATAGTTTATACGACAGTACTTATTGTGCATATTATTATGTTTATAAAATATAAATAATGATGTAATAATCGTTACACAAAGATTTTCTTTTATATTTTCTATATCCAAATCGATTCCCACTGCATTTTTTTACTACTAATATATAATCATTAACTGTTTGATAGTCATTTTTCCAAGGCTAGTTTCTAGCTTAATTTAAAAAATCGTTTTATGTATTATTTAAACAATGTATTAAATTTTTTTTAAATTGTTACACTTCATAAATTTTTATGATTTTATAACCTTTCTCTAAAGCTTTTTATACTTCGTCTGTGGTCCAAGTTCCTATGAGTGACTTCTGATCAGCGTTGTGTTGTCGTATACTCCGATTACTATCGGACGTATACCAAAATAAAGTAAAACACAAAATAACGAAAAGTACTTTATTTGAACGCGACGTCCAGTGGTAATCGAGTCACACGATCACTACCAATGACCCCTTTTCTGCCTTAACCATATCTCTTATATACTAAATTTACAATTGAGTAATTATCGATTGTTACATCTTTCTCTTATTATACTAATTTACATTTCATACACCTTAACTTACGTAATTATTATTTTAACCCAATTAATAACTAATTTTATTTACATTTCTTACTACTATGTTTTGATTACTATGCTAACTAAAATATAAAAAATTAACAACACTATATTTCACAATTGTTATCTTAACCTATTTAAATTTTATTTTTTAGCTTAATTATTGAAATTCATTAAATCCTAATACAACAGTGTGTACACTATCTAATTTTACCTAGATGACATTGATTACAAAGTGTGAATACTATTTTTTTAGATTTTTTTGGAAGTACGGGATGATGTAATTTGGTCAGTGATAATATTTTGCATTCGATAAAACCATACCAATTTGATTCCGAATATTTTTTTAATCTTATTATTAATTTATAAAAGCTGTTCTTTGTTTCGTTTTCATAGATTTATAACCGTAATACGATTTGTTACGATTTGTAAAGGTCCTATATAACTTTGATTTTATGGAGTATTGAAAAAATGTGGAAAGTATCCTTTTTTGCTTCTATAAGTCGAAACTTTTTTGGGAAGTCAGATAGTTTGGAATGTATAAAATTATGGCTATCGATGAATTTTATGTTCAAACCCCCTTCTTTTATTTTGAGTATCATAATTGTTGTGCCGTGTTATGGGCTACGAGATATCTATAAGATATCTACGAGACTACAAGGCTAAGTTAGTATGACCATGCCTCATGTCAAGGGTAATGCGGATGCTACTATGACCATGACACGTGTCGGGATAGTAAGCGCACCAATAATTACATTTATAATGATGCATTTGAGATGTTATTGCACATTCTCAAATTCGTGTCCGAATTTGCAACAACAACAACAAGGACACCTGGTTTCGCCCAGAAGACGACAACACGTCGTAAACAAGAGACGCACCACAATATATAAGGGAGCCCGAAGACCAGCAACGGCAGATGTACCAAAGCTATCAACAACAGAGCACTTTCACGTCACTCAGCCACTTATTTAATTTGTTACATGTATTTTGTTTGTATGCAATAAAACATATTACGTTATTAAGTTTAACTTTCATTCAAATTAACTATTTGGATTCAAATCTGATACTGGCACGCAACAATTTGGCGCAGTCGGTAGGATTCACTTTTCAAGGAGGCAAACCGTCAAAGGCTACCATCAACAAGGAAGATTGCGCAGTCTACCTCGTTGATAACTTCAGAAGAGAAGACCATTCAATTCAACGTTGCAGAAAGTATCAGACAGGATGACAACATCAACGAACGTCGCATTATTGTGAGTGAATAGTTAATTAAATTATTACACGGATATATGTTCAAAAATATAAAACCTAAGAAATATCATTTAAGTAACTGAATATATTTAAGTAGGTCGTAAAAAAACTATTTAGGAATTTTTTTTTTTTTGATTATTAAAGGGCAATTGATTTATTTGAATTATTATTGAGAAATATTGAGTTATTATATTATTATTGAGGGCATATTGAGTTATTTGAGTTATTATTGAATTATTATATTATTTTGAGGGCATATTGTTGAATTATTGAGATTATTATTGAGAATTATTATTGAGGGCATATTGTTGAATTATTGAGAATTATTAAAGGGCATATATTATTGAGATTATTATTGAGTTATATTATTATAGTTGTTTGTAAAACGTATCAAATGAGTGTGAAAGCAATTTATGGAGAACACAGGTACATCTCCTTTGGAAGTAGCTAATCCATCGAATAAGACGTCTTTAGAAACTCCAGATTTGAGTTTAGAAGTATTAAATAAAACCCAACAGTTGATTGATTTGGGAAGCCCTAGTAGAAGCCCTAGCCCTAGTGAAAGCCCGAAAGAACGCCCTAGTTTATTTAGAAACCAAAGTGAACGCCAGAGCGCGAAAATAAAACACAGCTTAGAGAGAAGTTTAAGTTTAGACAATAAAAAGGTTACACGTAGCAAGGTTACGGACGATTTTGAACATATTGAGTTAACGTTCGGGAGAAAACCGCGTGTAAAGAAAATGGTTACCATAAAATTAGAGGAAGCATTTAAGCTTATACCTATGTGTACGGGAGAAGACGATATCTATCCGTTCATGAATGCATGTGATATGGCAGTAAATTTAGTTGAAGAAAAATGCGCACCGACTTTAGTTAAATATATAACAACTAGGTTATCCGGTAGAGCATTAGAAATGATAAAATATAAAAATGTTACTAAATGGGTATACATTAAGAATTATTTATCGGATGCTTTTGAAGATACGACAACCGCTTCAAGTTTACAAATACAATTAAATTCCATTAAAATGTGTTATGATGAAAACGTCAATGATTATTGCCATAGAGTAGAAAAATTGTATTATAAGTTATGTAATGCTTGTACACTTAATAAAGAGGAATCAGAAGCAAAAGTAATTCACGAAACTTTAAGAGAACAAACACTAAATATTTTTATAAAAGGATTAATAAGTCCTATAAGAACAATTGTAAAAGCACGAAATCCTAAGACATTAGAGGTAGCTAAGCAATTGGCAAAAGCAGAAGAAATAGAATATAATTCAGAAAGAGATAATTATAGGTACAGGAACGATTTTTCTAATAATAGAGATAATTGTAATTTTTCACGACTAAATAATAATAATTTTCAACGTACAAATAATACAAGAAATTATAACACGAATAATCATATCAGTAATTTTCAATCAGATAATATATACCAAGGAGGTTGATCAAATATAGAACACCTGTAATAAAGTGAAAACAACAGTACAGGACTTTACGATAAGTTAGTAATAAATAAATAATAGAGTAGAATATAATTATGAATAGGTTAATAAAAATTTTAGAAATATGGTTTTATTCGAAGGTAATGTAAAAGAAACTATAGGTACACTTTTAGAAGCATTAAAAAAACAGTATTATAATATTAAAGCAGTTTCACGATTCTAAACTAGGAGGTCATTTAGGTGTTAATAAAACTATTAAACGCATACAGAAGCAATTTAGATGGAAGGGTATGAAAGATGATGTTAAAAGGCACGTAAAAAATTGTACATCGTGTCAAGTAAATAAAATTTTAAATCGGCATGTAAAGCAACCAATGGCTATTACATCAACAAGTTCAAAACCATTTGAAAAAATATTTTTAGATATTGTAGGTCCATTACCAACGACCTTGTCTAGTAATAATTATATTTTAACAATGCAAGATGACTTATCTAAATACACGCTAGGAGTACCAATACCTAATCATCAGGCAAACACGGTCGCGGAAGCTTTTGTTATACATTTCGTGCGTGTACATGGAATACCGG
Organism: Aphis gossypii; assembly: GCF_020184175.1. Classification (NCBI taxonomy): domain Eukaryota; kingdom Metazoa; phylum Arthropoda; class Insecta; order Hemiptera; family Aphididae; genus Aphis; species Aphis gossypii. Next base: position 37,503,680 of record NC_065533.1, read on the forward strand.
GAACGATATTGACAGATCAGGGAACGGATTTCCTTAGCAAAACATTTACGGAAGTTTGCAAACTGTTAAAAATAAATAAAGTTAATACTAGTCATAGTAATTGAAGTAATAGGAGATGGAAATATAGTTATACAACGTGGCCGACGAGCATTACCATACATAAAAATAATGTAAAACAGTATTATAATGATAAAGCAAATAATTAATAAATATAAGATTATAGTATTAATGAATAAATTTAAGAAAGGTTTGTGAAATTAAAAATAATTAAATAAATAGTAATGAATAAATTAGGTATGAATGACGAGTTAGAATGTAAAAAAGTAAGGTCAATGTTACGATACATATTTCGTAAGACTAAAATCAGAATTATAGTTTGCATAAACTAAAACCGCAAAAACGTAGAGTATACGGAAGAAGAGAAAGTAACTATACTAAAACAATTTCATGATCTATGAGAATGGATGTAGAATAATATACCAAATATAATATATTTAATCATTTTAACATAAAAAAAACAACGATATGAAAACTTAATAAAGCATTTTAAAATATTAATATTAATTTTATACCTATGTGTAGATTCAGTTATTCAGTTATTTAATTTGGTATATGGGTAGAACGTAACGTTCGTGTGTAATGTTAATTAATTATTCACAAATTTATTTTATTATTTTAATTGTATTATTCAAGGTGAAGGAGATTCAAATATTTAAATATATATATTAATAATATATACTGTACTAACATACTTTATATTGTATTCTTGATTTATTTAAAATTTGATATAACTAATATTATTATTAAGTTACCAATGTAAACTGAATTTGTAAGTGTAACTGAGTGCATTTAAGAAAATTGTAAAGATTTCTGTCTTGCAGACATAAACCTTTTTTTTTGTGGGGAGGTGTTATGGGCTACGAGATATCTATAAGATATCTACGAGACTACAAGGCTAAGTTAGTATGACCATGCCTCATGTCAAGGGTAATGCGGATGCTACTATGACCATGACACGTGTCGGGATAGTAAGCGCACCAATAATTACATTTATAATGATGCATTTGAGATGTTATTGCACATTCTCAAATTCGTGTCCGAATTTGCAACAACAACAACAAGGACACCTGGTTTCGCCTAGAAGACGACAACACGTCGTAAACAAGAGACGCACCACAATATATAAGGGAGCCCGAAGACCAGCAACGGCAGATGTACCAAAGCTATCAACAACAGAGCACTTTCACGTCACTCAGCCACTTATTTAATTTGTTACATGTATTTTGTTTGTATGCAATAAAACATATTACGTTATTAAGTTTAACTTTCATTCAAATTAACTATTTGGATTCAAATCTGATACTGGCACGCAACAGCCGTTACGAATTGTTTTGTACTTGACTGTGTCGTATACACACGATATTTTTTTTTGGATCTGGTTTTATGCCTTCATCAGTTATCAAGTGACCAAGATAACTTACTTCTTTACTTAAGAATTGACATTTCAGTGGTTGAAGTTGCAAATGATATTTACGGAATCTTTTAAATACGTCTCGTAAGTTATTTTCGTGATCTTTAATAGATGTTCCAATAATGATTACATCATCCAGGTAAACAAAAGATTTCACACCGTTGAGACCAATTAGTACTTGGTTCATAAGTCTTTGAAAAGTTTCCGGAGCTCCTTTTAGTCCAAAACACATCCTGTTGAATTCAAAATGGCCCTTTTCGGTGCTAAAACCTGTTTTTTGTATGTCGAAAAAACCTGAACCTTCTGGTCGCATTGGAATTTGGTGGAAACCACTTGCCATTTCCAAACAAGAGAAATATTTTGCATTTCCCAATTGATCCTGGCATTGACATCTGGCATTGGGAAAGTATCTCCCACAGTAAGGTTGTTTAATTTCCGGAAATCAACTACAACTCTGTATTTTTGTCCACCTGAGTCATCGATCTTATATTTAATACGTGCCTATATGTTATAACTGTCTTGTTGATTGGTCCTTCTCTGTGGTGGCAATTGGCTTCTTAGAGAATTTTCTTGGTTTAAGACTTAATATTTTTATTCTGACAAAAAGCAATAAATTATTGTTTTTATTTCTTTATAGATAACTTGTCTTCTGTATGTTCTGTTGTTTTTGAATGGCCATGATAACTATTGAAGTCGTGTCCTTATGGCCGAATTATTTATAAGGATATTTCTATAAAAGTACTAGTGACGATTGACGATCACGGTTCTGCGGTGGCAGTGAACATGTTATTCTGCTTCCCGTCATAAATTATTTATATTTATTCGTATTTATTTTGTTTTTCTTTATTTTATCATTTGTAATCTTATTGATATACATGGGATCTTCAATTTTATATTCGTGTGCTGTTTTTTTCTTCTTCATATGTAAAATTAGTTTGTTGTTCATTTGTAATATTATTGGTTTAATGCTGATTGTCTACTTTGAAAAAAAATATTAAGTTTTTCCCTTGTCTCTGATGGTTTTGTGTTTCGTTGGCTCGTAAATAGTTGTCGATGTTGAGAATACATTCTTTTTTTTTATATATATATATATATTTTTTGCGACATTAATTATGCTTTTGGTACGTTTTATGTATTGCGTTAATTATACATATTTATACGTTAATTTGATACAGATATATTGTTGTATTGTTGTGTATATATTAGTATATTCTATCTTAAATTATATTATTGTATATTATATACTTTAGTTATATAGAATTAATTAAAAATTGGCATGATGTAGCTACATATTTTTATGTAGATTTTAGATTTTATATATTACATTTTATTAATATACCTACTTACAGGGTTGTTTTTTTTTTATTAATTTTTTTATATATGATATCATACTATGCTATTTCAGTTTTTTGTATTTTTTTTTTAAACTAATGTCTTATTTCTAGGTTAGTGGTTTTGCTAAGATTATACTAAATTACTTATTATTAAAAAAAAATTTACATATTATGAACTCAAGTTACATTAGACTTGTGCTTTGAGAGGAGGAAAAGATAATAATACGATTTATATTATTGTATTTAACATTTTATGGCTATTTGTTATGTAGTTTTATTTTTTTTTTTTTTTTATATCAAAGATACTATTCTAGGGACTCGATGAATTTTACAAGGTTTTCGAAACCCTCTCGGATTTTTTCATCAATTTTTTTTTTTTATTCTTTTTCTGTCTTCTCTGTTGGTGTCTGTTTTCAGAATTGATCCCGTTTTCAATTCTTTTTATGTTTCCTTTTACCCTTTTTATTGCATTTTGTAATTTCTGTATCTTTTTTTTTTTGATCGAATTTTTCGATGTCGTTCATCTTGACGTATACGTCGTATTGACTGTAGACGGTTCGCAAAATTGTACTCACGTGGCACAAGCGTTGTCTTGTCGGCAAGACAAAAATCGAGCGTGTATTTGTTACCCACACGGTGTACAAACACACAAAATCGCGTTCTGGGTTTCTACCGAAACGTACACAATTGTCGTACTTCACTTGTACCAAAAAAAAATTGGGTGTGAATCCAGACCACACGTAAAATTATTGTACTTCTCGTACATATACACTTCGAAAAAATAAACGTGCTAAGGTTGAGGTACCAGGGCACACGCACAAAAAAAAAATGTCTCCAACTGTGGATAAAAACCCCGTTGGGCGCCACTTTGTGGTATACCCGTATTTCAGTATACACGGTATAACCAACTAAGTACGTCTTACCCTCGTATTCGCTAGTTAATGACACTCTCTAAAATAAATTAGAATGGCACTGTTAACTTGTGAGGTACGATGGGTTTGCGGTAAATCAACTACGCCTTACCTTCGTACTCTTTAGTTAATGACACTCTCTAAAATAAATTAGAATGGCACTGTTAACTAGTTAGGTACGATGGTGTGCGCTTGTCGATTCTACGCTCCTTTATAGTGGAAACGACTCGAAGATTACATATACCCGTGGTACGTATATCCCGGCACTGTTTCCTATATAAAGGTAGGAACGCAAGAAAGACTTAAATGATATCCAACTCGGGTTGTTCTGGTCGGAAACAATTTTTTATTAAACTTTAAATTAAACACAAAATAAAAAGTCAAAAATACTATTCGTTTAGCCCGTACTTTAACCGCCACTTCACACGTACGATCGTCGTACACTCGTACCTACACTCTCGCCGACTCACTCAGCGACAGCGGGACCCCCCTGCCCGTGCGTACGGCGGTCTTATATACGAAATTTTCTTGTTGCCTCAGCACATTTTGCTTCACCGGCCTCTCCCGTGTTTTATTTAAAAATATTCTTTTATACATATTAAGTAATAATTTTGGACGACTGTCTACAATATACGACAGTACTGTTCACTTAAATTATTTACAGCCAATAAATATATCCATATAATTTTATAATGTATTATGTTATTACTAACGTCCATAGAAACATAATAGGTATTATCATCGTAAAATAATGTCCAGTTTGAAATTACTTCAAATTAGCATGTTAATATATTTAGCTTATTGCATTTTCTTATCCGTAAAACAAAATTTTTCATGTGTTCTAGTCGGTTATATTCTATAGAATATGTAGTAGGTATGGGTAGGTACTTAATTATGTCAATTATGATAAGGCTTGTTATTGTGTGCAAAGTACATTAATATTATCTGTGTATGTGTGCTATACACTTTGCCCGGCGTCCACAAACCGCGTGTAAATCAATATATACCAGGGGAAGCTAACATGAACGTGTACAAATATAATTATGCCAAGAGCTAAAGTATATAAATGATTTGATGAACGCACTCACGTATTATGTCAAATAATAAAAATACGATTAAACAACATATTCATTTTTTTAACAGAAATTTTAATTGCTATGTATTATATTTTAATAGAAATCAAATTGGACAATCGAAAGTGTCACAATTTTTTTACAGCAGAAAGTTAAAAACTGTTTTTTTTTTACCGACTAGAAATATCAATTATAGAATTAAAAAAAAATGTGCTGCCGCAAGCATCGTTAAATTACTTTTGTTTATTATATAGTGTAAAAATATTTTATAAGCCGTATATATTGAGATCATATAAAGGGCAAATACGTGTATAATACAATATAATGTATTGTGAGGAACGAACTATCACGGTCCACGGACATCTGCAGTGATTGATGTCAAAGGGAGACACGAATACGCAGAAAAACGATCTATACATTTGAATCATATTATACAAATATATTACTGTATATTCTCATCTGCAGCCATTATTTTAAATTAATATATAATGATTGAATCTAAGTTACGATGATATGATTTTATGCATTGAACATAATGTAATTATAATACCTACCTAATTATTATCCGCGCACGAAAACACTGCAGTGTAAATAATATATCAAATTTATCTCCAATTATTAAAAGATTATATTATTTATACCTACTTACATTTTATGCATAAATGTTTGTAATTTATGAAAAACGATATGTCGTATACTCCGATTACTCGGACGTATACCAAAATAAAGTTAAACACAAAATAACGCAAAGTACTTTATTTGAACACGACGTCCGGTGGTGATCGAGTCACACGATCACCACCACTGACCCCTTTGCTGGCTTGCTGCCTTAACCATATCTCTTATATACTAAATTTACAATTCATACACTTTAGCTTACGTAATTATTATTTTAACCCGATTAATAACAATTTTTATTTACATTTCTTACTACTATGTTTTGATTACTAGATTACTTATGCGTTATGCTAGCTAAAATATAAAAGTTTATCAACACCATATTTCACAATTGTTATCTTAACCTATTTAAATGTTTTGTTTTATTATTGCTTAATAATTATTGAAGTTCGTTAAATCCTAATACAACAGATATTAAAATAATATCCCATGAAAATACGTACGTCTAAATGTCTAATAATGAAGTAAAAGATAATCTCATTTTTGTTTGTTCATTCGTCCTAAACAGTGATTGATAGAAGTATTCCTGAAATTGTAAATATTAAATATTTAAATATTCAAACAATTATTTGATTAGTGATTGATATAATTATTATTGTCAAAAGTCAACTTTTAATGAAACATTATTTAAATGTGATATTTGGTTATCCAAATTATATTGCATGTTTTTATTCGTGAAAATTATAATACTAATTGATACATATATTTCAGAGTAAATGTAAAATATCATTTTTTTGGTTATCTATCGAGTAAAATAAAAATATTTTACTAACTATATTGCTGCTCTACGACTCTTTATTACGGGCAAAGTAAATACGTATAAAACTATAATAATATGTATTATGGGGAACGAACGCATTTGTATCATATTATATGTATAAATCGTTCAATCGGAGTATACTCAGTTAAGCTGAGGTTAGGCCACCAAAACACGTTTTCTAAGCGCACCATTACATTTTATGAAAAGGGACCGATTCTCCCTTGATAGTGAACAATACTGCTATTGTACATCTATAGGTACTGCAGCAGATTTTCGATGTAAATAAGTATACAATAACACATATTAAGGGGCCGTCGTACCGGCAAAAATACTGTACAAAAACATGCCAATTATTTTGTTCCAATAATACGGCTTACTGAATGGTTTTAGAGCAAAATACCTTAATTAAAAGTTGTAGAGGAGAGTTATATCGGGTGACGTATAAAATTCGATTTTTGATATTTTAAATTTTTATACCAATTATTCGCAAGTAAAAAAATGAAAAAAACAGAAAACGCAAAATGATTTTATCAATTTTGAGAATGAAATATCAAAAATCGAATCTTATACGTCACCCAATATAACTCTCCTCTACAACTTTTAATTAAGGTATTTTGCTCTAAAACCATTCAGTAAGCCGTATTATTGGTATGTTTTATAGTAAAAAAATTGTAATTACGGCCGTCATGTGCTGCTCTGCTAAGTATAGCGGCAGCGTTCGAAACAATGTTCATATTACCACCCCGCGCGCGACTGCAGCCGTACCGCACCATAGGTCTAAACTGGTTTTTATATCGCAGTTTATAAATAATTGTTGTTATTGTAATTATTGTTACGATAACAATAATGTTGGTGACCGAATAATATAATATATCGATACCGATATCGAATTTTATATTTCGTGTACTATTATTTTGCACGCCGCTTAGTGGTTGGTATTATATATCTCACGTCATCATTATTATAATTTGTACAATAAAAGTACGATTTGAATAATTATTTTTTTAAACTTGAATAAAATTTGAGATTTGTTAATTTTTTTAACGCTGAACCACATTATGAAAAAAAATTATTAAATTTAAAACGATATAACAAAAAACAACCTTAGGTAATAGGTACCTACAATCTGCACGGTTACATATGAATAAATAAT